>NC_092709.1:279221011-279821011 GCF_047496885.1 Scyliorhinus torazame | reverse complement strand
TGGGCCAAATGGCCTCCTCCTGCACTGTATGTTTTATGTTCACCTTGTGTAATTTCCAAATCTCATCAGAAACATGTATGTTTCTCTGAAGTGCTTTGTAATGTCCTGAGGTTGTGTATGATGATATATAAATACAAATCTTTGCTTTTAAAATGAAAGTCATCATGGCATTCGTAACAGTTGCAGATTCACAACTTTATATAAATTTGAGTAGTTATTTTTAACTCTGCACTTTAACTGTGACATTTTCTGCTTCAGTGAACAGGCCTTTGGTCAAGTAATTAAACTTGTCAAATGTAGCATGCCAGACTGAATTGGCAGAAAGTAGTATTTATTCCAATGAAATGTAAACTTTTGGTATATGATGCCTGTAGCATCAGGATGTTCATGTGAACTAGTAGCAGGAGTAGGCCACTCGTTCCTTCGAGCCATTCTGCTATTCAATAAGATCATGGCAAATGTGACTGTAACCTCCCACCTATCCCCGGTAATCCCTCACCCCCTTGTTTATCAAGAATCTATCTACCTCTGCCTTGAAACCATTCAAAGGCTCTGCTGCCACTATCTTTTGAGGAAAATATTAGAAAGAGCCAAGTTTAACAAAGAGTCCAGAAACCAGTTGAACCAGCCAATGCCTTTATCAATGAAATGATCTGTGTCGATTGGCTCAAGGTTCTGACTTTGGTGATCTTAAAACCAAGCTGATATGAGACCACATTGTAGTCTGGGTTACCAATGACACCCCATCTGACCTACTGCAATCCAAAGAAAACTTATTTTCGGGGATGACAATAGAGTTAGTGGGACAAACAAGAGGTTTGTAAACAAAATTGAACCATAACTTAAGGAGAAGACAAACCATGGTTCAGAAAAACCCCAATGTTGGTAAAAATTATTAAACCAAAGAATTTCAGACACTCCAGGGAAGAAGACGCTTTATGGAATATAAGTTCAAAATGCCAGTAAACCAGCACTGAAGAGCCTCACAGGTGTGAACAGTGTCCTGCAAGCTCTGCAGAATGCTTGTGTTGTAAAAGGTTTGTACACTTTGAAACCCTCTAGGTACACAGAGGATAACGAGTGAATATTCACACACAAAGGTCATCAATGAAATTGAGGAATCTCAACAAGATTCACAACAATGCATGGTAGCATTGTGGCTAGCACAATTGCTTCACAGCTCCAGGGTCCCAGGTTCGATTCCGGCTTGGGTCACTGTCTGTGTGGAGTCTGCACATCCTCCCCGTGTGTGCGCGGGTTTCCTCCGGGTGCTCCGGTTTCCTCACAAAGTCCAAAGATGTGCAGGTTAGGTGGATTGGCCATGATAAATTGCCCTTAGTGTCCAAAATTGCCCTTAGTGTTGGGTGGGGTTACTGGCTTATGGGGATAGGGTGGAGGTGTTGACCTTGGGTAGGGTGCTCTTTCCAAGAGCCGGTGCAGACTCGATGGGCCGAATGGCCTCCTTCTGCACTGTAAATTCTATGATAAATTCTATGATAAAATTCTATGAAGCGGAACAACCATGTTGTCTAGGTGAGATCAGAGACCCCAGATAGACATTCTGGAATGCCGATCTTTGTTTCAATGGGCATATAACTAATTTCAAATGGGATAGAGGAGGAAGTGTAAAGTGACAAAGAACCATGACTCGTAACACACTGCCTGAAACCATCTACAATCTAGTTATATTGCCCATTGGGGCTCAAGCTACAGGTCAAAGGTACATTGCAAATGACGCTCCAATATAAGAACAAACAGATGGGGGAAACATTATGGGTGTGATTAAACTGCCGTGTTGTGCCTGGCATGGATCCGTGCGTGCGGTTAGATCGTGGCGGAGCCTGTTCCCATTGGCAGGTTCTGGATCCCACCTGGACGTGGCAAGATGCCAATTATCATCAAATTAGAATAATCCTCATCTCATTAACAAGATGGACGTCTTACCTAACGGCCTCCCGGGGTCTAACCCAGCAAGAGGTCTTGCAGGAGCTAATTAGTACTGGTGCACACTAATGTGGACAATGCGCCTCGACACCTGGGGTGGGGGGTGGGGGGTATCCCAAGTCATTGGAGATCCCCGGGTGGTCAGGAGGTCAGGAACAGGGCAGGGTGGAACCCTGGCTCTCCTTCTGGCACCCAGGAACCTTGGTAGTACCAGGCTGGCACTGCCAACCTGGCACTGCCAAGGGCTGGGGCATGAGGGAGGCCATGAAAGGGGGAAAATAAGGGTGGGAGATTGAATTGTGGGTATGAAAGGGTCTCAGAAAAATTGGGGGGGGGGTGAAGGTTGGGGATCCTGAAAGGGGCGTGGGGGTGCTAGAAAGGGGGTTTGGGGAGGCCTAAAAAGAGGGGGTGCTCTGTGACCCCCTAGCGGGGTGTCCCCACTTGGTAATGCCCATGTGTATGATGCGTGACATTGCTGTGGATGGGAGGTGTGGGGAACCCTCAAGTTCATTTAGAGATCACGTCACCCTTTTAAAATGATGACCCGAACTGAGGAGCCAGCTTGGCGGGCGGGTTCACAAGAGGGAAATCTACCTGATGTCGAGGACAGCTTGACTAAGCTCTCCAAGAGTACAATGTTCTCAGCTCGATGCCAGCACCAACTTTTGGCATGTATCCTTGGAACAAAAATCCAAATTATTGTCCTCCTTTATCACTCCATTTGGCAGATTTGGGTTTGGTAGTTTACCATTTGACATAGCCTCGCTGCCTGAAAGGGCACGATCTGAGACTTAAAGCTGTTTTGAACCATTTGCAAGAAGAATGACTGGTACTTAACGCCAAGTGTGAATTCTCCAAACCATCCATTTGGTTTATTGGCTGTGTTGTAAAGAGCGGAGTCATAATAGCAGACCTGCAAAGAACAAGGGCCTCGATTGAATTTCTGACCCTTTTATCCATTTATACAGGGGTTGTTTAGCACAGGGCTAAATCGCTGGCTTTGAAAGCAGACCATGGCAGGCCAGCAGCACGGTTCAATTCCCGTAACAGCCTCCCCGAACAGGCGCCGGAAAGTGGCGACTAGGGGTTTTTCACAGTAATTTAATTGAAGCCTACTTGTGACAATAAGCGATTTTCATTTCATTTTCATTTCATTTCATTTCTGGATCTTCAGCGGTTCCTTGGTATGGTCAGTCAACTGGCAACATTTCTGATGAACCTACTGCAAGTCACAGAGCCTTTGAGACACCTATTGGAGAAGCCCCAAACATGGTGTTGGGGTGCACACCAAGAGCAAGCATTCTGACATATTAAAGGCATACTGCTATCATGAAATATCTTAGCTCATACGACCCATCCCTACCGACCACGAGCGAAGCTGATGCCTCATTTACAGGACTGGGAACAATCTTGTTTCAAGAGCAGCTGGATGGATGCTGTAGATCAGTTTGATGTATGCCTCGGGTGCTATCTCACTCCAAAATGAGGTATGCAGTTATAGAGAAAGAGGCTCTCGTCACGTGAGAGAAATTCTCTGACTATATCATCAAACCTAAAATGGTAATCGAGATGGACTACAGACTATAAGACATAGGAGCAGAATTAGGCCACTCGGCCCATCGAGTCTGCTCCGCCATTCAATCATGGCTGATATTTTTCTCATCCACATTTCTCCTGCCGTCTCCCCATAACCCCTGATCCCCTTATTGATAAAAAACCTATCTATCTCTGTCTTAAAGACACTCAGTGATTTGGCCTCCACAGCCTTCGGTGGCAAAGAGTTCCACAGATTCACCATCCTCTGGCTGAAGAAATTCCTCTCCATCTCTGTTTTAAAGGATCGTCCCTTTAGTCTGAGATTGTGTTCTCGGCTTCTAATTTTTCCTACGAGTGGAAACATCCTCTCCGTGTCCACTCTATCTAGGCCTCTCAGCAACCTTTAAGTTTCAATAAGATCCCCCCTCATCGTTCTAAACTCCATCGAGTACAGACCCAGAGTCCTCAACCCTTCCTCATACGACAAGCTCTTCATTCCAGAGATAAATCTTGTGAACCTCCTTTGGACCTTTCCAAGGCCAGCACATCCTTCCTCAGAGGCGGGGCCCAAAACTGCTCACAATACTCCAAATGGGGTCTGACCAGAGCCTTATATAGCCTCAGAAGCACATCCCTGGTCTTGTATTCTCGCCGTCTCGACATGAATGCTAACATTGCATTTGCCTTCCTAACTGCCAACTGAACCTGCATGTTAACCTTAAGAGAATGCTTAATAAGGACTCCCAAGTTCCTTTGTGCTTCTGATTTCCTAAGCATCTTCCAATTTAGAAAATAGTGTATGCCTCCATTTCTCCTTCCTTGCCACTTCTTTGCCCACTCTCCTAGCCTGTTCAAGTCCTTCTGCAGCCCGCCTGCTTCCTCAATGCTACCTGCCCCTCTACAGATCTTTGTATCATCTGCAAATTTAGCAACAGTGAATTCAGTTCCTTCCTCCAGATCATTAATGTATATTGTGAAAAGGTGTGGTCCCAGCACGGACCCCTGAGGCACACCACTAGTCACCGGCTGCCATCCTGAAAAAGACCCCTTTATCCCCACTCTCTGCCTTCTGCCTGTCAGCCAATGCTCTATTCAAGCCAGGATCTTACCCTTAACGCCATGGGCTCTTAACTTAACAGTCTCCTATGTGGCACCTTGTCAAAGGCCTTCTGGAAATCTAAATAAATCACGTCCACTGGTTCCCCTTTGTCTAACTTCCTTATGACTTCCTCAAAGAACTCTAATGGATTTGTCAGACATGACCACCCCTTGACGAAGCCATGCTGACTCAGTCCTATTTTACTATGCACTTCCAAGTACTCCGTGATCTCATCTTTAAAAATGCACTCTAAAATCTTACCAATGACCGAAGTCAGGCTAACCGGCCTATAATTGCCCGTCTTTTGCCTCCCTCCCTTCTTAAACAGGGGTGTTAGATTTACCACTTTCCAGTCTTCTGGGACCTTTCCTGCCTCCAGTGATGCCTGAAAGATCATCACCAATGCCTCTACAATCTCCTCAGCTATCTCTTTTAGAACCCTGGTGTGTAGTCCATCTGGTCCAGGTGATTTATCCACCTTCAGACTTTTCAGTATCCCCAGAACCTTCTCCTTCGTATTGGTCACTGCACTCACCTCTGCCCCCTGGTTTTCCTGGAGCTCTGGCATCCCACTGGTGTCTTCCACCGTGAAGACTGATGCAAAGTAACTGTTCAGTTCATCTGCCATTTCTTTGTTTCCTATTATTACTTCTCCAGCCACATTTTCCAGGGTTTCAATGTCCATTTGTCTCATTACTGGATGAGAAGGAACTGGCCAGAGTACCCCGCTGAGAATCCAAAGATTCCACTTGGAAGTAATGTGCTTTGATTTCGAAATAAGCTTTTGTCTGAGGCAAGCTCCGGATGACATTGATGTTATCCAGAGTCGCATTCAGCCATCATCAAGTTAATGAGATCGAGCCCTCTTCCAGTGCAGTACAATTGCCAGTGAGCTCAAAGGTACAACAAATACGCCATGAAGAGTTGCAGGATGATGATGGCATTTGTCAATGATGTGTGCAAGGTTGACCACAACAGCGTCCTGGTGGGAAGGTAATGAAAATATACTATGAACAGCAAACGCACTTTACCACAATTGATTACCTGCTAGTGTGCGACGAGCGGTTGGTAATTCCTGTCTCACTCCAACCAGAGATTGTAGAAAAGATTGATGGGGCACATGAGCACCATAAATGCTGAACATAAGTCCAGTCTGCTGTGTGGTGGCTGGGAGTGCCTAGAACAGCTGGGAATGTACCTCGTTATGTACAATGGAAAATACTTACCCATAATCAGCGGCTTTTTCTCCAGTTAGATTAAGGTGATTAGGTCGTTCAAAAAAAAGACTTTCAACACTTGGCATTCCAGACCAGTTGGCCTCTGACAACAGTGTACAATTCGCAACAATTACTTCACCTATTTCACTGAGGACTACGGATTCCTACACCTCAACATTTCCCTGAGGTACCCTCAATCCAATGGCAAGGCAGACCGGGGAGCCTGCACTCATAAAACCCCCTCAGTGAAGAATTACTGTTTTCCAATAGCACTTGTCACATACAGGTCTACCCCAACACAGTGTGTTTTGGTATTTTCTGGACTGTTGATTGGCAGAAAGCTTTGGATGTAGCTTCCCATCCTCTCTAAGAAATTAATACCAGGTCTAGAAACCCAGGACTATCAAAGTCCAGACTGACCGCATCCTACAGAAAATAACAGACTTCCAATTATAATCAAGAGATACTGTACCAGAAACTACTTTGTGCTGGCGTAGTGGTATTGTCACTAGACTAGCAATCCAGAGACCTAGGACAAAACCTGGAGACTGTAGTTCAAATCCCACCCTGACATATGGTGAAATTTGATTTCAATAAAAATCTGGAATTAAAAGTCTAATGATGACCAGAAACCATTATCAAAAAGACCCATCTGATTCACTAATGAAAGGAAATCTGCCATCCTGACAAGTGGTTCTGCGGACGCAATCGAGACTCCAGGATGGTCTGTTGCCTCCCTGGTGCAAGGGTCAAGGATGTCTCGGAGCGGCTGCAGGACATTCTGGGGGGGAGTGTGAACAGCCAGCTGTCGTGGTGCACATAGGCACCAACGATATAGGTAAAAAACGGGACGAGGTCCTACAAGCTGAATTCAGGGAGTTAGGAGTTAAACTAAAAAGTAGGACCTCAAAGAATCTCAGGATTGCTACCAGTGCCACGAGCTAGTCAGAGTAGGAGTGTCAGGATAGATAGGATGAATGCGTGGCTCGAGAGATGGTGCTAGAGGGAGGGATTCAGATTCCTGAGGCATTGGAACCGGTTCTGGGGGAGGTGGGACCAGTACAAACCAGACAGTCTGCACCTGGGCAGGACTGGAACCGATATCCTAGGGGGCGTGTTTGCTAGAGCTGTTGGGGAGGGTTGAAACTAATGTGGCAGGGGGATGGGAACCAATGCAGGAAGTTGGAAGGTAGTAAAACAGGGACAGAAACAAAAGGTAGTAAGGGGGAAAGTGTAAGAGATGCCATAGTCAAAAATCAAAAAGGGCGACAGTACAAGGTACAGTGACTGAGGGGAGCTCAGTGAATAGGACCAGTAATACTAAAAGGAATAAAACAGGAAGTAAACACATTAATGGTAAGCGACGCGGCAGGTTGTTACATGAAGATATGGGTTCAACGACAAGGAAAATTCGGAGAAAAGTTAAGAGGAAATATAACTTAGGAGAGGTTACTGATCGAGGTGTTAAGATTCAAAACAGAGGTAAAAAAGCTAACATAAGTGTACTTTACCTGAATGCTCGTAGTATTCGGAATAAGATAAATGAGTTGATGGTGCACATCATCGTGAATGACTACGATTTAGTGGCCATTACTGAAACATAGTTAAAGGATGGTCACGACTGGGAGTTAAATATCCAAGGGTATCAAACTATTCGGAAGGACAGAGTGGATGGTAAAGGAGGTGGTGTAGCTCTGTTATTTAAGGATGACATCCGGGTAATAGTAAGGGATAACATCGATGCTATGGAGGATAAGGTTGAGTCCATTTGGGTGGAAATCAGGAATAGTAAGGCAAAAAAGTCACTGATAGGAGTAGTCTATAGGCAACCAAATAGTAACATAATGGTGGGGCAGGCAAAAAACAAAGAAATAACGGATGCATGTAGAAATGGTACAGCAGTTATCATGGAAGATTTTAATCTACATGTCGATTGGTTTAACAAGGTCGGTCAAGGCAGCCTTGAGGAGGAGTTTATAGAATGTATCCACGATAGTTTCCTAGAACAGTATGTAATGGAACCTACGAGGGAACAAGCGGTCCTAGATCTGGTCCTGTGTAATGAGACAGGATTGATTCATGATCTCATAATTAGGGATCCTCTCGGAAGGAGCGATCATAATATGGTGGAATTTAAAATACAGATGGAGGGTGAGAAGGTAAAATCAAACACCAGCGTTTTGTGCTTAAACAAAGGAGATTACAATGGGATGAGAGAAGAACTAGCTAAGACTTTATGGTGAAACAGTTGAGGAACAATGGAGATCCTTCCAAGCAATTTTTCACAGTGCTCAGCAAAGGTTTATACCAACAACCAGGAAGGACGGTAGAAAGAGGGAAAATCGACCGTGGATATCTAAGCAAATAAGGGAGAGTATCAAATTGAAGGAAAAAGCATACAAAGTGGCAAAGATTAGTGGGAGACTAGAGGACTGGGAAATCTTTAGGGGGCAACAGAAAGCTACTAAAAAAGCTATAAAGAAGAGTAAGATAGATTATGAGAGGAAACTTGCTCAGAATATAAAAACAGATAGTAAAAGTTTCTACAAATATATAAAACAAAAAAGAGTGGTTAAGGTAAATATTGGTCCTTTAGGGGATGAGAAGGGAGATTTAATAATGGGAGATGAGGAAACGGCTGAGGAACTGAACAGGTTTTTTGGGTCGGTCTTCACAGTGGAAGACACAAATAACATGCCAGTGACTGATGGAAATGAGGCTATGACAGGTGAGGACCTTGAGAGGATTGTTATCACTAAGGAGGTAGTGATGAGTAAGCTAATGGGGCTAAAGGTAGACAAGTATCCTAGCGCTGATGGAATGCATCCCAGAGTGCTGAAAGAGATGGCTAGGGAAATTGCAAATGCACCAGTGATAATTTACCAAAATTCACTAGACTCTGGGGTGGTCCCGGCGGATTGGAAATTAGCAAACGTGACACCACTGTTTAAAAAAGGAGGTAGGCAGAAAGCGGGTAATTATAGGCCAGTGAGCTTAACTTCGGTAGTAGGGAAGATGCTGGAATCTATCATCAAGGAAGAAATAGCGAGGCATCTGGATGGAAATTGTCCCATTGGGCAGACGCAGCATGGGTTCATAAAGGGCAGGTCGTGCCTAACTAATTTAGTGGAATTTTTTGAGGACACTACCAGTGCGATAGATAACGGGGAGCCAATGGATGTGGTATATCTGGTTTTCCAGAAAGCCTTTGACAAGGTGCCACACAAAATGTTGCTGCATAAGATAAAGAAGCATGTCATTAAGGGGAAAGTAGTAGCATGGATAGAGGGTTGGTTAATTAATAGAAAGCAAAGAGTGGGGATTAATGGGTGTCTCTCTGGTTGCAACCAGTAGCTAGTGGTATCCCTCAGGAATCAGTGTTGGGCACACAATTGTTCACAATTTACATCGATGATTTGGAGTTGGGGACCAAGGATCAATGTGTCCAAGTTTGCAGACGACACTAAGATGAGTAGTAAAGCAGAAAGTGCAGAGGATACTGGAAGTCTACAGAGGGATTTGGATAGGCTAAGTAAATGGGCTAGGGTCTGGCAGATGGAATACAATGTTGAAAAATGTGAGGTTATCCATTTTGGTCGGAATAACAGCAAAAAGGATAATTATTTAAATGATAATATTTTAAAACATGCTGCTGTGCAGAGAGACCAGTGTGTGCTAGTGCATGAGTCGCAAAAAGTTGGTTTACAGGTGCAACAGGTGATTAAGAAGGCAAAGGACTTCTGGGTGCGGCTATGCCGAGGTAGGTCGCACGTTCGGCAGCTCCCGCCAGGAACGGACTTTTGGGCTCTCCAGAGGGGCCCCAATGGAAATTGTTTGACGGCTTCCAGTTTGGGAAGGTGACAGCAAGGTCCCCCCGACATTATATACATTGGACCAGGAGTGGAGCGGTTAAAAAAGTCATCTTGGGGCAGCGAAAAGTGCGAGGGACGAAAAGCAAGATGGCGGCGGGTGGAGACCAAGCAGCGTGGGCGCAGTGGTCGCAGGAGCAGCAGGAGTTTTGTAAACGCTGCTTTGAGGAGCTGAAGACAGAAATGCTGCCGCCAATGAAGGCGACGATTGAGAAGCTTGTGGAGACCCAGAAGGCCCAAGGGGCGGCGATCCGGGAGGTGCGGCAAAAAGCCTTGGAGAATGAGGATGAGATCTTGGGCCTGGCGGTGAAGGTGGAGGCGCACGAGGCGCTGCACAAAAGGTGGGCGGAAAAATTCGAGGACCTGGAGACTCGGTCGAGGAGGAAGAATCTTCTGATTCTGGGTCTCCCTGAAGGAGTGGAGGGGTCCGATGCCGGTGCATAGATGAGCATGATGCTCAATTCGCTGATGGGCGTGGGAGTTTTCCCGAGGGGGGAGCTAGATGGGGCTCATTGGGTCCTGGCAAGGAGACCCAAAGCCAACGAGCCGCCAACGGCTGTAGTGGTGAGGTTCCACCGCTTTATGGACAGAGAGTGTGTCCTGAGATGGGCCAAAAAAGAGCGGCGCAGCAGGTGGGAGAACACGGAGATCCGAATTTACCAGGACTGGAGTGCGGAGGTGGCTAAGAAGAGGGCTGGTTTCAACCGGGCTAAGGCGGTGCTCCATCGGAAGGGGGTGAAGTTCGGTATGCTGCAGCCAGCGCGATTGTGGGTCATGTTCCAAGATCGGCACCACTATTTTGAAACACCCGATGAGGCATGGAACTTTATACAAACTGAAAAGTTGGACTCAATACTGTGTTTATTGCATTTAGGGAATGTTCTCTGGGTTTGAGTGCTGGGTAGGGATGGGTGAATGGATTTGATGTGGGGGCTGTGGGAGAGTGTGGGCGTCGGTGTTGGAGGGCAGGGCCCCACGGAGGAAGAGGGGGAGTGGAGGCGCGGGGATGGGTTGGGGTAAGGCCGCAAAAAGGAGCTGCGCCAGAGGGGGCGGGGCCGGCTCAGGAATGCGCGGGCTTTTTCCCGCGGTAGGGAAGGATGGGGGTGGGGCCGGGGGGGGGGGGGGGGGCGGTGCTGGAGAGGAGCGCACACTGACTGCCAAGGGATGGGGGGATTCTCACATTGGGGGGTCAGCAGGAGTCAGCTGACTTACGGGAGTGTCATGGGGGGAGCAAACTGGCTAGATGTGGATCTAGCGGGGGGAGGGGGGGGGAGAACAGGGTTGCTGCTGCATTGGCCAAAAGGGAGCTGGAAGTAGGAGAGGTAGTCGGGGCGGGGGTCCGTCGCCTGGGGGACTGGAGGGTGCGGGAGGCGCGGGCACGTGGCTGGCCTAGAAAAGGAGATGGCTAGTCTGCAGGGGGGGCGGGGGGGGGGGGGGGAGGGGGGCTGGCGAGTAGCCCCCCAATCCGCCTGATAACTTGGAATGTGAGGGGCCTTAACGGGCCGGTCAAGAGGGCCCGGGTGTTCGCGCACTTAAAGGGACTGAAGGCAGACGTGGTTATGCTTCAGGAGACACATCTAAATGTGGCAGATCAGGTTAGGCTGAGAAAGGGATGGGTAGGGCAGGTCTTTTATTCAGGGCTGGATGCGAAGAACAGAGGGGTTGCAATACTGGTGGGGAAGCGGGTGTCGTTTGAAGCAATGAATATTGTAGTGGATAATGGAGGTCGATATGTGATGGAGAGCGGTAGGTTGCAGGGGGTGCGGGTGGTACTGGTGAACGTATATGCCCCGAATTGGGATGATGCCGGATTTATGAAACGCATGCTGGGTCGGATTCCGGATCTGGAGGTAGGAAGTTGGTAGGAAGTTTGATAATGGGGGGAGGACTTCAACACGGTGCTGGACCCAGCACTGGACCGGTCTAGGTCCAGGACGGGTAAGAGGCCGGCTGCGGCCAAGGTGCTCAGGGCGTTTATGGACCAGATGGGGGGAGTGGATCCATGGAGGTTTGTTAGGCCACTGGCCAGGGAATTTTCTTTCTTTTCCCACGTCCATAGAGCCTACTCCCGGATAGATTTTTTCATTTTGAGCAGGGCGCTAATCCCAAAAGTGGAGGGAACGGAATATTCGGCCATAGCCATCTCGGACCACGCCCCGCATTGGTTGGAGCTGGATTGGGGAGGAGAGGGGCCAGCGCCCGCTGTGGCGCCTTGATGTGGGACTATTGGCGGATGAGGAGGTGTGCGGGCGGGTGCGGGGGTGCATTGAAAGATATTTGGAGGCCAATGACAACGGGGAGGTGCAGGTGGGGGTAGTCTGGGAGGCGCTGAAGGCGGTGGTCAGGGGAGAGCTAATCTCCATTAGGGCCCACAGGGAGAAGAGAGAGGGGAGGGAGAGGGAGAGGTTGGTGGGGGAGATTTTAAGGGTGGACAGGAGGTATGCAGAGGCCCCCGAGGAGGGGCTACTCAGGGAGCGACGGAACCTCCAGACGGAGTTCGACTTGTTGACCACAGGGAAAGCAGAGGCACAGTGGAGGAAAGCGCAAGGGGCGACGTATGAGTATGGGGAGAAGGCGAGTCGCATGTTGGCACACCGGCTTCGTAAGAGGGAGGCAGCGAGGGAGATGGGTGGAGTTAAGGATAGAGGGGGGAATACGGTGCGGTGTGCGGTGAGAATAAACAAGGTATTTAGGGACTTCTATGGGGATCTGTACAGGTCTGAGCCCCCAGCGGGGTGGAGGGGATGCGACGATTCTTAGATCAGCTGAGGTTCCCGAGGGTGGAGGAGGAGGAGGTGGCTGGTTTGGGGGCGCCGATTGGGCTGGAGGAGCTGGTTAAAGGATTGGGGAGCATGCAGGCATGGAAGGCCCCGGGGCCGGATGAGTTCCTGGTTGAATTCTACAGGAAATACATGGACCTGCTGGGCCCGTTGCTAGTGAGGACTTTCAATAAGGCGAGGGAGGGGGGTACCTTGCCCCCGACAATGTCTAGGGCTGATTTCTTTGATCCTGAAGTGGGACAAGGACCCACTGCAATGTGGGTCGTATAGACCAATCTCGCTCCTCAGTGTGGATGCTAAGTTGCTGGCAAAGGTGCTGGCTACGAGAATTGAGGACTGTGTCCCGGGGTGATTCATGAGGACCAGACGAGATTTGTGAAGGGTAGGCAATTCAATACAAATGTGCGGAGGCTCCTCAATGTGATTATGATGCCCCCGGTGAAGGGGGAAGCGGAGGTAGTGGCAGCTATGGACGCGGAGAAGGCCTTTGACCGGGTGGAGTGGGAGTATCTTTGGGAAGTGCT
This sequence comes from Scyliorhinus torazame, assembly GCF_047496885.1. Lineage (NCBI taxonomy): Eukaryota > Metazoa > Chordata > Chondrichthyes > Carcharhiniformes > Scyliorhinidae > Scyliorhinus > Scyliorhinus torazame. The sequence continues at coordinate 279,808,042 of NC_092709.1, read as the reverse complement.
GCGGAGGTTTGGGTTCGGGGAGGGGTTGATCAGCTGGCTCAGGCTGCTATATAGGGCCCCGGTGGTGAGTGTGGCTACGAATCGGTGGAGGTCGGAGTACTTTCGGCTGTACCGGGGGACGGGGCAGGGGTGCCCCCTGTCCCCCTTGTTGTTTGCACTGGCAATTGAGCCTCTGGCCATGGCACTAAGGGAGTCCAGGGAATGGAGGGGACTGGTCCGGGGGGGAGTGGAACACTGGGTGTCGTTGTATGCTGACGACCTGTTGCTGTATGTGGCAGATCCAGTGGAGGGGATGGCGGATGTCATGCGGATCCTGAGGGAGTTTGGGGACTTTCTGGGGTATAAAGTTAACTTTGTGGCGCATTCAGGGGACCAGGGAAGGGGGATAGACGACCAGGGAAAGGGGACAGACGACCTGCCGCTGAAGAGGGCGGAAAGGAGCTTTCGGTACCTAGGGATCCAAGAGCTAGGAGTTGGGGGGCCCTGCACAAGCTCAATTTGACGCGGTTGATGGAGCAGATGGAGGAGGATTTTAAAAGATGGGACATGCTGCCACTCTCACTAGCGGGTAGGGTGCAGTCGGTCAAAATGACGGTCCTCCCGAGGCTTCTCATTGTGTTCCAGTGCCTTCCCATTATGATCCCCAAGACCTTTTTCAAACGGGTAAGTAGGAGCATCATGGGTTTTGTGTGGGCGAATAAGACCCCGAGGGTGAAGATAGTGCTTCTGGAGCGTAGCAGGGACAGGGGGGGGGCTGGCACTGCCGAATTTGTGCGTCTATTATTGAGCTGTCAATGTGTAAGTGGGTAGGGAGAGGGGGCAGCGTGGAAGAGGTTGGAGATGGCGTCCTGTGTGGGCACGAGCCTGAGGCCGCTGGCGACGGCACCACTGCCGCTCTCGCCGACAAGGTACACCACGAGTCCGGTGGTGGCGGCGACGTTGAAGATCTGGGGGCAGTGGAGGCGACACGGGGCGAGGTGGGAGACTCGGTTTGGTCCCCGATTCGGGAGAATCATCGGTTCGTCCCGGGAAGGATGGATGGGGGGTTTCGGAGCTGGCATCGGGCAGGGATTGGAAGAATGGGGGACCTGTTCATCGATGGGACATTTGCGAGCCTAGGGGTGCTGGAGGAGAAGTTTGGGTTACCCCCAGGAAATGCTTTCAGGTACATGCAAGTGAGGGCATTTGTGAGGCGGCAAGTGAGGGAATTCCCACTGCTCCCGGCACAGGGGACTCAGGACAGGGTGATTTCGGGTGTATGGGTTGGAGAAGGCAACGTTTCGGCGATTTACCAGGAGCTGAAGGAAGAGGAGGAGGCCTCAGTGGAGGAGTTAAAGGGCAAGTGGAAGGAGGAGCTGGGGGAGGAGATAGATGAGGGTCTGTGGGCTTCTGCCCTGAGGAGGGTTAATTCTTCCTCCTCTTGCGCCAGGCTCAGCTTAATACAGTTCAAAGTTACTCACAGAGCGCATATGACAGGGGCGAGGTTGAGTAGGTTCCTTGAGGTGGAGGACAGATGTGGGAGGTGCTCGGGAAGCTCGGCAGATCACGTCCATATATTCTGGTCGTGCCCGGCACTGGATGGGTTTTGGAGGGGTTTTGTAAGGACTATGTCCAAGGTGGTGAAAGCCCAGGTCAAGCCGAGCTCGGGGCTGGCACTATTTGGGGTAACGGACGAGCCAGGAGTGCAGGAGGCGAAATAGGCCGGTATTCTGGCCTTTGCGTCCCTGGTAGCCCGGTGGAGGATTTTGCTATTATGGAAAGATGCGAAGCCCCCTAGTGTGGAAGCTTGGATCAATGACATGGCAGGGTTCATCAAAGTGGAGTGGATAAAGTTTGCCTTGCGAGGGTCTGTGCAGGGGTTCCTCAGGCGGTGGCAACCGTTCCTAGACTATCTCACGGAGCGTTAGTAGGACGTCAGCAGCAGCAGCCCAGGTGCGGGAGGAGGGAGGGGGGTTTCTTTTGGGGGGGCGTTTAGGTGGGTGGGGGGGGGTTCCCTATTGGTGTTTTTAAATGTCATATGGGGGTTATCGTATATGGGGGAAATCCAATGTATAATTTTTGATTGTTGTGTTCTTGTTTCTTTCTTTTTGTTGGGAGGGGGGGTTTGTTGAAAATCTGTTGAAAAATTTGAATAAATATATATTTTTAAAAAACGATTAAGAAGGCGAATGGAATTCTGTCCTTCATTGCTAGAGGGATGTAGTTTAAGACGAGGGAGGTTATGCTGCAGTTGTATAAGGTGTTAGTGAGGCCACACCTGGAGTATTGTGTTCAGTTTTGGTCTCTTTACCTGAGAAAGGACGTACTGGCACTGGAGGGTGGGCAGAGGAGATTCACTAGGTTAATCCCAGAGCTGAAGGGGTTGGATTACGAGGAGAGGTTGAGTAGACTGGGACTGTAGTCGTTGGAATTTAGAAAGATGAGGGGGGATCTTATAGAAACATATAAGATTATGAAGGGAATAGATAGGATAGATGCAGGCAGGTTGTTTCCACTGGCGGGTGAAAGCAGTACGAGGGGGAATAGCCTCAAAATAAGGGGAAGTAGATTTCGGACTGAGTTTAGGAGGAACTTCTTCACCCAAAGGGTTGTGAATCTATGGAATTCCCTGCCCAGTGAAGCAGTAGAGGCTCCTTCATTAAATGTTTTTAAGATAAAGATAGATAGTGTTTTGAAGAATAAAGGATTAAGGGTTATGGTGTTCGGGCCGGAAAGTGGAGCTGAGTCCACAAAAGATCAGCCATGATCTCATTGAATGGTGGAGCAGGCTCGAGGGGCCAGATGGCCTAGTCCTGCTCCTAGTTCTCATGTTCTTATGTTCTTACCTGGTCATCTTACATGTGACTCCAGAACTACAGCAATGTGGTTGACTCTATTATCCGGTCTGAAATGGAGGGCAGTTCGGGATGGCCCAGCCAGTGACACCCACATCTCCTGAATGAATTTATAAAAAGTTGAATAAAGAAAAGACACTATGAATAAGAGACGAAGGCAGGGAAAGAAAGAGTCTTTGTCCAAAGATGAATAACAATCCTTTTTTTAAAATAAATTTGATCCAATTATTTTTTTTCCAATTAAGGGGCAATTTAGCGAGGCCAATCCACAGCCTGCACATGTTTGGGTTGTGGGGGTGAAATGGACAGTGACCCAGGGCTGGGATTCGAACCCGGGTCCTCAGCGCCGTAGGCTGCATTACTAACCACTGCGCCACACGCCGCCCTAATAACAATCCTTCTTAATATGTACCCCAGAAGGCACTGTAAGAACAATCAGGAAGAATCTTATCCTCATTGTTCAAAGAGAACCATCCATCATACATCTGGAAGAGCCAAAGGTTGAGAGTCAAACTTAAAATGCACCTGATACTGCAAGACCAACCAAATCGAAGCAAAGAGTTCGAAGAGAGACAACTGATCTTCCAAATCTGACAAAACCACATCAGGTAAAAGCGTGAGCCCTCCAGATTAATTGGATCTATGAAGTTAGAGAATTAGGGGGGGGGGGACTTTGGCAATTATGTAAAATATATTTGGACATAGATTTGGGGGCGGAGGGAGTGACGGGGGAATATGTTTTACGGTGTTACGTGTTGAAAGAGTTAAGGTGTGGGATTATAACAGAGGCACATGACCAAAAGTCGAGGAAGAGAATGCTCATGGCTTAGACGAAGTAACACCTAGGGCGCAATTTAATGGCCGCATTACGCTTAAGCGAGAACACGATGAGGCCATTAAATCACAGGAGAGGCCAAAAATGAGAACCGCGCTGGGCGCCGATCTGCTTGCTATCTAGCCGGCTCGCACCCTTTGGCGAAATCAAGATTCTGCCGTAGCATGATGAGTAACCGATAATCACCACTTTAGCCCAATCGCCATACAATTAATGGGAGAGACCCCCTATCCAACAGCCTCCCCTGCATGTGGTCACGCGGGCGCCGGTTAGTACTCCTTTTTAAAAATGTGAAGCTGGCGGGAGGGCTGTGGTCCCTAAAAGATGAGTCACCATCTTCTTCGCCCACAGGCAAAGAAACCGGGTACACTGGGGTTGCTACCCAAGAAAGTGAGTATCCATCTTTGTTTGCAGACAAAGTGCCGGGGGCACTGAGGTTGCTGCCCTGGCGCTCGGAGCGCGGTGGGGTGCCAGGGAGGGGATTTGCTGAGCAAGGTGGTGGCTGCCCATAGCCTGGGCTAGCCTTGGGGGGAGTGGAGAGGGATGGGGGGGAGAGATGGTTGTCTCAGCGCCCACTGGTCCACCATGCCAACCCCTGGACCATGTGGTCCTGTTCGGGGGCAAAGCCAGACCCTGCCACCCTGCCCCATCAACCACCCATGACTCACGCTGACTGCGGAGGCCTCCGGCCACATGGCTGAAGGCTATTGCTAATTAGGAATTGGCAATCGTAGAGAAGTGAGCACTTTACAGCTTGTAAGTGAATTCAAGTGGGTAGGCTTGCCATGTAGGTTTTTGGGTCATTGCCTAGCATCCCAATCAGACCATACTGCCTGGACACTGCTTGAACACTGCGGGATTCAGTGGTCAACATCCAAACACCCAGGGGCTGGGCCCCAACACCGGGGACATTTCTGCGACCAGATGGTAGGTGAGTGCACTGGGGAGAGAACCTGCACCCAGTTTATGTAACATTACATGCGGGTGTCTGGAGTATAGGGTGCGGGGTCCGGTGACCAGGTGCGTGGGCAGAGCATGTTAGATGATGGCGGCGGAGGGGGGGCAGGTGGGTGTTGTGTTGGGAACAATGAGAGTCCCGGGGTGGAAGACACCGCTGGTTATCAGTCTCACACCCTCACCTATCCCTTACAGATATTGCTTGGGATGGGCGCTCTCTTAGATCCTGGGAAACTTGCCCTAATGGTGCTGCAGGCAGGCCAGCTGGCCAGACACCGGAGAAGGTGGTGGCAGAAGAGTCAACAGAGGCTCGAGGCAGTGGCCTATGTGCAGGCCCCCCCCCGCCCCAAACCCACCCATCAGGCAGGGAGGCACCCAGAGAGGGAGGCCCATGACGGTCCAAGGTGTGCAGGCGTCGCTGTCTTTTAAACAGATGACGGACAGCGTGTGCTTCAGAAGACTCAGCCTCAACAAGGGGATGGTGTGGCACATGTGTCATGTCCTTGCGGATTTGGCACCACATAGAGGAGGAGGATACCTGTTCCTGGTGGGTGTCAAGGTCACTACAGCTCTGAACCTCGATGCCTTAGGATCATTTCAGGGCTCGAGTGAAGATTGTGTGACATCTCATAAGCTACAGCCCACAAGTGCATTCATGAAGTCACAGATGCTCTGTATGCCCGGGCAGAAAACTGCATAAACAGGGGCAGCACGGTAGCACAGTGGTTAGCACTGTTGCTTCACAGCTCCAGGGTCCCAGGTTCGATTCCAGGCTTGGGTCACTGTCTGTGCGGAGTCTGCACATTCTCCCCGTGTGTGCGTGGGTTTCCTCCGGGTGCTCCAGTTTCCTCCCACAGTCCAAAGATGTGCAGGTAAGGTTGATTGACCATGATAAATTGCCCCTAGTGTCCAAAATTGCCCTTCATGTTGGGTGGGTTACTGGGTTATGGGGATAGGGTGGAGGTGTGGACCTTGGGTAGGGTGCTCTTTCCAAGAGCCGGTGCAGACTCGATGGGCTTAATGGCCTCCTTCTGCACTATAAATTCTATGTATAAACTTTGGCATGGACTAAGCACAGCAGGATGCCCGGGCAGCAGGATTCTCCACCATCGCTGGGATGCCCCATGTCCAGGGGCTAATAGATGGTATGGCACGCATGTCTCTTTCCCCCCCCCTTCCAAAAAACAAAAGCTTGACAAACATCGGAGAAAGTACTCAGTACTCAGTCAGCTTCGGACCCTCCACCCTCATGATTCTGAGGTTCTGTCTCCTCGGCCTGTTCTCCAAGTCATCCATTTTTGCCCTAAGAGCCTTGATCCTCTCTTCCACCAAGGCAATTCGATCACCATGCTGCGACAAGGCCGCCTCCACATCCTCAGCGTCACTCCATGCTTCTTCATCGCCTCAAGTTTTTTCCAGCTTCTCCCGAATCAGGCCAAGTGCCTCCTCAATTGACTATAATTTTTTGCTCTAGATGTTTCGGGGTGACCTTTTTTCTATAAAAATTCAAAAGGAGAAATTACTTTATCTAAAGCACATGCGTTTCTACTTTCCGGCTATTAAATTTGGAGCAAGATAGGACTTGTATCTTTGAGATTCCTTACGATAAAGTTAAGAGATAGACTTAACAGATGTCAGGCATTTTTAAATTTTAGTTTGAACCATTTAGCATAATTGTGTAGTGCAGATTAGCAGAGCTAAATATAAGACTTTTAAAAGCTACTGGGAGTCCTGTGATATGCAGTAGGTAGTAAGGAAAAACCAAATTGGTTCCTGAATAATTTCTTCAATTTGGCAGAATCCACATAAAACAAGTTGCATTATAGTCTGTTTTATGAAATGATTGCTTGGATCCTTACAATTTTAAGCTCATAAAACACAGGGGAGGCGTTGGCATAGTGATATTATCACTGGACTAGTAAACTAGAGACCCAGAGTAATGTTCTGGGACCCAGATTCAAATCCCGCCACTGCAGATGGTGAAATTTGAATTCAATTTTAAAAAATCTGGAATTAAAAGTCTAATGATGACCATGAAACCATTATCGATGGTCGTTAAAATCCCATCTGGTTCACTAATGTCCTTTAATGTCATCCTTACTTGGTTTGGCCTACATATGACACCTGACCCACAGCAATTTGGTTGACTCTTAACTGCCCCTAGTGGGCAATTGGGGATGGCCAATATGAGAAACAAAAATCACGAGAAGCATAATGGCCGAATGCAAGTTGAGTGTTTTCTTTGGCATATTGAAATTATTCCTATATAATATTCAATATAGAATATCTATATTGTGTGAAACAATTCCTAAATAACATATTTTAAGTGAAAATAGCTCTTAATGTTTTTGGATCTTCGTTAATTGGCAGTTTTATTTGACCTACATTTCACTGGTATTTGGTGATGTATTTGGAGAGGAAAGAAATGATTGACATGAAATCCTTAATTATACGCCCGTGTGTAATAAGAAATCGGCGTTGATACTTTTCACAAACAAATGTTGTCGCTTATTGGAATTAATTGGGTGTGTTCAGCAGCGGCCGAGGGCGACTCGCCAATAGCCAGCAGCAGACCTTCCCACGGAGGGGGTCCTATCGGCGGGACCGTAAGATCCCGCCAGCGTGAACGGCCAAAAAATCTGACCCACTGAGCTCAGCCACTTGAACGATGAACTGAAAAGAATCGAGTGACTGTAGAAGTAGAAATGTTTTGTTAATTTATTAAACTCTGTAACCTTGAGTGCAATTAATGTCTTGTACTTCATATAAGGAAGACACACCTAAGAAGAATACAAAAAGCTGTGGAACTTAAAACAAAAGGACTGCAAGTTGTGTAAGAGTTTCCAGGGGAGGAGGGAACAGCATTAGAGGAAGGACCAATAGATGCAAGTCAAGCCAGAAAATGCAAATCCATCGGCATAACTTTAGTCTTCTGGCCATGCATAGTTCAAAGCAGATACTGGCTGAAACTTGACAGTTGATATTTCACCCCTACTGTCGTTGGTATGCTGACTTATTATTAAATTTGAATTCAGCCTTTGTTTTGAAGAAATCTTGCAATTTTATCAGGTCATTGCCCCAGCTGCAGATTGTGACCTTCTAACCACACCACCCACTTTATACATTTGAGGTTGAAATAGACGATGTGTTTAAACTGTGAATAATTCAAAAAGTCACCCAGATGAAATACTCTGTTATTTTGTAGTAGCAAAGACTTGCATTAAGTTAACATTTAAAGTATGCTTGCCTAAAATAGAATAAATGTAAATTGTTTTGATAATGTAACCACCAACATAGTGTTCATTGCCGGTGTAGCTTGCTTACTTTTCCAGTTTGATCACTTGACATGTGATTGCACTACATGTTTCTTCCTTCAAAATATCGCTGGTGTGACCAGTAGATCTCTTAAGTATTAAACGTAGTAAATGTCAGTGTTGACCCTCGTAAATTACTTGGCAATTGTGTGATAAATACTCAAAGTATTACTGTTCACTTTTGCATAATGCATGAAAATCTCTTGGGGGTTTGCAACCTATACTTAGCAGTTTTGTATACTATAAAGATTTGGGACAAAAATTCAGGAAACTCCTCATTATTTGTGTGAATATATAAATTGCAGTGCTACAGATCTGCCAACATCTTAATGCATTAACTATTACACATCTGTTTCCTATTGTAATTCAGAGAGACTGGTTTAATAACTTTAAACATGCAAACATTTTATATGTATCTCATGAGTTAGACTTGAGGGCTAGGCTGTGGGGGGTGGGGGTGGAGGCAGGCGAGGCAGAAAAAGGAGTTTTACAGATGAGAGTAGGATTTGAAGCATTAAAAAAAATCTTTATTGTCACAAGTAGGCTTACATTAACACGACAATGAAGTTACTGTGAAATCCCCTAGTTGTCACATTCCGGCGCCTGTTCGTGTACACAGGGAGAATTCAGAATATCCAATTCACCGAACAGCATGTCTTTAGGGACATGTGGGGAGGGACATGACCGGTGCACCTGGAGGAAATACACGCAGACACGGGAGAACGTGCAGACTCCGCACAGACTGTGATCCAAGCCGGGAATTGAACCTGGGACCCTGGCGCTGTGAAGCAACAGTAATAAAAACAATATACTGGAAATATTGTGCAGGTCAGGCAGTGTCTGTGGAGATATAAAACAGAATTATTGATGATGGCTGACCTGTTGATTATTACCAGCAGTTTTAGTTTTGATTTCAGATTTACAGCAGTTGTAGTATTTTGCTTTTGAATAGATTCCTAACTCTGCAATATAGAAAAAAAGGTGAACATACTTTCATAGAATCACAGAATTACAGTGCAGAAGGAGGCCATTTGGCTCATCGAGTCTGCACCGACTCTTGGAAAGAGCACACGACTTAAGCCCCCGCTTCCACCCTCCCCGTAAACCAGTATTCCCACCTAACCTTTTTGGATACTAAGGGCAAATTAGCATGGCCAATCCACCTAACCTGCACATCTTTGGACTGTGGGAGGAAACCGGAGCACCCGGAGGAAACCCACGCAGACATGGGGAGAATGTGCAGACTCTGCACAGACTGTGACTGAAGCCCGGAATCGAAACTGGGACCCTGGAGCTGTGAAGCCACTGTGCTACCATGCTGCCCTTTAGTTCACATTTTCTAGATGCTATTTGTAGTGAAATTCTTATGATTTTAATAACTCAAGAACAGAAACAAAAATTTCTCTTAGTTTGGTATTTAAACTAATCAGACAGAGTGGCTAGATTGCTTTGGCCCAAATTTTAATGGGGTCAGAAGAGCTCAGAGCATTAGCCAAAATGGCACCGAAGAACCGATTCCAGAAGTTCTGAACCTGATATCCAGCATTTTCACCAGGTGGAAAGGAGACAGGTTGCCCATGGTTCATAGAGGCTGCTGCAAGTGCAGCTTCCTTTAGATGTATCCAATTATCATTTGTGAGTGCTCCAAAACATGGTTTGAGCAAAAGGTCGAAAGCTGCTGGAGTTATTCGGAGAGGGGTGGTACCCTTTTGTAGTGGTAAGGAATGCTTTGGAATTGTTAAAAGTAAACATGAATGTGTGTAAAAATGGGCTCTGCAAAACTGTCAAGAAATGGCATTTAATTCAATCCTGGAAACAGTAGTCTGATATTGGAAAAAAAAATCAGTGTTTAGAATTTCATCAGCTTCCATTGACATAAGCCTGAAAGTTATCATGATAGAATTAGTGCTGCATGATTGCTCCCATAACAGTTAGCTATCACAGTTTGGGGGGGTGGGTTGCTTGTATGTTTACAGTTTGATTGACAGCTCCAAGTCTTTGTGCGGCTATGAATATAAATGTGTGCTTTTATAATGGATTAAGTATTTGAAATAATTTAAATGTATTGAATAAGTTTTATCAATAAGAATGTTTTTTCTTAAAGTCTGCAAGTGGCACTTAGTACACAGAGACGTGGTCATGCATTTAGGGAGGTCTAACAGTAATAGGGAGTGCACAATAAATGGGAATATGATAAGGGGTAAATGAAGTGAGAGATCTTGGCGTACAAATACACAGGTTCCTAAAGTTCAACTGGACAAGGTTATAAAGAAAGCATATGGAATGCTCTTCTTCATTGGCAGAGGTATAGAATATAAAAGTAAGGATATAATGTTGGAATTGTATAAAATACTGGTGAGGCCACAACTGGAGTATTGTGTGCAGTTCTGGTCACCACATTACGGGAAGGATGTAATTACTCTGGAGAAAGTGCAGATCAGGTTTACAAGAATGTTGCGAGGGCTAGAAAAGTGTAGCTACAAGGAGAGATTGGATAGGTTGGGGTTATAGTCCTTGGAACGAAGAAGGCTGAGGGGTGACTTAATTAAGGTGTACAAAATCATGAGGAGAAGCAATAGAGTGGACAGGATAAAATTGTTTCCCTTGGTGGAGAATTCTAGAACCAGGGGACATCGTTTCAAGATAAGAGTTAGAAGGTGTAGAGCGGACATGAGGAAGAACTCCTTTACGCAGAGGGTAGTGGGAGTTTGGAATTCACTGCCCGAGTTGGTGGTGGAGGCAGAGACAAAGTACCTGGATCCGCACCTTAACTGTAAGCTACAGGGCTATGGACCGGGTGCAGGAAGACGGGTTTAGAAAGTGTCCTCAGGTTAGCATGGACAAGATGGGCTGAATGGTTTCAGTGGTATTTCATCTCAGGCTCGTGAAGGGTGAATACTGAGTGAGTTGGTATGGAGAGTGTAGAGTGTAAGGGCCTGGGTTGGTATCACATGATGCTACATTGGCACAGAACTATAATCAGCCGTGGGAGTGGGTAGCGGGTCATTTGTAGGCATAGATTTGATGAGGGGTCATGGGGCATAGGATAGCATGGAGAGGCTGAGGGTCCTTGGGGGTGAGTGGCAGGCATCAGCCAGCATGGATGAGACATGGGGAATGTGTGGGCGGTGAGGGGGCTTGAGGGGTGAGGGCTAGAAGGCTTTATTTTGTTTTGTTTTTATAGTAGCCGAAACAAAGTCGATAGAAATTAAAAATGGGTCTCAAATAATGTAATGTTAGGATTGATGAATAAAAGCTTGTTCAAAGACATGGGTTTAAAGAAGCTTTTGAAAACAGAGAGATTTTGTAAGGGAATTCCAAATCTTGGCACCTAGATGGCTGAAAATGGCCCTTAATGATAGGGTGCAAGAAGTATGGAGTGCATGAGAGACTGGAGTTTGAGGAACAGAGGGTTTAATAGTGCTGCTGAGGTGGGTTGGAATGAGGCCATGGATTTGGATTGGATTTGTTTAGTGCCACGTGTACCGAGGTACAGTAAAAAGTATTTTTCTGCGAGCAGCTCATTAGATCATTAAGTACATGAAAATAAAATAAATACATGATAGGGCAACACAATGTAACTACATAAACACCGGCATCAGATAAAGCATACAGGGCATAGTGTTAATCTGGTCAGTCCATAAGAGGGTTGTTTAGGAGTCTGGTAATAGCGTGGAAGAAGCTGTTTTTGAGTCTGTTCGTGCGTGTTCTCAGACTTCTGTATCTCCTGCCCGATGGAAGAAGTTGGAAGAGTGAGTAAGCCGGGTGGGAGGAGTCTTTCATTATGCTGCCCGCTTTCCCCAGGCAGCTGGAGATGTAGATGGAGTCAGTGGATGGGAGGCAGGTTTGTGTGATGAACTGGGCTGTGTTCACGACTTTCTGAAGTTTCTTGCGGTCTTGGGCCGAGCAGTTGCCATACCAGGCTGTGATGCAGCCCGATACGATGCTTTCTATGGTGCATCTATAAAAGTTGGTAAGAGTTAATGTGGACATGCTGAATTTCCTTAGTTTCCTGAGGAAGTATAGGGAAGTATAAACTTAAGTGGGTCGTGAACACAGCCCAGTCCATCACACAAACTTGCCTCCCATCCAGATTTTTGGAGATGTGTACCCCTAGGAATTTGAAGCTGCTAACCATCTCCACCTCGGCCCCGTTGATGCTGACAGGGGTGGGTACAGTACTTCGTTTCCTGAAGTCAATGACCAGTGTAGCCAGTTAAAATGGCTAACTCCCGATTTAAAATGGCTAACTCTGATTTAAAATGGCGAACGGAAATGGCTGATGGGAAAATCAGCCAACAGGAAGCCCCTGGGGACTATAAGAATAGAGTCCAAGTTCAAATCGACCCTTCTGCCACCCTTCTGCTAGCCTTCTGCACTCTTCAACAGCCGCTCAAATCGTAAGTCCTACTTCAACGCTCACTACGACATAGGCGCTCCTAGCTATCAATCTGTACCAGCTTCGAATCCCGCAGGCTCAGAACCCGAACGAAAGGCCATTCGTTTCCCTGACCTGGTGGGCCATTTCCAAGTTAAGTATTGGCCTGTTAGTTGTATGAAGTAGCTTAGACGTAGAATTTATGCATAAGTATTGATTACTGTATATAATAAATGTGCGTTGATTTAACTCTTACTAAGCGGTGTGTTAGATTATTGATCATTACTCGGACTTGAACCACGTGGCGATATCAGAAAGATACCCGGCGACTCAAGAGCAAAGGTGATAGGACGGAGCAATTAAACTAAGGCTAAAGTTAGCAACACCAGCTCTTTGGTTTTGCTGGCACTGAGGGATAGATTGTTGTCGCTGCACCACTCCACTAGGTTCTCTATCTCCCTCCTGTATTCTGATTCGTCGTTATTCGAGATCCTGCCCACTATGGTCATATCGTCAGCAAACCTGTAGATGGAGTTGGAACCAAATTTTGCAATGCAGTCATGTGTGTACAGGGAGTATAGTAGGGGGCTAAGCCTTGCGAGGCTCCAGTATTGAGACTATTGTGGAGGAGGTGATGTTGTTTATTATTACTGATTATGCTCTGTGGGTCAGAAAGTCGAGGATCCAGTTGCAGAGTGAGAAGCCAAGTCCTACGTTTTGGGGTTTTGATATGAGCCAGGCTGGGATCATCGTGTTGAAGGCGGAGCTGTAGTCAATAAATAGGAGTCTGATGTAGGAGTCCTTGTTGTCGAGATGCTCTAGCGATGAGTGTAGGGCCAGGGAGATGGCGTCTGCTGTGGACTTGTTGCGGCGGTATGAAAATTGCAGTGGATCAAGGTGTTCTGGGAGTATAGAGGTGATGCGCTTCATGACCAACCTCTCGAAGCACTTCATTACGACTGAAGTCAGGCCACTGGACTGTAGTCATTGAGGCACGTTGCCTGTTTCTTCTTTGACATCGGAGGAATCGGAAAAACAAAAATGAGAGTTCTAAAATTGAGTTCTTTGTGGACCAAGGTAGGCTAAAAAGATCAAAAGGTGATGGGTAAACTGGACTTGATGAGAGTTAGGATTTGAACGAAGGAGTTTTGGATGAGTTCAAGTTTATGGAGGGTGGAAGTTTGAAGGCCGAATTCTGCAGGGGGGAAAAACCTGGATGAACTGTTCCCTAAAATGGGCTGAGGCAGTCATGGAGACTGACAGTGTTAAGGATATAGAAGAGCAACGTATTGAAAGTAATAATAGTAGATAATATCTTCAGCTCATTTATACTCCAACGTGGAAACCAATTAGGTTGCTTAAAAGAGCATTGAAATTTGGGTGAAAGCAAGTGACACGAGTAACTACAAAACACCAAAAACTTCTATATATTTTGTGGTCATCTGTCAAACTCTATGCCTGAATTGATTATGGTCTGTATAACTGCCACAAACTGACTTTCTGCAGGATTATTCTCCAATTGTACTTGTGCAAACAATTGCTCACAGTGACTAGAACTTAAGAAAGAAATTAATTCTTCTGGTGTTCTGCAGCAAGAAATTAATTCTTCTGGTGTTCTGTTGCAATTTTATTTTAATTTATCTCCACTGAGACTTGCTCTTGATTTTTTCTTTCTTTGACTTGACTATGACAACGTAATAATATGTCACATTAAATATCGTAAAGCTTCTTGACTTCATTGTCTCTTATGCATGAATGATTGGTAAATATGAATTAAGAATAATATTCAGATTCATATTTGTTAACCATATTAAAAACCAAGATTGTAGTTTCACAGTATTAGAGAAAGCATTGAAACATGTTTGACGAATTTTGATATTGCCCCAGCAATGGAAAATATGTTTATAAAGTATCTGTTCAGGAAGTATAGCCATCTTTGGACCTGCACTGTGGAATATAATCACAGATGTTAATGCCTTTTTTTATTGGGATTCATCCATGGGATTTGGACATGACTGCTGTGGGTCTGGAGTCACATGTAGGCCAAACAAGGTAGGCAGATTTCCTTCTCTTAATGGGACATTAGTGAACCAAATGGGTCTTTACAACAATAGTTTTGTTGTCACCATTAGATTTCTAATTCCACGTTTTTATTAAATTCCAATTTCAACATTGCTGTGATGGGATTCGAATCCTGGTCCCCAGCTAATTACCCTGGGTCTATGGATTATTAGTCCAGTGACAATACCACTACGCCACCACCTTCCCCGAGGGATGGAGGAAGGGCTTTATCTGACTGGCAATGAGTAATACATTTCCTATCCTAGTTGGGAGCATGTGATTGACTTTGAGAACAGGTGGCAGGTGATACCATTTTCTATTTAAAGTAATGAGTTGCAATACTTGAAACCCACTGCATCCAACTGACTACTTTGCAAATCTCTTGCATAGAATCAGTATCTATTTTAATTGTTAGGAAGGAAATTGTTTGGATTTGGAACAATAATATTGTTCCAGATTTGTTTGTATCTAGTTCAGATAAGTTTAAATCCCTGTATAGGGCAGCACGGTAGCATTGTGGATAGCACAATTGCTTCACAGCTCCAGGGTCCCAGGTTCGATTCCGGCTTGGGTCACTGTCTGTGTGGAGTCTGCACATCCTCCCCGTGTATGGTGGGTTTCCTCCGGGTGCTCCGGTTTCCTCCCACAGTCCAAAGATGTGCAGGTTAGGTGGATTGGCCATGCTAAATTGCCCTTAGTGGCCAAAATTGCCCTTAGTGTTGGGTGGGGTTACTGGGTTATGGGGATAGGGTGGAGGTGTGGACCTTGGGTAGGGTGCTCTTTCCAAGAGCCGGTGCAGACTCGATGGGCCGAATGGCCTCCTTCTGCACTGTAAATTCTATGAAATGCAATATTCAGGATGTCTTGGAATTGGGGCAGGACTTGGCGTGATGAATGGGTGAAAGAAAATGGAGGAGGGGGGGAAATACAACCTACTTGGGGAAATACAACCTTTGGTACATGAACATCATTGGTAAGTCTGATTGCGCACCCCTCGATGACTTTGAGAAGGTGAGCTGGCTTCTCAAACAACTGAAGTCCCCTTACTCCTACATTGCTGTTAAGTAGGAAGTCCAGGCTCTTGACCAGTGACAGTGAAGGATTAGCAATACGAGCAGTTACCAGTCGGCAGATGCTAATGAGATATCTCTAAGGTAA
Organism: Scyliorhinus torazame; assembly: GCF_047496885.1. NCBI lineage: Eukaryota > Metazoa > Chordata > Chondrichthyes > Carcharhiniformes > Scyliorhinidae > Scyliorhinus > Scyliorhinus torazame. The sequence continues at coordinate 279,792,505 of NC_092709.1, read as the reverse complement.
GCGGAGTTCAGAAATCTGTTCTTTAAAAAAAATTCTAGTTTTGCTTTCTCGTGGTTAAATGTAAATGAGTGACTTGTCTCGGCGGGTAGTCAACCATGCCGGTGTGGGACTGAAGTTACATATAGGCCAAACTGGGTAATAACAGCAGGTTTCCTTCCCTAAATGACACAAATGTACCACTTGGGGCTTGCGACAGTCCAACAATTTTGTTTTTACTAGTTTCCAACAGGTTCATTTTCAGATTTTTAAAAGTGAATTCAAATTCTCCAACTGTCTCGGTAGTATTTCTATCATGTTCCTTGGTTTGTTGGTTCTGATCTCTGGATTGCTCGCCCAGTAGCATAACCACTATGCTTCTTGCCACAGGATGGAGTATTGTTCAATGGCTCCCAACCAAATAGCTTTTGAATGCATCACACACGTTTTTGCCTCATTGCCTTACTTGAGCAAGATTTCTCTGAATGTGAACTTTAAACTTTTTAAGTAACACAAATCGTGCATCAGTCACTTAGCAGCCTTGCAAAGCAGCTTGGGAGCTCAATTTCTGCATTAGTGCACTGCTGACAGGCAAGGCACGCGCTCATAGCTGAATACAATGCAACTGACAACATAATGATTACATATGTGTGGACTTAGAATACTTGAAGAGAACATGTCAGTCAGCACGTTGCTCTTTTAATCCATTATCCTTATTGCGAAAAAGAGTCATGTGTTTTATATGTTGCCAATTAAGATGGAAAATCATGTCCAGAAGCTCAGACCATACCCAAGTTTCAACGTATTTGAGAGAAGACAACATCAGTTGAGAACTGTCCAGAATGCACATACAGTATACGCTGTTTGCATTCATTAGCGGGCCCGACCCGGTATTCTCCAGCGCCTCTGCGATGCTCCGCCTCCGATGGCCGGGTTCCCGACGCGCGGTTCACTTGCGCTTTTAAAAATCGTGAAACCGGCGTCGTGGCTGCTGAAGGAGAGAAGGGAGTGTGTAAATTGTTCAACATCACCATAGTTTGCTGACAGCTGTGCCGCTGGCCAGGGGGCTTCTGCCAGGGCCGAAAGGAATAGTGGGGTGTGGCCAGGCGGTGGGGTTGTGATGGACGGGCATGGAACACCATTGCCGCAGCTGGCAAGGCAGCCATGCAGCTGCACATTCCGCTAACAGCTACTGTGAACTTAAGGCGACGGGTCTTTTACAGGTGTCTCTCCAGGTCATCCCCTTGGGTGCCTTCTGGCCCCAGCCGACCCATCAGCTGTATGGGCGCGTCTTGTTGGCTGGGATGGTGTGTGTGGTGAGCGAAGTGTGTATATGCAGTTGCAACTTGTCAGCCTCCTGAGTGTCAATCACGCACCCAGCGAATCCTGCACCATTTCTCATTGGAATCGATTGTGTTCCACAAGCCCCTCTACAGCTGCTGACTCAATCCAGGTTTGGCACCAGTTTTGCTGTCATGAAAGTCTATGAATCCTGCGTCGGCATCAACACTTAGTCTCAGAAATGGAGAATCATGCCCAGGTTATTGTGAGTGGAATCCATGATCAAAAATGTCATTAACAATGTTGGATGACATAAGTTCCAGTTCCATTATAGTCCATGTGTTGAGCATCTAAATGGCACATTGATACAGTTTATTGATACCATATACACAACATGTACTGTGGAGAAATAAGAGTTTAGCCAAGAACATTTTTTCTACTTTTTTTATTCCATTTTGCTGATATAATCCAGTTGCAAATAATGAACAGCTCCAGGTATATTTTTGTCAAATATCGGGACAGTCCCTGAAGCAAAACTAGTTGAAGATGCTGGAAATTTGTAATAGAAAATATTGAAACTACTGAGCATCCCTTAACAGCCTCCCCGAACAGACGCCGGAATGTGGTGACAAGGGGCTTTTCACAGTAACTTCATTTGAAGCCTACTTGTGACAATAAGCGATTTTCATTTTTTTCATTCAGGTTAGGCTGCATTGGGAGGGAGGGAGAAGTTGATGAGCTTTCATCAAAAGCTGATGATATCACAGATGAACAACCTACAGGAAAGCCCAGCATGTGGAACAGGTGATGTGGGCAGGGAGAAAGAAATGTCTAAGTTGCAGAGGATAGGAAGTGATGATGGGTGCAAGACAGAAGGAGAGAGTGATGAGAGAACATTAGAGCAGCAAAAGGGGTGTCGAAGACAAAACAGATGCGTGAACAGATGTAGCAGACTATCAGAGGGGACAGAAGTATGGAAAACCTGGCGAAGCAGAAGAGGCTCTTGGCCTAGTCGTGTGGCTCAGGAGACGGACAGTATGACTGCAGGGATGCAGATCACCTCACTGTACACATACTGATGGGGCGTGGGGGGTTCCATGCACAAACCTACAACATCCCGATATGTTAACGCTTTACCTTATTCCCTCTCCTGATCCTACTTGATCTTCCTTTTTTTTGAATTGGGATATACTTATTGACCACTTAAAGCAGTTTTGCCTGTATTGAGAACAGAAAATGCTGGCCAAACTCCGCAAGCTTGGCAGCATCTGTGGGGAGAGTAACAAAGTTAACGTTCCCAGTCCGTCTGAATCCCCCTCCAAGAGCTCGGGAAACGTTAACTCTGTTCCCCTCTTCACAGATGCTGCCAGACCTGCTGAGCTTTGCCAGCATTATCTGTTTTAATTTCTGATTTCCTGCAGCTGCGGTTTTTGGCTTTAATTTTGGCTTTTGCCTGTATCTTTGTTTTTCCAAATGTCAGGGTACAACATCATAATTAAATATAATTTAACTTGAACTGATTTGAACGTCTTTTTTGAACTAATTGAGGGTTGGTGGAATTATGTAGATTGTGAAGTAAATAGCTGTGGCCAATGAAAACCATTCAGTTGCAAAATGCATTAGTTTGCTGCTTCTGATGCATGAAGCTGGAAAATGAATTTAGCAGGCATGATCTCACGTAGCTGACTGTGACTAAATGTTAGATGGCAGTGGCACAATGCCCAAAGCTATTACAAATCCATGTAAGATGGAAAATCATTTTATTCTGCAACTTTTGGAACCAAATTTACTTGAAATCACACAATTCTGTCATGCTGAGGTGCCTCATTTTGACAGACAAAGCAATTGTGATATGACCGACTTCAACTTTTGTATTTATAATGATTAATTGCAAAGATGTTTGAGTTGGTCGCACCAGAAGAATTTTCTGACAGCTGCTTGATTTGTTTTTCAAGTGATGCATTAAGATAATAGGAGTTTGGAATCAGATGGCTTAGTATTGATGGGATGGACACTGCTGTCATCCATTCAACAAATGGAAGCTGCAGGCAGAGTGTGTGTGTGGGCTTTTTCACATTAACATATATTGGTATTTGTAGGGAGTGAGGTCTTGCGTACAAAAGTCACCTTTGATGTCGAACATGTGAATAAGATCTGAGTGAAAGTATAACTGTTTCTGGAACTGATGCTCTGGTACTAACTGCTGAAATTCCAAGGCTGTTGTTGCTCTATGTGACTGTGATTTATCACAAAATGTGCTTGGCCATAACTGCAACAGTAAGCAAAATAGAATGTTTTGGATTGTCTCATGATCTGCACACTCTTGGAGTGGTTCTTGGTTATTGTCATGCATGACCTACTCTCCCTTTGAAAGACTGTGATCAGGTTCTGGTACTTGCTTAAAACTGGTTTATTAACACTACATTTAAACAGGTTACAGGGTAGGTATGTTGCTCCTGAGTCTAGCACATGACTCACTCATGTCGGTGATTCATCATCCACTAATTATTAGCATATCCACTCTGTTAACCCTTGCACTACACCTCCCGCAAAGAATATTACCCACTCCTTAACAATATGAAATCATGTCTTTATACATTGCACTTCTGTAACTTGTTTTTTACTACGACAGACTCTACCCAACTCCTACTCTTCCCCTTCCCCAAGTCACAGTCCTGAGAGATGCAGTCTCCCACAGCAATCTCTGCCTTATGAAAGACGTCTCGGAGACATGTGAGCTTTCTTCCTGCTCATGGAGGACAGCATCATCAGTAAAATAAGACAACAGCATTGCAATTTTCGGAGTGAACGACTACAGGACTACTGAACTGTAAGGCCAGTGAGTCTTTTGCAACGAAAGACTGATCTGAAGGACATCAGCCATTGGACTTTCTTGAACTTGGAGAGAAGAACATAGAACAGACAGTGCAGAAGGAGGCAATTCGGCCCATCGAGTCTGCACTGACCGACTTAAGCCCTCACTTCCACCCCATCCCTCTAACCCAATAACCCCTCCTAACCTTGTTGAACACTAAGGGCAATTTAGCATGGCCAGTCCACCTAACCTGCACGTCTTTGGACTGTGTGAGGAAACCGGAGCACCCGGAGGAAATCCACGGCGACACGGGGAGAACGTGCAGACTCCGCACGGGGAATCAAACCTGGGACCCTGGTGCTGTGAAGCCACAGTGCTAACCACAATGCTACCATGCTGCCCTTAAAGAAATGAGGACGCTCTGAGGAATGTGTTATTCCCTTGAAGCACACAGGGGGAAACTTGAGAAAATTCTCCGTCTTACCGTTCACTGCTGTGTCAATAGCGGAGAAGATATTGGAGATCTACGATTGCAATGAATCTGGACGATGAAAGAAAATAATGACAAAATGCTAAGAATCCTTTGAGGAAAAGAAGAGATGATTTCCCAATGGTATTTCAGTAGGAATGCCTCCTTTCTGTAGGCAGTGGTAACAGAGCAACACTTTTCTCTGTGTGAGACTGGGAAGAATTTTTGAGGATATGGAGCCAGGACACCACCATTTTCTCCGATGAAATGAATTTCTTAGACAAAATGATGACAAATTTCCTGCAGGTATATAACTTGTAGAATTTGCTGTGCAGGATAGTAACACTTTCAGAAGTTCTAAAGGTTCTGCCTCAGCTTCTGTGCCGATGTACAGCTCTAGAAGGAAGAAGGTTTTCATCTGGAACTGAAGCATAGGCTTCAATTGTCTTTCACCGGTGGAAATACATCTCTTTGGCAGTGTGATCCTACATGGACTCTGACATAGAATCAGGCAAGGCATTCTCTCCGGAAGATTCTTCATGGGCAACCAGCGATAGATTAGGTATTGCATTGGTAGGTTTAGTGAAACAAAAATCTGAATGCTGCTCAGCCACTAGAAACAACTGGTTCTTCAAAAAAGGCATACGAGACTTCACTTATATCTTTTGATTGGAATGATGGACCAATGTCGAGGATCTCATCCTCCAACAGATCACTTGGTGCTGCAATAATCTCTTCCTCAATACCTGCTTCAGGAAAGAACTAGCTCAAGACCACCAGGCCTTTATGAGAACGGCCACTGTCAGCCGCAGTGCCTTCTGTATCCGTCATCTCTGGCATAGCTTTATAAATAGCTGAGAGATTACTAACCTCAATATCTACCTGGGCCTCGTGGATGGTGTCTCTGGGATAGTAAAGAAATCACTGTTGATTAAATAAATGTCCTCAGCTGCTGTAGATTGAAGTTTCACTGGTTCTAAATAAAAGGTTGAAGATTGTTCCATGAAGGACATTGAGTTGTTCAAATGCTGGTCATCATCTGAACTTTCCAGAATTTCCAGAAGTTCACAAATGTCGCCAAACAATAAGATGTGCATTGATTTTGGACAACCTAGAGAGAATCAATGAACTCTTTGCCCCTTGTAAAGAAGAGGAACAATTCTCCTGCGTTTGGAATTTGTCTGCCGTCTGCACCTTGGAATTTGATGTCAGGATGAAGGGATATTGGCTGATGTCAGTCCAGATCAATCCAGTATGTTAACACCAGCTTCAGTATGAATTATAAAGTTTGTATTGAAGCCTTTAACTTGCACTGTAATTGACCAATAGACCATTAACTTCCTCAAGAAATTCTGTAATCTTTTCTTGTTTTCAAATATCCTGAATAGACTGTTTTTCACAAATATTTTCTTGTCCTCTCTCTCAATTAAAAGCAACATCCTCGGAGGTTACCATTGACCAGGAACTGAACTAGATGAGCGATATAAACACTGTGGTTACAAGAGCAGGTCAGGCGGGATCCTGCGGTGAGTAACTCACCTGACACCACAAAGCCCCACCATCTACAAGATAGGCATGTGTTAGAATACTCTTCCCCCTGCCTGGATGAGTACAGCTCCAGCTTGACACCATCCAGGACAAAGCAGCTGAATTGACATCCCATTCACAAACATTCACTCCTTCCATTACCGAAGCATGGGGCGGGATTCTCCGACCCCGTGCCAGGTTGGAGAATCGCCGGCGGGCTGCGCGAATTGCGCCACGCCGAGACGTGATTCGGGCCGCTCTACGCGGCGCCCCAGCAATTCTCCGGTCCGGGTGGACCGAGTGGCTGTTTAATAATAAAAAAAAACGCCGTTCTAGTTTTATAAACCCTGCCATGTCATTTATCCAGGTCTCCACGCCCGGGGGTTTGGCTTCCTTCCACATAAGCAATATCCTTCACTGTGCTACTAGGGACGCAAAGGCTAAGACATCAGCCTCTTTCGCCTCCTGCACTCCCGGCTCTTCTGCAACCCCGAATATAGCCAACCCCCAGCTTGGCTCGACCCGGACCCCCACCACCTTCAAAAGCACCTTTGCCACCCTCACCCAGAACCCCTGTAGTGCCGGACATGACCAAAACATGTGTGTATGGTTTGCTGGGATTCTCGAGCATCTCCCACACCTATCCTCTACCCCGAAAAATTTACTGAGCCGTGCTCCGGTCATATGCGCCCTGTGTAAAACCTTGAATTGTATCAGGGTTAGCCTGGCGCACGAGGACGACGAGTTTACCCTACGTAGGGCATCAGCCCACAGCCCCTCCTCAATCTCTTCCCCCAGCTCTTCTTCCCATTTCCCCTTCAACTCATCCACCATGATCTCCCCCTCGTCCCTCATTTCCCTGTATATATCCGACACCCTACCATCCCCCACCCATGTCCCCGAGATCACTCTATCCTAGACCTCCTGCGTCGGGAGCTGCGGGAATTCCCTCACCTGTTGCCTCGCGAAAGCCCTCAGTTGCGTGTACCGAAATGCATTCCCTTGGGGCAACCCATATTTTTCCGTCAGCGCTCCCAGACTCGCAAACGTCCCGTCTACGAACAGATCTCTCAGTTGCACAACCCCAGCTGTTTGCCATGCTCCAAATCCCCCATCCATTCTCCCCGGGACAAACCTATGGTTATTTCTTATCGGGGACCGTACCGAGGCTCCCGTCCTTCCCCTATGTCGTCTCCACTGCCCCCAAATTTTTAATGTTGCCACCACCACTGGACTTGTGTATTTCTTCGGGGAGAACGGCAACGGTGCCGTCACCATTGCTTGTTGGCTGGTTCCCTTGCAGGACGCCATATCCAATCTCTTCCACGCCGCTCCCTCCCCTTCTCCCATCCACTTACACACCATTGAGATATTGGCGGCCCAGTAGTATTCACTTAGGCTCGGTAGTGCCAGCCCCCCCCTATCCCTGCTACGCTGCAAGAACCCCCTCCTCACTCTCGGGGTCTTCCCGGCCCACACAAAACTCATGACACTTTTCTCAATTCTCTTGAAAAAAGCCTTCGTGACCATCACCGGAAGGCACTGAAACACAAAGAGAAATCTCGGGAGGACTACCATTTTAACCGCCTGCACCCTACCCACCAGTGACAGGGGAACCATGTCCCATCTCTTAAAATCCTCCTCCATCTGTTCCACCAATCTTGTTAGATTAAGCCGGTGTAAGGTTCCCCAACTCCTGGCTATCTGAATCCCTAAGTACCGGAAATCTCTTGTCACCTTCCTCAGCGGTAAGTCATCTATTCCCCTGCTCTGCTCCCCCGGATGCACCACAAACAGCTCACTCTTACCCATATTCAGTTTGTACCCCGAAAATTCCCCAAACTCCCTGAGTGTCTGCATTATCTCAGGCATCCCCTCCACTGGGTCCGCAACATACAGCAATAAATCATCTGCATACAGGGATACCCGGTGTTCTTCTCCTTCCCTGAGCACTCCCCTCCACTTCCTGGAGCCCCTCAGTGCTATGGCCAGGGGCTCAATCGCCAATGCAAACAGTAACGGAGACAGGGGACAGCCCTGCCTCGTCCCTCTATGAAGACGGAAGTAATCAGACCTCTGTCTGTTCGTGACCACGCTCGCCACCGGGGCCCTATACAGCAGCTGTACCCATCCGATATACCCTTCTCCAAAACCAAATCTCCTCAACACCTCCCACAGATAATCCCACTCCACTCTGTCAAATGCCTTCTCGGCGTCCATCGCCACCACTATCTCCGCCTCCCCCTCTGGTGGGGGCATCATCATTACCCCTAGCAACCTCCGTATGTTCGTGTTCAGCTGTCTCCCCTTAACGAACCCAGTTTGATCCTCGTGGACCACCCCGGGGACACAGTCCTCTATCCTCGTCGCCATCACCTTGGCCAAGAGCTTAGCATCTACATTTAAAAGGGAAATGGGCCTGTAGGACCCACACTGCAGCGGGTCTTTTTCCTTCTTCAAAAGGAGCGATATCGTTGCCTCCGACATAGTCGGGGGCAGCTGCCCCCTTCCCCTAGCCTCATTAAAGGTTCTCGTCAGAAGCGGGGCCAGTAAGTCCATATACTTCCTATAAAATTCCACCGGGAATCCGTCCGGTCCCGGGGCCTTCCCCGCCTGCATGCTCCCAATCCCTTTTACCACCTCCTCCATCTCAATCTGTGCTCCCAGTCCCACCCTCTCCTGCTCCTCCACCTTAGGGAATTCCAGCTGATCCAAGAAACACATCATTCCCTCCTTCCCTTCCGGGGGCTGAGCCTTATATAACCTCTCATAAAATGCCTTGAACACCCCGTTCACTCTCTCCGCTCCCCGTTCCATCTCTCCCTCCTCATCTCTCACCCCACCTACCTCCCTCGCTGCTCCCCTCTTCCTCAATTGGTGGGCCAGTAGCCGACTCGCCTTCTCTCCATACTCATACTGTATACCCTGTGCCCTCCTCCACTGTGCCTCCGCCTTACCCGTGGTCAGCAGGTCAAACTCCACATGTAGCCTTTGTCTTTCCCTGTACAGTCCCTCCTCCGGTGCCTCCGCATATTGCCTGTCCACCCTCAAAAGTTCTTTCAGCAATCGCTCCCTTTCTTTACCCTCTTGTTTCCCTTTATGTGCCCTTATGGATATCAGTTCCCCTCTAACCACCACCTTCAACGCCTCCCAGACCACTCCCACCTGAACCTCTCCGTTGTCATTAAGCTCCAAGTACCTTTCGATGCACCCCCTCACCCTTAAACATACCCCCTCATCCGCCAATAAGCCCATATCCATTCTCCAGAGTGGGTGCTGTTCTTTTTCCTCTCCTACCTCCAGGTCTACCCAATGTGGAGCGTGGTCCGAAATAGCTATGGCCGTATATTCCGTCCCTGTCACCTTCGGAATCAGTGCCCTTCCCAAGACAAAAAAGTCTATCCGTGAATATACTTTGTGGACATGGGAGAAAAATGAGAACTCCTTACTCCTAGGCCTACTAAATCTCCAGGGGTCTACCCCTCCCACCTGCTCCATGAAGTCCTTGAGCACCCTGGCCGCTGCCGGCCTCCTCCCGGTCCTGGACCTCGATCGGTCCAGCCCTGGATCAAGCACCGTATTGAAATCTCCCCTCATTACCAACTTTCCTGCCTTCAGGTCCGGGATACGTCCCAACATACACCTCATAAAATTTGCATCATCCCAGTTCGGGGCGTATACGTTCACCAGAACCACCGCCTCCCCTTGCAATCTGCCACTCACCATCACATATCTGCCCCCACTATCCGCCACTATGGTCTTTGCCTCAAACAGTACCCGTTTCCCCACCAAGATAGCCACCCCCCTGTTCTTCGCAACCAAACCCGAATGAAACACCTGCCCCACCCATCCTTTACGTAGTCTGACCTGGTCTATCAGTTTCAGATGCGTCTCCTGCAACATAACCACATCTGCCTTTAATTTCTTTTGGTGTGCGAGTACCCCTGCCCTTTAAATCGGCCCGTTCAGCCCTCTCACGTTCCACGTGATCAGCCGGGTTGGGGGTCACTTTACCCACCCCCCCCTTGTCAACTAGCCATCCCCTTTTTTAACCCAGCTCCTCACCCGTTTCCCACGTACCCGTGTATCCCCCCGACGGCGCCCTCCCGCCTCGACCACCCCATCCCATAACAGCTCCCCCTTCTCCTTAGCAGCAGCAACCCAGTTAACCCCCCCCTCCCCCCCTCAGCTAGATCCCTTCCTAGCGTAATTGCACCCCCCATGTTGCTCCCAGAAGTCAGTGAACTCTGGCTGACCTCGGCTTCCCCCCTTGTCCTCAGCCCCCACTGTGCGAGGCCCCCTCCTTCCTGCGTCCCTGTTCCCGCCATAATTACCATAGCGCGGGAACAAAGCCCGCGTTTCCCACTCGGCTCCGCCCCTAATGACCGGCACCCACAGTTCCTCATACATCCCCCCCCCCCCCATCATGGGGAAGAGAGAAAAGTTACAGGATCGCAAGATTAACAAACTGAAAAATCATCCCCCCCCTTTTTTCCTCGCCCCACATAATCACCCCACCACTTTGTCCCACTTTCTCTCGCCAGACTATTCCAGCTTCTCGTCCACAATGAAAGTCCACGCCTCTTCTGCCGTCTCAAAGTAGTGGTGCTTCCCTTAGTGTGTGACCCACAATCTCGCCGGTTGGAACATTCCAAACTGGATCTTCTTTTTGTGAAGCACCGCCTTAGCCCGATTAAAACTTGCCCTCCTTCTCGCCACCTCCGCACTCCAATCCTGGTATACGCGGATCACCGCGTTCTCCCACCTGCAGCTCCGAGTTTTCTTCGCCCATCTTAGGACCATCTCTCTGTCATTATAGCGGTGAAACCTCACCACTATGGCTCGAGGTATTTCTCCTGCCCTTGGTCTTCGCGCCATAACTCGATAAGCTCCCTCCACCTCCAAAGGGCCCGCCGGGGCCTCCGATCCCATTAGCGAGTGAAGCATCGTGCTCACAAATGTCCCGACGTCCGCCCCTTCTACGCCTTCGGGAAGACCCAGAACCCTTAAATTCTTCCTCCTCGAATTATTCTCCAGTACTTCCAGCCTTTCCACACACCTTTTGTGCTGCGCCTCGTGCGTCTCTGTCTTCACCACCAGGCCCTGTATTGCATCTTCGTTTTCAGCAGCCTTTGCCTTCACGACCCGAAGCCCCTGCTCTTGAGTCTTCTGCTCCTCCTTTAGCCCTTCAATCACCTGTAATATCGGGGCCAACAACTCCTTCTTCAATTCCTTTTTCAGCTCTTCCACACAGCGCCGCAGGAACTCTTGTTGGTCTGGGCCCCATAACAAACGGCCACCTTCCGACGCCATCTTGCTTTGAGCTTGCCTTCCTTACCGCTGCTCCAGAGGATCCTCCGCAATCCGGCTGCTATCCTCTCCTTTATCCATGCGTGTCCGGGGGGATTCCCTTCTAGTTTACCGCACAGTGTTTTTGGCCGTTTAAATTGCCGTTGGGGCTCCTTTTAAGAGCCCAAAAGTCCGTTCCACCGGGAGCTGCCGAAACGTGCGACTTAGCTGGTCATCGCCGCACCCAGAAGTCTGTGCACAGCACCCTTAAATGTGCCCTGGGTTCAATACAAGTTTAACATAACTTCACAACTTTGAATTCTATATTCCGAACCCTAATGCAGCACTTTTTAAAATTGCTTTACTGAACTGCAGTGCTGTTTTAATGATTTGTTCACTGGTATCCTTCAGTTTCTTTGCTCTCCTATCTCATTCAGTTTCTCCTTTTCTAAGGTGTTCATGATGTGCATCATCTCACCATTTTTTCAAATTTGTTTTTGACATTTGAATGTCGCTGGTAAGGTCAGTATTTATTGCTCATCTTTAATCATCCTTGAGAAGGTGGTAGTTGTTGTCTTGAACTCTGCAGTCCATGTGCTTTTAGGGAGGGAGTTCATGGTTTTGACCGAGTGACAGCAAAGGAGCAGGAAGGTATGTGTGACTTCAGGGAAACTTGCAGGTGGTGGCAGATAAGTTCCCACTTATCTACCGTTCTTGTTCATCTAGATTGTAGAGGTCATGAGTTTGAAAGGTGCTGTTGAAGAAGTGTTGGTGACTGCTTGAAGCGCATCTTGTAGACGAATCAGCAGACCCAATGTGGAGGTGAGAGGATAAAGGAGAGCGAGTCTGAGAGTGGAGCCTGGAGGATAAAAGAGCGTGAGAAAGAGTGAGACTGAGAGTGGAGTCTGTCGTGTTAGGTACACTGGTCTAACACTGGCTGAAACTGGATGCAGCTTAGATCAGAAAGATACTCCAGACCTTGAAGTTAGTTAATCAGGTTTATTGAACTAATAGCACAGTTAGCACAGTTCCCTGTGAGTTTGAATCTCTGCTAACTTAAGTGTGATTACTCTGTGGCGACCCAGACTAGCTCTTAGACATGTGGTGGAAGTGTGAGATTGTAACAACACCCTTGACTGACTCTCTAGATGTTCATCAGTGGAAAGAGGCAGAGTGTGAGTGCCTCGTGTCTTTTATAGTCAGATCCCATCCCTTTTTTTTTAATTAAATATTTTATTGAAAATTTTTGGTCAACCAACACAGTACATTGTGCATCCTTTACACAATATTATAACAACACAAATAACAATGACCTATTTTATAAACAAAAAATGAATAAATAATAAATAACAAAAATGAAAACTAGCCCTAATTGGCAACTGCCTTGTCACAAGTAACACTCTCCAAAAATATAATTTAACAGTCCAATATATAATTATCTGTAGCAACGACCTATACATACTATACAGTATATATTAACAACCCTGAGAGTCCTTCTGGTTCCTCCTCCTCCCCCCCCCCTCCCCCCCCCCCCCCCCCGATCCTGGGCTGCTGCTGCTGCCTTCTTTTTCCCATTCCGTCTATCTTTCTGCGAGGTATTCGACGAACGGTTGCCACCGCCTGGTGAACCCTTGAGCCGACCCCCTTAGGACAAACTTAATCCGCTCTAGCTTTATAAACCCCGCCATGTCATTTATCCAGGTCTCCACCCCCGGGGGCTTGGCTTCTTTCCACATTAGCAATATCCTGCGCCGGGCTACTAGGGACGCAAAGGCCAAAACATCGGCCTCTCTCGCCTCCTGCACTCCCGGCTCTTGTGCAACCCCAAATATAGCCAACCCCCAGCTTGGTTCGACCCGGACTCCTACTACTTTTGAAAGCACCTTTGTCACCCCCATCCAAAACCCCTATAGTGCCGGGCATGACCAAAACATATGGGTATGATTCGCTGGGCTTCTCGAGCACCTCGCACACCTATCCTCCACCCCAAAAAATTTACTGAGCCGTGCTCCAGTCATATGTGCCCTGTGTAATACCTTAAACTGAATCAGGCTTAGCCTGGCACACGAGGACGACGAGTTTACCCTGCTTAGGGCATCTGCCCACAGCCCCTCCTCGATCTCCTCCCCCAGCTCTTCTTCCCATTTCCCTTTTAGTTCATCTACCATAGTCTCCCCTTTTATTTATTGTCACGTGTACCAAGGTACAGTGAAAAGTATTTTTCTGCGAGCAGCTCAACAGATCATTAAGTACATGAAAAGGAAATAAAAGAAAATACATAATAGGGAAAAGATTAGAACATAGAACATACAGTGCAGAAGGAGGCCATTTGGCCATTTGGCCCCTCACTTCCACCCTATCCCCATCACCCAATAATGCTGCCTAACCTTTTTGGTCACTAAGGGCATTTATCATGGCCAATCCACCTAACCTGCACGTCTTTGGACTGTGGGAGGAAACCAGAGCACCCAGAGGAAACCCACGGAGACACGGGGAGAACGTGCAGACTCTGCACAGACAGTGACCCAGTGGGGAATCGAACCTGGGACCCTGGCGCTGTGAAGCCATAGTGCTAGACACTTGTGCTACCGTGCTGCCTTAGAACAATTGTAAGATAAGTAAAAAGGGATCTGTTGGGGAGAACTCGCAGAGAGTCACCACGCTCCGGCGCCATGTTCTAAAGGCAGAATATAGGGAGTTAGGAAGTAAGTTGAAAAGTAGGACCTCCGAGATAGTGATCCCAGGATTACTACCAGTGCCACATGCTAGTCAGAGCAGAAATAGAAGGATATATCGGATGAATACGTGCTAAAGAGATGTGAGAGTGAGTGTTTCAGATTCTTGGGACATTGAGGCAGATTCTGGGGGTGGTGGGACTGAGTTTTTGGGGAGGATTTAAAGTATAATGGTAGGGGGAATGGAAACTATGCAAGGAGTCGAGGAGGGGAAAACATGGGCAAGAACAAAATACAGAAGGAGGCATAAGAAAAGTGATAGGCAGAGAAATCAAGGGCCAGGATCAAACTGACTCACAGTGAAACATAATGGGAACGGGACAAGGAATGTTAAAAAGATAAATCTTAAGGCTTTGTGCTTTAGTGCGTGGAGCATTCACAATAAAGTGGATAAATTAATCATGCAAATAGATGTAAACAGGTATGATATAGTCAGGATCACGGGGTCATGGTTGCATGGTGACCAGGGATTGGAATTGGAACATTCGGAGTAATCGGTATTTAGGAAGGACAGACAAAAAGGAAAAGGCGGTGGAGTTGCGTTGCTGGTTAAAGAGAAAATTAATAGTGAGGAAGGATATTAGCTCTGACATTGCGGAATCTGTATGGGTCAAGGTGAGAAACACCAAGGGCAAATATCATTAGTAGGAGTTGTATATCGACCCCCAAACTGTAGTGGTGATGTTGGGAATGGGATTAAACAGGAAATTAGAGATGCATGCGATAAAGAAACATCTGGAATTATGGGCGATTTTAATCTGCATATAGATTGGTCAAATCAAATCAGTAACAATACCGTAAAGGAGGAATTCCTGGAGTGTATATGGGATGGTTTTCTAGACCAATACATTGAGGAACCAACTAGAGAATAGGCCACTGGGTACTGTGTAATGAGAAAAAAATAATTGGCAATTGTGCGAGGCTCCTTATTGATGAGCGACCATAATATGATGGTATTCTTTATCAAGATGGAGAATGGCGTTGTTGATTCTAAGATGACGGTCTTGAATCTGAATAAAGGAAACTGATTGTGTGAGGCGCGAATTTGCTATGATGGATTGGGGAATGTTACTTAAAGGGATGCCGGTGGATAGGCTATGGCAAACATTCAAACAGCACATGGGTGAAGTGCAGCAATTGTTCATTCCTGTCTGGCGCAAAATTAAAACTGGAAAGATGGCCAAATATACCTTGCAAGGAAGGGGCATAGAAATTGGTCAGAAAATACAGCTGACCTGAGGATTGGGAGCAGTTTATAATTCAGCAAAGGAGGACAAAGGGATTGATAAGAAGGGTAAAATACAGTACATGAGTAACTTGCAGGAAACATAAAAACTGACTGTAAAAGCTTTGATAGGTACGAGAAGAGAAAAAGATTGGTGAAGACAAATGTCGATCCCTTACAGTCAGCAACAGGAGAATTAATAATAGGGAAGAAAGAAATGGCTTTGGAGTAGGCGATATTGGGTGGGGGGTGGGGGTGGGAAAAGAGGGAACAGGTTACTAAATTGGATAATCAGCCATGATTATAATGAATGGCGGAGCAGGCTTGAAGTCCAGAAAGGCCTTCTGCTCCTATTTTCTATGTTTCTATGCCAATGTGATGGTTGTCATGAGCTATCTGTGTTTATTTTATTTATTGAAGGCCTTTAAGGGTGGTTAGGTGATTCAAAGCTTGGGATTAAATATCCAGCTTGTAGGAGGAACAAATATAAAACCCAAAATGACTGATAATTTTTAATTATATCAAACCTACTTTCAGATACAGATACACTATCGAAAGTACAGTACTGTAAAAACTTGAAGTTTTAAAGAGATTCTTTGCGATGTACATTATATTTTTTTAATTCCAGGCAAGATTCGAATTTGACTAATTTCCTTTACATTTATTAATCTTACCGTGGTGTTATTTCCTTTGCAGATGGTTTGTACAATGTACTTTATTAAGGAGTGTAGTTTGAATTCTTTTGCGAAATTTCCGGTTACCTGCAGGAAATAGATAAAATGACATGTTCTTTCCTGAATAATCAAAAAAAGCAGGATTATATATTGCAGCAGAGAGATATTGAGGAAAACATAACACAGATCAAACCTAAAAGTGCATGTGTCAGACTACCTAAATGTTTTGTTCAATTTAATTGCTTCACGGGGAAGTTGGATGTGTATGATTCAGGCATTGTGTGGGTCAGTCATAAGACATTTGGGGAGACTGATACTATCCTTGTTTCTCAATAGCTCCAGTAGTCTGGGTTCACTCTGTTATTTTCATCTAATGAAAGATAAAATGTGATTGAGTGCAGTGAAATAGTGGTTTGAAAATTATCCCAATTATACTTTGCTGTAAGTTTGCACCATTCACAGCAGCTGACATGGCATTTGCCCGTAGACAGTTGCACACAAGTTGTAATCGTGCTTATGTGTCATTTCTAGTTGGCCACAATCTTGTGACGCAAAAGTGCTCTCATAATTAATTACTAAATTGGCACGCTTGTTCAGAGAGGTAAAGGCTGTGAGATTGATTAAGCCCCTGCTGCACTTCAGATGATGAAGACAAAAGTAGCTGAATTGCTCAAACCAAATTGTTTTCCTGTTCCGATCCTTCGTTTAGTCTCCAAGCTAATCTCAACCAAGGCAATACATAAGTGAATAATGGTTACTGATTTATTGTCTTGTTCATCTGTCTATAAAGACTGGGGCCGGGATTCTCCCATGCTGTGCCGTTTGGGAGAATCGCCGTTCGCGCCGGATTTTCGCGCGATGCCGGTCCGACGCTGTTCTGCCATTCTCTGAACCGTCATTGAGGGGGGCGACGCGCCGCCCGGAGAATCGGCCGAGGTGCTAGGTTTGGCGATTCTCCGGATCCCCAGCGGCCCAGATGGGCCGAAGTGGGGTCACGCCTGCAAAATACATTTGTCAGTCAGTCGTGCTGTCTGCCGATGCGGAATGAAGAGGTGAGTGGCTGGCGTTTTCGGAGGCAGCATGTTGTGGCATCCACAGCCGACGCTGGCGGGGGGGGGGGGTTGGGGATGGGTGCCGCCATGCTCGGGGGGTGGGGGGGGGGATGGCGCAGCCATGTTCGGGGAGGGGGTGGAGGGTGCAGCCATGTTCGGGGGGGCAGGGGACAGAGGGGGCGGGAAGGGTGCAGTCATGTTCGGAGGGGGAGAGAAGGAGGGGGGTAAGGGTGCAGCCATATTCAGGGGGGAGGAGTGGGGGGGAAGGGTGCAACCATGTTCGGCGGGGTGGAAGGAGGGGTGGGGGACGGGTGCAGCCATGTTCGGGGGTGTGGGGGGTTCGGGGCAGGGGGCCTCCATGTTCCGGGAAGGGGAGGGGGGGAGAGTTTTCCATGGGAGCGAAATGCCAGCCGGCCTGCCATGGCAGGGCAGTGGCGAAGCCACGCCTGCAAGTTGAGGTCATGCTGATGGGCCAAGGCCACTGGCGCCGCAATCCCGCATGGCCACACGCCTTGACCTTGACCTTGGGTGCGCCCAGCCCCCCCCCCAAACAGGTGCCGCAACACCCAGCTGACGGAGACCATCTCTGGGCAGGGTCAAGGTGACACACATGCCGGCCCCGTGAAGGCATGGCCAGCCCACGGTGGCGCAATGAGGAGGGACGGCAAAACTGGGCGGTGGACAGATACTGTGGGCAGGGGTCAGGGTGCCTGCGTGTCTGTAGCGACACCAGCCAACCGGGGTACATATGTATCCCATGGCACCTGGCTGTCGAGGTGTCAATGCGCCATCGTTAAACATGTTGTATCCCCCCCCCTCCTGCAGATTGTAATCTTTGGATACCAGCCAGCGATCGACGCAGGTGGCTCAAAGCAACTGCGGCAGAGGACTGGCTGCAGAGGGCCCCGTGCCACCTGCTCAGGCTGCAGGCCCGCCCGCCCGCCAGGTGCAGGAGGAGGGGGAGGGGGACGATGACCACCGCATCGATGGAGATGCACAGGACAAGGATACCGAACTTGATGGGGCGCAGGGGGAGGAGGAGGAGCAGGTGGTGGTGGTGCCAAGGCACCGGAGGCGCCCCATGAGGCCTCGAGTGTACCATCACTGCATGTCCTTCGAGGACCTGCCGGACAGGGCATACAGGAGGAGACTCCGGATGAGTAGGGAGACCATCGCACATATATGCCACCTCATGGCACACCTGGCACCACATGGAACGGGGGGAGGACATACTATCCCGGTGGCCGTCAAGGTGACGGTTGCCCTCAGCTTCTACGGACCGTTCCAGGCGCCGAGCAGGGACCTGTCCGGTATCTCCCAGGCATCGGTGCACCGGTGCATCCGAGCAGTCACCGACGCCCTGTATGCCATCGCCGACCGCTACATCCAGTTTCCAGAGGACCGCGCACACCAGGATGCCCGGGCAGCGGGATTCGCCTCTGTGGCCAGGATACCAATGGTTCAGGGTGTGATTGATGGGGTGCACGTCGCCAAGAGTCCACCATCGGAGAACAGGGACGTGTTCATGAACAGAAAGGGGACCTACGCCATGAACATTCAGGTGGTCTGCCTTTATACTGGCGCAATCTTTCATCCCCGCCATGTTCGAGGGACACCCCCCTCTGCTGAGGGGCTGGTTGCTGGGCGACAGGGGTTACCCGTTGCGGTCGTGGCTGATGACGCCTCTACCAAGGCCACAGACCAACACGGAGACCCGCTACAATGAGGCCCATGCAGCAACCAGGGGTGTTGTCGAGAGGTGCTTTGGCCTCTTGAAGATGTGCTTCAGGTGCCTGGACCGCTCTAGAGGGGCCCCCCAGTACCATTCAGAGAGGGTCGGCCACATAGTCGTTGTCTGCTGTGTCCTGCACAACATAGCCCAGCAGAGGGGTGATGTCCTGGAGGAGGAGGCACAGGGGGAGCCCGATGAGGGTGACGCATCTGTACATGAGGGTGGGGGAGGAGGAGGAGGATGGGGAGGGGGGTGATATGGGGGCTGGATATGGCCGGGAGGCTGCACGACGCCACTGGCTTGGCGAGTGAGCACGCGAGGCGTTGATCGGCGCACTTTTCACCAACTAGGGGGAGGGCATCGCTGAGCAAGGCACTTGCACCACTGTTCCGCGCAAACGCACCCCCCCACCTCCCGCACCATCCAACAACCCTAGCTCTCACACCACCACCTTCACAGCACCTTACACCTGCGGCACAACGGGATGGTCTCACACAATTGCTTGTGTAAGCAGGTATGATCAGTGCCATGTTGAATGATGACAACCCGCCCTGCGATGAGATGTGAGCTCTGGATCGTTAGACAATGTCTGACTCATGGCCACAGCTACATCCTCCACCTGGGTGGTCCCTGTATGCGTCACGGACACTCCATCACATGGCCATGTGGGGTAGCTGGCATCGGTGTTTCGAGGACGACGGGGGGGTTGGGGGGGGGGGCGGGGAACACACACCCGGCCTCACCGTTGTACCGACCTTCGACCCCAGCGCCACTTGGTCCCCTTCACGACCCCTCAGGCACTAGACATAGCACAGAGGCATCTAGGTTTGGTGTAACAGTGACTTTAATCGTGACATTCACATACAAGTCCCTAGCCCCTGTAACTAAGCTGTGCCCTGCACCCGTGCCAACTTACTACGTATCGAACTTCTTTGTTTTACGGGCCCTACCACTACGCCTTGGTGTTCCCCAGACGGTACAGCAGGATTGGAGGCGGACTGCTGAGACTCCTGCCCTGCGACTTGGCTCCCCATCGGCGTGCGTTTCCTGGGGCGGCCCGGCTTGGATGGGCCAGGCTGCTCGGCGGACGTGCTGGATGGCGTGGTGCTATCCTGTTCTGTCCGCTGCCCCCCAGATGCACCAGGGACGGAACAGGGGGAGTCCGAGTGTTCCGGGACCTCCCTTGCAGGAGTCACCGGGATGGGCCCTAGAACCTCCTCCTCCCTCGGGGAGCCCGGTGGCCTCTGGGCCTCACTATAGGACGGTGGTGCAAGCGGAGACAAGTGCCGTGGCACCACCAACACCTGGCGCTGCCAGTCCTGGAGGCCCGCTGTGGCATCGTCCAGGGTCTGAACGTTCACAGCGATGGAGCTCAGGAAGTGCGCCATCCCTGTCAGGGACTGTGCAATCTCCCTCTGGGCTTGTGCGACGCCATCCAGCACGTGCGCAAGGCCGCCGATGCTCTCAGTGATGGCCTGCTGAGACTGGGCCATGGCCTGTTGAGACTCGGCCAGACCCCGGAGCGCGGCGGCAATGTCCAGCTGGCTCTGGGACATTTCTGCCTGTGAGAGGGCAGCCCTGTCCTGGGCCACGGATGACGCATGCACATGAAGCCCCACGCCTTGCAGAACCTGACCCATGGCCGAAACGGTTGCCTCCACTGCGGATGCCACCCGTGCGGTGTCGGCCTGGGTGGCAGACATGACCGGCACCAGTCCCTGCACCTGGACGCGGATGGACTCCTCCAACTGCGTCTGCAGATGCTGGAAGGTGGCCGTCATTCCGTTGTCCACTCCCTGGGTTTCCAAACGCAACGGGTCTGTGGGTGGGTCTGGTAAGTCCAGGAACCTGGGAACCATCTGGGCGGCAGCTGGATGCTGGGGCTGGGCTGCTCTCCGACCGTCCAGTCCCTCGGCTGCTCCTACCTCCACCTGCTGTACCGGTTCGACTGTGTGGTGCGCACCAGTCAGTGTCCCAGAAACCTCATCACTAATGTGCCCAACCGAGGTGAGGGTATCTGGATGATGAAGGGTGTGGGTGACAGCAGTGACGGAAGGTCCATGTCCTCATCGGACCCCAGGTCTGGGGTCTCCTGGGTCGAGCCTTGGACCGATGGACGTTGTCTCCAGCCCATGTGAGGGGCCGTGTACGGTCTGTCAGACATCTGTTTGGCTGTCCTCTGTGCGTCACTGTCCAGAGCCCCCGTCCTCTGTCTGTCACTGTCCTGGCTCTCCGCCCTCTCTTCGTCCGTTTCATGGCCGTCAGTGTCCTGGCTGTCCGTCCTCTGTTCGTCACTGGCGAACATCCCTGTGGGCGGATGGACGTGGACTTGGACGGTGGTGGCTTGTCTAAGACGTCCCGGGACGATCGTCGGCTGGCCCTGGAATACACAATAAAGCATGTATCGTTAGACATGCGGAGTTGGGGGTGAGGGGGTGGAGGGGGCAGTGTGATGGGGTGGAGTGTGAGGGGGTGGTTAGGGGGGTGGAGGGGCAGTGTGAGGGCTGCAGTGTGAGGGCGGGGAGGGGGGCTGAGGGAGTATAGCCAGGTAGGGGAGTCTCACTTGGTGCTGCGCCTCCGATCTGGCATGGCGCTACCTCCCGGGTGGCAGTTCCCCCAGCGAGGTCCAGAAACCCTCTGCTCATGGACGGTGAGGGGGTGCAGAACATGTAATCTCCCTCCGGTTCTTGCTCGCTCACGGTGGTTGTGGGCTGTCTTATCCTGCGGGGGTGGGGGGGGGGGGGAAGCATCAGAGTTAGGCGGTCAGCAGCAAGACGCACAGATGTTGGCAACATTATGACTGGGGGCAGGGGCACTGGGCACCTCGCCACGGTGGCTCGCAAGAGGGGTGTGGTGCCCATGTGGGTCGGGTGGAACGTGGTGCCCCCCCTGCGTGGGCAGGGAGGGGGGGGCGTGACATGTGATTTGGGGGAAGAGGGGGGGAGGGAGGGGTGGGGTGTGGCCTGGGGGAACTCTCTGGGTACTTCCCCTAGCTGCCCTGGTGAGGCCGTGGAGCTTCTTGCGGCACTGCTCTCCAGAACATAGGGTGTACCCCACAGCGCTAACGGCGATGCCCACATCACGCCAGTTGCGCCTGACTATGCTGATCGGGTGCCGGTGGCCACGTCTTGGGCACAGGATCGCCCTCTGCTCTTCCATTGCATCCAGCAGAGTCTCCAGGTCATTGTCCCGGAACCTGCGAGCGACAAGGCGGGGCGCAGCCATCTCTGTGTCGGGGCCTGTGCACGGATCGCGCACATATAATGATGCAATGCTGCGTCATCCGAGCATCGGGCGATGACGGCGCCGCTCTGGCGCCACGCCCACCGTGTTTCTCGCGGCGCCGCTGCTGGCCCCTTTTCGGGGCCTGAATCGATTCTGCCGGCGGCCCGTTCACGCCGTCGAGAAATATGACGGCGTTCACGACGGCGCGGACACTCTGACTCGCCATCGGAGAATCCCGCCCAGGTTTCTGACTCATCCATTCCTGTCTTTAATGGGCATGAAATGTAAGGATATCAAGGGATGAGATTAGAGAGGTGAAGGGGTTTGAGGTACAGATCAGTCGGTGTCTAATTGAATGGTTGTTGGATCTGAGCAGAGTGACCACAAAGAAACGGACGTTTAGAGGCAAAACAGGTTTAATGAAATACACAACTACATTTCTCCACTCCCCGAAGGGTTCTCCTGCCTTGCCCTACATTTAGACCGGGGTATTTATACCCAACAGGCTTCCCTTGTTAAGGGGAAGCTTCGCCCCTTTAACAGGGAAGTTCATACTCTGCTGAGGTCACAGTCAACCTGATAGTGCATACCCCGTCACCTCCGTGAGGGTTGTAACTATGGTGGAATGGATTTGATGGGCTGTGTGGCCTACATCTTCTGTTCCTATATTCCAATGAAACCAGTTGAAATAATTGTGCTGCATTGTTATTGGTATATTTGTGGGATTTTTAAAATAAAGCCTTACAGGCAAAAAAACAACTTAATCCTTCTTCAGAAAATTATATTTAACATGCACCGGACATTCAATTCATAGAGAATTGATTAAATGATGGAAATAGATAACTCGATTCAATTTGGTTCAGCTGGGTGTTGTGGTATCAATTTTGAGTTTACATTTCAATGGTCCTACTATGGGGCAAGCATTTTAGATTCAGTAAATTCCCATACACATCAATGTTTAAACAAAGAAAAATTACTATTGCTGGAACTCCGATATTTTTAAAATTTCCCATTTTAAAAAATCTATGTTTTTTTATAGATTTGAAGAATTTAATAAAATATGTAAGTTACTTCCATCTTTCCACTTTTAGTACCAAACATCAAGGAGAAAAACAAAACCTCAGGAATGAAGTGGATTTTATTTTGGAACTTTTGAAATAGAAACTGGAGTTGGCCAACAAAAACAGACATAGCTGCACCATGTCTTTAGCAAAGAAAACTCGACTCTCATATTGTTTCACTGTTTAGCTCTGTCCTAAATAGAAAATGCACATGTCAAGTAAACAGCCCACATTATATTCACATTATAAATTTAATGGGAGAGCAATAATACAATACATATAGAAAGTTATGTTTGGATAGAAGCAAGTCTTGGCAATTGACCAACATTCCTTATATTTCAGTTATTCGAAGAATGTGAAATCTTTGAACTCTTTTATTTTAGTCCAATTTGGGACATTCCTTTTATACATATCATTGGAGTTTCTGACCTGGTTGTGAAATGTTATTGTTTTAATGTGATGCCACATTACCTGGCTTAGTGTACATATGTTTTGGTCCTGATACATTATAGAGAATGTATACCGCATTAGCAATAGTCATATTGAGTTGCATTTTTGCACATGATGGTTAGAACTGACCTAGCAGGTAGCTTATTTCCAATACAACATCACTAAACACCATGAAGGCATTAACTTGGATGAGTATTTGCCATCTCATATCTAGCCTCAATCTGCAGTCATCCAGTGGTGGCCTTTTCAGCAATTCCGATTTAATTACTGCAGAATTGTTAGCTGTGCCGTCAGATGCCTGTACCTTCATGTATAGGCTTGTAAGTTCTGGAATCCCCTCCCTAGACCTTCCTGCATCTCTACCTTATTTTCCTCCTTTACTGCATTCCTTAAAATCTGCCTCTTCGACGGAACGTATGATCAGCTGAACCAGTATCTCCTTATCTGGCTTGATGTCATGTATTATTTTTTAATACTCCTGTGAAGTTCCTGGGAGGTATTATTACTTTTAAGGGACTACATACATGCAGGTTGTTTTGGGGTTGTTATGGAGCAGAGAAGGCTGAGGAGGGGCCTGATCGAGGTGTTTATAATTATGAGGGGCATAGATAGGGTGGATAGGAAGAAACTTTTCCCCTTAGCAGAGAAGGTCAATAACCAGGGGACATAGATTTAAGGTAAGGGGTAGGAGGTGTATAGCAAATGTGAGGAATAGCTTTTTCACCTAGAGGATGGTTGGTGTCTGGAACTCCATGCCTGAAAGGTTGGTAGAGGTGGCAACCCTCAGGATATTTAAGAAATATTTTGAAATGCCAGAGCATATTCATGTACTAAATGATCTGTTGAGCTGCTTGCAGAAAAATACTTTTCACTGTACCTCACTACACGTAACAATAAACAAATCCATCCATCCATACAAGGTTACGGGCCAAGTGCTGGAAAATGGGATTGGAGTAGATAGGTGTTTGATGGCTGGCGTGGACACGATGGCCGAAGTGCCTCTTTCTGTGTTGTAAAAATTCTGACTCTGACTTAGAGCAGTTGAAAAGCTGCAGTGCAGATTTGTGAGTATATTACCAGAATTAAAGTTAATGGTCATGAAGTGAGATTTGGCAAGTCAAAGTATTTTCTATGTGTGCTAGGAAAGGTGGGATGAATTGAGAACTTGTCAATATTACAAAGGGTTATAATCAGCTCGAAAGTTTTCACTGATCCTGAAGGGAGGAACAAATGGGCATGCATTTAAAATTGTCACAAAACAGGAAAGAGGAAATTAGAAAAAAATTAGTTGCCAGACGAGTGGTGAGAATGATTACTTAAAAGGAAACTACATAGTTACTTGGAAATGAATGTTTAAAGGAAATAAGTCTGGAAACTAGAATTGGACTAGGATTCTTGTGGGAGAAATACTGGTACACTTGATGGGCTAAAGAGATATAATAAATATTTTTTTGTACTGTGATGCTCAATATTTTTTGGTCATGATATCTGAAGCAGTGAATTTCATGATCCCTTCACTGGTTGCGGAGAATTTGGTTCTCTGGCCTTTAGGCCTTTTTTTCAGGGAGTGGGATGCCTTATACAGACCCCACTGCAGATAGATGGTCAGATATACACAGGATCTTTAGGTACCAGGTAGATTGGAATTTGAGTTTAGGTGCTGCATGCTTGTAATGTTCAACTCTCTTAACGCCTTGTCGAAGCTTTTAAAGATTGACTCCTGTATTATCCTTTGCCGACCAGTGTTCTGGAAAGTACCAATAATGTCTCAGCCATTATTATCTGCAGATACTACTGAATGCGAACTATCACCCAGATGATTGACTCTCACTTTGGAATTGGAACCAAATACTTTTGCAACACTAGAAGAGGTTGTGTAGGCCATTGTGTGTGTGCCAGCTTCTTGCTAGAACAATCCTAAACCAATTCCACTTGCTTGCTCTTTCTCTAGAGCCTTGCATGTTTGTCTGATTCAGTTTCAGATAAAGTACATACTGCTGCCAGAACATTTTAAATATGTATTAAATCTTGTGAAGTTATCATAGGTATTCTCTGAACATTCATTTTTATGTGCAGAGGTGCTGAACTTAATACCCTGATGGCAAATACACTGCATTTTATTTGATGGTCATAATTGGTCATTTTTTGTGCGTGTCATGTCTTCCTTCTATTTGTAAGAAGCTATAATTTGATGTTCAAGAATTTGGCTTTGTGTGTAGAATTGTGAATCTAAGAAGAGTGTACTTTGTTATCTGGACTAATCTAAATGTTTTCCTTCCTAGTTCTATAAACACAAGGTCACAGGTGCTACTGTTTTCTCAGGTGGTCAGTGTTTAGGTCTTTACAATCTCACCCCCCCTTTCTGAATTATGTTGGTATGATCTTGATTATATACTGAGGTGGAACAAGTGAAGCTTAATTGCTTACTGTAGGTGTAGACTTCCTGCTTATTGAATTGTTGCAGATGACTTGTATCCAAACATTCTCCTACCCTTCTTTACCTTCACATTTTCCGATTTGATGCTCCATTGAATCCAGTTTTTTTTCAATGTGCTTTGTTTACCAAAATTCTGATCATGTTTGGGTGTTTCTTCTGCCTCCTATGGTCAAAGAGCTCAAGTTCAAACGTTCAAAGGACACACAATCTTCCTAAATCATATGCTTAGTTAGTGCTGAAATGCCTCGAATATCTATGCCCGATGTTTGACTGGGTAAATCCTACAGTTGGGCTTTGTTTTGTGAAATAAAAGGTTGCCCAAAATTATGAATTTGAAACACTGGTATCTAATAAAGTGCCAAATATAGCACTGTGGTAATGGTAAATCAATTTTTTCCCCACAAAAGCTCTTAAATTCCTAACCTTTGATTCTATGTATAGTTTATATAGATTTAAACAGTACATAGTACCCAATTGATATTTGTTTGGAACTATGCTCCCACATATTTTCCAATGTGACTTTGTTTTTAAATGTAATTTTATTGTCATGTAAATTTGACTTCTGAGAAAAATGCTGCCGCTTAATCCATCCAAAGGTATGCAACAATAAGCTGTAGTCATCAAGTTTATAAACAATACAATTCCAAAGCATTTGACAAAATGACTCAACTAAAAGCTTGCCTTTTCACATTTCATTTGTTACGGAAACTTGGAAATGTTAGTATTGTCACTCAACTATGTAGGAATGATCAGAACCACAGACTCTTTAACTGCAGCTTGTAGTTCCAGTCATAATCCAGTGGTTGACTGATTGGGAAAACAATAACAAAACCTTAACTTAATCTAAGCATAATTAATGTTTTTTAAAAAAAAATTCATTCATGTTCTTAATTCACATGTGGCACTTCAGACGAAATTTAATTTAAGCTAATTACAGCAGTTCTCACATTACTGGAATTTAGCTGACTTTCGGTGAATTCGCATTCACAATTCCACAATGACTGAATACAGCAAGACCCAGATTACTGTTCTTCCTCCACTTTTTTCCATAAATAGAAAACATCCTTTTGAGCCTCAGCAGTGTTGCTCTCTGTAACATCCTCTACATTGCCGCACTACCCCCTCCTTTTGAGCAGACCTTTGGAATTGAGAGGAAGGACAGCATGGTAGCACAGTGGTTAGCACTGTTGCTTCACAGCGCCAGGGTCCCAGGATCAATTCCCGGCTAGGGTCACTGTCTGTGCGGAGTCTGCACGTTCTCCCCTTGTCTGCGTGGGTTTCCTCCGGGTGCTCCGATTTCCTCCCACAAGTCCCGAAAGACATTCTGAATTCTCCCTCTGTATCCGAACAGGCGCCAGAGTGTGGCGATTAGGGGATTGTCACAGTAACTACATTGCAGTGTTAATGTAAACCTACTTGTGACAATAATAAAGATCATTATCAATGTCAGTGTGAAGAACGTTAAGTGTGTATCTGGAGTCTACCAGTGACAGTGGCGTGGGCTAGCGTGTACATCAGTCAGAGCCAAGATGTGCATTGTGCTGAGAAGATTGCAGAGACGGGATGAAGTGAGACCACAAACCCTTTTGACAACAGAAATGGAAATTTTGAGGTATACACTTTGGTAGGTGGAGGCCACAAGAACAGGCTATTTGGAACTCGCTGAAAACTAGAGCGCAAGTGACAGAATTCTGAATATGTTGGGCGAGGAACCGTACCATAAGTACTGAGTTTTGTCTCCTTGAGGGATAGAGGGAAAGAATTCTGAGAACATTGATTCCTGGGATGAGAGGGTTGTCGAATGAGGAAAGGTTTGAGAGTACATTGGGCCTGTAATCATTGGGGATTAGAAGAATGAGAGGTGATCTTATTGACATATAGAAAATTCTATAAAAGAGTCCGAGATTATAAGGGACAGGCAGGGAAGTAGGGTCGAGACCACAATGATCTTATTGAATTGTGGAGCAGGCTCAGTGAGCAGAAAGCCAGTTCTTATTTTTTTATTAAAAAAAATATATATTTTATTCAACTTTTTCGGCCATACAAAACTGTACAAAGGTTTTTCCCCTTTTCACAACAGCAAAACAATATAAATAACCGTGACCGTATTTTAACAAATAAATAAATAATATATAAACTAAATGGCAACTGCCATAACAAAAATAATAGCTCTCCCAAATAATAAAATCAGCAATTCAGTATACATAACCAAGTACCAATATCTTTACAAAAACACCCCTGAGGACCCACCTGAGCCCTCCCCCCCCTCTCCTCCCCCCTGGGTTGCTGCTGTTACCTTCCCATTTCCTTTATCGTTCTGCGAGGTAGTTAATGAACGGTTGCCACCGCCTGGTGAACGCCTGAGCCGAACCCCTTAGTGCAAACTTTATCCGTTCTAGTTTTATTAAACCCTGCCATGTCCTTTATCCAGGTCTCCACGCCCGGAGGCTTGGCTTCCTTCCACATAAGCAGTCTCCTTCGCCGGGCTACTAGGGACGCAAAGGCCAAAACATCAGCCTCTCTCGCCTCCTGCACTCCCGGCTCTTCTGCAACCCCAAATATAGCCAACCCCCAGCCTGGCTCGACCCGGACCCCCACCACCTTTGAAAGCACCTTCGCCACCCCCACCCAGAACCCCTGCAGTGCCGGGCATGACCAAAACATGTGGGTGTGGTTTGCTGGGCTTCTCGAGCATCTCCCACACCTATCCTCTACCCCCAAAAATTTACTGAGCCTTGCTCCGATCATATGTGCCCTGTGCAAAACCTTAAATTGTATCAGGCTAAGCCTGGCGCACGAGGACGAAGAGTTTACCCTACGTAGGGCATCTGCCCACAGCCCCTCTTCAATCTCTTCCCCCAGCTCTTCCTCCCATTTTCCCTTCAGCTCATCCACCATGTTCTCCCCCTCGTCTCTCATTTCCCTGTATATATCTGACACCCTACCATCCCCCACCCATGTCCCTGAGATCACTCTATCCTGAATCTCCTGCATCGGGAGCTGCGGGAATTCCCTCACCTGTTGCCTCGCAAAAGCCCTCAGTTGCATGTATCGAAATTCATTCACTTGGGGCAACCCATATTTTTCCGTCAGCGCTCCCAGACTCGCAAACGTCCCGTCCAAGAACAGATCTCTCAGTTGCACAATCCCAGCTCTCTGCCATGCTCCAAATCCCCCATCTATTCTCCCCGGGACAAACCGATGATTATTTCTTATCGGGGACCGCACCGAGGCTCTCGTTATTCCCCTATGCCGTCTCCACTGCCCCCAAATTTTCAGTGTTGCCACCACCACTGGACTTGTGGTGTATTTCTTCGGAGAGAACGGCAGCGGTGCCGTCGCCAGTGCTTGTAGGCTGGTTCCTTTGCAGGACGCCATCTCCAATCTCTTCCATGCCGCTCCCTCCCCTTCTCCCATCCACTTACACACCATTGAAACATTGGCGGCCCAATAGTACTCACTTAAGCTCGGTAGTGCCAGTCCCCCCCTCTCCCTGCTACGCTGCAAGAACCCCCTCCTCACTCTCGGGGTCTTCCCAGCCCACACAAAACTCATAACGCTTTTCTCGATCTTCTTGAAAAAAGCCTTCGTGACCATCACCGGGAGGCACTGAAACACAAAAAGGAATCTCGGGAGGACTACCATTTTGACCGCTTGCACCCTCCCCACCAGTGACAGGGGCACCATGTCCCATCTCTTAAAATCCTCCTCCATCTGTTCCACCAATTGTGTTAAATTAAGCCTATGTAATGTTCCCCAACTCCTGGCGATCTGGATCCCCAAGTACCGGAAATCCCTTGCTACCCTCCTCAGCGGTAAATCCTCTATTCCCCTGCTCTTCTCCCCCGTATGTACCACAAACAACTCACTCTTCCCCATCTTCAATTTGTACCCCGAGAATTCCCCAAACTCCCCGAGGGTCTGCATTATCTCAGGCATCCCCTCCACCGGGTCCGCAACATACAGCAGTAAATCATCTGCATACAATGATACCCGGTGTTCTTCTCCTCCCCTGAGTACTCCCCTCCACTTCCTGGAACCCCTCAGTGCTATGGCCAGGGGCTCAATTACCAATGCAAACAGTAACGGAGACAGGGGACACCCCTGCCTCGTCCCTCTATAAAGACGGAAGTAGTCAGACCTCTGCCTGTTCGTGCTCACACTTGCCACCGGGGCCCTATATAGCAGCTGTACCCATCCAATGAACCCTTCACCGAAACCAAATCTCCTCAACACTTCCCACAGGTAGTCCCACTCGACCCTGTCAAATGCTTTCTCGCATCCATCGCCACCACTATCTCCGCCTCCCCCTCTGGTGGGGGCATCATCATCACCCCTAGCAGCCTCCGTATGTTCGTGTTCAGCTGTCTCCCCTTAACGAACCCAGTTTGATCCTCATGGACCACCCCCGGGACACAATCCTCTATCCTCGTCGCCATTACCTTGGCCAGGAGCTTAGCATCTACATTCAAAAGGGAAATGGGCCTGTAGGACCCACACTGCAGCGGGTCTTTATCTTTCTTCAAAAGTAACGATATTGTCGCCTCCGACATAGTCGGGGGCAACTTCCCCCTTTCCCTGGCCTCATTAAAGGTTCTCGTCAAAAGCGGGGCCAGTAGGTCTATATATTTCCTATAAAATTCCACCGGGAACCCATTCGGTCCCGGGGCCTTCCCCGCCTGCATGCTCCCAATCCCCTTTACCACCTCCTCCACATCAATCTGTGCTCCCAGTCCCGCCCTCTCCTGCTCCTCCACCTTCGGGAATTCCAGCTGATCCAGGAAATGCATCATTCCCTCCTTCCCTTCTGGGGGCTGAGCCTTATACAACCTCTCATAGAATGTCTTTAACACCCCATTCACTCTCTCCGCTCCCCGTTCCATCTCTCCCTCCTCATCCCTCCCCCCACCTATCTCCCTCACCGCTCCCCTCTTCCTCAATTGTTGGGCCAGTAACCGACTCGCCTTCTCTACATATTCATACTGCACTCCCTGTGCCCTCCTCCACTGTGCCTCTGCCTTACCCGTGGTCAGCAGGTCAAATTCCACATGTAACCTTTGTCTTTCCCTGTACAGTCCCTCCTCCGGTGCCTCTGCATATTGCCTGTCCACCCTCAGAAGTTCTCTCAGCAATCGCTCCCTTTCTTTACTCTCTTGCTTCCCTTTGTGTGCCCTTATGGATATCAGTTCCCCTCTGACCACCGCCTTCAACGCCTCCCAGACCACTCCCACCTGAACCTCTCCATTGTCATTAAACTCCAAGTACCTTTCGGTACACCCCCTCACCCTTAGACATATCCCCTCATCCGCCAACAGGCCCATATCCATTCTCCAGAGTGGGTGCTGTTCCTTTCCCTCTGCTACCTCCAGATCTACCCAGTGTGGAGCGTGGTCCGAGATGGCTATGGCCGTGTACTCTGTCCCTGTCACCTTCGGAATCAGTGCCCTTCCCAGGACAAAAAAGTCTATCTGTGAATATACCTTGTGAACATGGGAGAAGAATGAGAACTCCTTACTCCTAGGTCTGATAAATCTCCAAGGGTCTACTCCTCCCATCTGCTCCATGAAGTCCTTAAGCACCTTGGCCGCTGCCGGCCTCCTCCCGGTCCTGGACCTCGACCGGTCCAGCCCTGAATCAAGCACTGTATTGAAATCTCCTCCCATTACCAACTTTCCCGCCTCCAGGTCTGGGATACGCCCCAACATACGCCTCATGAAGTTTGCATCACCCAGTTTGGGGCGTACACGTTCACCAGAACCACCGCCTCCCCTTGCAGTCTGCCACTCACCATCACGTATCTACCTCCACTATCCGCCACTATGGTCTTTGCCTCAAACAGTATCCGTTTCCCCACTAAAATAGCCACCCCCCTATTCTTCGCAGCCAAACCCGAATGAAACACCTGTCCCACCCATCCTTTACGTAGTCTGACCTGATCTGTCAATTTCAGGTGCGTCTCCTGCAACATAACCACACCTGCCTTTAATTTCTTTAGGTGTACGAGTACCCGCGCCCTTTTAATCGGCCCTCTCACGTTCCACGTGATCAACCGGGTTGGGGGGCTCTTTACCCCCCCCCCCCTTGTCGACTAGCCATCCCCTTTTTTACCCCAGCTCCTCACCCGGTTCCCACGTGCCCGTATATCCTACCGACGGTGCCCTCCCGCCTCGACCACCCCGCCCCATAACAGCTCCCCCTTCCCCTTAGCAGCAGCAACCCAGTTAGCTCCCTCCCCCCCCCTCCGCTAGATCCCCCTCTAGCGTAATTGCACCCCCCATGTTGCTCCCAGAAGTCAGTGAACTCTGGCTGACCTCGGCTTCCCCGTTTGCCCTCGGCCTCTCACTGTGCGAGGCCCCCACCTTCCTGCGTCCCTGTTCCCGCCATAATTACCATAGCGCGGGAACGAGGCCCGCGTTTCCCACTCAGCCCCGCTTTCCTACCCACCGACGCCCACAGTTCCTCATACTCTCCCACTCTCTCTCTCCCCCCCACCCCCCCCCCCCCCAAACAAGGGGAAGAGAGAAAATTTAGAGGATTAAAGAGTTAACAATTGAAAAATCATCCTCCCCCCCCCTTCCTCGTCCCACATAGTCACCCCACCACTTTGTCCCAGAAGCTCTTTCTCTCGCCAGACTATTCCAGCTTCTCGTCCACTATGAATGTCCACGCCTCTTCTGCCGTCTCAAAGTAGTGGTGCTTCCCTTGGTATGTGACCCACAGTCTTGCCGGTTGCAGCATTCCAAATTTCACCTTTTTGTGAAGCACCGCCTTAGCCCGATTGAAACCTGCCCTCCTTCTCGCCACCTCCGCACTCCAATCCTGGTATACGCGGATCATCGCGTTCTCCCACCTGCAGCTCCGAATTTTCTTCGCCCATCTTAGGACCATCTCTCTGTCATTATAGCGGTGAAACCTCACCACTATGGCTCGAGGTATTTTTCCTGCCCTTGGTCTTCGCGCCATAACTCGATAAGCTCCCTCCACCTCCAAAGGGCCCGCCGGGGCCTCCGATCCCATTAGCGAGTGAAGCATCGTGCTCACATATGCCCCGACGTCCGCCCCCTCTGCGCCCTCGGGAAGACCTAAGACTCTTAGATTCTTCCTCCTCGAATTATTCTCCAGGGCTTCCAACCTCTCCACACACCTCTTGTGCTGCGCCTCGTGCGTCTCTGTCTTCACCACCAGGCCCTGAATTTCATCTTCATTTTCAGTAGCCTTTGCCTTCACGACCCGTAGCTCCAGCTCCTGGGTCCTCTGCGCCTCCTTTAGCCCTTCAATCGCCTGTAGCATCGGGGCCAACACCTCCTTCTTCAGCTCTTCCACACAGCGCCGCAAGAACTCTTGTTGCTCCGGGCCCCATATCGAACGGCCACCTTCCGACGCCATCTTGCTTCGAGCTTCCCTTCCTTGCCGCTGCTCCGAAGGATCCACTGCAATCCTGCCGCTATCCTCTCCTTTTTCCATCAGTATCCGGGGGGATTCCCTTCTATTTCACCGCACAGTGATTTTGGCCGTTTAAAATTGCCGTTGGGGCTCTTATCAAGAGCCCAAAAGTCCGTTCCAACGGGAGCTGCCGAAACGTGCGACTTAGCTGGTCATCACCGCACCCGGAAGTCGAAAGCCAGTTCTTATTTCTTTTGATGTGGAGATGTCGGCGTTGGACTGGGGTGGGCACAGTAACAAGTCTTACAACACCAGGTTAAAGTCCAATAGGTTTGTTTGGAATCACGAGCTTTTGGAGCGCAGCTCCTTCATCAGGTGAGTCTCACCAAGTGATTCCAAACAAACCTGTTGGACTTTAACCTGGTGTTGTAAGACCTATTTCTTATGTTATTTAAAAGACTGCTCTGGGATAAACAGGAACCACAAGAGAATATTATTGCCATGGCAAATCAGTGATAGAAAAAGCATGCTAAAGAGAGTTTGAAGGAGCAGTGCGCTGTGGTCAGTTGTGTAGGTCAAGATACGTGATTTTTGCGAGGACATTATTGGTACGAAACTGGAGGAGCACGGAGCAATGCTGGAGATGAACAGATCATAGAACATAGAACATACAGTGCAGAAGGAGGCCATTCAGCCCATCAAGTTTTCACCGACCCACTTAAGTCCTCACTTCCACGCTATCCCCGTAATCCAATAACCCCATCTAACCTTTTTTAGTCACTAAGGGCAATTTATCATGGCTAATCCACCTAACCTGCATTGTGGGAGGAAACCGGAGCACCCGGAGGAAACCCACGCAGACACGGGGAGAACGTGCAGACTACGCACAGACAGTGACCCAGCAGGGAATCGAACCTGGGACCCTGGCACTGTGAAACCACAGTGCTAATCACTTGTGCTACCATGCTGCCCAGTTTAAAGGTTAAATTTGCCGCCGGGTCCACCTGGTGAGGAGGAGGGGGGGGGACACACGGACAAAATCAGAATTAAATTCGGAGAGAAAAGCAAAATAGAACAATTAGTAGGGCAAAGGAGTGAAAGTGGGAGGGGGAGGGAGCGAGGGGGAGGGAGCGAGGGGGAAGGAGCTTGAGGGGGAGGAAGGTGTTCGGGTACTTTAGAAAGAAGGAAAGTGGTGAAAGATTGAGCTGTAATATGAGAAGAGAGAAAAGGAGCGAATCAAGGGAAAGCTATTTAAATAAGGGCAATGAAAATGATGGAACAGAGCCTGCGAAGGTTGACAGTTTCAACAAACATGATGCCAAGAACAGGAAGTTGGATATTTATGGTTGAATATCTAGCTGGGTCCAATCATCTATGGTAATTGGTTACCGTCTATGAAGCTAGTTTGTGCAGGTACACAAATTCATTGGTTGCATGCATTTGTGGCCAGGTTCTTGAGAGTCTGGATGTTTTCCATGCTAGTCGAAGAGATGTGAAACTGGAGACTTGCTATCCAATTGGAAGGTGAATTGGGAGAGACTGAAGAAAGCCAAGGAGCGCGTAAGAATTTGGAAAATGGACCTGTAAAAAGAACAATATGCACGTTTAAGTGCGGGGTGAGGAAATGGTTGTTCAGACAGTTGTTTCGTCATAGTTGGCAATACATTTTAAAGTAGGTGCAACTTGTGTCTCTGTCAAGGAAACGATAATGGAGAGACATTGGAGGTGGAGTAGTGGAGTAGCAGATTCTCCATGGAAGATGCCATCACCTGGACAGGAGGAATGGGGGCTAGGAATGTTGGAATCTAGGAAAAGAATGGGGAAGCAGGGGATGAGATTGGGAAATAAAGTGGAATAGAATGCAAGCCAAAAGGCCTTTTAGCTTTGACAAAGGGTCATCTGGACTCAAAATGTTAGCTCTTTTCTCTCCATCCAGGTGCTGCCAGACCTGCTGAGATTTTCCAGCATTTTCTCTTTTGGTTTTAGATTCCAGCATCCACAATAATTTGCTGTTTTCCCCCTCTAAATCTGTCTCGTCACCTCTGTCTTGCTGCCATTTTATCAGTCCAGTTATTTGTCCATGAAAAAAAAAATATAAAGTAGTCAGGCTGACGTAGATATATATATTCCCCTTCCTGTCTTCTGGGTGGGGGACACCGCCCCCATTGGAGAAAACTGAAATGAATGCCATTTCATTTCATTTTTTTAATGTGGGCCTTGGGGAAGGAAGTGCAGAAGTACACAGGCATCCTCTTATTCATACTGGCACATGAGACACACAGTTAGCAGGAGAAATGGCAGTTCCTTGCGGAACCTCCTTTTTCTTCTCAAGAGCAAATAGGGACGGGCAATAAATGCTACCCTAGCCAGCGGAGCCCACATGAATGAAAAAAAAAAAAAAAATGTTTTTTATGTTAAATGCTGGACCCCGTCTGGTCCTGGGATTTGGGAAGATATAGGCAACTTGGGAGGATTTGAAATTCATCTGCATGGGGAAGTCCATTCGGGGCTAGAGTTCTGGGGCGTCATTCTCCGACCCCCCCGCCGGGTCGGAGAATGGCCGTTGGCCGCCGTGAATCACGCCCCGCCCCCGCCGAAGTCTCCGGTACCGGAGATTGGGCGGGGGCGGGAATCGGGCCGCGCCGGTTGGCGGGACCCCCCGCTGGATTCTCCGGCCCGGATGGGCCGAAGTCCCGCCCAGGAATTGCCTGTCCCGCCGGCGTAAATCAAACCTGGTATTTACCGGCGGGACCAGGCGGCGTGGGCGGGCTTCAGGGTCCTGGGGGGGGGGGGGGGGGGGGCGCGGGGCGATCTGACCCTGCGGGGTGCCCCCACGGTGGCCTGGCCCGCGATCGGGGCCCACCGATCCGCGGGCGGGCCTGTGCCGTGGGGGCACTCTTTCCCTTCCGCCTCCGCCACGGCCTCCACCATGGCGGAGGCGGAAGAGACTCTCCCCACTGCGCATGCGCGGGAAACTGACAGCGACCGCTGACGCTCCCGCGCATGCGCCGGGAAACTGACAGCGGCCGCTGACGCTCCCGCGCATGCGCCGCATTTCCGCGCCAGCTGGCGGGGCAACAAATGCCATTTCCGCCAGCTGGCGGGGCGGAAATCCCTCCGCGTCTTTGGCGCCAGTCGGCGGACATCGCGCCGTTGGGGGAGAATTTCACCCCCGATTTCCATCTTTTGGGGATCACCCCCTCCCCTCCCCTGATTAAATATCCTCACATGGGTCTGGAGGTCTTTCTACAGAGGGGCTAGCAATTGAATGGCTGAGTGATGGGCAAGCTGGTCTGGGCGATCCTCATGGGAGTTTTGAAAATTTCACTTGGTGGGTTACAGGCCCTGGGATTATAGGCTGAGCTGTTCTTGTTCATTCTATCTCCTGTCTGTCTACTTTCTGGTAACCTGTGGGCTCAGCTGTTTGGACCCTGTTGCAGGGAAAAAGTCAGCCTGAGTCAGAAGTTTGAATCGCAAGACAGAGTTTATTGTCTGATGCTCCAGGGAGAACAGCGGCCCGGAATTAAAAGACAGCACGGTCCACACTGAACTCAAAATACATACAGAAAGGCTTTATCTTATATAGTACAGATTTCTTACAAGTTTTGGCGGGCTTTTGGGTTCATGCATATTTACAGCTCTATCCTGCAGACATGATTGGGCCATTACCGGTTCCCACTTCACAGCCCATTCATTCATGATTTCATTCATTCATAGTTTTTCGCGGGCTTCCTGGTTCTGACTTCAATACCATGCATTTTAATAGGATTTATTTAGGTTCACAATAGAGCTCCCTTTAACTAGATTAAATGGTGACGGCTTTTGGGTGGCAGTTGAGATATGTTCGGGTGGCAGTTGAGATATGTTCCGGGTTTCATAACGAGGTGTTAAATGCAGGCTTTGTATTGATTGGGAATACTTTTATGGTCGGGTTTGCTGAGGGTCAGGAGAGTGCGGTGTTTAAAAAGGCTCTTGACCTCTTTAGGGAATTCCAGTTCAGGGTCTGGCTCGGACGCTAGCGTAACTGGAGAGCTCCAGCTTCTGGTGCTAGGTTGGTTGGCACAGCAGCAGGCGGGCGGGCAGTTGGCCCCTGAACTTGTGCCGGAGTGACAGGAAGATGGCCTTCTGGCAGGTGCATGTCCCACAATCATGCCAGAGAGGGCTACAATGCTGAAACCTGGTGGGAGTGCTATGGGTCATTTAAAATAATCTTTTTTTTTATTGTCACAAGTAGGCTTCAATGAAGTTACTGTGAAAAGCCTCTAGTCGCCACATTCCGGCGCCTGCTCGGGGAGGCTGATACAGACCAGTTCTGACCCATCAATATCCTGGATACCAACTGGAATCTACACTGTGATGCTGTAGCAAATGGAGGGAAATGAACTTTTCTTCGGACATTTCAAATTCTACATTTATAATTTTTATTAGTGTCATAAGTAGGCTTACATTAACAGTACAATGAAGTTACTGTGAAAAGCCCCTAGTCGCCACACTTAGGCGCCTGTTCAGGTACACTAAGGCAGAATTCAGAACGTCCAATTCACCGAACAAGCGCGTCTTTTGGGACTTGTGGGAGGAAACCGGAGCACCCGGAGGAAACACACGCCGACACGGGGAGAATGTGCAGACTCCGCACAGACAGTGACCCAAGCCAGGAAACGAACCTGGGACCCTGGTGCTGTGAAACAACAGTGCTAACCACTGTACTACCGTGCCGCCCATTTCTATGGGAAAAGAAAACCTCAATTTTATATGATGTGCTGCTTGTGTGAAGTTCTTAACAGTTTATTGCCCACAGTTTCTCCTATCAATTATCCTCGTCATAAATTTGTAGTGGATGTTTCTTGTAGTTCAAGTGGACATTGTTTGAAAATTTCACAAGCTCAACATTACACTGTACTGGAACCCAAATGACAACACTGTGAAACTGCCTCTGCCAAATATATATGTTGCAGTTTAGTGACATTGAAATTATTTAATCATTTTCATGCTCTATTTACCATCAAAACAAATCAACTGCAAGCCTAAACTTATCCTATTGCATTGAAGCAGACAAAGAGGGGGGGAAGTGAAATAGTGGCAACACCAATTATATTAAATGCATTTGGTCTGTGCCAGTAGCACTCCTAAATCTAAGGTGTTGCTGTATTGGTGCAAACATATCTCTTCCTAAAATTCAAAACTATGTGTGGAATTCTTACATTTTGAGACTAGTTCCCGTGGCAGTAGTGGGAAGGCTGTGGATGCTGGCAGGAAATCGCAGCAAATCCTCTGACCCCGACCTCTAATCATGCACCAGACATTTCACGATGTAGTCAGTGGTGCGCAGGCCTGGATGGCGTGTAGTCTGCCATCGTGTCCAAGTGTCATATTGAAAAGGGGCCAGACAGGACTGACCCACTCGTGAAGAAAAAGGATGGTCCTTCTGAGAACATTGAGGCTGGAAAATGGATGCCCTCCAGGACACCAAATTTGGAATTTCTACCTGCCTATGCACACCCGACCCACAGCTCTGGTGTTCCCAGGTTGCCTGCAGCCTCCATCCCAGACTCCAGAGGCAGGCCCAGGCATTGTTCAGGTGAGTCCTGACATCTGCAGGCCAAATTGTTCCAATCGTATTTCCTGCCAGCATGGTGGAGAATTTTAACGTGGGGAGGGGGACGTTCTTGCTCCACAAAAGTCTCCAATGGGTTTTCTGACCCGCCATGGCAAGCACCTGTGGAAGATCCCGCTGTAAATGCACGCTGACGTGAAACCTGTTTCTCTGTCTCCCACCATATTCTTCTCCTCACATCCACTAGTAGGGCTGGTTTAGCTCAGTGGGCTAGACAGCTGGTTTGTGATGCAGAACAAGGCCAGCAGCACGGGTTCAATTCCCGTACCAGCTGAGAATTCTGAATTCTCCCTCTGTGTACTCGGAACAGGTGCCAGAATGTGGTGACTAGGGGCTTTTCACAGTAACTTCATTGCAGTGTTAATGTAAGCCTACTTGTGCCAATAAAGCTTATTTATTTTATTACTATTGAACCTGCCGACGGAGGCTTGGGAGAATTCCACCCTATGTTGAAAAAAGGCAACGTGGGGGTGGCATGTGGCGAAGCGGTTAGCACTGGGACTATGGCGCTGAGGACTTGGGTTCGAATCCCGGCCCTGGATCATTGTCCGTGTGGAGTTTGCATATTCTCCCCATGCCTGCGTGGGTTTCACCCCCACAACCCAATGATGTGCAGATTAGGTGGATTGGCCACGCTAAATTGCCCCTTAATTGGGAAAAAAAATTATTGGGTATGCTAAATTTTTTAAAAATGGGAAAAAAAGGAAAAAAGGCAATGTGCATCCATGCTGGGAAGATGACAAATACTGGCGGTGTTATGGATTACCACATTGGATACTTGCTGTTCTTGAACCCAGCCTTAGAAATTACACTTTGTAACACAACTTATTTTTCTTGTCTAGATATCTTTGTGGCTTCTCAAATGTTATTGCCACCTAATACGGAATTTTGGAAAGTTTTGATCTGTGTGAAGCTACCCATTGGGAGCTGGGATGAAACTGTTCCAAGTCAAATGTTTCTCACTGAAACCCTTGTAACTGAAAATGAAAAGATAAATTTATTTTTCACATTGTTTTAAGATGTAACAACTGATATAGAATCCATATAATCCCTGCAGTGCAGAAGGGGGCCATTCGGCCCATTGAGTCTGCACCGACCCTCAAAAAAGCACTTCTAGGCCCATTCCTCTCCCCTATGCCCGCGCATTGATCATGGCCAATTCATCTAACCTCCACATTTTTGCACACTCAGGGGCAATATAGCATGGCCAAGCCACCTAAATCTGTTTGATGTGAAATAATTACGTCTTAATTGACAACTTTACCCAATTGAGTTCTGTTATGATCTGGGAAAAAAATCTTCCATCTAAATTTAGCAGTTTTGACCAGGGAATATATAACTTCATAAATGATAACCTTATTGAGATTATTTTCATGTTCTCAGGTATAACTTTAATCATAAGCCACGGGACACTTATGCACTGTTAGAATCACTTCATGCCAATAAGCAAAAAAGCCACATTGGCTGGCACGATGGTATAGTGGTCAGCACTGCTGTCTCAGTGCCAGGGACCCAGGTTCAATTCCGACCTTGGGTCACAGTCTGTATGGAGATTGTATATTCTCCTCGTGTCTGCATGGGTTTCCTCCGGGTGCTCCGTTTTCCTCCCACAGTTCAAAGATGTATGGGTTTGGTGGATGGGCCATGCTAAATTGTCCCTTGGTAATATGCAGGTTAGGTTATGGGGATAGGGAAGAGTGGGCATGGGTAAAGTGCCCTTTCAATGGGTCGCTCAGACTTGATGGGCCGAACGGCCTCCTTCTGCACTGTAGGACTCCATGATTCTATGATTACTGAGAATGCAAATACCTAAAATAAAACAAATTAAATAATCATTATTTGTTTTCTCCTAATCTCTCTGTGACATTAAGCATTTTAAGTATTTTAATCAAAAAATGGGAAAGGAAAGTTCAGCCAAAGTTACGATTTCAAACTCTGCAGTGACTTTCAGACCCTGGGCCCTGGGCGGGATTCTCCGAGCCCGGCGCCGGGCCGGAGAATCGCTGCAACCGCGCCATGCCACCCTGACACCGGCACGAGATTCTCCGCTCCTCGGAGAATCGGCGGCATTTGCCGCGGCGCCAGTCACGGGCCGCTGTCCGTGGCCGGGCCGCTGATTCTCCGGCCTTGATGGGCCGAGCGGCCGTGCGGAAATGGCTGAGTCCCGCCAACGCCGTCCACACCTGCTCGAAGTCGGCGGGAACTCTGAGCGCAAGGTCAGGGGGCGGCCTGTGGGGGGGGGGGGGGGGGGGGGGGTGGGGGGCTCCTTCACCGGGGAGGGCCTCCGATGGGGTCTGGCCCACGATCGGTGCCCACCGATCGGTGGGCCGGTTTCTCCAGCCCCGGCCCTATTTTGTTACGCAGCCGGCCCCTGAACCCCTGCACCATGTTGCGTCGGGGCCGGCGCATTGAGGAAGTCCCCTGTGCATTCGCGGGTTGGGGCGGCGCCACTGCGCATGCGTAGGTTGGCGCAGCACCCAGTTGGCACCGGGAAGGAAGGCGTGAAGCGCTCCAGCACCCTGCCTGCCAGAATCGGTAGTGCCCATGCCCGTTTCGCGCCATCGTGAAACGCGACGACGTTCATGACGGTGCGGGCACTCTCCCTCCATTTCAGAGAATCCTGCCCCCTGTGTTCTGATGAAGCTACATTAGACCGACGAGACTTGGATAATGTATGCATGGCTGATTTAGAATAGCTGCCTGTGTTGATAAGCCATCCAAGCATGGTTATGGTATTTTACCATGTTATGCCATTGTGAGTGACAGAATAGGCAGCAACCATAAATAAACCAGGAGCAGCATTTTTATTCTGCGTCTTTCAGGAAACAAAGTCAAGATACTGGCATGTTCTTCCTCTATTCATCTTCTTTGTGGAGAAGCCTGTACATCCCATCCTTCACCCACAGGCTCTCCTTCAGTGCCATCCGTCCCAGAGTGAAGTTCACCTGGGAGACTCAAACTAATCTATTAACAAGAGCGGATAACACACCCGCACACCTGCACAGACACACACACATGCACATGTGCACACACTCACTCACACGCGCACACACACGCATACACACACATGTCCAGCATTTTGTTTGGCACAAGACTCAGTGAATACGAATATGAATCACTTTCAGCTCTGCTGCCTAAAATGATTTATGGTGATTAGAACCACAGAAAATAGAAGAAGGAAGAGGTCATTTGGCCCGACGAGCCAGCTCCCCATTCATTCTGACCATGGCTGATCATCAAGTTCAGTACCCTGACCACTCCCCCCCCCTCCCCCCATATTCCTTGATCCCTTTAGCCCCAAGAGCTGTATCTAATTTCTTCTTGAACTTACAAAGTTTTGGCCTCAACTACTTTCTGTGATTGTGAATTGCACAAAGTCACCACCCTCTGGGTCAAGAAATTGCTCCTCACCTCAGTTCTAAAAGGTTTCCCCATATCCTCAAATTATGACCCCTAGTTCTGGACACCCCACCATTGGGAACATTCTTTCTGAATCTACCCTGTCTAATCCTGTTAGAATTTGTAAGTTTCTATGAGATCCCCTCTCACTCTTCTAAACTCTAGTAAATATAATCCTAACCGATTTAGTCTCTCCTCATATGACAGTCCCACCATCCCAGGAATCAACCTGGTAAATCTTCGCTGCACTCCCTCCATAGCAAGAACATCCTTCTTCAGCAGGAAAACATCTCTATTCCTATACTCAAATCCTCTCACTATGAAGGCCAACATACCATTTGCCATCTTTACTGCTGCTGTGCCTGTGCGCTTACTTTCAGCGACTGATGCACCACGACACCAAGGTCTCGCTGAGTATCCACCTCTCTGAATTTATACCCATTCAAATAATAACCTGCCTTCCTATTTTTGCTACTGAAACGGATAACCTCACTTTTATCACATTATACTGCATCTGCCATGCAGGTGCCCACTCAATCGGCCTGTCAAAATCCTGCTGAAGCATCTCTGCATCTTCCTCGCAGCTCATCCTCCCACCCAACTTTGTAACTTCAACAAATTTGGAGATAATACATTTAGTTCCCTTGTCCAAATCATTAATATACAATGTGATCAGATGGCAAGACAAGTTCTTAACTTATGTTTAAAAATCAAGATGTAATATAGATACCTTTATCAGGAAGACTTGGCTGCGATGATCAGTTTATGTGATGTAAACGTTTTGACGAGCAAACTGCAAAGAAAATTATTTTGTGGCGTCTTGATGACCGGGCAGTAATTTTGTGGTGGGTAGCTATTATAAACATAAAGACGCCATAAAAGCTACTTTGCAACATGGAAAATAAGTGTACAATGGGAGCAACTTGCTCAGAATAAAGTGTGCTGAAAATTTTAATCTTATATGTTGTCAAAGAAGTCGCATGTGAAAAAACATTGTGATTTTCAGTGACAGACGATGTAAACTTGGCTGGCAATTATTTCACATTCAGTAGCATGTTCCAGCTGAGAGGATGGCAAATGACAGCTGTCACATTCACTTTTTGTAAGCTGATGCCAAACCCATGCCTGTTACCAAGTGTCATTAGTAGATTTTGCTTTGTCTTGTACACGAAAGCCAGATGGGCTTCCCTAACACTGTCCCTGATTTGGTAATGGTAACCAGATCCTCATTCTCCCTTGAGGCATGACCCTTTGATTATATTGATTTTAATTATACACACCAGAAGTGGCTGTTAATGGAGTTGGATTTTATCAGCATCGTTTGAATGAGTATATTCAATACTTTGTTTTATGATATATCGATCTACAAATTTGTTTCCATGAAAGCAATTTTTATTACTTAGTGGATATCTTTGAGAAGTCGACACATTTTGTTTCTCACTAGCAGCTATATGATCTGTTAAATTTAAAGCCACCTCATGGATTCAGAATAGGTCTTTCGAAACAAAGAAAGTAACTACAGTAAATGTACATACTACAGTTTATTGTGATCTGGCTAGGGACAGTAATATTTTGT
Source organism: Scyliorhinus torazame (assembly GCF_047496885.1). NCBI lineage: Eukaryota > Metazoa > Chordata > Chondrichthyes > Carcharhiniformes > Scyliorhinidae > Scyliorhinus > Scyliorhinus torazame. The sequence continues at coordinate 279,748,585 of NC_092709.1, read as the reverse complement.
TTGAAGCAAACAGAATTTGAAATGCCAGTTGCCCACCAGGAGAATAAAACCACAAGATTCCACAGTATTAAACAAAATAAACATTTCTATATTAAGTCTGCAAAGTTAAACAATCTACAATACCTATCTTACACTCTTAACATTAAGAATTAACATGAGGTCAGAATTATCATGAGGTTAGTATAACATAACAGGCAGACTGTGGTCCGACACACCACACTGCACATTAAATGGCAGAAGCAGCCAACATAGATCTCACATATTTCTCAGCAACCCACCCAGACGTCAGTGGTAATTCAGTCACAAAATCTCAGTAAAATTCTGCCTCCCTCATGTGGAATTTCAACTTTTCACCTTTGAAGATCTAGCCTCTCAATTCCCTCTAGCAACTCAGCCTCGAACTATCTCAATGACTGCTCACCTCCCAATGGTTCAATTTCTTCTCCTGAGCTGTGTTCCACTGAATTTATAAACTGCATTTACTGGCACACTTCCAACTCTTTCACAGGCCATCGCTAAACTGTCTCTGTCCTGCAAACTTCAGCCTTCTGGCTGCACCAAGCTATAACTGACTCCCAGGGCACCCTCTGAGCCCAAACCATCTTCAGCATAGAATAGGAGACATTCCACAATCTCCTCAGCTCAACTCTCCTGAGCCCTAACTTCCTGGAGCCTGCTAACAGCAGCAATCTCCGAGAATAGCATCGTCCTGTGATATACAACAGTCAGATAAATTGAAACCAGAGAACCTTTTTAAACTCCACCCATTTCCATGATTATGTAGCCTTTCTTGGTTATGTAGCTATTCACTGAATGCTTTTAAACTTATTCATCACTCATTCAAAACAAACGATCTCTCCAGACTACATTTCTTTGCAGAAACTAGGAGCGAGATTCTCCGACCCCCCGCCGGGTCGGAGAATTGCCGGGGGCTGGCGTGAATTCCGCCCCCGCCGGTTGCCGAATTCTCAGGCACCGGAGATTCGCAGGGGGCGGGAATCACGCCGCGCCGGTTGGCGGGACCCCACGGCGATTCTCCGGCCCGGATGGGCCGAAGACCCGCTGCTGGAATGCCTGTCCCGCCGGCGTGGATTAAACCACCTCTCTTACCGGCGGGACAAGGCGGCGTGGGCGGGCTCCGGGGTCCTGGGGGGGGGGGGGGGGGGGCGCGGGGCAATCTGGCCCTGGGCGGTGCCCCCACGGCGGCCCGGCCCGCGGGCGGGCCTGTGCCGTGGGGGCACTCTCTTCCTTCCGCCTTCGCCATGGTCTCCACCATGGCGGAGGCGGAAGAGACCCCCTCCACTGCGCATGCGCGGGGATGCCGTGAGCGGCCGCTAACGTTCCCGCGCATGCGCTGTCTGGCAATGTCATTTCCGCGCCAGCTGGCGGGGCACCAAAGGCCTTTCCCGCCAGCTGGCGGAGCGGAAATCAGTCCGGTGCGGGGCTAGCCCCTCAAGGTTAGGGCTCGGCCGCTCAAGATGCGGAGGATTCCGCACCTTTGGGGCGGCGCGATGCCGGACTGATTTGCGCCGTTTTTGTCGCCGGTCGGCGGACATCGCGCCGATTACGGAGGATTTTGCCCCAGGTCTCCAGTTCTGCAGCGAAGTAAGCAGACTTGCTTTGTGACACTTGTCTTTCTGGCTGTTAACCCTTCAAGTCAGGATCCCCCAAAATATTCAAGCCACGGAACCCCTAGTAACCTCCCAAGAGCATCAGGGAACCCCAAGCATTCTCTTTTTTTTAAATAAATATTTTATTGAAAATGTTTGGTCAACCAACACAGTACATTGTGCATCCTTTACACAACATTATAACAACACAAATAACAATGACCTATTTTATAAACAAAAATGAATAAATAATAAATAACAAAAATGAAAACTAACCCTAATTGGCAACTGCCTTATCACAAGTAACACTCTCCAAAAATATAATTTAACAGTCCAATATATAATTATCTGTCGCAACGACCTATACATATTATACAGTATATATTAACAACCCTGAGAGTCCTTCTGGTTCCTCCTCCCCCCCCCCCGATCCTGGGCTGCTGCTGCTGCCTTCTTTTTTCCATTCCATCTATCTTTCTGCGAGGTATTCGACGAACGGTTGCCACCGCCTGGTGAACCCTTGAGCCGACCCCCTTAGAACGAACTTAATCCGCTCTAGCTTTATAAACCCTGCCATGTCATTTATCCAGGTCTCCACCCCCGGGGGCTTGGCTTCTTTCCACATTAACAATATCCTGCGCCGGGCTACTAGGGACGCAAAGGCCAAAACATCGGCCTCTCTCGCCTCCTGCACTCCCGGCTCTTGTGCAACCCCAAATATAGCCAACCCCCAGCTTGGTTCGACCCGGACCCCCACTACTTTTGAAAGCACCTTTGTCACCCCCATCCAAAACCCCTGTAGTGCCGGGCATGACCAAAACATATGGGTATGATTCGCTGGGCTTCTCGAGCACCTCGCACACCTATCCTCCACCCCAAAAAATTTACTGAGCCGTGCTCCAGTCATATGCGCCCTGTGTAATACCTTAAACTGAATCAGGCTTAGCCTGGCACACGAGGACGACGAGTTTACCCTGCTTAGGGCATCTGCCCACAGCCCCTCCTCGATCTCCTCCCCCAGCTCTTCTTCCCATTTCCCTTTTAGTTCATCTACCATAGTCTCCCCTTCGTCCCTCATTTCCCTATATATATCTGACACCTTACCATCCCCCACCCATGGCTTTGAGATCACTCTGTCCTGCACCTCTTGTGTCGGGAGCTGATGGAATTCCCTCACCTGTTGCCTCGCAAAAGCCCTCAGTTGCATATACCTGAATGCATTCCCTTGGGGCAACCCATATTTCTCGGTCAGCGCTCCCAGACTCGCGAACTTCCCATCCACAAACAGATCTTTCAGTTGCGTTATTCCTGCTCTTTGCCACATTCCATATCCCCCATCCATTCCCCCCGGGGCAAACCTATGGTTGTTTCTTATCGGGGACCCCCCCAAGGCTCCAGTCTTTCCCCTATGCCGTCTCCACTGTCCCCAAATCTTCAGTGTAGCCACCACCACCGGGCTTGTGGTGTAGTTCCTCGGTGAGAACGGCAATGGGGCTGTCACCATAGCCTGTAGGCTAGTCCCCCTACAGGACGCCCTCTCTAATCTCTTCCACGCCGCTCCCTCCTCCTCTCCCATCCACTTACTCACCATTGAAATATTAGTGGCCCAATAATACTCACTTAGGCTCGGTAGTGCCAGCCCCCCCCTATCCCTGCTACGCTGTAAGAATCCCTTCCTCACTCTCGGGGTCTTCCCGGCCCACACAAAACCCATGATGCTCTTTTAAATCCTTTTAAAAAAAGCCTTCGTGATCACCACCGGGAGGCACTGAAACACAAAGAGGAATCTCGGGAGGACCACCATCTTAACCGCCTGCACCCTCCCTGCCAGTGACAGGGATACCATATCCCATCTCTTGAAATCCTCCTCCATTTGTTCCACCAACCGCGTTAAATTTAACCTATGCAATGTGCCCCAATTCTTGGCTATCTGGATCCCCAGGTAACGAAAGTCCCTTGTTACCTTCCTCAACGGTAGGTCCTCTATTTCTCTACTCTGCTCCCCTCGATGCACCACAAACAACTCACTTTTCCCCATGTTCAATTTATACCCTGAAAAACCCCCAAACTCCCCAAGTATCCGCATTATTTCTGGCATCCCCTCCGCCGGGTCTGCCATGTATAGTAGCAAATCGTCCGCATACAAAGATACCCGGTGTTCTTCTCCTCCTCTAAGTACTCCCCTCCACTTCTCGGAACCCCTCAACGCTATCGCCAGGGGCTCAATCGCCAGTGCAAACAATAATGGGGACAGAGGGCATCCCTGCCTTGTCCCTCTATGGAGCCGAAAATATGCAGAACCCGTCCATTCGTGACCACGCTCGCCATCGGGGCCCTATACAACAGCTGCACCCATCTAACATACCCCTCTCCAAAACCAAATCTCCTCAACACCTCCCACAAATAATCCCACTCCACTCTATCAAATGCTTTCTCGGCATCCATCGCCACTACTATCTCCGTTTCCCCCTCTGGTAGGGCCATCATCATTACCCCTAACAGCCTCCGTATATTCGTGTTCAGCTGTCTCCCCTTCACAAACCCAGTTTGGTCCTCGTGGACCACCCCCGGGACACATTCCTCTATTCTCATTGCCATTACCTTGGCCAGGATCTTGGTATCTACATTTAGGAGGGAAATAGGTCTATAGGACCCGCATTGTAGCGGGTCCTTTTCCTTCTTTAAGAGAAGCGATATCGTTGCTTCAGACATAGTCGGGGGCAGTTGTCCCCTTTCCTTTGCCTCATCAAAGGTCCTCGTCAATACCGGGGCGAGCAAGTCCACATATTTTCTATAGAATTCGACTGGGAATCCATCCGGTCCCGGGGCCTTTCCCGCCTGCATGCTCCTAATTCCTTTCACCCCTTCTTCTACCTCGATCTGTGCTCCCAGTCCCACCCTTTCCTGCTCTTCCACCTTGGGAAATTCCAGCCGATCCAAGAAGCCCATCATTCTCTCCCTCCCATCCGGGGGTTGAGCTTCATATAATTTTTTATAAAATGTCTTGAACACTCCATTCACTCTCTCCTCTCCCCGCTCCATCTCTCCTTCCTCATCCCTCACTCCCCCTATTTCCCTCGCTGCTCCCCTTTTCCTCAATTGGTGTGCCAGCAACCTGCTCGCCTTCTCCCCATTTTCGCACTGTACACCCTGTGCCTTCCTCCATTGTGCCTCTGCAGTGCCCGTAGTCAGCAAGTCAAATTCTACATGTAGCCTTTGCCTTTCCCTGTACAGTCCCTCCTCCGGTGCTTCCGCATATTGTCTGTCCACCCTCAAAAGTTCTTGCAGCAACCGCTCCCGTTCCTTACTCTCCTGCTTCCCTTTATGTGCCCTTATCGATATCAGCTCCCCTCTAACCACCGCCTTCAGCGCCTCCCAGACCACTCCCACCTGGACCTCCCCATTATCATTGAGTTCCAAGTACTTTTCAATACACCCCCTCACCCTTAGACACACCCCCTCATCTGCCATTAGTCCCATGTCCATTCTCCAGGGTGGGCGCCCTCCTGTTTCCTCCCCTATCTCCAAGTCTACCCAGTGTGGAGCGTGATCCGAAATGGCTATAGCCGTATACTCCGTTCCCCTCACCTTCGGGATCAACGCCCTTCCCAGCACAAAAAAGTCTATTCGCGAGTAGACTTTATGGACATAGGAGAAAAACGAGAACTCCTTACTCCTAGGTCTGCTAAATCTCCACGGGTCTACACCTCCCATCTGCTCCATAAAATCTTTAAGTACCTTGGCTGCTGCCGGCCTCCTTCCAGTCCTGGACTTCGACCTATCCAGCCCTGGTTCCAACACCGTATTAAAATCTCCCCCCATTATCAGCTTTCCCATCTCTAGGTCCGGAATGCGTCCTAGCATCCGCCTCATAAAATTGGCATCATCCCAGTTCGGGGCATATACGTTTACCAAAACCACCGTCTCCCCCTGTAGTTTGCCACTCACCATCACGTATCTGCCCCCGCTATCCGCCACTATAGTCTTTGCCTCGAACATTACCCGCTTCCCCACTAATATAGCCACCCCCCTGTTTTTCGCATCTAGCCCCGAATGGAACACCTGCCCCATCCATCCTTTGCGTGGCCTAACCTGGTCTATCAGTTTCAGGTGCGTTTCCTGTAACATAACCACATCTGCCTTAAGTTTCTTAAGGTGTGCGAGTACCCGTACCCTCTTTATCGGCCCGTTCAGCCCTCTCACGTTCCACGTGATCAGCCGGGTTGGGGGGCTTCCTACCCCCCCCCCCCTTGTCGATTAGCCATCCCCTTTTTCCAGCTCCTCACCCGGTTCCCATGCAGCTGTATCTCCCCCAGGCGGTGCCCCCCCGCCCATCCTCTCCCATACCAGCTCCCCCCTCTCCCCAGCAGCAGCAACCCAGTAATTCCCCCCTCCCACCCCCCCCCGCTAGATCCCCCGCTAGCGTAATTACTCCCCCCATGTTGCTCCCAGAAGTCAGCAAACTCTGGCCGACCTCGGCTTCCCCCCGTGACATCGACTCGCACCGTGCGACGCCCCCTCCTTCCTGCTTCCCTATTCCCGCCATGATTATCTTCCCGTGCTTCTCCCTTGGCCCCGCCCCCAATGGCCAACGCCCCATCTCCTCCACCTCCCCTCCTCCCCCATCACCACCTGTGGAAGAGAGAAAAGTTACCACCTCACAGGATTAGTACATAAAACTCCTCTTTCCCCCCTTTTTGACCCCCCTCTTCGCCCCCCACATTCGCCCCACCACTTTGTTCAAACGTTCTTTTTAATAACCCGCTCATTCCAGTTTTTCTTCCACAATAAAAGTCCACGCTTCATCCGCCGTCTCAAAGTAGTGGTGCCTCCCTCGATATGTGACCCACAGTCTTGCCGGTTGCAGCATTCCAAATTTTATCTTCTTTTTATGAAGCACCGCCTTGACCCGATTAAAGCTCGCCCTCCTTCTCGCCACCTCCGCACTCCAGTCTTGATAAACGCGGATCACCGCGTTCTCCCATTTACTGCTCCGAGTTTTCTTTGCCCATCTAAGGACCATTTCTCTATCCTTAAAACGGAGGAATCTCACCACTATGGCTCTGGGAATTTCTCCTGCTCTCGGTCCTCGCGCCATCACTCGGTATGCTCCCTCCACCTCCAACGGACCCGCCGGGCCCTCCGCTCCCATTAACGAGTGCAGCATCGTGCTCACATATGCCCCGACTTCCGCTCCCTCCGCACCTTCAGGAAGACCGAGAATCCTCAGGTTGTTCCTCCTTGCGTTGTTCTCCAGTGCCTCCAACCTTTCCACACATCGTTTCTGATGTGCCTCATGCGTCTCCGTCTTCACCACCAGGCCCTGTATGTCGTCCTCATTCTCGGCTGCCTTTGCCTTCACGACCCGAAGCTCCCGCTCCTGGGTCTTTTGTTCCTCCTTTAGCCCTTCGATCGCCTGTAGTATCAGGGCCAACAGCTCTTTCTTCATTTCCTTTTTGAGCTCTTCCACACAGCATTTCAAGAACTCTTGTTGTTCAGGGCCCCATGTTAAACTGCCACCTCCCGACGCCATCTTTGTTTTTGCTTGCCTTCCTTGCCGCTGTTCTAAAGGATCCACTGCAATCCGGCCACTTTCTCCTCCTTTTTTCATCCGTATCCAGGGGGGATTCCCTTCTGGTTTACCGCACAGTGTTTTTAGCCGTCAAAATTGCCGTTGGGGCTCCTATCAAGAGCCCAAAAGTCCGTTTCACCGGGAGCTGCCGAAACGTGCGACTCAGCTGGTCATTGCCGCACCCGGAAGCCAACCCCAAGCATTCTCAATGTCGACGTCCTTTTTTGCTGTGAACACAGAAAATTAAATATAAACAAGTCTTTTCTAGCTGTAATCTATGGATATATTAGGAATTAGGAAGAGGCGCACCGTCACAAATACATTGGCCATTTACGTGGCCCCTTCACAACCCCTGGACAACCCACCCACCCATGGCCCCTTACCATTAACCCCTGGAAGTAGCACCCATTTTAAGAATGGATAATCTAAAATTTTCTCTTATTAAAAAAAATGTAAGTGTTAACTTTTGTCAATTTTAATGGGAGGAGTTATGCTGGAAAGCTGATACTCATATTTGACACACTGACCACTCTTTCCCTCACACACACAAACACACACTCCCCTCAATCTTCCTCACACACTCATGTCTCCCTCTCTCTCTTGCACACCCACAACACCCACCCGTCTCTCGCACACATGCGCACACGCACCACACCCTCTCTCACACTCTCCCCGCCCACTCTCTCACTCTCCCCGCCCACTCTCTCACACATTCGTCCTGCCTACTCTCTCATTCCTTCATGCTCCAAAGCCCAATCTGCCACCCCAAGCCACTGCAGCTCCCTGCTCCAAGTTCCAATCAAAGGCCTGCTCCTCCAATCACTTGGCTGTCTACGCTCTTCCCTTATGTGGAGATTTGAGGTTTGTGCTATTCCTAGTTTATTTGGTCATATGCTGGTTTCTGGAGAAGCCAGCCTCTGCTTGGACAAGCAGCTCTGGAGCATTTAATTTTTTTTTGCGAATGAGCTTGTCCTGCCACAGACCCTCTGAAAGGCTCCCACGCACCCCCTGGAAGGCTCCCATGCACCCCCTGGAAGGCTCCCATGCACCCCCTGGAAGGCTCCCACGGACCCACTGGAAGGCTTCCACGAACCCTCTGGAAGGTTCCACGGACCCCCTGGCTTCCAGAGACCCAGGTTTGGGAACCCCTGTCTTAAATCAACATGAATGCAATCTTCAAAGCTGTTTTAATTGCATTCATCTCAAATTCTAGCGTTAAACTTCACTCTTTCCAAAACTAATAATTACCTATAAAATATTAACATGAACCATGAACTAGATATTTGTCATGTTCCAACTTTTCAAATGACTAATGTCACAAAATGTTAAAGTCTTTTGCACCGTGACGACTAGGAGTGGAAGGATAACCATAACAATGTGTAGTGTGACATTGAAAATGCAAAGAAAGACAATCTATTATTGTGTTATTAACACGTTAAGCTGATGACATCAGCTTCTCAACCCCCAATATTACAGGGCTAAATCGCTGGCTTTGAAAGCAGACCATGGCAGGCCAGCAGCACGGTTCAATTCCCGTAACAGCCTCCCCGAACAGGAATGTGGCGACTAGGGGCTTTTCACAGTAAACTTCATTGAAGCCTACTTGTGACAATAAGCGATTTTCATTTTTTCATACAGTTCCTAATGGAGATCAGCCCCAGCGACTTGCCATTGCCAGTGTCTGTTCATAGCTAAAACAAAGCTGGTGATCTGGACTACTCCCAATTACTACATTTCTAATGGTGAGAAAATGTATGATCCAACCGTGGGAAGTCTTGTGAAAATTCTTTATAATTAAACCTGGAAAGCTAGCTTCTCCAGACGGAGTTTCAGCCAAGCTTATCTGACTCGTCACCTATGAGTTTAGTGTTCTAAAGGCTTCTTTGCTGAGGGAGTAATGCATTTTGGGTAGGGCTAACATGGAGGGGAAATATACCATAAATGGTAAAACTCTTAGGAATGTAGAAAGTCAGAGAGATCTGGGCGTGCAGGTCCACAGATCCCCAAGGATAGAATGGATGGGCAGGCACTCTTTCCCAGGGTGGAGGGCTCAGTCACCAGGGGACATACGTTTAAGGTCCGTGGGGCAAAGTTTAGAGGATACACGTGAGGCAGGGTTTTTACGCAGGGAATGGTGAGTGCCTGGAACGCGTTGCCAGGGGAGGTTGTGGAAGCAGATACATTAACGGCATTCAAAAGGCATCTTGATGAACACATGGATAGGATGGGTATGGAGGGATATGGCAGAAGTAAGTTGATGCACGATCAATCACTACTGAAGCGAGATTGTAGTCCAATTGAAGGCTTTAATGAACAAGTAGTTACCCCAGCAGCTCCGGTACAGAATGACTGCTGTGGGTGAAACACAGACTCTTAAGCTCCGCCTGCTGGGCGGAACCAGCAGGCAGGTTCCACCACTCATACTACAGTATAAGGTACATCCCACCTAGGTACCACGATACCCCATATATAGCCTATCACAGAAGTGCTGAGGGTTTTGGTGAAGGTTGATATCATGACCGGTACAGGCTTGGAGGGCCGAAGGGTCTTTTCCTGTGCTGTATTGTTTTTTGTTCTTTGAGTAGTTCTACATAAATGGAACCAAGCAATTTGTTCCAGTGCGAAACAACACTGGACAAACTAGGCCTGTCGCCTCAATAGATCGTTTCCCTAAGTTGTGGAGCAATTCATGTGGAGTTCAGCAGACATCGGTACCCTACTTGAGTGCCATCAGTTTGGCATTGGCAGCTAGTCTGGAAAATCGACAATCCACTGTGTGGTTGATGTTGTGAACTCTCTTTGTAAAAACACCGATAAGCCCAGAACAACTGCAGCCATTATTACAACAGCTTTTTAAAGGCAATTGACAGGGCTCATCGTACCGCTGCATTATAAAACTGATGGGATTAAATGTACATGGGATTCTTGTCAGTGAATTGTTGACTTCCTTACTGACTGCACTCTGTGTCAAATAGAGTGGCTGTCGATCATGTTCAGTCAATAGCAAGTGTGCCTCAGGGCTGTCTGCTGGGGCCCATTCTTTATCTAATCTTCATTAGCGATGTTCTCTATGGCCATCATTTGTCAGTCTTCCTTAGACTCATGAGGGGTGGCGCCAGAGGACTGGAGAACTGCAAACATTGCACTCTTGTTCAAAGAAGGATATAAAGACAAAATCAATAGCCCCATGGTCAAATGTGAGTTCATGATGCAAAGTCAATGTGGATTTCTTAAGGAAAGATTATGTTGACTAAATTGGAACATTTTTGAAGAGAGAATGGAGACAGAGGATTGATCAGGGCAATGCTGTTGATGGAATTTGAGTGCTACAGAACAGATTTGGGAGTAAAGGTATAGCTCATGGAATAAAAGGAACAGTAATAGCATGGATACGATTTTGGCAGAATGACAGGAAACAGAGTTGTGGCTAGCTGGAGGAATTTTGTAGTGGAGTTCCCTGGGGGTGAGCATTGGCACCCTTGTTTTTCCTGATACACAATGATGAGCTCGATCCTACTGTATAAGACAGTTTCGAAGAGTGTTCATGATACAAAGCTTGGAAGCATTATGAATTGTGAGGAGGGTAGTAGGACTTGAAAATTAAATGAATGAAAATTGCTTCTTGTCACAAGTAGGCTTCAAATGAAGTTACTGTGAAAAGCCCCTATTCGCCACATTCCGGCGCCTGTTCGGGGCGGCTGGTACGGGAATTGAACCGTGCTGCTGGCCTGCCTTGGTCTGCTTTCAAAGCCAGCGATTTAGCCCTGTGCTAAACAGCCTCAGAAAGACCATGGGCAAGTTGGTTGAATGGGTGAGATGCGGCAGATGAGGTTCAATGCAGAGATTCATTTTGGTAGGAAGAACATAGAGAGAGCAGATAAAGGAAAAGGGTGGAATTCTGGGCTGTGGGACAGGGGGGACGGGACGTGCAGAAGCAGAGATTCCAAAATATATGTATACATAAGTCAATAAAGGTGGCAGGACAGTTTGAGAGAGTGGGTCATAAAGCATACAGTATCCTGGACTTTTCAGATGATAGAAATTAAAGTTAAAAATTCCATGGGACAAAGCGTTGTGATCCATGATGTTTCATTCTCAAAAACCATAACCAAATTTAGATAATTAATTTCTTGCTGTTTGTGGAATCTTGCATTCAGTGAATACTTTGTCATGTCATGTGATGACAGCTACTACATTTCTGAGTAATTCATTGTATGGAAAGAGCTTGCACAGTAGCATTGTGGATAGTACAATTGCTTCACAGCTCCAGGGTCCCAGGTTCGATTCCGGATTGGGTCACTGTCTGTGCGGAGTCTGCACATCCTCCCCATGTGTGTGTGGGTTTCCTCCGGGTGCTCCGGTTTCCTCCCACAGTCCAAAGATGTGCAGGTTAGGTGGATTGGCCATGATAAATTGCCCTTAGTGTTGGGTGGGGTTACTGGGTTATGGGGATAGGGTGGAGGTGTTGACCTTGGGTGGGGTGCTCTTTCCAAGAGCCAGTGCAGACTCGATGGGCCGAATGGCCTCCTTCTGCACTGTAAATTCTATGATTCTGTAAATTCTATGAACCCATTAAGATGATCAATTATGCTCACAGTGAGGCTTATGTGTGCTAGAAGCAACATACATTAATACACAGGGCCCTACCCTTTGCAGATAGAATAAACATGTGCCACATTGTCCCTTTAAACAGAACAGGTGAAAGCCATTCTCTGGTTCATTCCCCAAGGCAAGGCCTTGATTAATCAGAATCAACCTGTCTGGTTTGACTTTAAACAAAGTTTGGCAATTCACCGTCAGTTATCAGTTAGCTGATGCATATGCCAGGGCAATGCCTTTGCCAATCAGAATCCAGTTGCCAACCATTCAACACTCTTTTCTTATGCAGTATAAATTATTGTTCCATTTACAATTTGGCATTCTTGCGCATTGTCTTAATGTGTGCAAGATGAAAAGCTTTGACAACATGTGTCTATTTTCAGCAGTATTTAAGTTCTGTGCTCCCGAACAACTCCGTGAAATGGGGTACATTGGAGGCATATTGCGGGTCTGGGGAAGCAAAGAAGCATCTTGTTCAAAAAGCATTCATATATGTTTGGACCCATTCTGCTGAGCAAGCGAGACTTCTATTTGACCTCTGACCATAGGGAATGGCTTGTCTAAGTGTACTCCTATTAATATTTCACTGGATTGCATTTTTGTGCATGAGCTTAAACATGGGTCGGGATTCTCCCATCGCGTGGCAGAGTGTCCACGGCATCGTAAACGCCGTCGTGTTTTACGACTGCGTGAACGGGCCGCTCCCACGACTAATTCTGGGGGCCAGCACGGCGCTGGAGCGGTTCGTGGCACCGGCGCCAATGCGCGCATGCCTCCTTCAACGCGTCGGCCCCGACGCAACATGGCGCAGGCCTACAGGGGCCAGCGCGTAGGAAAGGAGGCCCCCAGCCACAGAGGCCGGCCAGCCGATCTGTGAGCCCCGATCGCGGGCCAGGCCACATCGGAAGCGCCCCCCCCCCCCCCCCCCCCCCCCCCCCCCCCCCCCCCCCCACCACCACCACCAAAGGCTGACACCCGACCCTTACATGCCGAGGATCTGCTGGCCCAGAGTAGGTGAGAATGGCGTTGGCGGGATTCGGCTCTTTTCTTACGGCCGCTCGGCCCATTCAGTCCGGAGAATCGGCAGGCCGGACACGTAGAGTGGCCCACGACCGGGGCCGCGCCAACCATGCTAATGGCACCGATTCGCGGCTATGCGGAGAATCGCGTGCCGGCGTCGGGGCGGCGTGGCACGATTCGCGCGGCCCGCTGCCGATTCTCCGACCCGATGTAGGGTCGGAGAATCCCGCCCCTCTTTTTTGGCTTTTTGCCCTCTTCCCCCACCTCCATCCAAGCAGCTTCAGCTTTAACACAATATTTGGGCTAAGAATTGGAGATTCTGAGCTGTGGTTATCTCGATGATAACTAAATGCACGAGTGAGGTATATCACTAATTCAGTGAAGTAACATTGTAACCTGGGGCGAGATTCTCCGACCCCCCGCCGGGTCGGAGAATCGCCGGGGGCTGGCGTGAATCCCGCCCCCGCCGGTTGCTGAAGTCTCCGGCACCGGAGATTTGGCGGGGGCGGGAATCGAGCCGGTTGGCGGGCCCCCCCGCGCGATTCTCCGGCCTGGATGGGCCGAAGTCCCGCCACTAAAATGCCTGTCCCGCCGGCGTAAATTAAACCACCTACCTTACCGGCGGGACAAGGCGGGGTGCCCCCACGGTGGCCTGGCCCGCGATCGGGGCCCACCGATCCACGGGCGGGCCTGTGCCGTGGGGGCACTCTTTCCCTTCCGCCTCCGCCACGGTCTCCACCATGACGGAGGCAGAAGAGACTCCCTCCGCTGCGCATGCGTGGGAAGCTGTCAGCGGCTGCTGACACTCCCGCGCATGCGCCGCCCGGAGATGTCATTTCCGCGCCAGCTGGCGGGGCTCCAAAGGCCTTTTCCGCCAGCTGGCGGGGCGGAAATTCGTCCGGCACCGACCTAACCCCTTAAGGTTGGGGCTCGGCCCCCAAAGGTGCGGAGCATTCCACGCCTTTGGGGCGGCGCGATGCCCGTCTGATTTGCGCCGTTTTGGACGCCAGTTGGCAGACATCGTGCAGTTTCTGGAGAATTTCGCCCCTGATGTGAAACAGTGTTTCAGGTAATATTACAATTTGGGCAACTTCTGAACACTTTAAATTAAATGGTTAAGTTTAAAAGAAAAAATAGCCCAAGCAATGAAAGTCTATGTGGGCATATTTAAAATGTTGCATCGCAAATCTATTGAAAATCTGTGTTTATCAATGTGTTGAACTTTGTACATATATATGAGTGTTTCAGGGTGCCATCAGTTGTTTTACATTTCTTAATTCCGTTTCTGCTTGGAAACTGAGTGAATTTCTAGAATATCCATCTGCAGCGTTATGCAAGGTTCTATCTTGATCAAATTTGATCAGCATTTTCATTGAAATACAGTTTTGCTTGTAGGATTCGAAAGCATTGCATGTTGATTTAATGGCACAATTTTAGAAAAGACTATTGTGCATTCATTCACTTTAGCCTTTTGACCGTAAAGCCTTAAATGGGTATTGATTTTTGTATTGTTTTGAAAATGGGGTTTTATGTGGGAAAACTGATTTTAATGCAAGAAATACATCCATACGGGATTGATGCTGCTTAATGAAGCGACTGGTGAAGTTCAACTTAATTTAGTTATCTTTGCATAATTCACGCATATTTTTGACCTTTCGGTAAGGGAGCGGGGGGTGGTAGGCGGTGGAGGGAGAGAGATTTTTTTTTTTTTTTCCAAAAAATATACTTTATTCATAAAATTTATCATAAGCAATACAGATACATTTCAAATTGTCTTGACTGTACATTTCCGGCAGAGTTACACATTGCCTTGACTTTCTTCCATTCAATTTTGATATTATGATTCACATATCACTCTTTACATTACAATTCCTTCTTAAATATTTACATTGTCATGTTTGTTTTATACATTGGAGTGTTGGTTGCCCAGACCGAGGGGGGTTTACACTGTTACCCGCCCCTCGGTGTACCTTTGCTGGAAAGACCTTACACAGTGGTCTTTCCCCATTGCGCCTTGGCGGCAGCTGCCCCAAGCTTGAGTGCGTCCCTCAGCACGTAGTCCTGGACCTTGGAATGTGCCAGTCTGCAACACTCGGTCGAGGACAATTCTTTGCACTGGAAGATCAGCAAGTTTCGGGCAGACCAAAGAGCGTCTTTCACCGAATTGATGACCTTCCAGCAGCAGTTGATATTTGTCTCGGTGTGTGTCCCTGGAAACAGTCCGTAGAGCACAGAGTCCTGTGTCACAGATCTGTTCGGGATAAACCTTGACAAATACCACTGCATCTCTCTCCAGACCTTCTTTGCAAAGGCACATTCCACAAGGAGGTGTGTGACCGTCTCATTTCCCCCACAGCCACTCCGAGGGCAGCATGCATTGGCGCAGAGCCTTCGGGTGTGCATGAAGAATCTGACAGGGAGGGCCCTTGTCACCACCAGCCAAGCTAGGTCTTGGTGCTTGTTTGAAAGTTCTGGTGATGAGGCGTTCTGCCAGATGACTCTGGCAGTCTTCTCAGGGAACCATCCAACGTCCTCCACGGTCTCCTTTTCCTTGAGGGCCTCGAGGACATTACGTGCTGACCACTGCTTCATTGCCTTGTGGTCAAAGGTGTTTTTCTTCAAAAACTTTTCCACGAAGGTCAGGTGGTATGGTACGGTCCAACTACTTGGAGCGTTCCGCGGCAATGAGGCCAGGCCCATCCTTCGTAACACCGGGGACAGGTAGAACCTCAGTATGTAGTGACACTTGGTGTTTGCATACTGGGGGTCCACGCACAGCTTGATGCAGCTGGAAACAAAGGTGGCCAACAGGATGAGGGAGGCGTTGGGTACATTCCGCCCTCTCTTCACCAGAGGTTTGTACATGGTGTCCCTTCGGACACGGTCCATCTTGGATCTCCAGATGAATTTGAAGATGGCTCGGGAGAGAGATACTAGAGCACAGATGGTGCTGAGAAAGGGTATGTCGCAATTTAAAGATGGCCTTTCTAGCACTAATGATCAACACTGCACTTTTAGCAGTTGTGTATC
This sequence comes from Scyliorhinus torazame, assembly GCF_047496885.1. Classification (NCBI taxonomy): domain Eukaryota; kingdom Metazoa; phylum Chordata; class Chondrichthyes; order Carcharhiniformes; family Scyliorhinidae; genus Scyliorhinus; species Scyliorhinus torazame. Next base: position 279,732,754 of record NC_092709.1, on the reverse strand, counting down.
ATACCAAAGACACATGAAGCAAATTCTGTGATGTCAATAACAAGTTTGCAAGATTAAATGTCATTATTTTGAGATGTTTTGATACAGAGGAGGCACAAAGCTGCAGCAATTGAGACTTTTTCCCACCGTATAATTTGAATATGCGCCAAAGTGCTTTGAATTGCAGTCAAGGGATTGATCATTTACCTCCACTTGAGGGGGCTACGGTTTAACGTTTCATCTGAAAGACCGCATTTCTGATCGAGTAACAGTCCCTCAGTACTGCACTGGCCTTGATTAGGGGGGGGGGGGGGGGCGAGGGGGGGGGATGGTTGTCACTAGATGGGACCTGGTACTACATTTGCAGACCAAACCCCAATAGTGGCCAGGATACTGGTCAGAAACCCCAATATTTAATTTAAATTTTGTAAGAATGCTAGGAAAGGATATTTCACTCCAGGAATGATTGCATGGAGAAATAGGGATATGGTAATTTTGAAACAAACTTTATTACTAACACAGTATTAACATCTTTAACATCGCACCAGAAAATAGCTTACAATTACCCCTTAAACAAGCTATTTAACACAGTGACTACAATACCCTTAACTGGTGTATTTATTCCCACTCAAACAACAAGAAAAACCATCTCAGTTCACAAACCACTTTAAGTAGCACACAGGAATGTTCTTTGAGACTCCTGGCAGAACCATGCATAAACTCTGGTTGTATTTCTTAAGAAGCTACTTCTGCTCACCTTCTAATCAGACAAGTCTGAATTACTTTGAAAGATTACTATATATTTAACTGAACTGCAGAGAGCAAACTGCTTGACTTCTGTTCACAGCTTCATCTCCAACTTGGCTGACCTGCTTTCCCTGCAAAATGCTTGGTACCTTGGCTCCACCAGTAATGACAACATCTTACCAAACTAGGTGCAGGGTTGGAGAATCCCGGCCGTTGTCTTTCAAACTAGGACTTCTTTTAAAACATGATTACAGCTGTCACACACACACTAACCCAGGTTTTTAAACCCTGACTGCACCGAATACATATAATACAATACATCTGAAATTCCTACTTTCATCACACTGGTATAACTGGGAAACGGGCAACAGAGATTTGGATAGGTTTAAATTTGAGAGGCTGGGTGGAAATATGGTAGAATGGTCACCAGGAAGTAACAGAGACAAAGGTGAGGAATTCAGTAGCGCATGGGGTGAGGTAGGCGCAGAGGTGGGTGATGTTACAGAACCAGAAATGAGTGGTCTTAGTTATGGTGCTGATTATGTAGTGAGATACTAATTTCAGGTTCAAATGTGGCACCATTTTTGAGAATAATCTGGTTCTGCTTCTGAAGTTACCAGGGAGTTGTAAACAGTGGAACAAAGTCCTTTGGCAGGGCCTGAAGACCATAGCCAATATTTTGTTGATGGAAATTTCTGCTCAGCCAGCAGGAAGTCAGACACTGTCATTTGGAAACTGACTTTTCGGATATGTCACTGGGAGGTAGTATGTTGTTGAGAAACAGGGAAGGGCAAAGGTTAGAACCTTTGGGGATACCAGAGGCATTAGTATTGGAGCAGGAAGCGAAGCCAAGTGTATCCAAAATAGCCTGTAGAATGGAATGTAACAAATGCTTGAAGGAGAAAAGAACAAAGAACAAAGAAAAGTACAGCACAGGAACAGGCCCTTCGGCCCTCCAAGCCCATGCCGACCATGCTACCCTTCTGAACTAAAATCTTCTACACTTCCTGAGTCCGTATCCCTCTCTTCCCATCCTATTCATGTATTTGTCAAGATGCCCCTTAAAAAATTAAGAGTTCTGGGGAAGGAGGAAGGGAGTGAGACTAATAGTCACTCTAACTTCTATTCGGTGTGTGTGTAGCAGGCTTGTTGCACTGTGCAATCCCTTTAAAATTGGTGTGGGCCACACATGTGCATACCCTAAAGGTAATGTTGCTTGTGTGCAGCTTGTTTGTTCCCTGCATAGAATTTACTGTTGGCCACGCACCTGTGCAATTTAGAGAGAAGATTGAGAAGAACAAACAGGGTTAGTTGTCGAAAGGCCCAGACTGGGTGGTCTGAATAGCCTCCTTCTCAATCAGTAGAGGCATATAATACTTTTCAGTATAGATACATTTCACTAGGTATAGCTATCATGTTTATTATATAACAATAGCTGGTTGCCATCCATTTATTTTATAAAACTTTTCAAATCCTGAACTTGTGTCCTCCAAACTACTGGGAGAAATAAACTTGTGTTACTTCAGCAGCAATTTACAGGAGTGACTGGATTCATTCTTTATTCTCAAATTGTGCATTGCACTTTAACAGCTAATTTAACAGCTGAATTGGGAAGAGTTGCAGCCTCAGCTCCGGCTTTAGTTCTGGATAACTTTTTTTATGAGACCCTGTAGCTTTTCGATGCAATTATATAGGGGCAACTTGACCTACATTTTCCCACTTTTGCTGCCATGAAGGTGATCCCTGAAATTTGCTGCAAATAGCACGATGATGGACCATTTATAATGTTATTGACAGGTGTGTGCTGCTCCATTCCGATATTGTCCTTGAAGTTAGGTTCGTCCATTTCAACTAGCTAAATTTCACAAACTCATTCAAGCTTAGGTTTTAAGTGTACTGTATTTGATTTTGACCTTGGGTGCTCCAACTGAATGGTTCAAAAAAATAACAAAACAAAACAAAATTCTTCCCAACTGTATTTGTTTTTGAAAGAAACTCTTATTTGGCAGGAGTTTATTTATTTAATCACTTTTGAATCCTGTTGAAGCCGAATATTTCTGGATTTGCCGTGCACCAAGGTGCCATTCCTCTAGCATCTATTATTGATAAGTTAATGAATAGATCCATAACAAAACTTTGAGATTTGATCACATAGAATGCAGGAATTCAAGAAGGAGGCTCACCGTGACCTTCTTGAGGACAATTAAATATGGGCAATAACTGTTGGCTTTGACGGCATCCCGTGAAAGAATAAACGAAGAAAATTAGAGTTTGCCTGGATATTATGATATTTACAAGCAGGGAAAAATAAATGTTATTGCATAGTGCTTGACGATTGGTGATGTGTGTTCCACAACTGAAGCAAAACTGCAAGAAATTGGCATGTTATTAAATGTTTTCAATACATTTGCCATAAGACCATAAGATATAGGAGCAGAATTAGGCTACTCGGCTCATCGAGTCTGCTCCACCATTTAATCATGGCTGGTATTTTCCGCATCACCATTCTCCTGCCTTCTCCCCATAACCCCTGATCCCCCTTTTAATCAAGAATCTATCTATCGGGCAGCACGGTGGCACAGTGGGTTAGCTCTGCTGTCTCACGCGCCGAGGTCCCAGGTTCGATCCCGGCTCTGGGTCACTGTCCGTGTGGAGTTTGCACATTCTCCCCGTGGGTTTAGCCCCCACAACCCAAAGATATGCAGGGTAGGTGGATTGGCCACGCTAAATTACCCCTTTATTGGAAAAAATTAATTGGTTACTCTAAATTTATATTTAAAAAAAGAATCTTATCTACCTCTGTCTTAAAGACACTCAGTGATTTGGCCTCCACAGCCTTCTGCAGCAAAGAGTCCTACAGATTCACCACCCTCTGGCTGAAGAAATGCCTCCTTATCTCTGTATTATAGAATCGTCCCTTTAGACATAGATTGTGTCCTCTGGTTCTAGTTTTTCCTAAAAGTGGAAACATCCTCTCCACGTCCGCTCTGTCGCAGTATCCTGTAAGTTTCAATAAGATCCCCCCCTCATCCTTCTAAATTCCAATGAGTACAGACCCAGAATCCTCAACCGTTCCTCATACGACAAGCAATTGGCTGCACACCCAGGCCTCATATGTGGTAGGTACACAACTAGAGGGGAATATTACCTCTTTTTTCCCCCCAAACAGTAGAGCATGAGGAACCCGGAAGTCTTGGTTCCCCCTTACACTATACCAAGAGATTCCCCACCTGGACATTAGCCAAACTGACAAATTTGTCTTCCAGTCACTTGGGGAGCAAGAGCAGGTCGGCCCGTGCTTTCAATCGAGGGGCGGGAGGTAGTGATGTGGTCGGAGATCCTTGAGGATTGGGAGGAGGTGGATTTGAGACTTTGGAGATAATCAGAGACCTCGGGTTAGGGAAGTTGAAAGCTGGGGGAATGGTTGATAGTTGTGTGTGGTATCCAGAAAGGTTGAGGAGGCTCGCAATCATAGAATTTACAGTGCAGAAGGATGCCAATCGGCCCATGAAGTCTGACTGGCCCTTGGAAATAGCACCCTACCTAAGAGCACCCTGTCCCCGTAGCCTAGTAACCCCACCTAACCTTTTTAAACACTGAGGGCAATTTAGCATGGCCAATCCACCTAACCTGCACATCTTTGTACTGCAGGAGGAAACCGGAGCACCCAGAGGAAACCCACGCAGACATGGGGAGAACTTGCAGACTCCGCACAGACAGTGATCCAGGAATCAAACCTGGGCCCCTGGAGCTGTGAAGCAACTATGCTAACCACTGTACTACCGTGCTGCCCATGAGGAAGTCCATGTCTGATGAGGTTTGACCAGATAGGCACGCTGGATCTACCAAGCAATTGGAAGACAATCAAGTTGTCATCCCAATTCTGAACCCTGGAATATCTGGCTGGCCATGATTAAATTTCAAATGGAGAATAAAAAGTAGGCACTTGGCCTCAGTATTATTATTTAAAGTGCCGACCTGTCTCCTGGGAATGGATTTGTTGCCCACCTCGCCCCACCTTGGTTAGAACCAGAAGTGAGTGGGCTCGGGGAGATTTAGCTTTTTATACTTTACCCTTCTTGCCCCAGAACAGCCTATTTTGTGAGGTTAAACTTCACCCCTAATATTGGCAGCTGTCAGGTTTCATAAGTGTAGAACCTGAACTGGAGAGATGACAGGAACACACGGTAGGATAGAAATGAATGGCTGGTTTATTAAGGTACACATGGGATTATCAAAACTACTACTCCTTTCCCCGACAGGCCACCCTCCCATGGCAGACAGGATTAAGGAGAATCCCAAGGCATTTTATACGTATATTAGGAACAAGAGGGTAGCTAGAGAAAGAGTTGATCCACAAAAGACAAAGGAGGGAAATTATGTATAGAACCAGAGGAAGTAGGTGAGGCCCTTTAATGAGTATTTTGCATCGGTATTCACAAAGGAAAGGGTCAAGTTGATTGGTGATGTCTCAGAAGAATGTGTAAACACTTTAGAACAGGCCGTTATTACGAGGGAGGAAGTGTTAGGTGTGTTAAAAAGCATTAAAGTAGACAAATCCCCAGGGCCAGATGGTCTATCACAGATTACTGAGGTTGACAAGAGATGAAATCGCTGGACCTCTGATAGAAATCTTTGTGTCCTCATTGGCCACAGGTGAGATCCTGGAGGATTGGAGGATAGCCAATGTTGTACCATTATTTAAGAAGGGTTGCAAGGATAATTCGGGTAATTATAGGCCAGTGAGGTTGACATCAGTGATAGTGAAATTGTTGGAAAAGATTCTCAGAGATAGGATCTGTGCACATTTGAAAGTGAATGGTCTTATTAGCGACAGACAGCATGGTTTTGTATGAGGGAGGTCATGTCTCACTAATTTGATTGAATTTTTTGAGGAGGTGACAAAACTGATTGACGAGGGAAGGGTTGTGGATGTTGTCTACATGGACTTTAGTAAAGCATTTGATAAGGTCCCTCATGGCAGGCTAGTGCAAAAGATTAGATCACATGGGGTCAGGGGTGAACTAGCTGGCTGGATCCAGAACTGGCTTGGCTATAGAAGACAGAGGGTAGCAGTGGAAGGGTGTTTTTCTGAATGGAGGTCTGTAACTATTGGTGTTCTGCAGGGATCAGTTCTGGGACCTCTGCTCTTTGTAATATGTATAAATGACTTAGAAGAAAAGTAGGGGGTCGGATAAGTAAGTTTGCAGATATTTAGATTGTAGGAGTTACGGATAGTGATGAAGATTATCAGAGAATATAACAGGATATAGATAGGCTGCAAAATTGGGTAGAGAAATGGCAGATGGAATTTAACCCGGACAAATGCGAAGTGATGCATTTTGGTAGATCCAATTCAGATGGGAGCTATAAAATAAATGGCAGAACCACCAGGAGCATAGAGACATCGAGAGATCTGGGCGTGCAGGTCCACAGATCCTTAAAAGTGGCAGCACAGGTGGAAATGGTGGTAAAGAAAGCATATGGCATGTTTGCCTTCATAGGACGGGGTATCAAGTATAAAAGCTCGAAACTTATGTTACAATTATATATGTTGTGTTATTCACCCTGGGGTGTAACGGACTGCAACAGAATGCAGATGAACTGTAAAGCATACACCAAAAGTAGGCGTTGGTTCAGTACGATTTATTGAACTTCTGTAACAATGCACACAGCTGGCTTTGGGTTGACTCTCTACTACTCTAAGTGTACTAACTCTAACTTACTAGACCAGGCTAGCTCTTATCCACGTGAAGAAGGTGCTGACTGATATATACACCCTGACTGTCACTACAGTTGTCACCAGTGGAAAGAGGCAGAGTGCTGATGCCTCGTGTGTTTTATAGTTGGAAGCCCCGGAGCGCAGTTTTACCTCATGATGTGCATGGGTGCATATTATGGCAATATAGAACATTGGTTTGGCCACATTTGGAATACTGTGTCCAATTCTGGTCACCGTACTACCAGAAGGACTTGGGAGGCTTTGGAGAGAGTACAGAAAAGGTTTACCAGGATGTTGCCTGGTATGGAGGATATTAGCAATGAGGAGAGATTGAATAAACTTGTTTATTGTTCTAGGGATCTCTAGAGAGACAGAGGCTGAGGGGCGACCTGATAGAAGTTTATAAAATTATTAGGGGTATAGATAGGATGAACAGTTGGAGGCTATTTCCCAGGGTGGAAAAGGGGGCACAACTTCAAAGTGAGGGGAGAAAGGTTCAGTGGAGATGAGCGGGGTACGTTTTTTTACACAGAGGGTGGTGGTGGTCTGGAATGCACTGCCAAGTGAGGTGGCTGAGGCAGATATGTTAGCGACCTTTAAGACTTACCTGGATAGACACACGAACAGACAGGATATAGAAGGATACAGGTGGTTTGTCTAGATAGGACACATGATCAGCGCAGGCTTGGAGGGCTGAAGGGCTTGTTCCTGCACTGAATTGTTCTTTGTTCTCCCTGACCTGCACCCAGATCAGGGGGCGGGATTCTCTACTCCACCGCCAAAAAGCCCACGCCGTTCTGAACGCCGTCGAGGTTCACGCCGGCGCGAAGCGGCCCCTATCCCGACCGATACAGGCCCCGACAATGGGCTAGGATCGGGGCCGCGTCATCTACACACGCCAGGCCTTGCCGCCACGTAAAGGCGGAGCTGCATACATGACGCGGCCGGCGCCGCATAACTGGCGTCACCCGCGCATGCGCGGGTTGGCCGGCGCCAACCCGCGCATGCGTGGTTGCTGTCCTCTCCGAGGCCGCCCTGCAAGAAGATGGCGGACGGATCTTGCGGGGCCGGGGAAGGAAGGAGGTCCTCCTTCAGAGAGGACGGCCCGCGATCGGTGCCCACCGATCGCGGGCCATCCCACATTTGAGGTACCCCCCGGTGAAGGACCCCCCCCACCCCAGCGTTCCCACGCTGTTCCCGACGGCAGCGACCAGGTGTGGACGGCGCCGGGGGTAACCCGCCGTTTTGGGCTGGCCGCACAGCCCATCCAGGCCTGAGAATAGCGGGGGTGCCGGAGAATCGCCATTTTGGGTGTCTCCGGCGATTCTCCGGCCTGCGTCCCGCGGAACTCGACGGGGCCGTTCCCGCCACTTGGGAGAATCGCGGGAGGGCGTTGGACCGGCATCCCGGGAAATTTTGGCGGCCCGAGCGATTCTCCCAACCGGCGCGGGAGTGGAGAATCTCGCCCAGGGTGTTTATACAGAGTAGGTTTCCCTTGTTAAGGGGAAACCCCGCCCCCAATTACCAGGAGAGTTCATACTCAGCTGTGTAAGGGGGAAATCAAATGGAGCACAGTCCTTGGCCCCTCAGGGGGTCATTACAATATGTATGTGGATGCTTAAATGGCACACTGTTTCAGCTCATCACTGAGCTTGTTGGATATGCCTACATTGCAAAGACCCATTCAGAGTACCCAGTAGGTGCATGAAATCAAAACCCTTTTCGTTATGTATTTGAGGCCTTAAAGCAGAATATACCAACTTTGCTTCCATGTGCATCAAGTAATTTTTCCAACGTTCCATGAGTTGCCAACCCATCGCCTTTGCCAACTGTTTCAAGCTGACATATTGACAATAGTGGTCCAACTTCTTTCCATGCATTTAATGTAATGAAGGTTACCGCTGTCTGCATTCTTTCTCGTTTTCAACGTCCACATAGTGATAAATATCTTCAGGTTTTAAAATAACCACAAATTGGGTTGCCTTGAAACTTGTGACATGAATTTACTTTGTCACTCAGAGCACTTACCCGTTACAAGTTGCTGGAGTTCATTGTCTTTATTCTCTGAGGAATGAATCCTGCTGCCAGTCTTAGGGAGCAAATTTGCCCTTTACCAGTGTTCTGGGATTTTCAGTTTAGAGCAAATATTTAGTCTGCTGACATTCACCCAGGAGCAAGCCATGTATTTTTGCAATTGACATGGTTGACTTGATGAAAAAGATTTGAGTAGAATTCAGCAAACCTGCTGGATCTCACTTTGGTAGTTAGCTGCAAGTGGAACCATTGGATTTGGTAAGTTATATCTCTTATGACCTGAATTTTTCAAACGTCCAGCGTGTGCACTGGCCGGGTCTAGAAGCATATGTGTTCCCGGCTGCAGTTGGCCCCCGAGCGCAGTTTCACATCAGCTGGCCAATTAATGGCCATCCAGCAGGAAACACACTCTGTGAAAGGCTCAGCGCTGCCGGAGAGGTCAGGCTCCCAGAAAAGGAAGGGTGCAGGCTGGCATTTCTAATGTGCTCCCTCAGGGGGGCAGCCACTGTTTAGCTGTCTCAGGGAGTTGCTGACCCGTGAAGAATAAATGTCAATGTTAAAGCCGTGCCCCGAGTGTCTGGGCAATACAATCATACACAGACGTTAGTCCCCAGACTAAGGGTCGCAGCTAAAACACAAAGGCCGCCTGGTCAATCAGCCTGACTGTCGATCGTAAAAGCAGACTGGCCACATTAAATCGTGTTCAAATGGAGCCTCATTGGGCTAAATTGCCTGCCAGATTGTTGGTGGGCACACTTGCAACTCGCCTGTATGCCCACCGACCGAAATATTGTGGGAGTGCGTGATGACGTTGGGACGTACGCTTGACATCTTCTCCCACGATATCACACGCTTCTGGTCAGAAGCGCATCCGCTCGTTCAATCAACGTTCTTTCTGGGCTATGAAAAGTCAGAATTCTCAACTGCCACTTAACGACTGGCTCTGGTTCAGAAAAAAAATATATCATGTTTTCCATGATGAAAGTTTGACCTTGTGAATGCTTGGGAGACAATTAGCTATTGTCATTGCAGTTCCTCCCCATTGTTTCATTGGAACCCAAAGCATAGAATGTCATAGGATGATTCTCATCACTGTTGCCAGAAATGCAGTTGCTGTTCAGGAAATTGAACTCATTCAGGATGTGCCGGTGTCAGCATGTCTGTTTCTGGTAAGGTTGAACTGCATACTTATTTCTGGTTAGGAAAGGATGAGTAGTTTGTGCATTCATACCTTTTAAAGATTATATTTCTGTTGCTCCAAAGTTGTCATCTGCTCCTGTCTGTCTGGTGATTTAAAGTCCCGGGACTAGAATGCACTGCACTCACATGAAACATTCTTAAGCTCCGAAGTATTTTAAGTGCGCTAAGTGTTTTGTAAGATATATGTGACCTCATTTAAATATGCAAATGTTGTATGAGGAGCCTCATTTAATTCAGAAAATACCAACCTTTCTAATTTGAATTAGCCCTGCCCCACAAAAATCTGTTCAATTAGTTGCAGTGTTAATGTAAGCCTACTTGAAACAATAATAAACAGTATTATTATTATTATTGGATTCATGCCAGTGTCAACTCTGCCACTCATGGCTATCATAACTGTGTCCTGTACAGGAGTGGAATTTGGTATTTTAACAGAATTCTCAAGGATTAAATGTTCTTTTTTTCATCCATGGATTGATATTTACTTTAAGAAAAATGTTTTTCTGTTCAGAGTAGATGTCTGTGTATTCGACCTACAGGTATTTCCCCTCAGCTCATGCCCCTCATCCTGGCAATCTGACTGAAGGAACATTAATTTTAAAGAACTATCAGTTTTGCAGTGAAGTGATTATTTCAAAACCATCAGCACGGGTAAATAGTTTCCCCCATTGACCTGTAAGAAGGTGCGTGGAATTCTCAAAAGCTGGAGAGTTTGTTTGGGGAGGGTGTGTGTGTGTGGGGGGGGGGGGGGGGGGGGGGGGGATATGGCAGGAGGCCCAAAAATCTGTTTCATGCCAGTGTGAATTTAAAGTGGGGTTTTCAGCTGGTGCTGACCATGGTGGTGCGGAAAACCCATTAGAGACTGGCATGAATCTCATTTGTTTCCGATTAATGGGATGCAGATGAAGGCCTGACCCCTCCCCCCTTCCCCCAATGCCATACTCTCCGCGATGCCAATGGTAAGCACGCAGGTGTGAAACGTGCTTGGAATAGCGTGGCGTGCGGATGTCGGGACTCATCTGAACAATGCCTCAGGCTGACCCCCGGAGTTCAGGTCGGAGGACAGCTCCAATCCTGAAATACCACAGCAGTGAACCCGGGGTGCATCTGCAGGTGGACCTTCCAGATTAGGTGTCCTGAAGGGGGCCCATTTGCAGCCTCATAATGTTCCTGGACATCCATTTTTGTTTTCAATAGGTCCAAGTTCTGGCTGTGGAGTGCTCCCAGAGATCCAGCTTCACTTTCAGGAGATCCAACGTCTTCAATTTTGGGTCAGTGATGTTGGGCCCCCTTTCAATATGGCACCCAGACACGATGGCGGACTAGGCACCATCCAGGCACCGAATATGGCATAAAACACCCAGGTGCTTTAATAATCAGGTTGGGGCCAGCCACGGGTAACACTCCACGTGCCCGCCCCCACCATGGCACTTGGCCTTAAAATGGGAGAACTCTGCCCTGTATCTTATGCACACAGATTTTATCCCAGCCATACTGGTTCCCTACAACCCAGTAAATCATGTTCAAGATGCTGGTCAAATTTCACCATGCCTTCATGCCACTTGTTTAGGGTAACAGTTTCTAGCTATGTATCTCGCCTGGTATTATCTTTCTCGATTTCTGTCTATCCCGGCCCTCTATCTTCTTAAAAAGCTGTGCTCTTATGCTTGTAAAATCGCATCCAAAACTTCTTTACCTGGCTAGAGTTCTCACTGTTTTCAAATGCACCACAAAACATATTTCCAAAGTTTCTGTGTCCGCCTGTAAAATTCTTTACTTCCTGTTCAGTGTAAATGTTTCTCCTTTTTAAAATGCTGAGATGATTTTTTGACATAGGCATCACATAAATACCACATATATGCAGTAGTATGTTTTTGTTGTTGGTCTCTTTTCCAATTGCTTCCTGTCTCCACTGGAGCTTTTAAGATCTAAAATTTAGAAAATTGTACTTAATTCATTTAAGTGCTGTTGGATAAAATCAATTGTTGGTTAATACTTAGTGTGGTTTAATGTTTAGCCAAATTCATTAGTTCTGTATACTTGGTTGCACATTTGTTGTTGTGGGCTGCATCTGGGCATATATGCACCTTCGGGAAATGGTTTATTTGGTCACCGGTTATTTATTTAAAATAATTCAATATCAGTGCTGAAATAACTCTGGCCCAAGTCCATAAATGTAAAATTTAACTTGGATTCTTAAGGGGGAAATGTTTAAATCATTTTATTCAGCCAAATTTGTTGGCACTGATCCAGCTTTATTGAAACATTACTGATGACGAGGATTAATCTTAAAGGCCAAGGTCCATGAAAAGAAGCATTGTTCTATCAAATTGACAGTCAGGCTATATTTTCCACAGGGAGCAAATGCACTTGAAAGCTGAACAATATAAAGTGGCATGCAGTCCTCAATTTTAAAATGTAATTGTTAAGTGCGGTAAGAAAATGAGTGTGATACAGATATAGCACTGTGGCGCTGAGGACCCAGGTTTGATCCCGGGTCTGTGTGGAGTTAGCACATTCTCCCCGTCACTGCGTGGGTTTCACCCCTACAACCCAAAGAACAGCTTCTTCCCCACAGCTACAAGACTCCTCAATGACTCCCCCTCGGATTGATTTCCCTGTAAGAACACTATTCACGATGCCCTATGCTGCTCTTGCTCATGTATTTGCTTTGTTTGGCCCCTTGTTCCTCACTGTAACCAATCACGGTTTATCGATGTACCATTTGTCAATGTTCTACTATATACGTACTGTGTATGTTCCCTTGGCTGCAGAATAATACTTTTTACTGTACTTCGGTACGTGTGACAATAAATCAATTCAGCGTAGGTAGATTGGCCCTTAATTGGGAAAAAAATAATTAGGTACTCCAAATTTTAAAAAGTTATACAGATGCAGCAGAGTAGGTCAAAGGACAATGTAAAATAATGGAATGATGCAGGATAAAAGGAGCCTAATTAGTCTACAATCCCTGCGTTGAATCTTTGGTTGAGCTATCCACTCCTTTACTCTTTCCTCACAACCCTCTAAATTTCTTCCCTTTATTTATTTATCAATTTCTCTTTTGAAAAGCATTCCCACCAATCTGTGCTGATATGTGCCGAGAAGATACAACATCTTGTTCTGTAAGAAAAAGAGGAAACCATTTTGATTATCTGCACATGGGAGAAACTGGTATTGCCCATTAAGTGCACTTTCAAGCAACTTTAGAATGTTGCTGTCAGATCGACTTCAACCACCCTATCATTCCTGATCACAGATACTTGCTGTTTTAAAAAAAAATGTCCTAGGGGTGGCATGGTAGCATAGTGGTTAGCACTGTTGCCTCACAGCTCCAGGGTCCCAGGTTTGATTCTTGGCTTGGGTCACTGACTATGTGGAGTCTGCACGTCAGCCCCGTTCTACCCGTTTCTGCGTGGGTTTCCTCCAGATGCTCTGGTTCCCTCCCACTGTCCAAAGATGTGCAGGGTAGGTGGACTGGCCATGCTAAATTGTCCTTAGTGTCCAAAAAGGTTAGGTGGGGTTACTGGGTTATAGGAGTAGTATGGAGGTGTGGGTAAAGTAGGCTACTCTTTCCAAGGGCCAGTGCAGACTCGATGCCCCCCACCCCCCCGCCGGGAATAATCTTTTTTTGTTACCTCTGAAAACCATTTAAAAGTTTGAAAACCTCGAGCAAATCTCTTTTTTTTTTAAATAATATTTTATTGAAAATTTTTGGTCAACCAACACAGTACATTGTGCATCTTTTACACAACATTGTAACAATGCAGATAATAATGACCTTTTTAAATTTAAACAAAAACAACAACAAATAAATAAATATTAAATAACAAAAAAAAAAAAATAAAAATAAAAGCTAGCCCTAATTGGCAACTGCCTTGTCTCAGGCCACACCCCCCCCCCCATCCCCCCCCCCCCCCCCCAAGTCCTGGGCCGCTGCTGCTGCCTTCTTTGTTCTCCCCTATCTATCTTTCCGCAAGATATTCGACGAACGGTTGCCACCGCCTAGTAAACCCTTGAGCCGACCCCCTTAGGACGAACTTAATCCGCTCCAACTTTATGAACCCCGCCATATCATTTATCCAGGTCTCCACCCCCGGGGGCTTGGCTTCTTTCCACATTAGCAATATTCTGCGCCGGGCGACTAGGGACGCAAAGGCCAAAACATCGGCCTCTTTCGCCTCCTGCACTCCCGGCTCTTGTGCAACCCAAATATAGCCAACCCCCAGCTTGGTTCGACCCGGACTCCTACTACTTTCGAAAGCACCTTTGTCACCCCCATCCAAAACCCCTGTAGTGCCGGGCATGACCAAAACATATGGGTATGATTCGCTGGGCTTCTCGAGCACCTCGCACACCTATCCTCCACCCCAAAAAATTTACTGAGCCGTGTTCCAGTCATATGTGCCCTGTGTAATACCTTGAACTGAATCAGGCTTAGCCTGGCGCACGAGGACGACGAGTTTACCCTGTTTAGGTCATCTGCCCACATCCCCTCCTCAATCTCCTCCCCTAGCTCTTCTTCCCATTTCCCTTTTAGTTCGTCCATCATAGTCTCCCCTTCGTCTCTCATTTCCCTATATATATCCGACACCTTACCGTCCCCCACCCATTTCTTTGAGATGACTCTGTCCTGCACCTCTTGTGTCGGGAGCTGCGGGAATTCCCTCACCTGTTGCCTCGCAAAAGCCCTCAATTGCATGTACCTGAATGCATTCCCTTGGGGCAACCCATATTTCTCGGTCAGCGCTCCCAGACTCGCAAACTTCCCATCCACAAATAGATCTTTCAATTGCGTTATACCTGCTCTTTGCCACATTCCATATCCCCCATCCATTCCCCCCGGGGCAAACCTATGGTTGTTTCTTATCGGGGACCCCCCCAGTGCTCCGGTCTTTCCCCTATGTCGTCTCCACTGTCCCCAAATCTTCAGTGTAGCTACCACCACCGGACTCGTGGTATAGTTCCTTGGTGAGAACGGCAATGGGGCTGTCACCATAGCCTGCAGGCTGGTCCCCCTACAGGACGCCCTCTCTAATCTCTTCCACGCCGCTCCTTCCTCCTCTCCCATCCACTTACTCACCATTGAAATATTAGCGGCCCAATAATACTCACTTAGGCTCGGTAGTGCCAGCCCCCCCCTATCCCTACTACGCTGTAAGAATCCCTTCCTCACTCTCGGAGTCTTCCCGGCCCAAACAAAACCCATGATACTCTTTTCTATCCTTTTGAAAAAAGCCTTCGTGATCACCACCGGGAGACACTGAAACACAAAGAGGAATCTCGGGAGGACCACCATCTTAACCGCCTGCACCCTCCCTGCCATTGACAATGCTACCATATCCCATCTCTTGAAATCTTCCTCCATCTGTTCCACCAACCGCGTCAAATTTAGCCTGTGCAATGTGCCCCAATTCTTAGCTATCTGGATCCCCAGGTAACGAAAGTCTCTTGCTACCTTCCTCAACGGTAGGTCTTCTATTTCCCTACTCTGCTCCCCTGGATGCACCACAAACAGCTCACTCTTCCCCATGTTCAATTTATACCCTGAAAAATCCCCAAACTCCCCAAGTATCCGCATTATTTCTGGCATCCCCTCCGCTGGATCCGCCACATATAGTAGCAGATCATCCGCATATAAAGATACCCGGTGTTCTTCTCCTCCCCTAAGTATTCCCCTCCATCCCTTGGAACCTCTCAGCGCTATCGCCAGGGGCTCAATCGCCAGTGCAAACAGTAATGGGGACAGAGGACATCCCTGCCTTGTCCCTCTATGGAGCCGAAAATATGCCGATCCCCGTCCATTCGTGACCACGCTCGCCACTGGGGCCCTATACAACAGCTGCACCCATCTAACATACCCCTCTCCGAACCCAAATCTCCTCAACACCTCCCACAGATAATCCCACTCCACTCTATCAAATGCTTTCTCGGCATCCATCGCCACTACTATCTCCGTTTCACCCTCTGGTGGGGCCATCATCATTACCCCTAACAACCTCCGTATGTTCATGTTCAGCTGTCTCCCCTTCACAAACCCAGTTTGGTCCTCATGAACCACCCCCGGGACCCATTCCTCTATTCTCATTGCCATTACCTTGGCCAAGACCTTGGCATCTACATTGAGGAGGGAAATAGGTCTGTAGGACCCGCATTGTAGCGGATCCTTTTCCTTCTTTAAAAGAAGCGATATCGTTGCTTCTGACATAATCGGGGGCAGTTGTCCCCTTTCCTTTGCCTCGTTAAAGGTCCTCGTCAGTAGCGGGGCGAGCAAGTCCAAATATTTTCTGTAAAATTCAACTGGGAATCCGTCCGGTCCCGGAGCCTTTCCCGTCTGCATGTTCCTAATTCCTTTCACCACTTCTTCTACCGTGATCTGTGCTCCCAATCCCATCCTTTCCTGCTCTTCCACCTTGGGAATTTCCAGCCGATCAAAAAACTCCATCATTCTCTCCCTCCCATCCGGGGGTTGAGCTTCATACAATTTTTTATAAAATGTCTTAAACACTTCATTCACTCTCTCCGCTCCCCGCTCCGTCTCTCCATCTTCGTCTCTCACCCCCCCTATTTCCCTCGCTGCTCCCCTTTTCCTCAATTGGTGTGCCAGCAATCTGCTTGCCTTCTCTCCATATTCATACTGTACACCCTGCGCCTTCCTCCATTGTGCCTCTGCAGTGCCTGTGGTCAGCAAGTCAAATTCCACATGCAGCCTTTGCCTTTCCCTATACAGTCCCTCCTCCGGTGCTTCCGCATACTGTCTGTCCACCCTCAAAAGTTCTTGCAACAACCGCTCCCGTTCCTTATTCTCCTGCTTCCCTTTATGTGTCCTTATTGATATCAGCTCCCCCCTAACCACCGCCTTCAACGCCTCCCAGACCACTCCCACCTGAACCTCCCCATTGTCATTGAGTTCCAAGTACTTTTCAATGCATCCCCTCACCCTTAAGCACACCCCCTCATCCGCCATTAGTCCCATGTCCATTCTCCAGGGTGGACGCCCTCTTGTTTCCTCCCCTATCTCCAAGTCTACCCAGTGTGGGGCATGATCCGAAATGGCTATAGCCGTATATTCCGTTCCCCTCACCCTCGGGATCAATGCCCTACCCAACACAAAAAAGTCTATGCGTGAATAGACTTTATGGACATAGGAGAAAAACGAGAACTCCTTACTCCTAGGTCTACTGAATCTCCACGGGTCCACCCCTCCCATCTGCTCCATAAAATCCTTAAGCACCTTGGCTGCTGCCGGCCTCCTACCAGTCCTGGACTTCGACCTATCCAGCCTTGGTTCCAACACCGTGTTAAAGTCTCCCCCCATTATCAGCTTTCCGGTCTCTAGGTCTGGGATGCGTCCTAGCATTCGCCTCATAAAATTGGCATCGTCCCAATTCAGGGCATACACGTTTACCAACACCACCATCTCTCCCTGTAATTTGCCACTCACCATCACGTATCTGCCCCCGTTATCCGCCACTATAGTCTTTGCCTCGAACATTACCCGCTTCCCCACTAATATAGCCACCCCCCTGTTTTTCGCATCCAGCCCCGAATGGAACACCTGCCCTACCCATCCTTTGCGCAACCTAACCTGATCTATCAGTTTCAGGTGCGTTTCCTGTAACATGACCACATCTGCTTTAAGTTTCTTAAGGTGTGCGAGTACTCGTGCCCTCTTTATCGGCCCGTTAAGCCCCCTCACGTTCCACGTGATCAGCCGAGTTGGGGGGCTTCCCACCCCCCCCCCCTTGCCGGTTAGCCATCATCTTTTTCCAGCTTCTCGCCCAGTTCCCACGCAGCTGTATTTCTCCCAGACGGTGCCCCCCCGCCCATCCTTTCCCGTACCCACTCCCCCCTTTCCCCAGCAGCAGCAACCCAGTAATTCCCCCCTCCCCCCCCCCCCCCGCTAGACCCCCCGCTAGCGTAATTACTCCCCCCATGTTGCTCCCAGAAGTCAGCAAACTCTGGCTGACCTCGGCTTCCCCCCGTGATCACGGCTCGCCCCGTGCGGCGCCCCCTCCTTCCTGCTTCTCTATTCCCGCCATAATTATCATAGCGCGGGAACCAAGCCCGCGCCTCTCCCTCGGCCCCGCCTCCCATGGCCAACGCCCCATCTCCTCTCCCTCCCCACCTCCCCCATCACCACCTGTGGGAGAAAGAAAAGTTACCATACCGCAGGATTAATCATACAATCCCTCTTCGCCCCCCCCCCACTCGTCCCACCACTTTGTCCAAACGTTCATTTTCGTAGTCCAATCATTCCAATTTTTCTTCTACAATAAAAGTCCACGCTTCATCCGCCGTCTCAAAGTAGTGGTGCCTCCCTTGATATGTGACCCACAGTCTTGCCGGTTGCAGCATTCCAAACTTTATCTTTTTTTTGTGAAGTACCGCTTTGGCCCGATTAAAGCTCGCCCTCCTTCTCGCCACCTCCGCACTCCAATCTTGATAGACGCGGATCACCGCGTTCTCCCATTTACTACACCGAGTTTTCTTCGCCCATCTAAGGACCATTTCTCTATCCTTAAAACGGAGAAATCTCACCACTATGGCTCTGGGAGCTTCTCCTGCTCTCGATCCTCGCACCATAACTCGGTATGCTCCCTCCACCTCCAACGGACCCGTCGGGGCCTCCACTCCCATTAACGAGTGCAGCATCGTGCTCACATATGCCCCGACGTCCGCCCCCTCCACACCTTCAGGAAGGCCACGAATCCTCAAGTTGTTCCTCCTTGCGTTATTTTCCAGTGCCTCCAACCTCTCCACAGATCGTTTCTGGTGTGCCTCCTGTATCTCCGACTTCACCACCAGGCCCTGTATATCGTTTTCATTCTCTGCTGCTTTCGCCTTCACGACCCGAAGCTCATGCTCCTGGGTCTTTTGTTCCTCTTTCAGCCCTTCAATCGCCTGTAATATCGGGGCCAACAACTCTTTCTTCATTTCCTTTTTTATCTCCTCCACGCAGAGTTTCAAAAACTCTTGTTGTTCAGGGCCCCATATGAAACTGCCACCTTCCGACGCCATCTTGGTTTCTGCTTGCCTTCCTTGCCGTTGTTCCAAAGGATCCGCTGCAATCCGGCCACTTTCCTCTCCTTTTTCCATCCGTGTCCAGGGGGAACACCCTTCTGGTTTACCGCACGGTGTTTTCAGCCGTTAAAATTGCCGTTGGGGCTCCTATCAAGAGCCCAAAAGTCCGTTTCACAGGGAGCTGCCGAAACGTGCGACTCAGCTGGTCATCGCCGCACCCGGAACCAGCAAATCTCCTCTTAACCTTCAGGAGAACAACACCAGCTTCTCCACAAAAGTCAAGATCCTTGTTCCTTATACTATTCCAGTAAACCTCTTCAGCATCCGTTCCAATACAGTTGACATCCTGTCTAAAGTGTGGTGCCTCTCATTGAACACACTATTGCAGCTGAGGCCAGACCAACACAACGTCCTTGCCTTTGTACACTATTCCTTTACTAATAAAACTATATGTTTTTCACAGCATTCTCAAACTTTTCTTGCCATTTTAAAAGAATTAAGTACATATATCCCAGATCCCTCTGTTATTATACCACTTTATAATTGTACCATGTCGTTTATATTACCTCTCTTCGTTGTTCTTGCATCATCTGCTAACTTTGAAATTATGTCCTGTCCAGACAAGTCCAGGTCATTAATAGATACTAAGCAGAGAGGGTCTCAATACCAACCTCTGTTGACCAAATTGTGTACTGCCATTCAGTCTGGTAAAACAATGGTTCACTGCTCCTCTCTATCCCTTATCCAATTTTCTATCCATGCTGTCATTCAGGCACCTGGACTTTAATTTTGCTACAAAATCTATTATATAGTATTTTCCCAAATACCTTTGACAAGGTGTTGAAAGATGGCCTTTGACAAATTCATGACGACTTAATTTATTAACCATACTTTTCTCAATGTCAATTAATTTTTAAAATCTCCTCACCACCAATTTAGGCTCTTTTGTTTATGCTTTCATGGAATGTGGGTGGCACTGACAAAGCCAGCATTTGTTACTCATCCCTAATTGACCCAGAACTGAGTTGTCTTGCGAGGCCATTTCAGAGGGCGGTTAAGAGTCAGCTGGATTGATGTGGGTCTGGAGTGATGCAAACCAGACCAGGTAAGAATGGCAGATTTCCTTCTCTAAAGAAACATCTGTGGGTGTTTAATGACCATCAGTGATAGTTGTCATGGTCACAATACTCTATATTCCAGATTGATTGATTGAATTCAGATTTCACCAGCTGCTGTGATGAAATTTTAACCCATGTCCCCAGAGCATTCGCCTGGGCCTCTGGATGACTTATCCAGTGACATTGCAACATCGCTCTCACCCCTGTAGTTAACTGCCAATTTATTTCTCTACCCTTTTTAAAAATGTTTTCTTGTGTATATATATATATATATATATCGCAGGAATTCCAGTCTCTCTATTTCCTTTGCATGTAGCTATCACCATCTGTAATAGGACAATTGAAATCCTCCATTATCACTACTCTGAAGTTCTTGCATTAATTTGTAATTTTCTTTCAAATTTGCTTCTCATAGAATCATAGAGCTTTACAGCACTGAAAGAGGCTCATTATGTCTGTGTCTGCCATCAAACATCTACCTAATCATATCTCATTTTCCAGCACTTGGTCAGTGGATTTGTATGCTCTGGTGTTTCAAGTGCTCATCTAAATACTTCATTAGTGTCATGAGGGTTCTTGTTTCTACCACCTTTCAGGCAGTAAGTTCTAGATTCCCACCACCCTCTCGATGAAAAAGCTTTGCCTCAAATATCCTCTAGATTTCCTGCCCCTTACTATAAATCTATGCCCCCTGGTAATTCCCCTACTAAGGGGAAATGTTTCTTCCTAATCACCCTATCTAGATCATCATTTTATACACTTCAATGAGGTCACCCTTAGCCTCTCTGTTCTAAGGAAAACAATCCCAGCCTAACCAGCCTTTCTTCATAGTTGAATCTCTCCAGCCCAGGCAATATGCTGGTAAATCTCCCCTGCACCCTTTCTAGAGCAATCACATCCTTCCTATCATGTGGCAATCATAACTGCACACAGTACTCCAGCTGTGGCCTAACGAGTGTTTTGTACAGCTCAGCCCATCGGGGGCGGAGCATCGTGGATGGGCCGGCCGATGACTCGCCAACGTCATTGAAATGGCGCATGGCACGCGTGACGCTTCACACTGACGGCAGTTTTGAGGGAGTGAATCATGCGGAGCAGTGTCAAATTGGTGCCGGCCCCAATTTCGGCGCGAAAATCCATTCTCCGCCCGATCGCCGAACATAATTTCGGTGTGGGGCTACGGAGAGTCTAGCCCTCTAATTTGGCTCTTCATCTACATCATCCATCTTCAGTGTTATAATAGTTTCAATACTGCCACCCCTCCCCCTCCCCTCCCCCCACCCCACCCCTGCATTTATTTTCCCTGTATCCTGAATACTTCGTAGCCAAGGATATTACGTTCCCAGACTTGTGCCTGCAGCACACCAGCCGTATTTACCATACTCCATGCACTTAGGGCAGTGATGTGCAACCTGGACTCGTGAGTGGGCCACATGAGTGGCCCTCCTTCATTTTGTGGGTCCCAAGATTGAAATCAGGCTTGTTCACGAGCCATGATCCCATGAATAAGATTAAATACATTTAGTACATGCCGAATACTTCATAACAAGTTATAGCAAGGAAACGCTTAATCATTTCCAGATTAATAAAATTGCCATCAATTGAAAATGGTAAAAACATAAGAAATATTTGCACTTTGGAAGCAGAGGGAGTGCACGCTCTCACTGTCAATATTGTGTGCAATAGGCGTGTGCCTCACTTCACTTGCTCTTGCTACATCACTTCAATCAAAGCGGTAGGAAAAAAATACATGGATGGAAACCAGCAGAATGTGGCAACCCTGCGCGTGGCCAACGGTCAACAAAATGTCTCGTGAGCTGCACTCAGAACACAGATGGGCCGTAGGTTTCCCACACTGAATTACGCCAATGCATTCCAAATCCGTCTTTGACTGTTTCATATTTGCTCCTATATGATCCCTCCTATTTTTAAAATGTTCTTTGCTCTGTTGCTCTCTCCCAGTCCTCTGTACTAGTTGGTAGTAGCACTTTGTAGTGCCCAGTCCTCTGTACTAGCTCATATTTTGCTCTTACCTTTGATACGACTTCCAGCTACCATTAATCAAAATTGGGGCAGAAATTCTGCCTCTGGAGATATCAAGACCAACCTAAAGAACTGGCCTTCCCTGACACTTCTGAAGATGCCAACAGCAAAACAGGAATGTTGCCAATTTTTGCTTGTTTGGTGAAAGAACAAGAAGGAAACTTTTTTTTTGCTGGTTTATTGTAAGGACAGGAGTAGGCTAAACAGTCCTTTAAGCATGTCCCACCATTCATTTAGATATTGGTTATAAGAACATAATAAGAACTAGGAGCAGGAGTAGGCCATCTGGCCCCTTGAGCCTGCTCCACCATTCAATGAGATCATGGCTGATCTTTTGTGGACACAGCTCCACTTTCCAGCCCGAACACCATAACCCTTAATCCCTTTATTCTTCAAAAAACTATCTATCTTTATCTTAAAAACATTTAATGAAGGAGCCTCTACTGCTTCACTAGGCAAGGAATTCCATAGATTCACAACCCTTTGGGTGAAGAAGTTCCTCCTAAACTCAGTCCTAAATCTACTTCCCCTTATTTTGAGGCTATGCCCCCTAGTTCTGCTTTCACCCGCCAGTGGAAACAACCTGCCCGCATCTATCCTATCTATTCCCTTCATAATCTTTTATGATTCTATAAGATCCCCCCTCATCCTTCTAAATTCCAACGAGTACAGTCCCAGTCTACTCAACCTCTCCTCGTAATCCAACCCCTTCAGCTCTGGGATTAACCTAGTGAATCTCCTCTGCACACCCTCCAGTGCCAGTACGTCCTTTCTCAAGTAAGGCGACCAAAACTGAACACAATACTCTAGGTGTGGCCTCACTAACACCTTATACAATGGCAGCATAACCTCCCTAGTCTTAAACTCCATCCCTCTAGCAATGAAGGACAAAATTCCATTTGACTTCTTAATCACCTGTTGCACCTGAAAACCAACTTTCTGCGACTCATGCACTAGCACACCCAGGTCTCTCTGCACAGCAGCATGTTTTAATATTTTATCATTTAAATAATAATCCCTTTTGCTGTTATTCCTACCAAAATGGATAACCTCACATTTGTCAACATTGTATTCCATCTGCCAGACCCTAGCCCATTCACTTAGCCTATCCAAATCCCTCTGCAGACTTCCAGTATCCTCTGCACTTTTTGCTTGACCACTTATCTTAGTGTCGTCTGCAAACTTGGACACATTGCCCTTGGTCCCCAACTCCAAATCATCTATGTAAATTGTGAACAGTTGTGGGCCCAACACTGATCCCTGAGGGACACCACTAGCTACTGATTGCCAACCAGAGAAACACCCATTAATCCCCACTCTTTGCTTTCCATTAATTAACCAATCCTCTATCCATGCTACTACTTTCCCCTTAATGCCATGCATCTTTATCTTATGCAACAACCTTTTGTGTGGCACCTTGTCAAAGGCTTTCTGGAAATCCAGATATACCACATCCATTGGCTCCCTGTTATCTACCGCACTGTTAATGTCCTCAAAAAATTCCACTAAATTAGTTAGGCACGACCTGCCCTTTATGAACCCATGCTGCGTCTGTCCAATGGGACAATTTATATCCAGATGCCTCGCTATTTCTTCCTTGATGATAGATTCCAGCATCTTCCCTACTACCGAAGTTAAGCTCACTGGCCTATAATTACCCGCTTTCTGCCTACCTCCTTTTTTAAACAGTGGTGTCACGTTTGCTAATTTCCAATCCGCCGGGACCACCCCAGAGTCTAGTGAATTTTGGTAAATTATCACTAGTGCATTTGCAATTTCCCTAGCCTTCTCTTTTAGCACTCTGGGATGCATTCCATCAGGGCCAGGAGACTTGTCTACCTTTAGCCCCATTAGCTTGACCATCACTACCTCCTTGGTGATATCAACCCTCTCAAGGTCCTCACCTGTCATAGCCTCATTTCCATCAGTCACTGGCATGTTATTTGTGTCTTCCACTGTGAAGACCGACCCAAAAAACCTGTTCAGTTCCTCAGCCATTTCCTCATCTCCCATTATTAAATCTCCCTTCTCATCCTCTAAAGGACCAATATTTACCTTAGCCACTCTTTTTTGTTTTATGTATTTGTAGAAACTTTTACTATCTGTTTTTATATTCTGAGCAAGTTTACTCTCATAATCTATCTTACTCTTCTTTATAGCTTTTTTAGTAGCTTTCTGTTGTCCCCTAAAGATTTCCCAGTCCTCTAGTCTCCCACTGATCTTTGCTACTTTGTCTGTTTTTTCCTTCAATTTGATACTCTCCCTTATTTCCTTAGATATGCACGGTCGATTTTCCCTCTTTTTACCGACCTTCCTTTTTGTTGGTATAAACCTTTGCTGGGCACTGTGAAAAATCACTTGGAAGGTTCTCCACTGTTCCTCAACTGTTTCACCATAAAGTCTTTGCTCCCAGTCTACCTTAGCTAGTTCTTCTCTCATCCCATTGTAATCTCCTTTGTTTAAGCACAAAACACTAGTGCTTGATTTTACCTTCTCACCCTTCATCTGTATTTTAAATTCCACCATATTGTGATCGCTCCTTCCGAGAGGATCCCTAACTATGAGATCCTGAATCAATCCTGTCTCATTACACAGGACCAGATCTAGGACCGCTTGTTCCCTCGTAGGTTCCATTACATACTGTTCGAGGAAACTATCGCGGATACATTCTATAAACTCCTCCTCAAGGCTGCCTTGACCGACCTGGTTATACCAATCAACATGTAGATTAAAATCCCCCATGATAACTGCTGTACCATTTCTACATGCATCAGTTATTTCTTTGTTTATTGCCTGCCCCACCATAATGTTACTATTTGGTGGCCTATAGACTACTCCTATCAGTGACTTTTTCGTCTTACTATTCCTGATTTCCACCCAAATGGATTCAACTTTATCCTCCATAGCACCGATGCCATCCCTTACTGTTGCCCGGATGTCATCCTTAAATAACAGAGCTACACCACCTCCCTTACCATCCACTCTGTCCTTCCGAAAAGTTTGATACCCTCGGATATTTAACTCCCAGTCGTGACCATCCTTTAACCATGTTTCAGTAATGGCCACTAAATCATAGTCATTCACGATGATTTGCGCCATCAACTCATTAACCTATTCCGAATACTACGAGCATTCAGGTAAAGTACACTTGTGTTGGCTTTTTTACCTCTGTTCTTAATCTTAACACCTCGATCAGTAACCTCTCCCAAGTTATATTTCCTCTTAACCTTTCTCCTAATTTTCCTTGTCGTCGAACCCATATCTTCCTGTAACAACCTGCCGCGTCACTTACCATTAATATTTTCACTTCCCGTTTTATTTCTTTTAGTATTCCTGGTCCTATTCACTGAGCTCCCCTCAGTCACTGTACCTTGTACTGTCGACCTTTTTGATTTTTGACTATGGCTTCTCTGCCTTACACTTTCCCCCTTACTGCCTTTTATTTCTGTCCCCGTTTTACTACCTTCCAACTTCCTGCATCGGTTCCCATCCCCCTGCCACATTAGTTTAAACTCTCCCCAACAGCTCTAGCAAACACCCCCCCTAGGACATCGGTTCCAGTCCTGCCCAGGTGCAGACCGTCCGGTTTGTACTGGTCCCACCTCCCCCAGAATCGGTTCCAATGTCCCAGGAATTTGAATCCCTCCCTCTTGCACCATCTCTCGAGCCACGTATTCATCCTCTCTATCCTGACATTCCTACTCTGACTAGCTCGTGGCACTGGTAGCAATCCTGAGATTACTACCTTTGAGGTCCTACTTTTTAGTTTAACTCCGAGCTCCCTAAATTCAGCTTGTAGGACCTCGTCCTGTTTTTTACCTATATCGTTGGTGCCTATGTGCACCACGACAGCTGGCTGTTCACCCTCCCCCCCCCCCCCCCAGAATGTCCTGCAGACGCTCCGAGACATCCTTGACCCTTGCACCAGGGAGGCAACATACCATCCTGGAGTCTCGATTGCGTCCGCAGAACCGCCTGTCTATTCCCCTTACAATTGAGTCCCCTATCACTTTGCCCTGCCATTCTTCTTCCTGCCCAGCTGCGCAGCAGAGCCAGCCACGGTGCCATGAACCTGGCTGCTGCTGCCTTCCCCTGGTGAGCCATCTCCCTCAACAGTATCCAAAGCGGTATATCTGTTTTGCAGGGAGATGACCGCAGGGGACACCTGCACTGCCTTCCTACTCTTGCTCTGTCTTTTGGTCACCCATTTACTATCTCCCTCAGTACCTTTCACCTGCGGTGTGACCAACTCGCTAAACGTGCTATCCACGACGTCCTCAGCATCGCGGCTGCTCCAAAGTGAGTCCATCCGCAGCTCCAGAGCCGTCAAGCGGTCTAACAGGAGCTGCAACTGGACACACTTCATGCACGTGAAGGAGCCAGGGACAGTGGACGTGTCCCTAAGCTCCCACATCGCACACGAGGAGCATGACACGGGTCTGAGATCTCCTGCCATGTCTTAAACCTTTGGTTAACTTCAACAATTTCAATTTCCCCCCCCAAAAATTTAAATAATAAATAAACAATGAAGAAAAAAATAAATAAATATACCAATGAAAAGAAACAGAAAAACAGAAACACTACTTACCAGTCACAAAAAGCACTTCCTCCCCACCCAGCTTTGAATTCCCACCATGATTCAAATTCCCAAACTCACTCTTAGTTGTGTCTCACTCCTGGCTCTGTCTTCTCACTGGCTCACTGGGAGAACTAAAGTGAGTTTACAAGTGGCTCTTTTTAAACTGTCCTGAATTGACTCCCCTCCCCCACCTGCTTTTAGATCAAAGTAGATTAAAGTGACTGACACTTAACTGCCAACCAGTTATGTGAGTGGGTGGGGCAGCCCTTGTTAACCTACACTGCACAATACTAGCTTAATTTAAATTAATTTAAACTCCTGAAATTTAAAAGGAGCTGCCTTACTGATTCAACTCAATTCAATACATGCTCCTCCTCTAGGATGTGCGTGGTGAGGGATACCACCGGTGTCCCCACTGACTATACCTGCGGGAAGTGCACCCAACTTCAGCTCCTCAAAGACCGTGTTAGGGAACTGGAGCTGAAGCTGGATGAACTTCGGATCATCCGGGAGGCAGAGGGGGTGATTGAGAAGAGTTACAAGGAGGTAACCACACCCAAGGTACAGGACAAGAATAGCTGGGTTACAGTCAGGGGGAAAAAAACAAACAGGCAGAAAGTGCAGGGATCCCTCGTGGCCGTTCCACTTCAAAACAAGTATACCGTTTTGGATGCTGTTGGGGGGGATGAGCTACCGGGGGAAGGCCCTCGCGGCCAGGTCTCTGGCACTGAGTCTGGCTCTGGGGCTCAGAAGGGAAGGGGGGAGAATAGAAAAGCAATAGTTGTAGGAGATTCAATGGTGAGGGGAATAGATAGGAGATTCTGTGGTCGCGAGCGAGACTCCTGGAAGGTATGTTGCCTCCCGGGTGCCAGGGCCAGGGATGTCTCGGATCGTGTCTTCAGGATCCTTAAGGGGGAGGGGGAGCAGCCAGAAGTCGTGGTGCACATTGGTACCAACGACATAGGTAGGAAAAGGGGTGTGGAGGTAATAAACAAGTTTAGGGAGTTAGGCTGGAAGTTAAAAGCCAGGACAGACAGAGTTGTCATCTCTGGTTTGTTGCCGGTGCCACGTGATAGCGAGGCTAGGAATAGGGAGAGAGTGTAGTTGAACACGTGGCTGCAGGAATGGTGTAGGAGGGAGGGCTTCAGGTATTTGGATAATTGGAGTGCATTCTGGGGAAGGTGGGACCTGTACAAGCAGGACGGGTTGCATCTGAACCAGAGGGGCACCAATATCCTGGGAGGGAGGTTTTCTAGTACTCTTCGGGAGGGTTTAAACTAATTTGGCAGGGGAATGGGAACCGGATTTGTAGTCCAGCAACTAAGGTAGCCGATATTCAGGACGCCAAAGCGTGTAATGAGGCAGTGGGGAAGGGAACACTGACAAAGGAGAGTATTTGCAGGCACGGAGATGGGTTGAAGTGTGTATACTTCAACGCAAGAAGCATCAGGAATAAAGTGGGTGAACTTAAGGCATGGATCGGTACTTGGGACTACGATGTGGTGGCCATCACGGAAACTTGGATAGAAGAGGGGCAGAAATGGTTGTTGGAGGTCCCTGATTATAGATGTTTCAATAAGATTAGGGAGGGTGGTAAAAGAGGTGGGGGGTGGCATTATTAATTAGAGATAGTATAACAGCTGCAGAAAGGCAGTTCGAGGAGTATCACCCTATTGGGGTAGTATGGGTTGAAGTCAGAAATAGGAAAGGAGCAGTCACCTTGTTAGGAGTTTTCTATAGGCCCCCCAATAGTAGCAGAGATGTGGAGGAACAGATTGGGAAACAGATTTTGGAAAGGTGCAGAAGTCATAGGGTAGTAGTCGTGGGCGACTTTAACTTCCCAAATATTGAGTGGAAACTCTTTCGATCAAATAGTTTGGATGGGGTGGTGTTTGTGCAGTGTGTCCAGGAAGCTTTTCTAACACAGTATGTAGATTGTCCGGCCAGAGGAGGGGCAATATTGGATTTAGTACTGGGTAACGAGCCAGGGCAAGTGATAGATTTGTTAGTGGGGGAGCATTTAGGAGATAGTGACCACAATTCTGTGACTTTCACTTTAGTAATGGAGAGGGATAGGTATGTGCAACAGGGCAAGGTTTACAATTGGGGGAAGGGTAAATACGATGTTGTCAGACAAGAATTGAAGTGCATAAGTTGGGAACATAGGCTGGCAGGGAAGGACACAAGTGAAATGTGGAACTTGTTCAAGGAACAGGTGCTACGTGTCCTTGATATGTATGTCCCTGTCATGCAGGGAAGAGATGGTCGAGTGAGGGAACCGTGATTGACAAGAGAGGTTGAATGTCTTGTTAAGAGGAAAAAGGTGACTTATGTAAGGCTAAGGAAACAAGGTTCAGACAGGGCATTGGAGGGATACAAGATAGCCAGGAGGGAACTGAAGAAAGGGATTAGGAGAGCTAAGAGAGGGCATGAACAATGTTTGGCGGGTAGGATCAAGGAAAACCCCAAGGCCTTTTACACATATGTGAGAAATATGAGAATGACTAGAGCGAGGGTAGGTCCGATCAAGGACAGTAGCGGGAGATTGTGTATTGAGTCTGAAGAGATAGGAGAGGTCTTGAACGAGTACTTTTATTCTGTATTTACAAATGAGAGGGGCGATATTGTTGGAGAGGACAGTGTGAAACAGATTGGTAAGCTCGAGGAAATACTTGTTAGGAAGGAAGATGTGTTGGGCATTTTGAAAAACTTGAGGATAGACAAGTCCCCCGGGCCTGACGGGATATATCCAAGGATGTTATGGGAAGCAAGAGATGAAATTGCAGAGCCGTTGGCAATGATCTTTTCGTCCTCACTGTCAACAGGGGTGGTACCAGGGGATTGGAGAGTGGCGAATGTCGTGCCCCTGTTCAAAAAAGGAACTAGGGATAACCCTGGGAATTACAGGCCAGTTAGTCTTACTTCGGTAGTAGGCAAAGTAATGGAAAGGGTACTGAAGGATAGGATTTCTGAGCATCTGGAAAGACACTGCTTGATTAGGGATAGTCAGCACGGATTTGTGAGGGGTAGGTCTTGCCTTACAAATCTTATTGAATTCTTTGAGGAGGTGACCAAGCATGTGGATGAAGGTAAAGCAGTGGATGTAGTGTACATGGATTTTAGTAAGGCATTTGATAAAGTTCCCCATGGTAGGCTTATGCAGAAAGTAAGGAGGCATGGGATAGTGGGAAATTTGGCCAGTTGGATAACGAACTGGCTAACCGATAGGAGTCAGAGAGTGGTGGTGGATGGCAAATATTCAGCCTGGATCCCAGTTACCAGTGGCGTACCGCAGGGATCAGTTCTGGGTCCTCTGCTGTTTGTGATTTTCATTAATGACTTGGATGAGGGAGTTGAAGGGTGGGTCAGTAAATTTGCAGACGATACGAAGATTGGTGGAGTTGTGGATAGTAAGGAGGGCTGTTGTCGGCTGCAAAGAGACATAGATAGGATGCACAGCTGGGCTGAGAAGTGGCAGATGGAGTTTAACCCTGAAAAGTGTGAGGTTGTCCATTTTGGAAGGACAAATATGAATGCGGAATACAGGGTTAACGGTAGAGTTCTTGGCAATGTGGAGGAGCAGAGAGATCTTGGGGTCTATGTTCATACATCTTTGAAAGTTGCCACTCAAGTGGATAGAGCTGTGAAGAAGGCATTTGGTGTGCTCGCCTTCATTAACAGAGGGATTAAATTTAAGAGCCGTGAGGTGATGATGCAGCTGTACAAACCTTTGGTAAGGCCGCATTTGGAGTACTGTGTACAGTTCTGGTCGCCTCATTTTAGGAAGGATGTGGAAGCTTTGGAAAAGGTGCAAAGAAGATTTACCAGGATGTTGCCTGGAATGGAGAGTAGGTCTTACGAGGAAAGGTTGAGGGTGCTAGGCCTTTTCTCATTAGAACGGAGAAGGATGAGGGGCGACTTGATAGAGGTTTATAAGATGATCAGGGGAATAGATAGAGTAGACAGTCAGAGACTTTTTCCCCGGGTGGAACAAACCATTACAAGGGGACATAAATTTAAGGTGAAAGGTGGAAGATATAGGAGGGATATCAGAGGTAGGTTCTTTACCCAGAGAGTAGTGGGGGCATGGAATGCACTGCCTGTGGAAGTAGTTGAGTCGGAAACATTAGGGACCTTCAAGCAGCTATTGGATAGGTACATGGATTACAGTAAAATGATAGTGTAGATTTATTTGTTCTCAAGGGCAGCACGGTAGCATTGTGGATAGCACAATTGCTTCACAGTTCCAGGGTCCCAGGTTCGATT
Organism: Scyliorhinus torazame; assembly: GCF_047496885.1. Classification (NCBI taxonomy): domain Eukaryota; kingdom Metazoa; phylum Chordata; class Chondrichthyes; order Carcharhiniformes; family Scyliorhinidae; genus Scyliorhinus; species Scyliorhinus torazame. The sequence goes on along the minus strand of NC_092709.1, from coordinate 279,702,042 downwards.
CCGGCTTGGGTCACTGTCTGTGCGGAGTCTGCACGTCCTCCCCGTGTCTGCGTGGGTTTCCTCCGGGTACTCTGGTTTCCTCCCACAGTCCAAAGATGTGCGGGTTAGGTGAATTGGCCAATGATAAATTGCCCTTAATGTCCAAATTGCCCTTGGTGTTGGGTGGAAGTGTTGAGTTTGGGTAGGGTGCTCTTTCCAAGAGCTGGTGCAGACTCAAAGGGCCGAATGGCCTCCTTCTGCACTGTAAATTCAATGATAATCTATGATTAATCTAGGACAAAGTTTCGGCACAACATCGTGGGCCGAAGGGCCTGTTCTGTGCTGTATTTTTCTATGTTCTATGTTCTAATTCCCACCTCGATTCAAATTCCCAAACTCACTCTTAGCTGTGTCTCACTCCTGGCTCTGTCTTCTCTCTGGCTCACTGGGAGAACTCCTGGTTATCTTCACTCCATCTGTTTATTTTGGGTCTGTAACCCTTAATTCCCCTGCTTATCAAAAATTAAGCAATCTTACTTTCGACATTTTCAATTACCAACGTTCCAAAGAGAAAACCAGGTTTCTACTATCCTTCTATCCTATACTATGGAAGTGAGGACTTAAGTGGGTCTGTGCAGACTGGATGGGCCAAATGGCCTCCTTCTACACTGTATGTTCTATGTATCACTATCTATGTAGGTGCTTCCTGGCATCAACATGGAATGTTTTAAATTTTAATGTTATATCTCACTTGTTTTAAGTTCTTTTTAAAGAAATATTTTTTGTTCCCCTCCTTTTTCACATTTTCTCTCAAATTTACACCCACCAACAACAAACAATAATCAGTAACAAATATGTCAATCCCCATATCAATAACAATGATCCCATCCTCCTTCCAAACCCCAAACATTAGCCCGCATGTTCACATAAACAAATGACAAAAAGGAATCCGGAATGACCCATAGTCACCATCAACAACCCCCCCCCCCCAAACTAATGTTCAATGTTATCCAGATCTTGAAAGTGCATGATGAATAATGCCCATGAGTTCTTGACCAGAGGGAATAGTTTTTCTCTATCTCCCCATCAACTCCTTTAATCATCTTAAATATCAATGAATATAAGAAACTACAGAGTGGTGGACACAGCCCAGTCCATCACACGAACCCGCCTCCCATCCAGTGACTCTGTCGGCAACTCCCACTGCCTTGGGAAAGCAGGCAGCTAATCAAAGACCCCTCCCACTCAGGTTATTCTCTCTTCCAACTTCTCCTATCGTGCAGGAGATACAGAAGTCTGAGAAAACGCAAAATAGCTTCTTCCCTGCTGTTACCAGACTCCTGAATGATCCTCTTCCGGACTGAACTAATCTCTTCACATATCCTCTCTACTGAGCAGTACTACACTCCGGTATGCTTCACCTGATGCCTGTGCCTATGTATTTACATTGTGTATTTATGTATGTCCTATGTTTTTTTATGTATGGAACGATCTGTCTGGACTGTGCGCAGTAGAATACAATACGTGACAAATCAAATCCAAATATGGAGCACCAAATTGTCTGCATCAGATGGAAAGTCTTCACAAGTTAGGGAATTATGCAGAAATAACAAATCTTTCAGAATAAATCAGACAGATGGATGACGTGGTAGCACAGTGGTTAGCACTGCTGCCTCACAGCGCCAGAGATCCAGGTACAATTCCGACCTTGGGTGACTGTGTGGAGTTTGCACATTCTTCCCGTGGCCTAGAGTGGACCAGCCATTAGAGTTCCTCATATAAATAAAGCAAATATTTTCAGAAAAAGGATAGTTTAATTAGAATAGCTTAAGGCGACATGGTTGCACAGTGGTTAGCACTGCTGTCTCATATTCTGACCTCGGGTGACTGTCTGTGTGGGTTTCTCGCCGTGTCTGAGTGGGTTTCCTCTAGGTGCCGTGGTTTCCTCCCACAGTCCAAAGCTGTGCAGGTTAGGTGGATTGGCCATGCTAAATTCCCCTGAGTGTCCAGAGGTTAGATGGCATTGCAGGGTTACAGCTATAGGGAAGGGATTAGCCCAAGTTAGAGTGCTGTTTCAGAGGGTCGGTGCCGACTCAATGGGCCAAATGGCTTCCTTCTATACCGTAGGGATTCTATGATAAAGAAACAGAAGCATCTTCCGCTCACTGAAAAATTCTGACAAGTAGGAGGCTCCACAACTATTGCATTCCTCAATGATGGGGGAGACTGGAACATCAGTACAAAAGACCATGCTGAAGCATTTGCAACCATCTTCAGCCAGAAGGGCTGAGTGGATGATCCATCTCCGCCTCAGTAAAACGGCTTAATTCAATCTCTGTAATATTTCCTGTTACTATCCTTGCCTCATCTGCTGCTGAAGCCCTAATCTCTGCCATATTCAACTGTTCCAATGCTCTCCTGGCAGAAAGCCCCCACCCCCTTATGATTTTTGTCCATTAAAGATACTACACTAATGCAAAGTTTGTGCTGACCACAGCTGATAGAGTTGCCACATCAGTGGACACTTAAAAAAAATTCATTTTTAAGGGATGTGGACTTTGCTGGCTAGACGAACATTTGTTGCCTATCGCTAATTTCCCTTGAGAAAGTCGTGGTAAGTTGGTTTCTTGAACAGCTGTAGTCCATGTTGTGTAGATACACCCACAGTGCTATTTCGGAGAGAGTTCCAGGATTTTGACCCAGCGACAGTGAAGGAACAGTGACATGTTTCCAAGTCATGATGTTGAGTGACTTGGATGGGAATTTCCAGGTGAGGATGTTCCCAGGTATCTGTTCCCCTTGTCCTTCTAGGTGGTAATGGGCATGGGTTTTGAAGATGGTACATAAGGAGCCTTGGTGAGTTCCTGCGGTGCATCTTGTAGATGGTGCACACTGCTGCTACTGTGTGTCTGTCATGGAGGGAGTGAATGTTTGTGGAAGGGGTGCCAATCAACCGGGCTGCGTTGTCCTGGATGGTGTTGAGCTTCTCCAGTGTTGTTGGAGCTGCACTCATCCAGGCAAGTGGGGAGTATTCCACCACACTCCTGACTTGCCTTAAAAGATGGTCGAAAGGCTTTGGGGAGTCATGAGGTCAGTTACTTGCCGCAAGATTCCTAGCCTCTGACCTGCTCTTATAGCCACAGTATTTATATTGCTCGTCCCGTTCAGTTCCTGGTCAATGGTAAGCCCCAGGATGTTGATAGTTGGGGATTCAGTGATGGTAATGCCATAGAATGCCAAGGGGCGATGGTTAGATTCTCACTTAAAGGAGTTGGTCATTGCCTGCACTATGATCCCCGACCAGACCCAACAGTGGCTAGGATACTGGACAGAAACCCCAATATTTATTTTAATTTTGTAAGATTGTGAGGAAAGGATACCTCACCCCAGGAGTGATTTCATGAAGAAATAATAATAAGAAGAAATCGCTTATTGTCACAAGTAGGCTTCAAATGAAGTTACTGTGAAAAGCCCCGAGTCGCCACATTCCGGCGCCTGTATGGGAGGCTGGTATGGGAATTGAACTGTACTGCTGGCCTGCCTTGGTCTGCTTTCAAAGCCAGCGATTTAGCCCTGTGCTAAACCAGCCTCTGGTAGGATGTTGTATCTTAAAACAAACTTTATTGCTAACACATTATTAAATATCTTAGCACCAGGAAATATCTTCTAATTGCCCCTTAAATAATGCTAATTAATACAGTGAATACAGTAACCCTTTATTCCCACTCAAACAACAACAAAAAAAATCACTGCTCTCAACCCATTGTAGAAACACTGTGTTGGCACTCAGGAGTATGTGCTTCACAGAGATGTCTGGATACTCTGTTTGGAAAAATAGATCTTTTGGCAGTCATTTAAAGAAAGACTCCTGTCAGAACCATGCAGAAATTCTGGCTATATTCCTTCAGAAGATGCTTTTCAACTTGCTTCAGCTCACCTTCTAACCAGTCAGTTCTGAACTTCTTGGGAAGAAACTTCTAACATGTGTACAGACATACCTTTAACTGAACTGCAATGAGAGCAAAATGCTTGACTTCTGCGCACAGCTCCATTTAAAACTCAACTGAATTGCTTTTCTGCAAAATGCCTGATATTTTACCTCCACTCAGTAATTAAAACATCTTACCAAGCTGAAATCTAATTAACTCCACAGGGAACCCCCTTAATCCGAACAATACTGCATTAGCCCAAGCTTTTTACAATGCCTTAATTGCACCCCTTGCTCCCAATCTTTCATACCTGACTGCAGCAGGCATGAACACACACTAACCCAGGCTTTTAGCCCTTCCTGCACAAAATACCTATTATACAATATATCTGAAATTCCTACATTCATCACACCTGGCACTTGTGTGGCAGAAATGCTTTTGCCACTTGTTAGCCCAAGCCAGGATATTGTTCAGGTCGTGCTGCATTTGCACATGGACTGCTTCAGTGTCTAAAAGGTCACGAATGGAGCTGAACATTGCACAATCATCAGCAAATATCCCCACACTTGATCTTATATTGGAAGGAAGAACATTGATGAAGCAGTTGCAGATGGTTACACCTAGGGTGGTTATGTCCTGGGACTGAGATGACTGACCTCTAATAATCACAACCATTTTCCTTTGTGCCAGGTATGACTCCAACAAGTGGAGAGCTCCCCCTGATTCCCATTGACTTCAGATTTGATTGGGCTCCTTGATGCCATACTCGATCAAAAGCTGCCTTGATGTAAAGGGCAGTCACACTGACCTCACCTCCAATGAGGTCAGGAGCTGAGTGAGCCTGCCAGAACCCAAACTGAGTGTCAGTGAGCAGGTTATTGTTAAATAAATGCTGCTTGTTAGCACTGTTGATGACCTTTACTGCCGATTGAGAGTAGACAGATAGTGCGGTAATTAGCCAGGTTGGATTTGTCCTGCTTTGTGTGTAGAGGACATACCTGGGCAATGTTCCTTAATACTGGGTATCTGAACTGGAACAGCTTGGTTGGGAGGGGGCGGCAATGTCTGGAGCACATGCCTTCAGTACTATTGCTGGAATATTGTCAGGGCCCATAGCCTTTACAGTATTCAGTGCCTTCAGCTCTTTCTTGATATCACTTGGAGTGAATTGAATTGGCTGACGACTGACATCTTTAATGCTGGAGATGTCATCCACTCAGCATGTCTGACTGAAATTGTTGTGAATGCACTGATGTGCTGGACCTCTCCATCATTGAAGATAGGGATATTTCTGGAGCCTGCTCCAGTGAGTTTAATTGCCCACCACCAAGGGCAGCATGTGATGCAGTAGTTAGCACTGGGACTGCGGCGCTGAGGACCCGGGTTCGAACCCCAGCCCTGGGTCACTGTCCATGTGGAGTTTGCACATTCTCCCCATGTCTGCGTGGGTTTCACCCCCACAACCCAAAGATGTGCAGGTTAGGTGGATTGGCCATGCTAAATTGCCCCTTAATTGGAAAAAAAATAATAATTGGGTACTCTAAATTTATCCTAAATTGAAAAAAAAAAATTGTCCACCACCATTCATGGCTAAATGTGGTAGGCCTGCAATGCTTAGATCTGATCTGTTGGTTGTGGGATCGCTTAGCTCGATCTATAACTTGCTGCTTATGTTGTTTGGTATGCAAGTAGTCCTGTGTTGTAGCTTCATCAGGTTGACACCTCATTTTTCGGTATGCCTGATGTTGTCCCCGGTATGCCCTCTTTCACTCTCAATTGAACTAGGGTTGATTCCCTGGCTTGAGTGGGGGACATGAGGTTGCAGAGAGGACGGGGCGTGTAAGGAGGGGAGTACAACTAGAACGTAGGTTATCAGGAGATGCACTCTAGCTGTAGCTGGAAGATACACAGTAAATCTCGGGCCAAGTTACAGTCCAATCCAGTAGTCACCACAAACTGATGATCCGCAGACTTATTCTCGTAAGTGACTGTCACAGGTTCAGAAATAGGATACTCATACACCTATCCTTGGAACCCCGACAAATGCTGGGTGTGGTCGGATAATGGTAGTCGAAGTTCTGATTGCACCGAAGACATGGCTGCTCCAGTGTCGATTACAAATGGGCAGTGTTGATCTCCTATCTGCAGAGAGATAATAGGTTCCCTGTCCGATTGGAGAGTCCTTATGACTAAATTAGCTAGTCAATCTTGTTTTGGGAAAGGGTTTGCCTGGGAGAAGTCAGTGTACCTCATCTGTCCTCCCCTTGGTGGCTATCCCCTCCTTTGGGTCGGGTAGTCTCCTTCTGCTGCCCGTCTTTTAAAGGGGCATTCCTGTTGCCAGTGATCGGCACGGCCGCAATTAAAACATGCATTGTTCTCTCTATATCTGCCCCGTCCTCTTTTCCCAGTAGACCAATGGCCCCTCAGAGGAGGCAGCAGTTGTGAAGCTGTTGGTGCATACGGTGGGCCATAAAGAGGAGCTGAGGGTCCATTTGGGTGGGTTTGATATCCTACCCCATGTTGGTCCACCCACCCAAGATCACAATATTGGGGTTCCAGCTGGTAAGCCACCGTATCTGCCGCTGGTTGGGGTCTCAAATCATCCTTTTTCATTACATACTCAGTCTTAATCTTTGTAACTGAGCCTCCTTCCTGGCCTACACCCTCTTTCCAATAAAATCTGACTGCCCTGGCCATCTGAGAAGGGTCGTTCTCTGTCCAATTCATGGTATTACATTTCACGGCAGTAGCCACGGAAGGTGGTAGGCAATGCATTAACATACCATAATATTGAGGGAATTCTGACCATTTTGGTACGGCAAGTCGCCTGACTGCCCACAGTAGATTTCATTAAAACGTCCCAGAAATTCCTCTGGCTCTTCAGTCTTTTTAGGTTTGAGGTCTAAGATAGCAGAAATGTTTATGGGCTTTTGAAATGTGACATTCAACGCATTCAGGATTTGTGCCCGTCTATCATCGTCCAAAGCATGGGCTTGCTGAAGTGCGGCGTAGCTAGCATAATTCAAGTGATTGAGATGATTGCAGTACTCTGCTGGGGTTAAAACCTGCTGGACTAGGGCCCAGAGGTCCCTAGAATCAGCTTGATAAACTGAGATGGTAGTTCTCAGATAATCCACAAAAGCAGCAGGAGATTTCTTCCAGTCTGGGATTGCAGCCAGAATAGCCATCATCTCACTGGGTCTCCATGGGAAATAAACGTCTATCGTGAGCTGGGCGGCCGCCGTTACAGCATCAGGGTTTGGTATTTTCCTAATCGGCAACTGTCTCAGAGTCTCAGTAGGGGGCACTCTAGCGGATTCCTCTGGCTCTTCAAAGACTTTGACGTCCTTCCCTTCCACTAGGGGGAGCTTCAGCTCCTCAGAACCATTCCCATCCTCTTTCTTTATTCTCATACTTTTCTGTCCTAACATATCGGTCTGAAGGGATCTAGGTGGTATGTATGATTGTTTCTGGATAGTATCAGGCCCCTCTCTCATTGTCCGAGATCGGGTCCTAGAGCTAACTGGGATTGTTGAACAGAGCTCCCCTTCTCTAACAGACGGTGAAGATGCTGAAATAGGACCCAAGCTATCAACCGAAGGGGCTGGAGAGGCTGGCATGATTTGAATCTGGGAGCAGTGACTGGATATAAATTATGATACCCTGGTGGTTCCGGAATTAGTGCAGACAATGCTACTGGTGCAGTCGGGACTCTACCCGACATGGTCCAATTTTCTAGGTCCTCATCTCCTTCTGTCAATGCAAGGCCAGCCATTGAACTACGTAGCCCATTTAAAAAAAACTCGAGTCAACCATCTCTTTACTTGCACGTTTTTTGAATGCACTCCTTTTTCAAGATCTTCACTAATTGGAATTCCCATTTTAAGGGCATTTTCTTGCCAACCTGATAACATGATCTTATCCCTTTCCTCTTGACAATATTGTCTCCATAATCCAATTAATTCTTTTGCTTTCATACTTTGGCTCTTTTTCCAGATTTCTCCCTGAATTTTCTTAATGATGTCCAGGTCTTTAGTGCCCCCTAGTGGTCATTCGTCACCCAATTTCTTCCTTAAGGTTGCTGACATTTTCCTAAAATCTCTCGCATTATCTGGATAAATATCACATAATATTTGCAATGGCGTGCCTGGATCATTCGGATTATCCAAACAATTCCCCATAATCTCGAACTAATGTGTAAGACTGCGTTTCTCGCCACTACAGTCCAAGGATACAATTTTAACTTAATCAACTATAGTTTCCAAAACACACACACCTGGAATTAAACCATCATCCGATGTCTCATCAATTCCAAAACTACACACATATGGAATCAAACCATCAATTCGATGTCCCATCAATCCCAAAACTACACACATATGGAATTAAACCATCAATTTCGATGTCCCATCAATTCCAAAATTAACCCAAAACCAAACTATCAATTATGATATCCTATCAGTTAAATTTTCTAATCCCCAGACTGACCTTTGATTTCGGCGTGACGATCTTTCCATACCAACCGCGAGTGACCAGACCAATCAGACCATAAGAAGAGGGGAAAATCAAGTCGCGGTCATTTTCCAGCTACATATTGTGGGCCCTTTTCCACTTTCCTTGTCCAAAATCAGTCTAATTCTGATTTCGCAGTTGGTCGGTAACCGTCTGGAGAAATCCCGGGTTTCCGGCACCAAGTGACAAATGTTGAATTCTTTACCCGTCAGTCTGGCCTCAATAAAACTCGAGATGGATTTGTAGGCATAGTATTATTTATTTTTAACCAACTTGCAAGTCTGACTCGCTTCACAAAAACCCAGAACACAAGCTGCCTCCTGGGTCTTCCGAACCGAGTGCTATTGGAGGCAAAGGGATCTCTACAAATACATTCAAATGGCATCAAGTTTCACATACACGATTCCCATAGGTCATCCTATACCCCTCCTGACCTGGCCATACATCCTAATTGGCTCACTTCTCATTCCTTAACCCTGGGCCTCTTGTTACCCAGCATCCTTTTCCCCTCCTCTACCAGACACCCCTCCCCCTTCCTTGCCATGCTTGCTGAAATCCTTTGTCCTTTGTGAACTCACTAGAATTAAACTGGCCTACATCTACATTATTGTAACTAATATATTTAAATTAACTATTTTATATCACATTCGTCATTGCCACCCTCAGTGCTTCCTCCAAGTGGTGTTCCTTTCAATCAACTTTGTTGTGGTTGAACCCATCTGAGTGTCTTGCAAGACTATTTTAGGAAGTTGAGAGTCAACCACATTGCTGTCACTCTGGAGTGACATGTAGGCCAGATCAGGTAAGGAAATCAGATTTCCTTCCCCGAAAGGACATGAGTGAATCAGCAGGGATTTTTACGACAATCCACAATGCTTTCTTGGTCATTATTAGACTGTTAATTCTAGATATTGGATTTCCACCATCTGCCATGGTGGTATTCAAACCCGGGTCCCCAGAATATTAACCTGAGTCTCTGGATCACTATTCCAGTGACAATACCACTAGGCCACTGCCTGCCCCTCTCTGTGTGAACATCACTCATTTTTAAGCTGTATGTAACTGACCTACTGCAAATAGACTGATGACCCTGTCTATGCTGCACCAGTGCTATGGAAAACCCACGACTGACATGAAACTCCTGGAAGAGGATTGCTTGAAATGCATCTTAAACCAAGTATGGTAAAGACTGCCTCACCAGTCTTTTACTTGCTTGTACATGAACTCACTATCATCTTAGTCAACTCGTGAAACATGATGCTCAGCCTGACTACTTGCGTACCTCCCTTGACCAGCCATCAACTTAGAAAATGATCTGCTGAAAACTACCAAAATAACCTAATCGGCAAACATGTCTTCTTACCTGAGGAGCTACTTTTGTTGTTCATTCTGGATTCTTCCAAGTCACAAAAGGCTAATCCAAACATTAGCTCCCTTTGCCCTGACCCTATGTAACAGATGACTTGAAGTCTGTTTCACTCTGTTACATGTAACTTGAAAGGATAAACACAATTTTAAAAATCTGTTCATGAAAGGGAGGGAATGTGGTTTAAATCTTTAAATTCTGTGGAGCACTTGAGATGTTTTTTTAAGACATTTTTATTAGACCAGTCCAACACTTTTGTTGCAAAAATTGTGCCAAGCTGGTCTGAGCCGTACTCGTATTCTATGAAATCTACCTTTACACGTAAAAACTTCAATGGAATATATTCCACGGAGATTACTAAGAAAATTATTGACTTGAATGAGGATTATCAAGGTATCACAGAGAAGTACTCCTATGCTGTCTGATATACGAGCAAGGAGGTTATGTTGGAGCCACAGCTGGAGAGCTGTGTGCAGGTCTGGGTCACCTCACTATAGGGAGGAGCTGATTGCACTGTAGGGGGTGCAGAGGAGATTCACCAAGATGTTGCCTGGGATGGCGCATCTGCGCTATTAAGAGAGACTGGATAGGCTTAGATTGTTTTCTTTCGAACAGAGAAGGCTGAGGGGGGACATGCCTGAGGTGTACTGGATTATGAGGGGTTTGGGCAGCGTAAATGGGAAGCAGCTATCCCCTTGGTTGAGGGATCAATCACAAGGGGGCATAGTTTTGGGGTGAGGGGCAGGAGATTCAGAGGGGATTTGAGAAATACCACTTTCGCTCAAGAGTGGTGAGAATCCGGAATGCACTGCCTGGGAAAGTCGTGGAGGCTGGAAACCTCACAACTTTTAAAAAAGCACTTGGATGAGCACCGGAAGCACCATCATATTCAATGATATGGGACAAGTGCTGGTATGTGGGATTAGCGTGAGATTAGTGGTAGTTATTTCCAGTGCAGAATCAATGGGCCGAAGGCCGTTTTCTGCGCTGTGTGGCTATATGACTCTATGCTGTCTGATTCTCCAAAAAGCTATAATGTTCTCCACCCTTCAACTGTTTATTGATAGGAGTGGTTTTCATATAGAATCCATTAATGTATGCATGGAACCATAGAATTCCTGCAGTGCAGAAAGAGACCATTCGACCCTTCGAGTCTGCACCAACCCTCTGAAAGAGCATCTCACCTAGGCCCACTCCCCTGTCCCACCCAACCTGCACATCTTTGGACACTTAAGGGACAATTTAGCGCAGCCAATCCACCTAACCTGCACATCTTTGGTCTGCGGGAGGAAACCAGAGCACCAGAAGGAAACCCATGCAGACACTTGGAGAGCGTGCAAACTCCACACAGGCAGTCACCGAAGGCCAGAATCATTCCAACCACTGTGCAGCACGCCATAGGGAGCTCATTTCCTTTTATTTGGTTAGGGTGGTTAACATACTGTCTTACAATGGCTTTCCTGAATAGTCATCTAAGGTTCATTATTTATGGAATGTCTTGTGCAAAGTTCATTTTCTTGTGTCAAACTTGTTGGGTGCAGCAATGTTTACATTCAATAGAGTCAAGGGCAGCAGAGATTTAAACAAAAAGCAAAAAATACTATTGGCTTCTACGCTGGGAGTGTATGTTAGGAAATAGAAACACCCAAAACCCAAGATATCCTGCCCACTGAAACCAATTGAAAACCCTGGGTTGATCTGACACTATTTTTCAAGAAAGGGAAGAGATAGTACATAAATGAAGAATTTTAGATTGGAGGAGCTGAGGAAAGGAATTGTTCTGGGCATTGCAACAGTGACATCACTTCAAGTATTTAATTGGTTGGATGGCCCTTCAGGATATCTTGAGATTGTAAAGTAAAATGCTGTGTGACTGTCTTTTTCTATTTTCCCAGTAATATTCTTTCTTTCTGTTTAAAAGCTTCATGTCCCCGGCTATATCTAGAAATGTCTATATGTAATATGCACTGCTGCATGCAGTGTAATGTATGTATTGTACTGGAGCTTCATGGTGATTTACTGTATTTGTTATTTATTTAAATGATAAAGTTCCAGACCACGTGTAAAAAATATTGACGTATATTTTTATCACTTACATAGCCTGTTCTCTCATGAAGGTCACCTCTCATAGGTGTTCGCTTTAGTGCATGTAGCTGAGCTAAAATTGAAATATACACTGGATGTTAAGTGATGAATGCAGATTGATTGGCCAACTATTATTCATCGAGCTTGTAAACAGCACTCGCTTCATTTGTGATACTGTTTCAAGTAGTTATATAATGTTTCAGTGAAAGTGACTTGCCATAACTTAGCATTAACTGAAATATGAAAACAGGAAGGCAGCATTGCGTGGAATATGAAACTTTTCTGTTTTGATTATTCTGCACACATGAAAAAAACTTTGCTGCGATTTTACTTCCCCTCGTAAAGAAAGAAAGGTGCCTGTTCATATCTGCCTGTAGCATTTCATTTGAGATCAGGGAGTCAACTGCATGGAGGTGGAGTTAGCAAGGCCATTGAACCTAATGTCAAGCATACTAAAACTCCACTGTTATTTATATTGCTTTATTGTTGTGTAAAAGAAAGACTACGTATTGTTATGTTTGGCCAAAAAATCTTGAATAAAATATATATTTTTTTAAAAAGCATACTAAAACTCTTGTCTGCCTTCACTTCAGGTTACCTTTCTGTTCTAAATTTGTTTGTTCACAACCGTAAGGAAAACCCAATGTAAATATACTGTAATTATACTCTTCTGGCAATGCTCAACACCTCAGTTATGTATCATTCAGGCTCTCAGCCTGCACCACAGAGATGTTCCTGTGCTCCAACTGATTTTTCCCATGCTTCCCAAATTGCTGAACATACTGCAGTTGAAAAATTAACAGAAAATCAAGGTATATAAGGATGGAATGTATGATGTAAAATGGAATTTGAAAAATGTCTGCAAGCCCTTGACTAGGAACTCTGGTTTTAATAACCTCCACCCTCTACTTCACCAGGAGACAACACGGTCTAATTCTCCCCATTTGAAGCACCACAGTAGGTTGACAAATAAATATATTGAAAGTCTGGTAGGTTTTGCACACTTGCCCGAGTTCCCCTTATTTTGTGTATAACAATTTTTGAATAGTGCATTTAGGTTAACAGTGCAAAAATAATGGGCGGGATTCTCTGATCCTGAGGCTAAGTGTTGACGCCGTCGGAAACGCCGCCGCATTTCTCGACGGCGTCAACACGGCCTCAGGATCAGCAATTCTGGCCCCTGCAGTGGGACCAACGCCAATCCGCGCATGCGCAGTGGCACCAACACCAACGAGTGCATGCGCGGTGTCTCCCTTCTCCGCGCTGGCCCCGACGCAACATGGCGCAGATCTACAGGGGCCGGCGCGGAGGAAAGGAGGCCCCCAGCCAGAGAGACGGTAGGCCCCGATCGCGGGCCATGCCACATTGGAGCCCCCCCACCCCCGGTTCAATCCCCCCCCCCCCCTCCCCCCACAGCCGGCACCAATGGCACAGATTCTCCACTCTGCGGAGAACCAGGTCCCGGCGTCGAGGCAGTGTGGCGCGATTCGCGCCAGTCGCGGGGATTCTCCAGCCCGGCCCCGGGCTGAGAGAATCCCGTCCAATATATATCATAACATTTCTTAACATTTATAATGGGAAAACCCTTTGACTTTTGTTGATCCTGCTGTAATCACTAGCTTCCTTTCAGCAGCTGATTTATGCATCCCCCACCACCTCCATCTCGAATGATCCCACCACCTGGTTTGTTTCTCCTAGCTTTTACTACCGATTCTGACGGCCATGGGTCCTTTTGCCCCTAAACGACAGCTCTCAAGCATTAAAAAAACTTTACAGAGATGGGCTTTTATCAAACAAACCCTTAACAAGCTTTATTGGCCTCAACAGCCTCACGCACCCCACCCTGACATTGGGAATGGAGGTGGGACACCAACATGCACAATGTCACTACCGTTGTATTTGACCACCCATTTCGTTCCAGCCCAGATTTGGGCCATGAAATCTGGCTCAAAATCTAAGGATGTTACAAATATCACACTTGATTTCAGACATAGAATTTCTTTGCAAAGTTTTTGCATTTATTGTTGAGAAGAGATTTATAGTTTGCCTTTCACTAGTAAATTGACCCAATAACTTAGAACTTGCTCTCGAGGACGGAATATATTGTATTCATGTCTGCTCGCTGCGCAGGTTTCTTTTCACTCTTTATTTTCCTTCTTTTCTGAAGACACAAACTGTTGCTGCACTGTCTGCTGTTTGGAACCTTGCCTGAGTGGCCATGCATCAACATAGATACTGAATATCGACAGGTTGCTTTGACTGTGCATGTTATGTAATGTACATACAGCTCAACCAAGCATTCATGTGCAGTGTTTTATAACTCAACCAAAGGGGATGTCATTTTCCATCTTAACAGCATACGATAAAAGTTAAGCGCATGAAAATACTGAGCAACACCTCTAAACCTGCAACCTCTATCAACTTGAAGAACTAGGATAGAAAACGTATGACAAACCTCCAACCTGCAAGTTCCCTCCAAGCCACACACCAAACTGACTTGTAATTATCTATAGAACATAGAACATACAGTGCAGAAGGAGGCCACTCAGCCCATCAAGTCTGCACCGACCCACATTAAGCCCTCACTTCCACCCTACCCCTGTAACCAAATAAGCCCTCCTACCCTTTTTGGGCACTAAGAGCAACTTAGCAAGGCCAATCCACCTAACCTGCACATCTTTGGACTGTGGGAGGAAACCGGAGCACCCGGAGGAAACCCACGCACACACGGGGAGAACGTGCAGACTCCGCACAGACAGTGACCCAGCGGGGAATCGATCTGGGACCCTGGTGCTGTGAAGCCACAGTGCTAGCCACGTATGCTACCGTGATGCTAACAATCATTTTTCATAGAATTTACGGTGCAGAAGGAGGCCATTCGGCCCATCGAGTCTGCACCGGCTCTTGGAAAGAGCACCCTACACAAGGTCCACACCGCCACCCTATCTCCATAACCCATTAACCCCACCCAACACTAAGGGCAATTTTGGACACTAAGGGCAATTTATCATGGCCAATCCACCTAACCTGCACATCTTTGGACTGTGGGAGGAAACCGGAGCACCCGGAGGAAACCCACGCACACACGGGGAGGATGTGCAGACTCCACACAGACAGTGACCCAAGCCGGAATCGAACCTGGGACCCTGGAGCTGTGAAGCAATTGTGCTATCCACAAGGCTACCGTGCTGCCCGTAAATTGTTCGTTCATTGTTGACGGATCAAGATCCTGGAACTTCCTCCCTAACAATACTCTGCGGGTACCTCCACCACATGGATTGCAGCATTTCAAGAAGGTTGTTCCCATCACCTCCTCGAGGGTAATTGGGAATGGATAACAAATGCTGGCCTTGCCAGCGACATTCTTATCAAATAATAAACATGTTCACTGGAACTTCTCCAACCTATGAAATGTGCTCTGTCTTATCAAAGCATGTTGGTTCTAAATTCTGATTATGATCTGTGTGACACAGCCATGCAAGGTTATGGTGTAGCTGTGCTATTTTCTGCTGTAGTGCTCCGAACTAATAGCTGCTTTCTCTGCTAAAATTTTATAAAACCACAAATTCCAAGCACTTCGTAAGAGTAATAACCCAAGCCTGAGCTTAGTAAATAGCTATGTAAAGATTATAATTGCTGTGCTATAGCAGCGAGGGCTAGGTTCAAAACTATTAAAGCTCAATATTATTTTTAAAACGTTTGCTGTGGCATGTTCTGTTTCTTCCCCCCCCTGCCCCCCCCCCCCATTTTTATTGTTCTGGTAATGCATGCCCTGGGCATAAACTAATAAAATGACATCCGGATATCAACCAATCTTCATCTATTAAAACATTTACCAAAGTCAACATGCAAGTATGCTACGTTAAGGCAGCCAAGATATTATTGCACAACTTAGGCCGCTATCATTTATATTTTGCAGCAACACAGTCTCTTTCCTGGCTATCTCTGCCAACATGATGTCGTTCTTGCTCCCTTGTTTATTTAATATGAATAATTTGTCATTGCAAATTGGTATCTCACTAAGAAACAAATGTGTGTTCCAGAAACCCCCTTGTACCATAGCACAATGGAAATTCTGTATTGTCTGAACTAGAATCACGTCAGCCTCTGAAGAAGAGCAGGGGGCTGATCAATGGAACCCAGTATGTGTATTTTCGCTGATTTGTTGGTACAAAGCAAACTTGTTTCTGAGGAAATTGTGAAGTCGGATACTTTCTAGCAGATCTATCGGTGACTTGAAGAGCAAAGAACGAAGAAGAGTGGCAAACAACTGTCGCGATGAAGCGCTTGTTTCTGTGTTCATTTTTGTCTGTAGGTGTAAGTACTCCACTAATTTAACTTGAGGTTAATGTTTTTTGTTCTTTTAATATTTAAGGAGCAAGATGTTTCATTCATAATGCTGCACTCTCGGTTTATGACATGACTGCTTCTATTGCATGTTCTTAGTTTTTATATGACAAGATCTGCAGCCCAGAAATCCTGCTTCAGGATTTCAGTGAAAAGGCTGCAAATCTGAAATGGAAAAAAAATCCAGAAAATGTATAAAATGTCCATCAGGTTGATGCCTGTTTAAAACAACAAGATGATATGATTTTATTTTGAGGAGAGCTCTTATCGGAAGTTGCTGACCTTTTTATTTCTGATCCAAAATATTTTTCTGAATACCTCAAGTTATGGCAGTACAATTGATTGGTGAACCAACTATAAGCTTATTCTCATCATTTATCTTGGATATATGCAGTCGGTAAGCTAAGAAGAACAGTACACAGATATCCTGTGCTCCTGATATCACTTGGATCATGTGCGTATGGTTGATATTGCAAAAGGTGAAAATAAAAGTGAAGTTTAGAGACTTGGCATTCTATCAGGGTTAAAAGTAAAAGGCTGATTGCAATAATCCATTCTTGGTTTGATCACTGCATGAAAGCTGAAAGAATGAGTATCATGTATTGGTTAACTTGATTAGTATATCTGTCTGTATCAGTGGAATTAAGAAAATGGAGGTGGATGTTCAGTAGCACTGTAACTGTAAAATACTCTGTGCCCATAAACAAATTATGTTCTAATAACAGACAAAACTGTTCTCAATCCAATTTTAAATGCGATATTGTAGCAGCGTGACCTAAGCCTTGCATCTCTCAACCCACACCTAGGGTAGAATTCTGTCTCCCAGGTGGGCGCATGCCCGACCCGGATGTCTGTTAAATAGCATGTGATGACATCAGGCGCACTCGAGCGGTAATTCGCTAGGTGGGTACAGGCGTCAATCAGCCCTACACCTGGAAATAATGAGAAAAGTGAATAAGGGGGTTAAAATCCCAAACGCCTGGAATTTAACGATGCCTGTACGATATTAAGCTCATCAAATGGGCAAGTGGCCCAAATGAATTGATGCTTTTCATTTTTATTGGTGTCACAAGTAGGCTTACCGTAACAATGCAATGAAGTTACTGTGAAAATCCCCTAGTCGCCACACTCTGGCGCCTGTTCGGGTACACTCAGGGAGAATTCAGAATGTCCAATTCAGCTAACAAGCACTTCTTTCGGGACTTGTGGGAGGAATCCGGAGCACCCGGAGGAAACCCATGCAGACACTGGGAGGACGTGCAGACTCCACACAGTCAATGACCCAAGCCAGGAATCGAACTCAGGACCCTGGTGCTGTGAAGCAACAGTGGTAACTTGGTTGGGGGCGGGCGGATTGGAGGCCAGCGGGCTCTTATAGGCGGCCGGGGAATGTTCGTGCGGGGGTCGGGCGCGTGGCCAATCGGGGGGTCTCCTTTGTGGGTCTAGCTTCGCGGTCCGAGTCCTCCATGAGCACGGCGCGAACGCCACCGTGCGCATGCGCGGCCTCCGACCCGGACGTGCGGGGGTCCGTATCTGCAGCAAAAGCTGCGAGATCTCCTCAGGGTCCCTGCTAGCCCCCTGCAGGGCTGGGAATTCGTGTCCCTTTGATCCAGGATTTTCAGGCGTTTTGACACTGGCGTGGGGACATAGTCCCGTTAATGGAGAATCCAGCCCCCAATCTCTGTTTCAAACAAATCAAAAGCACCCAGTGGAGACCAGTGTACCTTAAACTTATATTTTCCAAATAATCCTTACACTGAAGAAGGAGGCCATTCAGCTCATCAGCCTGCACCAACCCTCCAAAAGAGCACACTACCGAGCCCTACTCCCCTGTCCTATCCCCATGACCCCGTGTATTGATCATAGCCAATCCACCTAACCTGTGCATCTTTGAACTGTGAGAAGAAACTGGAGCACCCGCAGGAAACCCACACTGGCACGGGGAGAAAGTGCAAACTCCACACAGTCATCCAAGATTGGAATTAAACCTGGATCCCGGGCACTGTGAGGCAGCAGTGCTAACCACTATGCCGCCGTACTGTTATGTCTAGGTGCTCCCCCCTTGCTGACAGGTTGCTGTTCTCGTTGCGACGCCTGAGCAGCAATGACATGGCCAGGTAACCCTTTGTTACCGTGGACTCCTGGCATGGAGTGGACACTGGTAGGGAGACAAAGGAGCTGCTGTCCTTGGCCGGGGCTCCGTGAGAAAAGTCCAGCGAGATGGCGGCCATTGCGGCTGTCATTCTGAGGTCAGTCCTTGCTCACCGATTAAAGCTTGGACAATCCTGGGTGACACCGGTAGGCATCTCCTTCTCCCACAAAGGCATTGACCTCCTAAGGTCAGTGCCTCTGTGAGGGCATGCAGATCCATGTGCAAATCCAGTAATGCATCATTGCATTCCTAGAGCTGCCTCTCTGTCAATGGATGAGGCTGTGCACTCGGAGCTTAGGGTTACCACAGCACTCGTGCTCCTCAAGGAATCCTCCAAACCGAGAGGATCGCTGCCAGATCTCCCTGCGCATCCCACCGGGCATTCAGCATTTGCCGCCATATTGGCGACTTCAGAGGGTCTTCATCACCCTCAGACTCATCAAGGCACTTGACTCCAGCAGTCCTCCGACCGCAGGTGCTCTGGACACTCCACAACCTCCGCCACCTACCTGTGTAAACGTGAAGTGCCCTCACCGCTGTGCCCTATCAACTCTCCCAAGACAATACCGGCTTCCGGCATGAATGTATCTATGCTGGTGCTGAGCGGCGGTACGCTGTGCGCGCGCCGGCCAAGTCTCTGGAGTCAAGGGGGATGTCATCTGCCTGCTTGGCTGGCTTTGATGGACGGTTCATCTGATAGATGGAAACAAAAGGTTACATTTATTAGTCACATCACAAACGTTGACATCATAGTGAATGCTGTCCATCGCGATTGGCTAGTCACATTTCAGCTTCTCAGTGCCCAGCGCATAAAACAAGGTTGTTTTGATGGTTTTAGCGGCACTTTGCGATCACTAAAACTCAGTAGAAATTTGAGTTAAAACTTCTCAGGTGCAAATAAGAATCTGTTTTATTTGTCTCTATTGATTACAATTGAGAATCATTTAAAGTCTTATTCTCTAATAAGTCCAGCTAGCATTGGACTCACAGAGAGGCAATCTGTAGACAATTCAACTTTCAAACAATCACAGAAATGATTTTCTTGTTTAGGCAAACAGCTCACAATAACTTCAAAAGTCAAAGTCAGAAAGTGAAATATGAAAAACAGAGAGACAGCGAATAGTTAAGTCAAAGTATAGATTGGTTCATGAAAGAGAGAGAGAGAGATGGCCGAAAATCCACACGGTTATACCAAATCATATCAGACTTTAGCCATCTAAATACACCCCAATGTAATTCTAATTGGTTTGGGTTAGAATCAAATAAGTTTGATTCGATGTTTTAGCTGTCTGTCATTCATAGGTAACATTAACTTAACTGTATGAGTTATGGAATGCGATTCGGCTTCCTTATCGCAAGCTGCTTGAACTGGATTCTTGCTGAGGACATAGTATCTTTAGGTTACTATGCCGTTGCCATGGAGCCTGCCCTATCCTTGGTCACTTTATCTTGCAAATGTATTTGTTAGCTGAATAAGAATGCTGTTTTAATCTATCTGTTTCTGTGTTCTGATGAAGCTATGTTTTGAAATACTGAATGTGTGTTTTGAAATGACCTGAGGTTATGAGTGGGTTTCAAAATGGTATTTAATAGACTAGGGGCTTAATGCTAAATAGCTATCTTTTACCTATAGAAAATAGCTGGCTTCTACACTTCCTCAGAGATGCCAGCCACTCTGAACTGACTACCTTCCTCCATGCTCTTTCTCCAAGGCTGGGCTCCCAGCTCATGGCTGGTGAAGACCACCAGGCTTGCTCCCCCCCCCCCCCCCCACCCCCACCCCTCTCGCTGGAGGTGAGGCGTCATGTCGTTCAAGTCTTTCTGTATTATATTGACCAGCGGGCGATGATCGGTCTCGACGGTGAATTGAGGAAGTCCGTAGACATAATCGTGAAACTTAACCACACCGGTCAGAAGGCCCAGGCACTCATTTTCTATCTGCGCGTAGCGCTGCTCCGTGGGGGTCATCGCACATGACGCATATGCAATGGGGGCCCATGATGAGCCCTCATCACGTTGAAGGAGCACTGCCCCAATGCCGGATTGACTGGCATCGGTCGAAATTTTGGTCCCCTTTGCTGGATCAAAGAAAGCTAAGACCGGGGCCGTGGTCAGTTTTGTTTTGAGTTCTCTCCATTCGTGTTCGTGGGCAGGGAGCTATTGGAAGCCTGTCGTCTTCCTGACCAGGTTCCTGAGAGCCGTGGTATGAGAGGCGAAGTTAGGGATAAATTTCCCTAAAAAATTGACCATGCCCAGAAATCGGAGGACTGCCTTCTTGTCCTCTGGTGTTTTCATAGCTTTGATTGCAGCTACCTTCGGCTGCACACCCAATTGGGAGATGTGGTCCTCGAGGAACTTGAGTTCCGTCTGACCAAAAGAGCATTTGGTCCTGTTGAGGTGGAGGCCATGCTCATGTATACATCTGAATACGCGCTGGAGGCGACTAACATGCTCCTGCGGGGTGGTGAACCAAATGATTATGTCATCGACATAGACACGAACACCTTCAATGCCTTCTATCATTTGTTCCATAATCCTATGGAACACTTTTGATGCAGATATGATCCCAAACGGCATCCTGTTGTAACAATATCTGCCAAAGGGGGTATTAAATATGCAAAGTTTCCTGCTGGATTTATCGAGCTGGATTTTCCAGAATCCTTTTGAGGCGTTGAGTTTGGTGAAGAGCTTGGCGCGAGCCATCTCACATGTGAGCTCTTCACGCTTGGGAATTGGATAATGCTCCCTCATAATATTTCGATTCAGATCCTTGGGATCAATGCAAATTCTCAATTCGGTGGAAGGCTTTTTTTTCACATACCATGGAACTGACCCAGTCGGTTGGTTCCGTGACTTTGGAAATCACTCCTTGGTCTGGAGGTCCTGCAGCTGCTGCTTGAGGCGGTCCTTAAGGGATGCTGGGACCCTGCGAGGTGCGTGCACCACAGGCGTGGCATTCAGTTTTAATAAAATCTTGTAGGTGTACGGGAGCGTGCCCATGCCCTTGAAGATGTCGTGGTACTGGTTGATAATGGCGTCGAGCTGCGCCCTGAAGTCAGTGTCTGAAAGGCAGACACGCCAGCAGGAGAGAGAGAGTGAACCCTCTGAACTAGGTTCAACAGCTTGCATGCCTGCGCGCCAAGCAGGAAGGCTTTCAAGGAGCCCACGATTTCAAAGGGAAGGATGGCTTTGCGTGACTTGTGCGTCACTTTAAGTTGGCACGAGCCGCTGGCAGCAAATGCATTGCCATTATAATCTAATAGCTGGCAGGCTGATGGGAGGATGGCTGGCTTGACACGAAGGCTTTGGAGGTCAGACCGTGCAATGAGATTGGCGGAAGCACCAGTGTCCAGGCGGAATCGTATTTGCGACCGGTTGACCGTCAGGGTGGCACACCACTCATCGTCCGGATAGATGCTCTGTACCGATAGAGGCTGGATTCTTTGCTTTGGGGACACCCTGTTTTTTGTAAAGATACCGACTCGAAAAGGTGCCTTCGGGTCCTCGGTGTCAATATCGGGTAGTAGGTCCGCATCGGACTCGGTGACCGTGGGTTGAATGGCCCGGACATTCCTGCGAGGCTGGCTGGAGCGATATGAGTTGGCAGGCTGAGCTGATCTGCATAAAGCAGCATAGTGGCCAAGTTTGCCACATCTCAGGCATCGTCAGGATTTGGCAAGGCATTGCCGCTTTAAGTGGGTGGAGCCACAGTTGCCGCACGTTGTAGAGTCATTACGTTCGCTGCGCCACCGCGCATGCGCGGTGCGGTCGTACGTGGTGCGTGCCTGCACAGTACGTTTGTCGACGTCCCCTCGTTCGGTGCGCACAAGCACGGGAGTCCGCGAAAAGTGCGCGAAATGGCCGCCCTCATCCAGGCTGAGGCCCTGGAGTTGCTCGATTGCTTGGACCTGTTCTGCCTCGTGGGGACCTTGCCGCACCGTTTCAGCCGCTTGGATGTGGGAATACCGACTAGTGGCGTGTTCATGTAGCACGCAGGTCTCGATGGCAATCGCTAGCATAGTATAGCATGGGCAGCACGGTAGCATAGTGGTTAGCACAATTGCTTCACAGCTCCAGAGTCCCAGGTTCGATTCCCCACTGGGTCACTGTCTGTGCGGAGTCTGCACGTTCTCCCCGTGTGTGCGTGGGTTTCCTCCGGGTGCTCCTGTTTCCTCCCACAGTCCAAAGATGTGCACGTTAGGTGGATTGGTCATGCTAAAATTGCCCTTAGTGTCCAAAATTGCCCTTCGTGTTGGGTGGGGTTACTGGGTTATGGGGATGGAGTGGGATGCTCTTTCAAAAAGAGCCGGTGCAGACTCGATAGGCCGAATGGCCTCCTTCTGCATTGTAAATTCTGTATTGTGTGTTTGCTAGGGTGAGCTGCTTTACCTTGAGGAGCTGCTGGCGTAGGGAGTCCGACTGAACACCGAAAACGATCTGGTCGTGTATCATGGAGTCGGATGTGGGCCCGTAATTACAGGACTGCGCAAGGGTGTGGAGGTGGGTGTGAAAGGACTGGAAATGTTCATCCTTACCCTGCAAACGCTGTTGGAATACATAGCGCTTGAAACTTTCATTCACCTCGATGTCGCAGTGACTGTCAAACTTGAGGAGGACCGTCTTGAATTTTGATTTATCTTCATCATCAGCAAAGGTGAGAGAATTGAAAATGTGAATGGCATGGTCCCCGGCCGTGGATAGGAAGAGAGCGATCTTCCTGTTGTCCGAGGCAGCTTCCCAGTCTGTGGCTTCATGGTAGAGCTGGAAGCGTTGTTTGAACATCTTCCAGTTGGCCCCCAGGTTACCGGTGATGCGGAGCGGCGGCGGCGGGCGGACGCTGTCCATTTTGCAGGATGGCTGTATGCCGGTGGAAGGCAGATCACTTGCAGGTAGGTCTAAGAAGTTCTAGTATCCCTCAACTCCTGGCATCATGGTGTGTTGGGTGCTCTGGATCCGTGGAACACATACAGGCCACCAACACTTAAAATAGGGCAACACTATTTTATTAAGTTAGAAACTGTTGAACATACTTTCACTGTGGATTAACACGATGTTAGATTAAACTGAAGACCTATGTCTGTCTGAACCAGTCTATACACTCAGCACATGGTGAAGATCTGTGCTGTAAGCTGTAAGCTCTGTCCTTCTAGGAGGCTACATCCCGAATGAGCGGGAACTCTGATGCCCCATGTCTTTACAGTGAGTGTGCTCTAACTGGTGATTGGCTGCAGTGTTGTGTGCGTTGATTGGTCCTGCTGTGTGTCCATCAGTGTGTGTGTATCTGCACCATGACATACTGTGGTGTATATTATGACAGTACACTTGCCTTTATTAGCTGTGCATAGAGTTTAAGATCAGGGAGGTTATGCTGGAACTGTATAAAATGTTGGTTAGGCCACAGTTAGAGTATTGAGTGAAGTTATAGAATCCACATTATAGTAGGGTTATGATAGCGCTGTAAAGCGTTCAGAGGAGATTTACCAGGATGTTGCCTGGGTTGGAGAGTTTTTGTTATGAAGAGATTGGATATACTTGGGTTGTTTTCCTTAGAGCAGAGGAGACTGACATGATTGAGATGTATAAAATTATGAGGAGCATAGATAGAGTAGACAGGAAGAAATATTTCCCCCGGTCGCTGTGACTGAGATACGCCAGACCCGCTCCACCAATTCGACTGCGAATCGTGCTGGCTGCCACTTAAGTGATAGCCAGCGTAATTTTGCAAAGGTGGGGGGAATCAATGACCAGATTTAAGGTGAAGGGCAGGAGGTTTAGAGGGGATGTGAGGAAAAACGTTTTCACCTAGAGGGTGGTGGGAGTTTGGACCTCACTGCCTGAAAGGGTGGTGGAAGAAGAGACCCTCATAACATTTTAACAAGTATTTAGATGTCCGCTTGCAATCCCAAGGCATACCCGCATACAAGGCAGTGGGCCAAGTGCTGGAAAATGGGATTAGATTGATCAGTGTGTTTTTGACTGACACAGACACGATGGGCTGAAAGGCCTTTTCTGTGCTGTAGGACTCTAAAACACCCCCGAGTGCTGGAGAATGTTACCAACCTCCCTGGACACCTGGACCTCTGATAGACCTCCAGCCTTAGGAGGCACCAGCAAATGAGTGATCTGAGACTAGATGAGACCTGCATACTTGATCGCAATGATGGATGACCTCTTGCTCTGTGTCCCATTCATACAATTTACAGTGCAGAAGGAGGCCATTTAGCCCATCGAGTCTGCACCCTACTCAAGCCCACGTATCTACCCTATCCCCGTAACCCAGGAACCCCCACTTAACCTTTTTTGGACACTAAGGGCAATTTTCGATGGCCAATCCACCTAACCCGCACATCTTTGGACTGTGGGAGGAAACCGGAGCACCCGGAGGAAACCCACGCAGACACGGGGAGAACATGCAGACTCCGCACAGACAGTGACCCAGCCGGGTTTCGAACCTGGGACCCTGGAGCTGTGAAGCAATTGTGCTAACCACTATGCTACCGTGCTGCCCAGGTCAATGCCAATTCACCACTCAAATATGCTGAGCGCAGAAGGTCATTGAACCTTCTCTGGCACTGGATCCAGGTTCGCCAGATGCGCTTATGGCTACTGATCTCAACAGCCACCTTCTCCATGCATTCTTGGTGAAGTTGTGTGGCTTCCTCCTCCCCGCTCTCAGCATCAGAACGTCCCTCCTCGCTGTCACCGCCTCAACCAGGACCCGGAGGCATTTATCTGGGAAACTGGGTGCGGCTGGCCCCCTGAACTCCTTCCCACCTGGTGTGGCCTGCTGCTTCCTTGACTTGCACAGTATTCTTCTGCAGTGCGTGGAGGCTACTTTTGAATTCGCGGCGAGCCACCATTCGTCCCGGTGCCCGCCGCGCAGTTGCTTACGTCAGACCTGCTCCACCAATTCGACTGCGAATCGTGCTGGCTGCCACTTAAGAGATAGCCAGCGTAATATCGCAACTTGAAATTGGATGTGGGCGGGAACAAGATTCACGGCCGCTTCTGGTTCCGCCCGCTGAGCGCACCCGCCAAGGGTGAAAGTCTATCCATAAGCTACCAATACCTCAATGGGAAGTAAAAAGAGGGATGATAGTAATGATGGAAATTGCTAATGCAGCAAACCTGCAGTTTCACAATCCATAATTACCCTGTGTGAATTTGTTTTGGTTTGGGTTATTTTGTTGCATTACAACGCATGCATCATTTATATTTTGCTTAGTCATGTTATGAGCCAGGGTTTAGAAAACTCCAAAGGTATATCATGGAGTTCACCTGACCTACAACTGTTTATTTAGTTTGGTTACAATGAACACAAGGGCCTGCCCTACAGGTGTTATTCAACAGAGGCTGTAAGCACTTTTAATCAAAAACAAAGTTTAGTCTACGAATTTAGTTAACATATTTTAAACACACACAGTAAGCATTTTTATCCAACATAAATAACCCACACAGCTACAGTATTCTATGTATAACCCTTTATAAATTTCTCCCATAAGCTGTTCCAACATAATAACAAGATCCCATAAACCTGAAAATCCTTTTCAAAGCACACAGCACTCAAGACCTGGTTTGGATGCTCTTGTGTCCTTTCCAAAACAGCAGGTTTGAATTTCTTCCAGAAAACAATTATTTATTTTCAAGTTATCAAGCAGTCTGGAAACAGCTTTTAAACTGAAGGTAGAGAGACTTGTCTGTCTAAATACAGCAGCCAAATGTGAAAACGACAGCAAAATACTCAAGAGCTACCAAAACAAGCCCAAAGCAAAATGAAAGTAAAACTCAGGGCCACAGCCCAGCTCCACCCACACAATGACATCACTGAAGCCATGTGATAAGACAAAACATTTTTAAAAATATATATATTTTATTCAAGTTTTTTGGCCAAACATAACAATACGTAGTGTTTCTTTTACACAACAATAAAGCAATATAAATAACCGTGGCCAGTTTTAAACAAATAAATAAGTAATATATAAACAAAAACAAAAAACAAAACTAAATGGCAACTGCCTTGTCCAAAATAAATACTCTCCAAAAATACAATCCAACAATCCAATATACAATTACATATACCACATACCTATACATATACAATAACATCCCTGAGAGTCCGTCCGATTCCTCCCCCCCCCCCCCGCCCTTCCCTCCCCCCCCCCCCCCCCCCTACCCCCTGGGTTGCTGCTGTTGTCTACTTCTTTTCCATTCCCTCTATCTTTCTGTGAGGTAGTCGACGAACGGTTGCCACCGCCTGGTGAACCCCTGAGCCGAACCCCTTAACACAAACTTAATCCGTTCTAACTTTATAAACCCTGCCATATCGTTTATCCAGGTCTCCACACCCGGGGGTTTGGCTTCCTTCCACATTAACAATATCCTGCGCCGGGCTACAAGGGACGCAAAGGCCAACACGTCAGCCTCTCTCGCCTCCTGCACTCCCGGCTCTTCTGCAACCCCAAATATAGCCAACCCCCAGCTTGGTTCGACACGGACCCCCACCACCTTCGAAAGCACCTTTGCCACCCCCACCCAGAACCCCTGTAGTGCTGGGCATGACCAGAACATGTGGGTGTGATTCGCTGGGCCTCTCGAGCATCTCGCACACCTATCCTCTACCCCAAAAAATTTATTAAGCCGTGCTCCAGTCATATGCGCCCTGTGTAGCACCTTAAATTGTATCAGGCTTAGCCTGGCACATGAGGACGATGAGTTTACCCTACGTAGGGCATCAGCCCACAGCCCCTCCTCAATCTCCTCCCCCAGTTCTTCTTCCCATTTCCCTTTCAGCTCATCTACCATGATCTCCCCCTCGTCCCTCATCTCCCTGTATATGTCCGCCACCTTACCGTCCCCCACCCATGTCTCTGGGTTTCACTCTATCCTGCACTTCCTGCGTCGGGAGCTGCGGGAATTCCCTCACCTGTTGCCTCACAAAAGCCCTCAATTGCATATACCGAAATGCATTCCCTTGGGGCAACCTATATTTCTCCATCAGCGCTCCCAGACTCGCAAACGTCCCGTCCAAGAACAGATCCCTCAGTTGCACAATCCCAGCTCTCTGCCATGCTCCAAATCCCCCATCCATTCTCCCCGGAACGAACCTATGATTGTTTCTTATCGGAGACCGCACCGAAGCTCCCGTCCCTCCCCTATGCCGTCTTCACTGCCCCCAAATTTTCAATGTAGCCACCACCACCGGGCTTGTGGTGTATTTCTTTGGTGAGAACGGCAACGGCGCCGTCACCATTGCTTGCAGGCTAGTCCCCCTGCAGGACGCCCTCTCCAATCTCTTCCATGCTGCTCCCTCCCCTTCTCCCATCCACTTACACACCATTGAAACATTGGCGGCCCAGTAGTACTCACTTAGGCTCGGTAGTGCCAGCCCCCGTCCCCGTCCCTACTACGCTGCAAGAATCCCCGCCTCACTCTCGGGGTCTTCCCAGCCCACACAAAACTCATAATGCTCTTCTCAATTCTTTTGAAAAAAGCCTTCGTGATCACCACCGGGAGGCACTGGAACACAAAAAGGAATCTCGGGAGGACCACCATTTTAACCGCCTGCACCCTACCTGCCAATGACAGGGACACCATGTCCCATCTCTTGAAATCCTCCTCCATCTGTTCCACCAACCGTGTTAAATTAAGCCTATGTAATGTACCCCAATTCTTGGCTATCTGGATCCCCAGGTACCGGAAGTCCCTTGTTACCTTCCTCAACGGTAAATCCTCTATCTGTCTGCTCTGCTCCCCCGGATGCACCACAAATAACTCACTTTTCCCCATGTTCAGTTTATACCCTGAAAAATCCCCAAACTCCCCAAGTATCCGCATTATCTCTGGCATCCCCTCCACTGGGTCCGCCACATATAGCAACAAATCATCCGCATACAGAGATACCCGGTGTTCTTCTCCCCCCCCTAAGTACTCCCCTCCACTTCCTGGAACCCCTCAGTGCCATGGCCAGGGGTTCAATCGCCAATGCAAACAATAACGGGGACAGAGGACATCCCTGCCTCGTCCCTCTATGGAGCCGAAAATAGTCAGACCCCCGTCCATTCGTGACCACGCTCGCCATCGGGGCCCTATACAGCAACTGTACCCACCTGATATACCCGTCCCCAAAGCCAAATCTCCTCAACACCTCCCACAAATAATCCCACTCCACTCTATCAAATGCTTTCTCGGCATCCATCGCCACCACTATCTCCGCTTCCCCCTCTGGTGGGGGCATCATCATTACCCCTAGCAGCCTCCGTATATTTGTATTTAGCTGTCTCCCCTTCACAAACCCAGTTTGGTCCTCATGGACCACTCCCGGGACACAATCCTCTATCCTCATTGCCATTACCTTGGCCAGAATCTTAGCGTCCACATTCAGGAGGGAAATAGGCCTATAGGACCCGCATTGCAGCGGGTCCTTTTCCTTCTTTAGGAGGCGCGATATCGTTGCCTCTGACATAGTCGGGGGCAGCTGCCCCCTTTCCCTCGCCTCATTAAAGGTTCTCATCAGTAGCGGGGCCAGCAAGTCCAAATATTTCTTATAGAATTCAACTGGGAATCCGTCTGGTCCCGAGGCCTTCCCCGCCTGCATGCTCCCAATCCCTTTCACTACTTCCTCCGTCTCAATCTGTGCTCCCAGCCCCACTCTCTCCTGCTCCTCCACCTTAGGAAATTCCAGCTGATCCAGAAAGCACATCATTCTCTCCTTCCCGTCCGAGGGCTGCGCTTCATGTAATCTTTCATAAAATGCCTTGAACACTCCATTCACTCTCTCCGCTCCCCGCTCCATCTCTCCCTCCTCATCTCTCACCCCTCCTATCTCCCTCGCTGCTCCCCTTTTCCTCAGTTGGTGGGCCAACAACCTACTCGCCTTCTCCCCATATTCGTACTGTACACCCTGTGCCTTCCTCCATTGTGCCTCTGAATTACCCGTAGTCAACAAGTCAAATTCTACATGTAGCCTTTGCCTTTCCCTGTACAGTCCCTCCTCCGGTGCCTCCGGGTATTGTCTGTCCACCCTCAGAAGTTCTTTCAACAACCGCTCCCTTTCCCTACCCTCCTGCTTTCCTTTATGTGCCCGAATAGATATCAGCTCCCCTCTAACCACTGCCTTCAGTGCCTCCCAGACCACTCCCACCTGTACCTCCCCATTATCATTAATTTCCAAGTACCTTTCAATACACCCCCTCACCCTTAAACACCCCCCCTCATCTGCCAATAATCCCATGTCCATTCTCCAGGGTGGAAGCTGTTGTTTTTCTTCCCCTATCTCCAGGTCCACCCAATGTGGAGCATGATCCGAGATGGCTATAGCCGTGTACTCCGTCCCCGTCACCTTTGGGATCAGTGCCCTTCCCAAAACAAAAAAATCTATTCGTGAAAATACTTTGTGTACATAGGAGAAAAACGAAAACTCCTTACTCCTAGGTCTACTAAATCTCCAGGGATCTACTCCTCCCATCTGCTCCATAAAATCCTTAAGCACCCTAGCTGCAGCCGTCCTCCTTCCGGTCCTGGACCTCGATCTGTCCAGCCCTGGGTCCAGCACCGTATTAAAGTCTCCACCCATTACCAACTTCCCCACTTCTGGTCCGGGATTCGTCCTAACATACGCCTCATAAAATTGGCATCATCCCAGTTCGGGGCATACACGTTCACTAATACCACCGCCTCCCCTTGCAGTTTGCCACTCACCATCACGTATCTGCCCCCACTATCCGCCACTATAGTCTTTGCCTCAAATATTACCCGCTTCCCCACTAGTATGGCCACCCTCCTGTTTTTTGCATCTAGCCCCGAATGAAACACCTGCCCCACCCATCCTTTGCGAAGTCTAACCTGGTCTATCAGCTTCAGATGCGTCTCCTGAAGCATAACCACATCTGCCTTAAGTTTCTTTACGTGTGCGAGTACCCGTGCCCTCTTAATCGGCCCGTTCAGCCCTCTCACATTCCACGTGATCAACCGGGTTGGGGGGCTCTTTACCCCCCCCCCCCCCCCCCCCCCCCCCCCCCCCCCCCCCCCCCCTTGACGACTAGCCATTTCCTTTTTCAATCCAGCTCCTCACCCGGTTCCCACGTAGCTGTATCCCCCCCAGGCGGCGCCCCCCCCCCGCCCCGACCCCCCCTCCCATACCAGCTCCCCCTTCTCCCCAGCAGCAGCAACCCAGTTAACCCCCCCCCCCGCTCGATCCCAAGCTAGCGTAATTGCACCCCCCATGTTGCTCCCAGAAGTCAGCAAACTCTGGCCGACCTCGGCTTCCCCCCGTGACCTTGGCTCAGACTGTGCGAGGCCCCCTCCTTCCTGCTTCCCGCCATGATTACCATAGCGCGGGAACAAAGCCCGCACTTCCCTTTTGGCCCCGCCCCCAATGGCCGGCGCCCTCAGCTCCTCATCCTCCCTCACTCCCTCCCCCACGACATGAGGAAGAGAGAGAAATTACAGGGTCGCAGGTTTAACAACTTGGGAAGTCCTCTCTTCCCCCTTTTCCCCCTTCATCCCACAAATTCACCCCCCCCACTTTTGTCCCAAACGTTCTTTTTCTGGCCCGCTCACTCCAGCTTCTCCTCGACAATAAATGTCCACGCCTCATCTGCCGTTTCGAAGTAGTGGTGTTTCCCTAGATGTGTGACCCACAGTCTTGCCGGTTGCAGCATTCCGAATTTGACCTTCCTTTTATGCAACACCGCCTTGGCCCGATTAAAGCTTGCCCTCCTTCTCGCCACCTCCGCACTCCAATCTTGATATACGCGGATCACCGCATTCTCCCACCTACTGCTCCGAGTTTTCTTTGCCCATCTGAGGACCACCTCTCTGTCCTTATATCGGAGAAATCTCACCACTATTGCTCGAGGAATTTCTCCAGGCCTCGGTCTTCGCGCCATAACCTGATGGGCTCCCTCCACCTCCAGCGGACCCGTCGGGGCCTCCGATCCCATTAACGAGTGCAGCATCGTGCTCACATATGCCCTGACGTCCGCCCCTTCTGCACCTTCGGGAAGACCAAGAATCCTTAGGTTCTTCCTCCTCGCATTATTCTCCAGCACCTCCAGCCTTTCCACACATCTTTTGTGTTGTGCCTCGTGGATCTCCGTTTTCACCACCAGGTCCTGTATGTCGTCCTCATTCTCAGCAGCCTTTGCCTTCACGACCCGAAGCTCCTGTTCCTGGGTGTTTGCTCCTCCTTTAGCCCCTCAATCGCTTGTAATATCGGGGCCAACAGCTCCTTCTTCATCTCCTTTTTGAGTTCATCTACGCAACGCCGCAGGAACTCTTGTTGGTCAGGGCCCCATATTAAACTGCCTCCTTCCGACGCCATCTTGCTTTGTGCCTGCCTTCCTGGCCACTGCTCTAGAGGATCCACCGCAATCCGCCTACTTTCCTCTCTTTTTTCCATCCGTGTCCAGGGGGGATTCCCTTCTGGATTACCACACAGTGTTATTTGCCGTTAAAATTGCCGATGGGGCTCCTATTAAGAGCCCAAAGGTCCGTTCCACCGGGAGCTGCCGAAACGTGCGACTCAGCTGATCATCACCGCACCCGGAAGTCAAGACAAAACATTTCTTAAAGGGACACTGCCATGACAGTCAGGTTTATTAGATTTCACGTGGGTCACGTTTTAGAATTCTTGTTGGATTTTGTGAATATCTTGAATTACTGGCTCAATGGACTGAATGTCCCACTCCTGCTCCTATGTTCCTATAAAGAAAGGCAAATTCTCAATATCCAGCCCCATACTTCCACGTGCCCCCCCCCCCCCCCCCCCCAACAACCGTATAAATCTGACTCCATTTCCAGTTCTCTCCTGCTTTGGCAAGAGGTCACCTAGACTCAAAACGTTAGCTCCCTTCCCTCTCCACAGATGCTGTCAGACCTGCTGAGATTGTCCAGTATTTTCTGTTTTTGTTCTATATTCCATTCCTTCTATGATACTACGAGTGATTGATATAATCTAAGCAGGAATAATTGTGAGCGCCATTGCACCACATGTAATCTTCATGTTGAAATATGATTTTAAATCCCAGGTATGAAAATAACTGGTGTACAAACTTCTGAAACAGCAAGGACTGCTATTAGGATGTACTATTCTCTTATAGATTTTGTTTCTCAGTCACAGCAACCCATAGACTATGTGAAGCTCCAGATAATGTTGAAAATATCCAAATACAGTACTAATGTTTCTAGATGCTATGAATAGCATTTTACTGAGGAAAGTAAATCCTCTCCCTGTTCTCCATGTCAGTTGGCTGGTCAATAGCATTCTCTGCTGCAGGTTAGTGACACATTGTTGGTCGGACTTTCCCTCGAATGAGAAATACAGCCAAGTTCCTTTGTGCCTGTTTTGATGGACTAATTATGCCATGGCATTGTTCAAAGAGGAGGGAGTTCTCCCAGTACTTTGAGCAACATTCCTTTCTTAAGTCCTGCCACTGGAAAAAAAATTCCTAATCCATCATATTTTGCATGGTTCTATAATGAGGATAAAAATCTGCTGATTTGCCTGCAAGACACATCCTCCCAGTTAAAATAATTTGTTGACTCTGAACCTCCCTTGGGACATAAAGTGTAATAATCTATAGATCTATTTGCTGAAGATGCTAACTTGTGCTACACTGTGATTCAGTGGCAGCTGACAGCTCTTGGTATATTGCCCAAGAGGCTGCTTCTGTGATCTCTGGTGTTGAATTGCTGTTTGACTGTATATATAGATATGACACGTACATATTCTCTGTATGGGTTACAGAAGAGAACTCTAGGAGTTGGAAGTTGGAACTTTGGTTAACGTTTCTTAAAACTACTGCAATGATAAAATCGGAGAGGGAAAGATGAAACGTTTGTTTGGAAACAAAACTGGGAGAAAGCTTGTGCCATGTGAATATGGGTTGATGTTTACATTTGCTGCAAATTTAACATAGCTGTCTCTTGTTTTAGTTTTCCTCTTGCCTCCTGACAGCTGCTGACATGCATCCCTGTGCAGTTCAGTGTCTGACTGACCTGCTGTTCTGACTGTTCAGGCGACAGCAGCTAAACGATGCAAGAACACTCTGCTGGCATGATTGTGTGTGTTTCTATTTTTTTTAAACAGAACATTGGGCAGCACAGTAGCACACATGGATAGCACTGTGGCTTCACAGCGCCTGGGTCCCAGGTTCGATTCCCCACTGGGTCACTGTCTGTGCGGAGTCTGCACGTTCTACCCATGTGTGCGTGGGTTTCCTCCGGGTGCTCCGATTTCCTCCCACAGTCCAAAGACGTGCAGGTTAGGTGGATTGGCCATGCTAAATTGCCCTTAGTGTCCAAAAAATGTTAGGAGGGGTTATTGGGTTCTGGGGATAGGGTGGAAGCGAGGGCTTAAGTGGGTCGATGCAGACTCGATGGGCTGAATGGCCTCCTTCTGCACTGTATGTTCTATGTATCTATTTATTGCTTCCCCTCTTTGCATGGCAGAAAAGCTTGGTCTGAGCTTCATGCTTCTTGGCAATTATGTGACTAGATTTGGGAATTCAGCATTGGAGGATTGTGGGTATAAACCTATGTGCGGTTACTTGGTGAAACCTTCTACACTGATGTTTGTAATATGCTGCCAAACCTACCTCACCCCCACAAACACTGACACCACCAACACATTTCTCTGCTCTTCTTCACAACCAGCCATGATTTTAAAAAAAATTAACTTACAGGATGTGGGCGTCACTGGCACAACCAGCATTTATTGCCCATCCCTAGTTGACCTTCAAACGGTGGTGGTGAGCTGCCTTCTTGTACCTGATTTGTGTGAACTTGAATATCAGAAAGTTTTGCAATTGGAGCTGAATCTAATTCCATCCTTCCCGTATGTCTTTTATTGCGGGTCACTGGACAATGGGGGCAGGAACCCTAGGTTTCTTCCTCATCATTCTAGCCCAGAATGCTGAAGGACAATTAAGAAGGGGTAAAGTAAATTTGTCATATAAAACAACTTCAGACAACTTTGATGTGACAATAAATATCAATCAATCATGTTTGAATTTGGTTCACTACTCATTCCTGCATGGTGGAAGGCTATGAAACATTAAACTAATACCAAATTATTCAGAGCTTTATTTTATAGTTTGCTATGTTATTTGAAGGCCTAATTTTAGCCATTGACCAGAAACTGAACTGGAGGAGCAATGGCTACAAGAGCAGGTTGGAGGCTGTAAATTCTGTGGAGAGGAACTTACCTCCTGACTCTCCAAATCCTGTCCACCATCTACAAGGCACAAGTCAGGAGTGTGATGGAATATTTTCCACTTGCCTGATGAATATAGTTTCAACAACGCTCAGGAAGCTTAACACCATCCAGGACAAAGCAGCCCGCTTGATTGGCACCCCATCAAACACTTCCAACATTCTCTTCCTCTACCACTGATGCACAGTAGCAGCAGTGTGCACCATCTACGAGATGCACTGCAGTAACTCAGCATGACTCCTTCGGTAGCATCTTCCAAACCTGTGACCTCCAGCCCCTAGAAGGATAAGGCAGCAGAGACCTGGGAACACCAAAACCTGCAAGTTTCCCACCAAGCCACACAACATCCCGACGTGGAACTATATCTCTGTTCCTTAGCTGTTGTCATGTGAGAGTACCTTGAAGAAATGGGTGTTTATCAGCGATGTCAGAGTGTGGGTGGATCTGGGCTGTCAGTCAGCTTTTTACTTTTGTTTTAGGCTGTTTGTTGCAGGGTGTGTTTCGTTTTAGTTTTAGTTTCGTTTTCAGCATTGGAGCTGAAGCCAGACCAAACAGGTGTACTGCTGTTCTCTCTGCCACCAAAAGACTATCTCTTGATCATTTGGTGAATTCAGAATTATAAATGTTCTCAGTAGTGAATGTAAACCTAATGTGCTTCTGTTGAAAAGTGTTTCTACTGGATGTTGTTTGGGAAGTTGTTATGGATTACTTAGTGTTGTATTCTTTGGGGGTTGTATTTGAATTGATGGTTGCTAAGATATTCACTGTATGTTTTAAAAAAGTTAACTTGAGTTAATAGAATAAACATTGTTTTGCTTTATAAAACGCTTTTCCATTTCTGCTGTACCACACCTGTAGAATGGGCCGTGTGCTCCCCATACCACAATATATTAAAAGTTGTGGGTCAGGTGAACTCCATGATACACTTTGTGGTTCTCTAAACCCTGGCCCATAATAAATTGGGGGCTCGAGGGGGATAAAAGTCTATCTATTGGATTGGCTTAGTGAACTTAAAGACAGAAAGCATATTGTGGTTGCTTTTCAGGTGTGGTATTCTAGTTTAAGTAGGGAGTGTGTTGTGGACAATGGCTCTTTCAGAGGCTCAGAAGTTTTTGTGGGTGGAGACGGGCACACACAGTACCTTATGGACAGAGACTAAAAGCAGACTGTTAGATTTGGCAAAAACATTGCATTTAACATTACCTGACAAAATGCGAAAAGATGAGGTAATTATGGCGGTGGCTTAGCATTTAAAGTTGCCTGAGATACTGTTTGACACATTGAAAATGGCAAAAACTCAGTTGCAAATTAAACAAATGGAACATGAGAAAGATTTGAAGCAGCTTGAATACAAAAGAGATAGAGAGGAAAGAGAAAGGGAGATACAGATCAGGGAAAAAGTTAAAGAGAGAGAGTTTGAACTTCAGAAAATGGCCATGAAACATGACAGTCAGTTAAAATTGACAGGCATAAAGGGAAACGTACAGTTGGATGATAGTGATGAGGATAGTGAGAAAGAGCGTCATAGTTGAAGGCTTGGTGGGGATCTATTTAAATATGTCCAAGCATTGCTAAGGTTTGATGAGAAGGTGGTAGAAGCCTTTTTCATTTCATTTCAGAAGGTAGCTAAACAAATGAAATGGCCACAGGACATGTGGTTATTACTGATTCAAACAAAGCTGGTTGGTAGGGCTAGTGAAGTGTATGCATCACTATCAGTGGAGGTATCTGGGACGTATGAGGAGGTGAAAAAATCCATCTTAGGTGCATATGAACTAGTGCCTGAAGCCTACAGACAAAAGTTTAGAAATTTGAGGAAAGAATTTGGTCAAACGTACATGGCGTTTGAAAGGATCAAACAGAGTAATTTTGATAGGTGGATAAGGGCTTTGAAAATAGACCAAACGTCTGAAGCTCTCAGAGAAATTATACTTTTGGAGGGGTTTAAAAGTTCAATTCCTGATGTAGTGAGAACTCATGTGGACGAACAGAGGGTTAAAATGGCGAGATTAGCAGCAGAAATGGCAGATAATTATGAATTAGTTCATAAATCAAAGCTTGGTTTCCGACATCAGTTTCAGTCTGTGAGGGATAGAAACTGGGGACATGAGAAATACTCAAGTGGTAAAGGTAAAGGTGATCTGATAGGAGATAATAAGGAGACTGTACCTCAGATTTTTAAAAAAATCCAGGAGGGTGTAAAAAAAATGAAAAGTTTCAAATGTTTTCACTGTAATAAACTAGGCCATGTAAAGTCACAGTGTTGGTGGTTGAAGAAAAGCACTGGGCAGGTTGATGTGGTAGAACAGGATAAGACAGTGGGGTTTGTTAAAGTGGTAAAGGAACGCCCGAGTGAAGCGAAGGAGGTGCAAAAGATTGTACAGCCTGATCAAGATTGCCAGATCTCTTTAAAGAATTTACTTGTGTGGGGAAAGTTTACTCATGTGTATCAGGAGGAGCAGGTAAAGAAGTCACAATTTTAAGAGATACGGAAGGTAGTCAATCTTTAATGGTAAGAGATGAGGAGTTATGTAGTTTGGGAAGAATGTTGCCAGAAAAGGTGGTAATAAGTGGAATTCAGGGTAAGAGGAGTAATGTTCAATTATAAAAGGTAAGGTTGGAAAGTCCAGTGACGAGTGGTGAAGTGGTAGTAGGAGTAATAGAGAAACTATCTTGTCCAGGAATGCAGTTTATCTTGGGTAATGATATAGCTGGATTGCAGGTGGGAGTGATGCCTACTGTGGTTGATAAGCCAGTGGAAAATCAGACAGCTGAAGTGTTGAAGTACAAATATCCTGGGATTTTTCCGGATTGTGTAGTAACAAGGTCGCAAAGTCACAGGTTAAGACAAGAGGAGAAATCAAAGAGTGAAGATGAACTCGAAGTGCAATTATCAGAAACGATTTTTGATCAGATAGTTGGAAAAGAACAGGTGGAGGATGAGGCGAATATTTTTAGTTCAGGAAAGTTGGCGGAGTTACAACAGAAAGATGTAGAAATAAAACGGATATATCAGAAAGCATACACGGAAGAGGAATCTGAGTGGATACCAGAGTGTTATTACCGTAAAAGTGATGACTTGATGAGAAAATGGAGACCTTTACATATGCAGGCGGATGAAAAGTGGGCAGAAGTTCATCAAGTAGTATTGCCGGAGGGTATAGAAAGGAGGTGTTGCGAGTTGCACATGAGGTACCAGTGGGAGGTCATTTGGGAATAAGGAAAACTCAAGCTAAAATCCAAAAACATTTTTATTGGCCTGGACTACATAAAGATGAAGTTAAATTTTGTCAATCACGTCACACATGTCAAGTGATAGGGAAACCTCAAGCAGTGATAAAACCAGAGCCCTTAATACCCATTCCAGCATTTGAGTAACCTTTTACACGGGTCCTAATTGATTGCGTAGGACTGCTTCCTAAAACAAAAAGTGGAAATCAATATCTTTTGATGATAATAGATGATGTGTCAACTAGGTTACCAGAGGCCTTTCCAGTACGTAATATTACAGCTAAAAAGATTGTGGAGGAGTTACTTAAATTCTTTACTAGATATGGACTACCCACAGAAATACAATCGGATCAAGGATCAAATTTTACCTCGAGGTTATTCAAACAAGTTATGGATAGCTTAGGAATAAAACAATTTAAATCAACTGCGTACCATCCAGAATCGCAGGGAGCGTTAGAAAGGTGGCACCAGACATTAAAGGCAATGTTGAGGGCTTATTGTCAAGATTATCCAGAGGATTGGGATAAAAGAATTCCATTCGTACTGTTTGCAATTGGGGATGCACCTAAATGAGTCAACCAAATTTAGTCATTTTGAACTAATTTTTGGTCATGAGGTAAGAGGACCACTTAAATTGATTAAGGAAAAATTGGTGAGTGAGAAATCGGAAATTATATTATTGGATTACGTGTCAAATTTTAGGGAACGATTAAATTGAGCAGGTGAATTGGCTAGACAACATTTAAAAGTTGCACTAAATGTGATGAAACAGGTAGCGGGCAAGAAATCCAAAGTTCGTAGTTTGGCCATTGGAGATAAAGTTTTAGTGTTGTTACCAGTGGTAGGTTAACCTTTAAAAGCAAGGTTTTGTGGACCGTATCAGATTGAAAGGAAATTAAGTGAGGTGAATTATGTGGTAAAAACACCAGATAGAAGGAAGACTCACAGAGTGTGTCATGTGAATATGCTTAAAAGGTACTTTGAAAGGGAAGGAACGAAAAAGGAGGTTTTAATGATTCTAACTCAAAGTGACGAACCAAATCCAGATGACTGTGAATTTGACATACCTCAAATTAAATTGGAAAATGAGGTTGTTCTTAAAAATTGGGATAAATTGTTGAGTTACCTTCCAGAGGAAAAACAAACTGACCTGAAAGAGTTATTGATATCACATGAGCAAGTTTGTAGACATAAATTGGGAAGTACTAAAATGGCTATACATGATATAGATGTGGGAAATGCTGTTCCAATCAAACAACATCCATACAGACTTAACCCTTTAAAATTGGCACAGGTTAACAAAGAGATTGAGAGTATGCTTAAAAATGGCACAATTGAATTGGGTTGCAGCCAATGCAGCTCACCCATAGTGATGGTACCAAAATCAGATGGTACCCAATGGTTGTGTGTGGACTACAGAAAGGTTAATGCAGTTACAAGAACGGACTCTTATCCTATCCCACGTTTGGAGGATTGCATTGAGAAAGTGGGACAATCAGCTTTTATTTCCAAACTGGATTTACTTAAAGGTTACTGGCAGGTACCTTTATCCGAAAGGGTGAAGGAGATTTCAGCTTTTGTGAGTCCAGATGGTATGTACCAATTCAAAGTTATGCCATTTGGCATGAAAAAAGCCCCAGCCACATTTCAACGGTTAACTAACAAAATTGTTTCAGGATTATCCAATTGTGCGGTATACATCGACGATCTGGTAATTTTCAGCCAGACATGGAAAGAACATTTGAAACATCTGATGGAGTTATTCGATCGACTTCAGGAGGCGGGCCTGGTGATAAACCTAGCCAAAAATGAATTTGGAAAAGCCCAAGTCATTTCCTTGGCCATACAATCGGACAGGGTCGAATGGTCAAACGGGATGTGAAACCAACAGTTATTAAGGAGTTTTCAATACCCTCAAGACAAAGGGAAATAATGCCATTTCTTGGCATGAGTGGATTTGATCGAACATTTATGCAAAAGTTTTGTAGCGTGATTGCTCCACTGATGGACTTGCTGAAGAAACGTCAAAAATTTCACTGGACAGCGGAGTTTCAACAGGCATTTGACTGCCTGAAAGCTGTGATAACCAATGCTCCTGTGTTGGAGAATTACAAGGAACTCTGTGATCAGATTGAACTAAAGTATCTGACTTTAAAGAGAAATGCCAAGGCTTAGAGAAATGGACGGATCGTGCAGAGACCTTCTTGTTCAGAGAGACTGTCAATCAAGAAAGATTTCAGTTGGAAGAAGAACGGGAAAAAAATGGGCTATATTATTATACCTGTTTGCGTGTGTTTTTTGAAACAAAAAAGTAGATTTACTGTGTGCATTTCTTAAAGGATAGTGAAAAGGTGAAAAATGAAACCATCTTGAAGTTGATGGGGTTTTTTTTTCTTGGGGGGAGGTGTCAAGAAATGGGTGTTTATCAGTAATGTCAGAGTGTGGGTGAAGCTGGGCTGTCTGTCAGCTTTTTACTTTCGTTTTAGGCTGTTTGCTGCAGGGTGTGTTTTAGTTACGTTTTCAGTGTTGGAGCTGAAGCCAGACCAAGCAGGTGTACTGCTGTTCTCTCTGCCATCAAAAGACTATCTCTTGATCATTTGGTGAATTCAGAATTATAAATGTTTTCAGTAGTGACTTTAACCTGATGTGTTTCTGGCTAAAGGTGTTTTTAAGTCGTATGGATATTAAAAAGAAAGCTGAAAGTATTGCTTAGTATTGTTGTCTTTGGGGGTTGTATTTGAATTGATGGTTGCTAAGATGTTCACTGTATGTTTTAAAAAGGTTAACTTGAGTTCATAGAATAAACATTGTTTTGCTTTATAAAACGCTTTTCCATTTCTGCTGTACCACACCTGTAGAGTGGGCCGTGTGCTCCCCATACCACAATTTATTAAAAGTTGTGGGTCAGGTGAACTCCTTGATACACTTTGGGGTTCTCTAAACCCTGGCCTGTAACACTGTCACTAGGTAAAAATCCTGGAACTCCTTCCCTAACAGCACTGTGAGTTCCCCTGCAACACATGGACTTCAGCAGTTAGAGAAGGCACTTTTCAAGACCCATTATAAATGGTGAATAAAAATACTGGTGTCGATGGCCAAATCCTGTGAAATAATTAAAAACTAGTATGTGGTAATACTGTAGGTAATAAAATCGTAAGTCATTTATCCACACAGAAGGGGGCCATTTGATCCATGGAGTCCATGCTAGCTCCCTGTGGAGAAATCCAGTCAGCCCCAATCCCCATTCAATTCCCATGGCTTGCAAAGTTCCCATCCAATTTGCTTTTGAAACCATTGATCATTTTTCCATCCCTTCATGGGCATGAGTGCCAAGTCATTCCCACTTGCTGTGTAAAACTGTGTTCCTCACGTTCCCTCTGCAAGTTTTGCCCAAAATCTTAAATCTGTGTTAACTGGTCCTTGTACCATCAGCCAATGGGAAGAGATTTTGCTCATCTACCTTTGCTGAACCTGCCATAATCATGTACACCTCTGTCATATCTCCCCACAATTTCCTTTCTCTCCAGGGAGAACAAGCTCAGCCTTTCCATCACAACCTTGTAAATAACCCCCCCCCCCAATCCCTGGAATCATTCCGGGAAATTTCCTCTGCACCCTCTCACAGGCTTTCACAACTTTAAATGCACTCTATGTAACTAGGACCAAACCAAAGGTTTACATAGCAAATTACATAGTAAATTAAGAGAAAATTGTGCGTAGCTGAAATTAAAACAGAAATGCTAGAAACACACAGGTCTGTCAGCATCTGTGGGGGAAAAGAAAACTACACCAATGTTTTGAGTGGGGCCGTTATTATTTCTGGTGAAGACTCGTGCACAAGATCTTCCCATATATGTCTTTTTCAGCTGCTGACCAACCTATAACTTATTCCAAACAGGCAACGTCCACATCTGTAATGGCATTTTAAAACCTCCATTAGGTCGCATGTGGTTCACTCCCAGGTGCAGGATCTATTAACGTGTCACATAATTCAGTTATATTCTAGAATTATTTTGTAGTTGTAGATATTGGATAATGCAAAATGCATACTGTGAAATCTGAACGAAAGACATAGTCTGACATTTGCAACGCATTTTCCTATTACGACTATCCAGACAGAGTTCTTTTTTAAAAATCAGGTTTTATATCTTGGAAGCAACCTTGCACAGAGATGCATTACGCTGCTCCCAAAGGATCAGTTCAGGCAGAGAGCCAGTCAATAGAGGCTGATGTCAGCAGTTTTTGCTGGTATTCGCGGTGCAGCATATGCAAACTGATGGATCTCGGACTAGTCCAGTTAAACGTTATGGAGAATGCCTTGCAAGACCTGAAATTCCTCTTTTGTCTAGACATGTGTGTCAACTGTAAGGTCTTTTCATTCAGCTACCTTTTCAAATTTTTGAAGCCTGGGAGGGAGCATCTAATATCTTTCACGGACGAGATTCTAATTCTGTGTTGACGTTGCTGTTTAATGCAATGCTTGTGTTTGAGCTGTTAAGCCCCACAAAATAAAAACCTACATCTCCGCACTCACCCTGTTTTTCTTTGTGCATTGCAGGCACATGAGTGGAACAAAAATGATGACCGACTACTGCAAGCTGTGGAGCATGGCGACACCGAGAAGGTGGCAGCCCTCCTGGGCAAAAAGGGGATCAGTCCCACCAAGCTGGACAACGAGGGCAAGTCTGCGTAAGTGAACCATAGACCAGCCCCTACTTTAGAGAAGACTGCTTGCAGAAAATTATTTTCTTAATTGTTATCTAGCTTGTTTGGGATTAATTCCTTTTTAAAATTATTCCATGTTTTAATTATAACAGCTGATAGTTACCGTACTAGTTCTGCATTATTGGATCTTAGTACAACTTCTGATGATTTGTTCTGCCCTGTGTGTTGGAAGATCCAAAAGGCAGGAGTTATTATGTCGATGGTGGAAATGCTGTTTAAAAGGAGTAATTCTCTTTTGGTTAGGACTGGATATTTACTGTATACAATAAACATGATGCTTCTATTGTTTCTAGTCTCAAAACTCCATTGAAAATTATCTTTGGTACATGACTGAGAAAAGAATAGCCTGCATCAGTGACACATTCTTTATTGCACATTGTGATAATCAGTTTTTGAAATTGATTATTTTACCCAAACTTGTTTTT
This sequence comes from Scyliorhinus torazame, assembly GCF_047496885.1. Taxonomy (NCBI): domain Eukaryota; kingdom Metazoa; phylum Chordata; class Chondrichthyes; order Carcharhiniformes; family Scyliorhinidae; genus Scyliorhinus; species Scyliorhinus torazame. Next base: position 279,659,078 of record NC_092709.1, on the reverse strand, counting down.
GATTGACATTAATAACTCGCGTGAAATTTTATATGAAGTGTTTAGAAATTAATCTGAATTGTCAGTAATGTTACAATAAATGTACAATTCTTCAGAAATGCAATGTAGATTCTCAGAATATACTCTCACAAAATAGGTCATAAATCTATACCAATCTTCATATTTGTTGTGATTATCACAAGAACCGTTGCATTTTAAATCCATTATGCATGGTTAGTGGATTGCTAAACAAACTGTTTAAATGAACAGCTTTGGACAAGGCGCAGCTGTCTTTCACCCCTCCTTTTAAAAGGGCCTCCAGCTTTTTTCCTGGCACTGTGTAACCTCAGTTCATGAAAGTATAAACCAAGTTGAGGTAATATTTGAAACGTGTAATTGATCTCACCAAAATTACTGGTTTTGAGAGAATATAATTTCCTTGATGGCAAATGAGTTTCTTGAAAGTTATTGCATACAATACTTTAGGCTGCAGCGTCATCAGTGACATTAATTGGAATTTGAAAAGCTGTGCAGTTTTTCCCAGAGTTGCTGAACAAAACTCTTTCTTGAAAATTGTAGATGCCATTTTGATTTGGCACCTCGCATTCTTACACGTCACAGAATCAAAGGAAATGTAGTCACCTTTGGAATGCAAAAAAGGCATATTCATGACATGAATTTAAAGCATTAGAACTGGCCTGAGTGTTCCAGGGCCCAAGGAGAGAAAATCCATTGAAAATTACCACTCCAAAGTATTATCCAGTGACTTTTGCTGGAAAGTCTATGGCTGGAATTCTCTGGCCGTTCGCTGGCGGCGGGATTCCGTGGTCCTGCCTGCAGTGCATCCCCACCCATGGGTTTTCTGGCGGCGTGGGGTGGCTTCAATGGGAAATCCCATTGACAGCGGTGGGAGCAGAGAATCCTGCCGCCCAGCAAATAGCGTGTCACCTCCCACCGCAGAGAAACACGCGGCTGGGAGGCCGAAGAATCCCGCCCTATTTGTATCGATGGCAAGGCCGGATAAGATTCAGGTCAGAACCTTCCAAAGAAACTTGCAGCTCGCGCCACCAAGTCTCTTGTATGAAGAGTGGTCATTGGGGTGAGCTAGTGGTTAGCTGGTGGCACCCAAGGACCTAATGCTAAGTATCAGGAATGGAGAAAATTGGAGAGATAACATGTTCTTGGCAACAATAACAAATGATATATATATATATGGTGCCTTTAATCAAATGAAAGTCCCAAGGCATTTCACAGGAGTATTACAAAGCAAAGTATGACAGCGAGCTACAGTAGGAACTGTTTGACGGGCTGACCAAATACTTGGTCAAAGAGGTATGTTTTTAAGTAGAATTCCGAGCTCAAGAAGTGTAGGGAGGGGATCCCAGAGTTTGGGGCCTAGGCAATTGAGGCACAACCATGATGATTTTTTTTTTAAATTAAGGGGCAGTTTAACTTGGACAATCCACCTACCCTGCACATTTTTGGGTTGTGGGGTGAGACCCATGCAGACACAGGGAGAATGTGCAAACTCCACACAAACAGTGACCCAGTGCCAGAATCAAAACCAGGTCCTCTGCGCGGTGCGGTAGCAGTGCTAACCACTACGCCAAGGTGCCACTCTCGACCATGAATGATGAAACTGTTAGAATTGGGAATGCACAAGATGCCTGAATTAAGGAGTGCAAATATTTTGGAGGGTCGTAGGCTTGTGGAGATTACAGAAATAGGGAGGTGCAAAGTCATGGAGGGAATTGAAAACCGGGATGAGAATTTTAGAGTTAAGATGTTGTTTGACCGGGAGCCAATAAAGGTCATCAAGATCGGGCAACGAGACCTGTTGTGAGTTAAGACATGCGCAGCAGAATGTTGAATGATCTCAAGTTTACAGAGGGTGGAATGTGGGAAAACGGCCAGAAGTGCATTGTAATAGTCAAATCTAGAGAAAACAAAGGCAAGGAATGAGGGTTTCAACAGCAGATGAACTGAGACGGGGCAAAGTTGAGCAATGTTATAGAGGTGGAAAAAGGCAATCCTAAGAGATGGTGCGATTTGAAGTTTGAAGCTCGTCTTGGGATCAAATGGGACAATAATTTAAATGCTTGGTGACTTAAACGGACGTGTCTTGTTCCATTTGAGAGAACATAATGCTGTGTACAATTTGGCATCTTGCATAGATTAAGGTACCAGCTTATTTTTACAAAAAGTGTAATAATTGTGAAGAGTTTAACTGATTGGTTTGCTTTATAATCGTGGAAATGTGGAAATGTTTCTTTGGCCTTGTCTCAGTGACATATTTAGTTTTCAGAACCTAAACCCAGGTCTGCTAATCTAAAGTATCCAAAATATAAATTGAAATGGGAGTCAAGTTCAAATTTCCAGGCAAGTCACGCTGTAATGGTATTGCATAGGGATTTCATAGAATCACAGCATCACTACAGTGCAGAAGGAGGCCATTTGGCTCATGGAGTCTGCATCGACCCTTTGAAAGAACGCCCTAGTCCTGTAACCTAGTAACCCCACCTAGCCTTTTGGTTCTAAGCTTTCTCCAGATGAACATGGTGCAGCAATGAAATTACAAACCACAATGTCAACTTGTCGTATTGAGACCCTGGAACCCTCCCAAGAACTCTAAAACTTGGAACTTCTTAAAAATGTTATAAATATTTTTAAAGTTGAAGGAAAATCATGGGGCGGTGCAGGAGGACTAGTAAGAAGTGTGCGGCTGGTGAGATTATGTTCTATGAAAATATTGAATGTAATCCTATTTGTTTGGGTCTGTCAACGTGCAGACTGCTCTTTGAAAGGATTATTGCATATAATTTACCGGGGAGCTGCAAGTTTAGTCGATTTCTCAGTTTGGAGTATATTACCAAGGCGGTGAAATGTTTGCTGTGAGCTTGCACCTATGAGGAACTTGAATGATGCCGCTAAATTAAATTTCAAGACAAGTTTTATTTTCTATTCTACGAATATGGGCAAGAACTGGGTTCAGTAGCCTGGGAAGGAAAATAGTCTCATGTTCCGACTTACTTCTCCTTGTCCACTTGTTTTAATATTCACCAACACTGAGGGACATCAGTAGGATTGTTGTATAAAAATGAAAAACCATGGACATTAAGGAAATAGGGCGGCACGGTAGCACAGTGGTTAGCACAGTTGCTTCACAGGTCCAGGCTCCCATGTACGATTCCCAGCTTGGGTCACTGTCTGTGCGGAGTCTGCACGTTCTCCCCGTGTCTGCGTGGGTTTCCTCCGGGTGCCCCAGTTTCCTCCCTTAGTCCAAAGATGTGTAGGCCAGGTGGATTGGCCGTACTACATTGCCTTTAGTGTCAAAAAAGGTTGGGTGGGGTTACTGTGTTACGGGGATAGGTGGAGGTATGGGCTTATGTAGGATGCTCATTGCAAGGGCCGGTGCAGACTTGATGGGCCGAATGACCTCCTTCTGCACTGTAAATTCTATGATCATATGCCGAAGGGCTCCACAGTTTGTTTCTGTAAGTTATGCTTTAGTGCCTGCCAATTCCATAAATTGAAAAGAAAATAATGCCTTGGTTCTAAATTGACAATGGTTGTTAAGTTCATTAGCATGATCCCTTCTATTCCTACATTGACCTTTTGAGGCTGAAATATTCATCAGTTGTGTCCATAATCCTTGACGCGGTGGCACAGTGGTTAGCACTGCTGCTTCACAGTACTATGGACCTGGGTTCCATTCCAGCCTTAGATGACTGTGTGGAGATTGCACATTCTCCCTGTGTCAACATGGGTTTCCTCTGGGTCCCTGGTGACCTTCCACAGTCCAAAGATTTGCAGGTTTGATAGATTGGTAATACAAAATTTCCTCTGAATAGTGTGCAGGTTAGATGGGTTGGTTACGGGGATGGGGCAGGGGAGTGGGCTGAGGTAGGGTGCTCTCTTGGAGGGTTGCTGTAAACTTGATGGGCTGAATGGCCTTCTTTGCACTGTAGGGATTCTATGACTTCAGTACTAAGATTAATGCTGATCAGGAATAAAACATTAAGGAAGTGCAAGGTCAGCATACAGTTGTAATACCATTTCATTTCTAAGGGCGGAATTTTCTGTTTTTTTTCTTCTTGAGTGCTGGACCAGGCGAGACGAACGCTGTGCAGCTCACAGCTGTCTTTTATCGCCATATTGCCCAGAACGTTGAAGAAAAAAAACCCTGAAGCCGTGTCCCATGCCTTCATGCTGGCGGGAACCACATTATGTCAATGGTGTGGGGCAAGGACGGGTACAATCACGCTGAAAGATCTCGCCAGCGAGAATCCTTCTTTTGGCCTCTCACAGGAGTTTGCACCCGTGTCGCAAAGAACATAGGTCTCAAAAGCCCGGCCGAGTTTTCTTGAAGATGGAGACTCAGTGGTGGGCACTCCCATGTTGTTCTGCATCATTTTAAATTACTGACACAATCCATGGATCAATTTTGAGACCAGTCCCGATTCTCCGCTGGTCAGAGCACTAGTCTCCAGGACGGAGAATCCCAGTCTATGTCACTGTTGCTGTTCTTCCTGAACTCTGCTGTGTAGGTTAGAGGATTAACTTTAATAAGCATAATTTGTAAAGGATTGAAAGTTAGGCTCTTAAATTATGGATCATTAAAATGTTTATCTTTATGTTAAACTTTTCACTTTTAGACTCTAGTTGTAGAAATGTTTGCTAAGAAATTTATAAGTCACATGGATGAATGAGTAATCTAAATATCTGCTCTTGCTTGCATTGTACAGTGTGATTTATTATCGAAACATTTGACTTCAGCTGAGTAAATTATGGCTGCCTGATATACATTTTTTGTGTACCAGCATTAGTTTACTTCCATCTTCATTGTAATATTACATTGATTATTGGAATTCACATTTCCATGTGTTGTAAGTTAGGACTATTAATTTACATAGCCATAAAATGTACTTACCAATGTTCGTAACAAAACTGCAATTGATTCTTCGGTATCATAGTGAAGAACAAGATTTTGGACTCGGGAAAGGAGATTTGTATCTCACATTTACTTCACTGATTGAAGTATTTGGAAAATCTCTTCAATATTTCTGTTATATTTTCATCCAACATGCCATTTCTTTATTTACTCTGCTGTGTTGCTTTTATTGAAAATTTAACCCACTTGTATGCTGAAAATGTAAATTTTCAGAAATTTTGGGCGGGATTCTCTCAGCCCAGGCCGGACCGGCGAATCACCGGGCTGGGCGCGAATCACGCGACGCCGCCCCTACGCCGGTCCGCTGATTCTCCGGAGAGCGGAGAATCACCGCTATTGCCGCCGGCGTGCCGTCGGTCGGGGGCGGCTCTATGCGGCTCTCCTGGCAGTTCTCCGCCCGGGATGGGCCGAGCGGTGGTAGAAAAAAATCCGAGTTCTGCCGGCGCTGTCCACGTGTGGCCTTACCCAGCGGGACCTCGGCGTCCGTCCATCCGGGGGCGGCCTGGTAGGAGGAGGGGGTCCGACCCTGCGGGTGGGCCTCCGCTGTGGCCTGGCCCGCGATCAGGGCCTACCAATCGGCGGGCCGGCCTCTCGGGCTGAGGGCCTATTTTGCTCCGCGCCAGCCCCTGTAGCCCTACGCCATGTTGTGTCGGGCCGGCGCGCAGAAGGGAGCTGCTGAGCATGTGCGCAATCGCGCTGGTCGCACTGCACATGCGCGCATTGGCACCGGTCGCAATGCCCATCTCATGCCGGTATTGGCAGCAGGAATGGCGTGGGTCGCTCCAGTGCCGTGCTGGCTCCCTATAGGGGTCAGAATCGCTGCTCCTGGGGGCATATTGACGCTGTCGTGAAACGTGACGCCGTTTACGACGGTGTCAACACTTAACCTCAGGATCAGAGAATCCCGCCCATTATTTTTTTATTTTTCCAATACGGGGTTAATCCACCTAATCTGCACATCGTTTTGGATATGGGGGGCGAGACCCACGCAGACACTGGGAGAATGTGCAAACTCCACACATACAGGGCGCGATTCTTCACTCCCACGCCGAAGTGGCCGCGCCGTCGTGAACGCCGTCGAGGTTCACGACGGCGCGGAACGTCCCCGATCCCGACCGTTTCAGGGCCCGAAAAAGGGCTAGGATCGGGGCCGCGAGAACCTCGGGGGGGCGTTCTGCGAAGGCCGCGTTGTCACCATGCAACGCCCGAATGACGCACCGCTGCGTCATAAATTGCGTGAACCGCGCACAGAGGACCCGGAGGAGAAGAGAGGAGATGGCTGAGCCCCGAAGAGCCTCACCGAGGTTCCGGGATACGGACCTGGACACCCTGGTAGATGAGGTGGAGCGGAGAAGGGACACCCTCTGCCCAAGACGTGGACATCGCCAGCCATCCAGCGCGGTGAGGCACGGCTGGCGGGAGGTGGGCACTGCAGTCAGTGCTGTGGGGCAGACCCCCCGGACGGGGGAGCAGTGCCGCAAGAAGCTGCACGACCTCACCCGGGCTGCCAGGATAAGGGCCATGAGGGTGCCCCCAGGCTCCCCGCCCCCCCGGGCACGGGGGAGGAAGTGGGGTTGGGGGGGGGGGGCGTTGGGAGTGTTGGGGGGGACTGGGGCATCAGGGGCGATGTTGGGGGGGGTCAGGGGGTTTGGGGGGGTCACGGTGCCCAACTATCTACTCGACCCACATGAGCCCCGGGACCCCCCTGGAGCGAAGCCATGGCGTGCTGTCTCCTGAACCAGCAACAATGTTGTCAATATCTGCATGCCCTGATGATACCCGCCTAATGGTGATGCTTTATCCATTAGCCAGATGCCCCCACCCCCCCCAGGACAAGACAGCGTATAACCAGCGGGAGCGCATGAGAACCGGAGGGGGTTCTCCAGTCCTGCACCCCCTAACCATTCACGAGCAGAGGGCCCTGGACCTCGCTGGGGGATCCGCCACCCGGGAGATCGCGCCATGCCAGGTCGGAGGCGCAGAAGCAAGTGAGAGAACCCTGCATGTCCTCCCCACCCCCAACCCGTCATCGCCCCAGATCCCATCCCCCCTCACACTCCGGCCACTGCACCCCAGATCCCATCCCCCCTCACACTCTGGCCACTGCACCCCAGATCCCATCCCCCCTCACACTGTGCACCCACCATCACCATACACCCGGGCCACCGTGTCTAACGAACCCTGAATCTTTTATGTTCCCCAGGGCCATCGGCCAAACCTTCAGGGACGTCTCGCCCAGGAAGCAGCGCAACGCCACCCACCGCAATGGCACCCAGGGACGCACGCCAGAGGTTGGCAGTTGGTCGGACAGGAGGGCAGACCTCACAGTCTGGGACACAGGACCGGGACGCTGAGACCTCCGGGACAGACATTAGTCAGGGGCACAGGGTGGACAGTAATGCCGAAGCCCACATCACGGCCACGCACTCGCTGGATCGAACTGGAGGTCAAGACGACATGTCTCGCATGGAGCTTGCGCCGGGCCATGAGGGGGACCAGTCCACACCAGACATCTTGACGGACGATGACCTCGAGCTAGCGGCACTGCTGTCTCCCACACCGTCCACCATCGCAGAGACACTCATCTCAGTTGGGCAGATAAGTGATGAGGCTCCCGGGTCACAGTCTGGTGCGCACCCCACAGCCGAGCCGGTACAGCAGGTGGAGTTTGGAACAGCCGAGGGGCTGGACGGTCGGAGGGCAGCCCAGGCCCAGCAACCAGCTGCCACCCAGACGGTTCCCGGGTTCCTGGATGTAATTGACCCACCCAGACAACCGATGCGTATGGACACCCAGGGACTGAGTAACGGGATGAGGGCCATCTTCCAGGACCTGCACACGCAGCTGGAGGAGTCTATCCGCGTCCAGGAGCAGGGAGTGGTGCCGCTCGTCGCAGCCACCCAAGCCGACACCGCACGTGTGGCGTCCGCGGTGAAGGCAATGGGTGAAGGGGTTTTGGCCATGAGTCAGGTTCTGCAAGGCGTTGGGCTTCACGTGCACGGGTCATCCATGGCCCAGGAGAGGGCTGCCCTCTCACAGGTAGCCATGCGCCAGAGCCAACAGGACATTGCCGCCGCTCTCGGGGCCCTGGCTGAGTCTCACCATGCCATGGCCCGGTCCCAGCAAGCGATGGCTCAGTACCAGCAGTCGGTTGCGGAGAGCATAGACCACCTGGCGCACGTGATGGATAGCGTCGCGCACTCACAGGTCGAGATCGCACAGACCTTGGCAGGAATGTGGCACTCCCTGGGCCCCGTCTCGGCGAACATTCGGACCGTGGTCGATACCGCTGCAGGCCTCCAGGACTGGCAGTGCCAGGTGTCGGGGGTGCGACGGGCATGTCTCCAAGCGCATCTCCATCCCACAGTGAGGCCCGTGGGCCACCGGGCCCCCCGAGGGAGGAGCAGGTTCTGGGGCCCGTCCCGGTAGCTCCACCTAGGGACGTCCCGGTACACTCGGCCTCCCCCCGTTCCGTCCCTGGCGCATCTGGTGGGGAGCGGGCAGGTCAGGGTGGCACCATGCCATCCAGCATGCCCGCAGAGCAGCCTGGCCCATCGAAGCCGGGCCGCCCCAGGAAACGCATGCCGAAGGGGAGCCATGTCGAAGGGCGTGATTCACAGCAGTCCACCTCCACTCCTGCTGTACCATCTGGGAACACACCTAGACGTAGTGGTAGGGCCCGTAAGGCAAAGTCATTAGGCACGTAAGAAGTTGGCACGGGTGCAGGGCACAGTTTAATTGTAGGGGGTAGGGCACCTATGTTCACCACACGAATAAACGCAGTGTTAAATCTGACTTGTAAGACTGTGTGCTATGTCCGGTGCCAGGGGGCTCGGGAGGGTGCCCGATTGGCGTCGTGGTATACGAGCCGTTCAAGGTCTGTTCCGGATGTGGTGACCCCCCCCTGTCCCCCCCGTCCCCCCATAATCGGACACCGTTGTCCTCGGTACACCCCACGGGCATGTGGTGAAATATCCGTCACGAAGGCTGTGACCACCGGAGTGCATGGTTCAGCTATAGCCATGAGTCAGACCTCGGCTGGCGAATCTGAGGCACACAGCTCATCGCAGAGCGGGCCGTCATCATTCAACATGGCAGTGTTCACACCCGCTTACCCAATCATCAATGTTGTGCAATCCCGTAGTGCCGCAGTGGTAAGGTGATGTGGAATTGTTGCCGTGAATGCGGTGCCGGGGGGGGGTTGCCCGTGTACAGGAGTGACGGTGCAAGTGTTCAGCGAATCCCACCCCCCACAGTGCGTGAACCGTGCGGCCACCAACGCGTTGCGTGCCCGCTGTCCCCGGCGGTGCCATCGCGCAGCCTCCTGGGCGTAACGAGCAGCTGGCCAGTGTCTGTGTCCTGCGCCCCTCCCCCCACCCTGATGCGCCTCCTCCTCCGCATCCTCCTCTTCCCCATCCCCCTCGTTTGCGTTGGCTCCGGTGCCGTGGGGTCCTCCCTCCGGCTCCTCCACCAGGTCATCTCCCCTCTGCATGGCAATGTTGTGCAGCGCACAGCAGACCACAACTATGCGACCGACCCTGTCGGGCCGGTACTGCAGGGCCCCTCCTGATCGGTCCAGGCATCTGAAGCGCATCTTCAGCAGCCCGAAGCACCGCTCCACCACACCCCTGGTTGCTGCATGTGCCTCGTTGTATAGGCTCTCCGCATTGGTGTGAGGCCTCCGTATTGGCGTCAGCAGCCATGACCTCAATGGATAGCCCTTGTCGCCCAGCAACCAGCCCCTCAGCCGGTGGGGGGCATCCATCGAACATTGCGGGGATGAACGACTGTGCCAGAATGTAGGTGTCATGCACACTGCCGGGGTACTTTGCACACACGTGCATGATCTTCATGTGGGGGTCGCACACCACCTGAATGTTCATGGAGTATGTGCCCTTTCTGTTCATGAACACTTCCCTGCTGTCTGCAGGTGGGCGCATGGGGACGTGCACACCATCGATGACACCCTGGACCATCGGTATCCCGGCCACCTTGGCGAATGCACGTGCCCGTGCTTCCTGCTGTGCTCGGTCCTCGGGGAATTGAATGTACCTGTCCGCGATGGCGTACAAGGCGTCGGTGACGGCCCCGATGCACCTGTGGATCGATGCCTGTGATATCCTGGAGAGGTCCCCGCTCGGCGCCTGGAAGGAACCGGTCGCATAGAAGTTTAGGGCCACCGTCACCTTGACGGAGACTGGTATCGCGAGTCCTCCTCCCATTCCACGTGGTGCGAGGTGCGCCACGAGCTGGCATATATGTGTGACCGTCTCCCTGCTGAACCATAGTCTCCTCCTGCATGTGATGTCCGGTCGGGCCTCGAACGACATTCTGTCACGGTACACCCTCGGCCTTGCTGGATGCCTGTGGCGCCCTGGCACCACCATCAGTGGATCCTCCTGCTCCTCCTCCTCCTCCTGCTCCCCCCCAAGCACTTCCCCTGCATTCTGGCGGTCAATGTTCCCCTCGGCATCCCCCTATACATTCGGGTCCTGAGCGCCTGCGGCCTGCGCGGCGACGACGGGCCACTCCGCGGCCATCCCCTCTGCTACACCGGCAACCACTGCATCTGCAGCCACTGTGGGCCGTCCGACTCTACGCTGCCGGATGGCAAACTCCAGAGCTGCTGCTCCAACCACGGCAGTGAACATCGCTGTCTGGTTGGCATACATGGTGACCTGCAGGAGGATGGTGGGGGGCAGAGAAACGACATGTTACACGGAGGTTCTTCCACACCTTGTCAGCCGGGCTGCATGGGATCCCTGTGTGCCCCGGTGGCCTGGTCGCGCTGCAGATACACAGACAGCAGAACACCTGGTCACTGTCTGCGCCCAACGGTCAGTTCACACCGTACTGCTCACCAGTGTGCCAGTCGCCTGTGCCCATCAGCCGCACGCACCCTGCGGCCGTGTCCTCGTCACCGTCCCGCCATATCAGGGCGGCTGACATGTGGCATCCGCGGATGGACGATACCATCCACACTCTCCCTCACCCCCCCTCCCACCTGCACACTCTCCCTCACCCCCCTCCCACCTGCACACTCTCCCTCACCCCCCCCCACCTGCACACTCTCCCGCCCCCCCTCCCACCTGCACACTCTCCCTCACCCCCCTCACCTGCAGACTCTCCCTCATCCCCCCCACCTGCACACTCTCCCGCCCCCCCCTCCCACCTGCACACTCCCTCACCACCCCTCCCACCTGCACACTCTCCCGCACCCCCCCCACCTGCACACTCTCCCGCCCCCCCTCCCACCTGCACACTCTCCCTCATCCTCCCCCACCTGCACACTCTCCCGCACCCCCCTCCCACCTGCACACTCTCCCACCCCCCCTCCCACCTGCACACTCTCCCTCACCCCCCCTCCCACCTGCACACTCTCCCGCACCCCCCCTCCCACCTGCACACTCTCCCGCACCTCCCCCCCCCACCTGCACACTCTCCCGCACCCCCCCTCCCACCTGCACACTCTCCCGCACCTCCCCCCCCCACCTGCACACTCTCCCGCACCCCCCCTCCCACCTGCACACTCTCCCGCACCCCCCCCCCCCCTCCCACCTGCACACTCTCCCGCACCCCCCCCCCCCCCTCCCTTTGGCCGCAGCCTTCTCGGGGAAGCCGACCCGGTCTCCAGGAGCTGCGGAACCGTCCGCTCACCTCCTCACTGCTCAGCGTCAGCCAGCATGACTGGCTGACGACTTTAAACAGCAGGTGTGAACGGCGACGGCGTGAACTGGGGTCACGCCGTCGGGACGTCGGCCCATCCGGGCCTGAGAATAGCAGGGGTGCCGGAGAATCGCCGTTTTGGGTGTCTCGGGCGATTCTCCAGCCTGCGGCCCGCAAAACTCGACCGTGCCGTTCCCGCCGCTTAGGAGAATCGCGGGAGGGCGTCGGAGCGGCGTTGCGGCAAATTCTGGCGGCCCAGGCGATTCTCCCAACCGGCGTGGGAGTGGAGAATCGCGCCCATAGTGTCCCGGGCCAGGATCGAACCCAGGTCCTCGACTGAGGCAGCAATGCCAACCACTATGCCACCATGTCGCTCTTAAATTTTCAGAAATCATTTTTAAAAACACTCTTTATTTCCTACATTTCCGGTAAGAAGATGGCTGTTCTTCTGAAACCCCCCGCCTGGCACCGGCACATCCCGAGGGAACGGCAGAATGGGGTGGCACAGCGAAGCCGGTAACACCGGTAAGTCAGCCGGGGCCCTCAGGCGACAGGCCCTCCAGAGGACTTCCGCCCAGGGCATCAAAAGCCACAGGGCGCGATACACAGCAGGCTGCCTCCACCTCTAGCATGCATCCTGAGGACACACCTAGAGGCAGCACTAGGCCACATAAGATCAAGGAGCACTGAGTGGGCACAGTGGAGCACTGGGTGGGTGGGTGGGTGGGGGGTCGCTGTGTGTAGCTAGGGAAAATGGAAATGTCCAATGTTCATAATTAAAACATGATACATATGCAGCCTCTGTTACGATAATCTTCACAGCAGGCTTAACCACCCCCCCAGGCACAGGGGTCCAAGATCAAATGCCCCTGATGCAGACTCCGTTCAGAAGATGGGTGTGAAAGACAGGAGTCCGACTATGGCATAAACTGAGGAGCACCAGAGCTTACCTCACAGCGAGTTATCACTCTCCTACCTTGTATATTGACCCGCTGACAGTGCCAAAACAGGACCATCACCCTGGGGTAATGTTATACTGACCCAGGGGTAATGTTACACTGACCCTGGAAGCGGGGAACAAGGTAGTCGTTGGTGCAGGAGAGTCAGAGAATGGGGGGGTGCGGGTAAGAGGAGGAGGAAGGGGAATGAGAGGGTGGAAGAAGGGGAATGGGGAGGGAGGGGTGAGCTGGCAGACGATGCCTCATGCTATGAGAATCGGGTGAGGATGAGGGCTTCCCTATTCCTCTGGCCATGTCAGAATCTTGCCGCCGCCAGTCCTCCATCCTCCAGCTCCTCCTTCAGGTCCTCCCCAGGCTTTTCCATCCCATCCAGTTCTGCCTCATCCAGCATGTCACCCATAATGTGCCAGTTGTGGAGTGCAGAGCAGACCACCATAAAGCGGGAGACCCTCTGGGGGGTGTATTGTAGCGCACCACTAGAGCAGTTTGTGTGAAAGCACGAGAGCATCGGAACAGCATTTTGAGCAGTCCGGCGCACCACTTAATGACAGCGCGGAGGGCAGCATGGGCCTTGTTGTATCGGATCTTCGCCTCGATCTGTAGGCATGTAATTACCTGGGACCTCTGCGGGTACCCCTTATCTCCCAAGAGCCAACCGGTAATCCTGGGGTGGTCCTCAGAAGACACCTGGAATCTCAGTGACCCAGGATTAGCTGCCATGCACACTCCCTGGGAAGCATGCACGCGTGCATGATCTGGAGTGGTGGTCGCACAAGAGTTGAACATTTAGGGAGCGAAACCCCTTCCTGTTAATGAAGGGCACTCTCTGATGCCCAGATGCACGCAAGGCTACATACATGCCATCAATTACCTCCTGGACCTGGGCATACTGCCGACAACGGAGAATCTTGCAGCCCAGGCATCCTAGACTAGGTCCAGCTTAAAGTTGATAAAATCTGATGCCCTGGCATACAGGCCTGTGTGACTTCACGGATGTCCTTGTGGGTGTACCTTGTGAAATGCCGCACAGGTCCCCACTCATCCCTGGGATGAATCACTGGCATTGAGGTTCAGGGCTGTGGTGATCTGTGCCACCGGCAGTGGATGTCTTCTTCCTCCATGGAGTGCCAAGTCTGCCAGGACATGGCGCAGGTGCCACACTATGTCTTTGTTTAGACAGAATCTTCTGTGGCACATGCTGTCTGTCATCTCCTCAAAAGACTGATGGCGCCTGTACACCTTGGGCCATTGCTAGCATCCCCCTCTGGGTTTCTCCTTGGCCTTATGGTGGTCGGGTCTTCTGGGTGTGCAGGGGCCCCCTGCACATAGGGGGCCGCCTCTAGCTTGCATCGACACTCCTGCCTTTTCCGACGTTTGGTCACCTGGGCTGCCACCAGCACCATGAGGACATCCTCTGTGGGACCGACACCACCATCCGTTTTTGTTTCTGTAAGGAATTGGGGGAGAGGGATCGACAATCAGTTGGGGCTTCCAGCCCGGGACTCTCAAATTCTCCAAGCCTCTCCCACCCGTAGTGGTTTCAGATAGCCATCCAACAAGCCAGGTATGCTAGAGAACCTCACTCTGCACACTCATCCCAGACCCCTGCCAGAAACATTAGGGAGACCGTGCTCAGGTGCCCTCCCCGATCCACACACTCACGCTTTAGTCGCAAGGAAATTCCAAGTGCTGAAGCTCAGCTTGTGTTTGATGGTTCGTTGCTGCCTGTATGGTGCTGACAATTCGAGAGGTCAGACAAACTGTTGAGGCTTCAAAATTTGATTGAAATGCAATGCAATAATCATTGTCTGAGACATGGCACGTTTACCCTCGAGAAGCCACTTGAAAATATTTTATTTATCAAGTGGTCAACAGTATCAAAGATTTGAAAATCAATTACGTAACATTCCACATATCACATTAACCATTAGTCAGTAAGTAAAGTCACCATAGTCCCAGATGACCTTAGGTTGCTTTCCTTTTGAGGGGGATTGATGACTCGTGATGATTTAACTTGAGGATCACCACGTCTCGGGCAAGGGGTAAGGTTGAGAAGGCAGAGCCTGCATGAATAACCTCAGCCAGTACGGGAATTGAACTTGCGCTGTTGGCCTTGTTCTGCGTCACATACCAGCTATCCAGCCAACTGAGCTAATCATTAAACAGCAAGGAAACATCACCGTTCCATATTGGTACTTTTACAAGTCTATATCAGCTCATTAAAAAATCCAAACACACTGCATCACCCCTCGCAGGTTCCTCAGTAGTAACGGACGGTCCAGAAATTTATTGTAGAAATGATCTGTCCATCAATGTGCGACCTGTTCCACATATCAGTGCCATTCTCCATCCAGGAGCAGAAGCTGTGCAGGCTCTCCCACACCGCCCAATCTTACTGGAAGCAAATACTGGCATCCACATATTCCACTGGCGCTCAAGATGCAGTTGAACATCACACCAGCGGCAAATACATCAGCAATCTGCGAAGGCATTTCTTCAACGGCATCATCAGGTTGCCCATTTGGATAAATGTCACGCATCAGGTCCTGCAGCATCATCTTGCTTCAAACTGGAAAGCCTTCTGGACTTGCTTCCTCTGAGCCCGGTGTTCCAGGACCGAGGTATCCTCGAAAAAATTGTCCTTCTTACCAGCTACAGAACAGGAAAGAAACAGCAACAGCAGCCTCCAGGCATCTGCAGTCACAAGCTACAAACACAACCTGCAGCTGTGAAGTCCTCTCATAACTAACAAGGCCAATTCCTTATTAGCAATAACCTTCAGCTGTGAAGCTAGAGGCTGCTCACAGTCAAAGGGAGTTAAAGTGACCATCAGCATATTATCAAGAACAAGGGTCTGTCCTGGGGATGTGGGGAAGTGTTTGGTAGGACAGACAGGCAGCAACTGTATGGTTATCCACAATAATTAAAGATGGCTTGAAGGCCTCACAGATGGAAATGGCGACTCGCCTCTTCAGTTCCCCTCAGCAGCTGCTGCACCAGCCTGCTTTATTTTTCGCTGTGGAGCCAGTTAATTCCCTTGAGGACGTTACATTCAACTTCAATCTCACTAATAATATGGAAATTATTACAAATTGGGGTTAATGATATGCTTGCCATATTTGGGCGAGATCTGGAACTCGCCATAGGGAGTGGACCAGGTAGATAGGGCTTGAATCTCGATTTTTGTCGTTTCCCGCTACTTAACCGGCATACACAGATCTGTGTCGGGCACAACACAGTGGTTAAATCGCCCCCATCATAAAGTTAAAAATGTAAAATAGAAACTACAGAAAGTAAAAGAATGCAGAAATAAGACTGAAGAACACAGAGACTATTCAGGATGATGAACTGAACAAAAGCATGGTGTTGATTTGGATTTGGGTTTATTGTCATGTGTACCAAGGTACAGTGAAAAGTATTGTTCTGCGTATGTCCAGACAGATCATAGAATTTATCATAGAATTTACAGTGCAGATCATTCCATACATGAAAAAACATAGGACATACAATAGATATATAATGTATAGACATAGACATCGGGTGAAGCATATGGAGTGTAGTACTACTCAGTAGAGAAACTGTGCGGAGAGATCAGTTTAGTCCATAAGAGGGTCATTCAAGAATGTGGTAATAGCGAGAAGAAACTGGTTTTGAACCTCTTAGTGTGTGTGTTCTCAGACTTTTGTATCTCCTGCCCGATGAAAGAGGTTGGAAGAGAGACTAACCCTTGTGGGTGAGGTCTTTGATTATGGAGTCAATGGATTGGAGGCGGGTTCGCACGATGGACTGGACTGTGCTTACGACTCTCGATTTTAAAGTAGTTATGCCTGTTGACAATTTTGCATCAGTATAGCAATGAACCTGTGTCAGACATTTCAAAAGCATTTCTGTAATGGCCAATTTATCTGCTCCATGTCCAATTTCAGAAAAATAGCCAGTCACGAAGGATACAATTCCTTGGCGCTGCCAACAGCCTAAATGCTCAAGGTTAATCTTTAATGAATCTTATTGCTGTAATCAATTTTACACCACGTGGACTGTGTAACTCCAACGTCGATGTATGCTAAACTAAGATGCAATAGCATCTCATTGATGGGTGGTTATAGTTTCAGGGAGTTAGATAGGTGCTCTCTCTACATCAATTCACACCAGACTGCAAATGGTGAATGTAATCTGCAGGCTAAGTATGAGGGCTAGCTCCAAATGTGCAATTGGGAGGATATTTTGATTATTGATGGGTGTTAGGAGTTGTTTAATCCTGAAAGTATGTGTTTTGAAGAAATGAAATTTAATAATGTAAAATACGATAAAGAAAAAATGAACCTGAACTTCTTTAATGCCCATCACAACCTCAGCATCCAAAGTGCTTTACAGCCAAACAAGCACTCGTGTCAAGCAGTCACTCTTGTAATGTCGGGAAGTGACACAACCAATTTAGACACAGTCGGGTCCCACAGCAACAAGATGACTTGTTTTAGTGATGTTGCTGGGGATGATTACTAGCCAGGACATAAGGGAGACCTCCTCCACTATTTGTCATACGGTGCCTGGATTCCTTTGTGGGATGCCAGAAGAGGCCTTGGTTTATCGTCTTATCCAAAAGATGTCGCCTTTAACAATACATCACTCCCTCAGTGTGGTATTAAATTGTCAGCCTGGACCATGTGCCTGAAAATGAAGAGTGAACCCAGGAGCTTCAAACCCAAATTGCAAACACTGGGGACCAGGGCCATAAGGATAAATATAACGAAGTTTCCCATTGGGTGGAAAATATGTGATATTGAATTTTGGAGAGAGGAGAAACATTTGAATCATTCAAGAAGCTGGGGCAGGATTCTCCGACCTCCCGCCAGGTGGAGAATCGCTGGGGGGCAGCGTGAATCCCGCCCCTGCCGGCTGCCGAATTCTCTGGTGCCGGGGATTTGGCAGGGGTGGGAATCACGCCGCGCCGGTCGGCGGCCGCTAGCCGCGGCCTCCCCGGCAATTCTCCGGCACATGATGGGCCGAGTGGCCGCCTGTTTTTTTTGCCGGTCCCACTGACGTAAATTAGAGTAGGTCTTACTGGCGGGACCTGGTGGCGCGGGCGGCCTCCGGTGTCCTCGGGGGGGGCGCGGGTGGATCTGACCCCAGGAGGTGCCCCCACGGTGGCCTGGCCTGCGATCGGGGCCCACCGATCCGCCGGCGGGCCTGTGCCGTGGGGGCACTCTATTGTTCCGCGTCGGCCGCTATGGTCCTCCGCCATGGCCGACGTGGAGATGAACCCCCCACTGTGCATGCGCTGGGATGTCGCCAGCACACGCTGGCGCTCCCGCGCATGTGCCAACTCGCGCCAGCCGGCGGAGGACCTTCGGCGCCAGTTGGCATGGCGCAAAACCCCTTCCACACCTTTGGGGCGTCCCGACGCCGGAGTGGTTCATGCCACTCCTCGGCGCCGTGATCCCCCGCCCTGCCGGGTAGGGGAGAATCCCGCCCCAGGTGACTATTGCAATGAGACAATTTTATCGTCCTCCAGGATATAATAATGAAGATGTACCAACCTTTCTCAACCATAATTATTTTGTGATTATGATTTGATTTGTGATTGTTGCTAATCTAAATAAAATCAAAAAGATGATGTGCTGGAAAAACTCAGCAGGTCTGGCAGCATCTGTGGAGATGGGAACAGAGCTAACATTTCAAGTCCAATATGACTTCTTCAAACTCTCCTTCAGTTCGAAAGAAGAGTCATATTGGTCTCAAAATGTTAATTCTTTCTCCTTTCACACATGCTGCCAGACCTGATGAGTTTTTCCAGGACTTTTTGTTTTTATTTCAACATAAATACGGTTAAGATTTATTCAGCAACTAAATTACAAGGATATATTTTCTGATTTGATTCATGTAACTCGTCTATTTTTAAGTCGTAGGAGAAGTTTATTTGTCTATTTTAGCCTAGGTCTTTTCCCCTTTCTTCTTTCCTATTTTCCCCCCCACAATTATTCTTTTGTGTTCTCAGCTGTTTCATTTTACAAGGCTCTGGGCGGGATTCTCTATCGGCGGGATCCTCCGCTTCGCTGGCAGCGCACTCACGCCCAGGGATTTCCCCGTGGCGTAGGGGTGCCCACAATGGGAAACCCCATTGGCCAGCAACCGGGACGGAGGATCTTGCTGCTGGCTGGGTGCGCAACTCCAGAAAACGAGTGCGGCGGGATGGAGAATCCCGCCCTCTATCTTTTCTAGCACATTGGTTTGGTCTTCTCTGGAATATTGTGCGCAATACTGGGCACCACACTTTCGGAAGGATGTGAAGGCTTTGAAGAGGGTGCAGAAAGAATTTACTGGCATCATTCCGGGGATGCAGGGCTTCAGTTATGATGACAGATTGGAGCAGTTGGGACTGTTTCTCAGAGGAGGTTTGATAAAGTTATTCAAAATCATGAGGGGCCTGCACAGAGAAGAAAGGGAGAAACTGTTCCCGTTGCCAAAAGGGCCAAGAAGCAAAGGACACCCAAGTTAAGGTAAATGACAAAGCACCAAAGGTGGCAAGAGGAAAACGTTTCTTGTGCACCAAATAGTGAGTGAGAATCTGGAATGCGCTGACTGAATGTCTGATACTGACATATTCAATCATGGCTTTCAAAGCGAATTGGATAATTACCCGCAGAGAGAAAATTTGGGCGGCTTTGGGAGAAAAGGCAGGGGAGTGAGGCTTGCTGTGAATGCCTTCCTTCTGTAGAGTAATTATTTCATTGCTTAATGGTGTCATTTCATGAAGCTGCTGTATGTTTAGAATTTTACGGCCACAGCCAGCAAAAGAACATTAAGTTTGCATGCAAAGAAAGAATTGACGTTTCCATCATAATTGGTCTTTAACAGGTCTAGGACTTATGCATGTGTGTTTGTCCCTTCCTCTCCTCTTATATTTTCTTTCATGGTTTATTCTTTCTTGTATTGTTGAACCTTTCAAGTGCTGCTCCAAGAACAATTCTCAGCAATCCAAATGTCAAATCTTTTTGACAAAAGTGCCATTATTGCTAGTTGTCATTGCCTTCTGGTTCAAAATCAATCAAGTTTCTTTTGAGGTAAAACTAGCATCATTTCTGGAATAAAATTTGAGAAGTGTGGAAAAACTAAGCTAAACATGCAACACAGAAACTACCTCAAATGCAATAAGTTGTTAATCAGACAGAAAAGATTGAAAAATCCTAGCAATTGAAGCGGAGTCCACATTTGTTTTATTCCAAAGCCCCTTTTTATGCACAGAGTAACCAATTATTATTATTATCACAAGTAGGGTTATATTAACACTGCAATGAAGTTACTGTGAAAATTCCCTAGTCGCCACACTCTGGCGCCTGTTCAGGTAAGCTGAGGGAGAATTCAGAATGTCCAATTCACCTAACAAGCACGTCTTTCAGGACCTGTGGGAGGAAACCGGAGCACCTGGAGGAAATCCATGCAGACCCAGGGAGGAGGTGCAGTCTCCACACAGACAGTGACCCAAGCCGGGAATTGAACTCAGGACTCTGGCGCTGTGAAGCAACAGTGCTAACCACTGAGCTACTGTGCTGCCCAGAATCTCTGGCATTGTGTTAAGAAAAAACAGAAGCTTTCAAGCTTAGGATATGACCAGAACATGTGGGTATGATTCACCGGCCCTCGAGAACAACACTCGCACTCATCCTCACCTTGGTCAGATATGCCTTGTGCTGAATCAAGCTGAGTCTATCACATGAGGAGGTAGAGTTGACCTTGTGAAGAGCCTCACCCCATAGGCCCCGCATCCAAAGCTGGACCCAGTCCACCCTCCCACATCCTTTTCACCTCATCCAATGGAGCCTGCTCCGCTAACAGGATCTAGCCATAAATGTCCAAAATCCTCTCCTCACCCGCATTAGCCAGAGATAAGATCCTATTCAAGCGAGAGGGTGAAGGTGCCAAGGGAATTGAAGAAAACTCCTGACACAGGAAATCACAAACCTGGAAATACCTAAATAATTTTGGTCTCCGGGAGTTGGAATTTGTCCAACTGCTCCTCAAAACTGGCAAACCTACCTTCCACAAACAGGTCCCCAGAACCTCCTGGCCCCCATGACCCGAATGTCGAATCTAAATCTGCTGGCACAAAGAGATGATTACTACAAATAGGAGCTAACAATGGCATGGAGCCGAGCTTAAAATGTTGTCTAAACTGCCTCCAAATCCTCAGAGTGGACACCATTACTGGATTCTAGGTAAATTTTGCAGGGGAAAACGGAGGTGAGGCAGTTATCAAGGCCCCCAAGCTCGAACCACTACAAGGACTCGCCTCCAACTGTCCCATTATGGGATTCAGTTCCTTGAGTCACCCCAATACTTTTTCAATATTATCTGCCCAGTACTAAAATCCTTGGGAGGATGGTCATTTTAACAGCCTGAACTCTGCCTGCCAAGGACAGGGTGAGGTTATCGCACTTGGCAAGTCAGATTTGACCCCATTGACCAGACTAGCATAATATAATTTATGAAGCAAGGCCCAATCATGGGCCACCAGGATTCCCAGATAACAAAAGCTAGATCTGACTAGGCGAAAAGGCAACATTCCCAGATCGGCTCCCCTCCTAGGGGGATTCACCGGAAAGCATTTGCTCTTGTCCAAATTCAATCAACCAGGGGCTGGTTTAGCACACTGGGCTAAATCACTGGCTTTTAAAGCAGACCAAGGCGGGGCAGCAGCACGGTTCAATTCCCCTACCGGCCTCCCTGAACAGGCGCCGGAATGTGGCGATTAGGGGCTTTTCACAGTAACTTCATTAAAGCCTACTTGTGACAATAAGTGATTTTAATTTCATTTCCATTATACTCCAAGAAAGAGCCAAAGCTCTTAAGTAGCTTCACTATCTCATCCATGGCAGAGACCGGATCCGTGATATAAAGAAGCAGTTCATCTTCATACAAGGACACCCAATGCCCCCTCCTTCCTTACTTTCAGTGGAAAATCTTAACGCTATGGCCAGAAGTTCGATTGCCAAAGCAAACAGAAGTGGAGACAGTGGACAACCCTACCTCGTACCCCTTTTCAACTGAAAGTAACCCAAGCTCATTTGCTTTTAAAAAATATATTTTTATTCTCCTTTTTCACATTTTCTCCCAAATTTACACCCAACAATAAACAATAATCAGTAACGAATGGAATGTCAATCCCCATATCAATAACAACGATCCCATCCTCCCACCAAACCCCCAAACATTAGCGAGCATATTAACATAAAAATATGACAAAATCTGGAATCACCCATAGTCACCATTAACACATACAGTCATCGTTCCCCTAACCCAAGCTCATTTGTATGAACACTTGCCGTGGGGGCCCTGTACAGAAGACAAATCCACAATATAAACTTTGGTTTATATCAGGGTGCCAGGCTGGCAGTGCCATGGTGCCCACACCAGGCATTGTGCCCAGGGGTGCCCTGTCAACATGTGGTGGGATGAGGGGGGGTTCAAGGATCCCCTAGCAGGTGAGTTGGGATGTTTGGTGGTGTGGGGGGGGGGGGGGGGGGGAAGTCCTGGCGTTGCATTGGAGGGGGTTGAGGGATCGGGACGCTATTTAAAAATGGATTCCGATATCTTTCTGCATTGTGGTGCTCCACTCGCTGGGAATTACGTTAAAGTGTGGCCTCGGGAGGGGGCGGCGTTCCCCGCCGAGGCACAAAATCAAGACAGAGTGCTGTTAAATAGTGGGGTCATTCCCGGCAATGACCCCGCTAATCCCGCCCAGAAAGGACTCTATTTTACTTTGGTTAGATCACGCTCAATATCTTTACTCTTGTACTCTATGCCCCTATTAATAAAGCCTGGAATACTCTATGCTTTAATAACAGCGTTCTCACACTATCTGGCCACCTTCAATAATTTATGCACATATCCATCCAGTTCCCTCTGCTCCTGCAACCTCTTTAGAATTGTACCCTTTATTTTATGTTGTGTCTCCATGGTCTCCCTACCAAAATGAATCACTTCACATGTCTCCGCATCGAACCTCGTCTGCCACCTGTCTGCTTTTTACACCAATTAGTCTTTGTAATTTTTGAAGTTCTATATTGCTCTTCTCACAGTTCACAATGATTTCAAGTTTCGTCCCATCTGCAAACTTTGAAATTGTCCCCTGTACACCAAGCTCCAAGACATTCATATATAATCATGAAAAGCAAGGTCCCCAAAACTGACCCCTGGGGTCCTCCATTACAAACCTTCCTCCAGCACGAAAAACATCCATTCGCCACTGCTCTCTGGTTCCTGGCACTCATCCAATTCCATATCGTGGTAGCACAGTAGTTAGCACTGTTGCTTCACAGCGCATGGGACCCGGGTTTGATTCCTGGCTTGGGTCACTGTCTGTGTCCCTGTGTCTGCGTAGGTTTCCTCCCACAAATCTCGAAAAGATGTGTTTGTTAGGTGAATTGGACATTCTGAATTCTCCCTCAGTGCACCCGAACAGGCGCCGGAGTGTGGCGACTAGAGGATTTTCACAGTAACTTCATTAGTGTTAATGTAAGCCTTCTTGTGACACGAATAAAGATTATTATTATTATCTATGTTACTGCCGTCCCTCTTACTCCATGAGCATAAAATTGCTCACAGGTCTGTTGTGTGGCACTGTATCAAATGCCTTTTGGCAGTCCATGTACATTATATCAACAACATTGCCCTCATCAGGTCAGGCTGCCATGGAGAGGGAGGAGGAATCAGCGGCGGTGCCGATTGACGAGTTTAGTAAACTGCGGATTACCGGCGTTTGGAGCGTCCTGCTGTCTATTCAGTGGTCAGAGTCGTGGCTAATTGGATTGCTTGCTTTTCATGCCGTTTGCTTCCTACTCACCTTGATAACCGTTAAATTCTACAAGTTCCAAATTGCTCATTTCCTTTTTATGATTGTGTTGGTATACTGTGCAGACTACATTAACGAAATGGCAGCAATGAATTGGAGATCATTTTCTACACACCAGTACTTTGACTCCAATGGGATGTTTATTTCACTCGTCTTTTCAACTCCACTTTTACTGAACACGATGATCATTGTGATTGTGTGGGTGTACAGAACATTGGTAGAAATGGCAGAACTGAAGTCACTGAAGCAGAGAAGGAAGGCAAACAAAAAAAAGGAAAAGAAAGCTGCATAAGACTTTTTTTTTTAATGTTCTGATCCTGTGCATAAATTCGCAATCATCTGGGATTATGTTTTTAATTCTATTCTTTCATGTTAGTAAAAAAAAAAGTGTGAACACAAACTAGGGAAGTGTTATAAATGTAAATTGTTGTTTCCACCCATGCTGACAATTCACTAATATCAGTGAAAGGGAGAAAATACATCCCTTTCTGCTAGAAACCTCTCCAGTGGTATCCAGCATGGGATGTTCTTCTTGACTGAAGTGGGTGGCAGGTAGGAAAACAAACCAAATCACCTGATTGGCCTTGATAACTCAGCAAACAATGATTTGGGGGTTTTGTTTTTAGCACTGCCAGTGTGGAGCTTCATGTAGTCAAGGTGTATACGTCTAAAACTGACAAAAGGGGGAGTGACATTTGTCTGAATCCATGATATGTACCTATGCAGGTGAAGCTTTTCAGTGGAAGACATAGATTGCCTTCATTGGAAAACTTGCACTTTGGACCAGTGTGACCCATACTTTCACATCACAAAGAATTCCACATTTTGAACGTGATCTTGAGTTGGTGAACAGTACCGACTGAACTATGGTATTTTACATCTGCTTTCATCAACAGTGCCTTTTTCACTCTTCTTTAGCCTGCAACAAGGGATTTTAATAACACTAAAGCAGATGAGCCTGTAAATACGAGTCCAGCACAGGGTGGAACATTTCCTGGAGTATCTGTGTGTTGGTGTATCAGGTCCGAGGGGCTGCAGTGGATTATTCAACTCCAGCCACATGGGAAGTGGGGGTAGATTTAACCAAAATATCTGAAAGGGGTGGTAGGCTATTTTTCCAAGTTCTTGCTGAAGTGGCAGAGCCAAAACATTGTAGTTGTGTTAGAAGCACGTCTTGAAAGAAAATGACCTTCACTATCTGAATGGGATATGTCTCCGTAACTCTCACTGGAAACCTTTAGCACTGAACCTACCAGAGAATATAGTCCAGTGAAGATTACATAATTAAAATATCAACAATGAATGCCAAAAAGGGCTGGTGTTTTTCTAAGCCAGGCTTGGCTCTTAGATGGGGTTCACTGGACAATATCCTGACATATTGTACATCCAATCATGATTCCCAGGCCAAAAACAAGGAGATTCGTGCGCTTCCTCAGCCCCCCATCCTGCTGATGTAGTTTTCCTTTTTTAGGAAAGAACTTCCATCCAAACCAAACAAATCTCCATCGGAGCTGGTGGAGCTGGACAGGACCTGGACCATCTAGGTTCCAGCCTGGTTTCCGGTCCTTATGTCAAACTCCCACCATACATGCTGTATGGTGGAAAGGCAATAAATTATATGCTTCAATAAAAAAAACATTGCCCTCATCAACCTCTCTCTGTTAAATGCAATTTTCCCTGAATAAATACATGCTGTCTTTCTTTAATTAACCCACACTTCTCCATGTGACTATTAACTTTGTTCCAGATTATTATTTCTAAATGTTTCCATCACCGGAGTTAAGGCCAGCAACTATAGGCCAGTCAGTCATCAGTACTGTCAGTATCCATGTGTAGTCAGTTTGTTAATGCTTGACGTTATCTGATATTTTTAGACCACCTCAATTTCATCAGTGTGAAGACTATATTGTACCCAGGTGGCAAAAAAATGTGTGATCCACAGCTGATCTTTCTTGTGCTTCAATAAATTCCCAATAAGTCACAAAATCCCTGGACAGTACAAATCAGAATGTCATAGAATTTACAGTGCAGAAGGAGGCCATTCGGCCCATCGAGTCTGCACCGGCTCTTGGAAAGAGCACCCCACCCAAGGTCAACACCTCCACCCTTTCCCCACAACCCAGAAACCCCACCCAACACTAAGGGCAATTTTGAACACTAAGGGCAATTTATCATGGCCAATCCACCTAACCTGCACATCCTCGGACCGTGGGAGGAAACCGGAGCACCCGGAGGAAACCCACGCACACACGGGGAGGATGTGCAGACTCCGCACAGACAGTGACCCAAGCCGGAATCAAATCTGGGACCCTGGAGCTGTGAAGCAATTGTGCTATCCACAATGCTACCGTGCTGCCCTGGAGGAAAATATTTGGGCTTTCCCATTCTGGTGGAACATACCGACCGAGGCTTTTGTATCTGATCATGACAATCTTGGGCATCCATTTGTTATATAATGTTTCAAGCATTTATTCCAGCTCTGTCGAACTGTGCCAGAGTATGTGTGTTTTAGAACTGTAGTTGGATTTTAGCATCAATGTATATCTAATGTGCTTTTTCACACAAAGGGTTATTAGAACTTGGAATACATCACTGCAAATAGCCACTGCAGTTAGAAAACAATTTATTTATGAAAGAAGATTAAATAAGGATTTTAAAAAGAAAGAATATAAAATGATACAAACAAAGGGGGAACTGAAGTTAGTGAATAGCTGCAATAGTCGCTTCCCTCTGCTGTCATCTCTATGATGTTGTATGTTCTTAAATCAATTCATTTTTATCCTGAAGGAAAATTCTGACTTGGGACAGTTGAGAAAGTGTGTCACCTGGACACTTTTTTATGTTCCATAAAGAAGTTGCATCCCTTAGGTTTGCACCCATCAGGTTTGGTGCATGGTAAGGGGCAGGAGTGTGTGTTTGAGTGAGGCAGGTCTGGGGATTGAGAAAGTAGAAGTGTAGGAGCTTGAGCCCTGGCAATTATCCCAACAGGTTGTATGGATGAGAGCGGTAGCTACAGGTTGAATGAGTGAATTAACCATGGCACCATGATGCAGGGAGCCATTCAAATGAGGGGAGTAAATAGAAAGTAGTGGTACTAGGGGACAGTATAGTCAGGGAGATTGGCTGAGAGCAGGAGCCCAGAAGGCTGTGTTTTCTACATTGTTGCCAGGATTTGGGACATCTGCTCAGAGCTGGATAGGAACATGCAGTTGGAGGGGAAGAATCTAGTTGTTGTGACAAGGAAAGAGGGATTATGAGCATTTAGAGGCCAAATTAAAAGGCAGAACCTTGGGCGAGATTCTCCACTCCCGCGCCGGTTGGGAGAATCGCTTGGGCCGCCAGGATTTCCCGGGACGCCGGTCCGACGCCCTCCCGCGATTCTCCCAAGCGGCGGGAACGGCCCCGTCGAGTTCCGCAGGCCGGAGAATCGCCGGAGACACCCAAAATGGAGATTCTCCGGCACCCCCGCTATTCTCAGGCCCGGATGGGCCGAGCGGCCAGGCCAAAAGGGCGGGTTCCCCCCGGCGCCGTCCACACCTGGTCGCTGCCGTCGGGAACAGCGCGGGAACACTGGAGGGAGGGGGGGTGGCCTGCGGCGGGGGGGGGGGGGGGGTGTGGCCTGCGGGGGGGGAGGGGGGATCCTGCAGCGGGGGGGGTACCTCAAATGTGGGATGGCCCGCGATCGGTGCCCACCGATCGTCGGGCCGTCCTCTCTGAAGGAGGACCTCCTTCCTACCGCGGCCCCGCAAGATCTGTCTTGCCATCTTCTTGCGGGGCGGACTTGGAGAGGACGGCAACCACGCATGCGCGGGTGACGCAGTTATGCGCCGCCAGCCGCGTCAAGTATGCGGCGCCGCCTTTACGCGGCGACAAGGCCTGGCGCGTGTAGATGACGCGGCCCCGATCCTAGCCCATTGTCGGGGCCTGAATCGGTCGGGATATGGGCCGTTTCGCGCCGTTGTGAACCTCGAATGGGTTAACGACGGCGTGGGCACTTCGGCGCGGGAGTGGAAAATCCCGCCCCTTATCTCTGGATTACTACTGAGTGATGACCAATTTGGTGTAAAATAAATCGGATTAGAGAGTTATGTGTGGCTTAAAATTTGTGCGGGAGAAATAAGTTTTGATTCATGCGGCACTAGTACTGGGGAAAGTGGGAGCTGCACTGTTGGAATGGTGTTCACAGGAAATGTGCTGGGACTAATGTTCTGGTAAGTTGTATAATTAGGACAGTAGAGAGAGCTTTAAACTAAATGGTAGAAACAGGTATCATGTGAGGGAAGATGTGATAAATTAAGTGGAAGGACAAGGCAATAGAGCAACGTTGTGATATAAGTAATGAAAACTGGAGTGTGGCAGGAAGAGTCAGAGCATACAAACCTAAAAGTGCACCAGGAGATAAGGTCAGAGTTTGCAAGAATGGTAAAAAGATAAGATAAACGTGCCCAGCATTCATAACAAAATGGATAAACAAACATAAATAAATATGAATGGCCTAATGGACATTTCAAAGTTATGGTTGCAAGGTGCCCAAGGCCAAGGCCTAAATATTCAACGGTAATTGATATTTTAGAAGGACAGGAAGCTAGGAAACTGTGGTGGCATAGTTTTGTTAATTAAGAATGACATATTACAGTAGTGAGAGATGACCTTAGTCATAAGATTAAGGTGTCGAATTGATTTGGGTGGAGATGAGAAATAGTAATGGTAAGTAGTCACTTGTCCACAGAATTTCGCATTCAGTTGAGAGTGAAGGGCGTTGGCCTAAGACTAGTGCCTTAAACTTAAATAACAGCAATTATAAGGGCATGAGCACAGAGTTGGGTAAAGTGAACTGGGAAAATAGGATCAAAAGCAGAAACAATGGTAGACAGACATATTTCATAACTCTCTGCAAAGATAAATTCCATTGAGAAAGAAGCATTCTGAGAAGGATGCATCTGGTCTCAAAATAAGAAATTTAAGGATTGTATAAAATTGAAAGAAAAGTGTAACACTGTGAAGATTGTTGGTCTGTCAGACAATTGGGCTGATTTTAGAAACCAGAAAAGAACATCTAAAAAAATGGGTGAGAAATTAGAGTATGAGAGAAAGCTAGCTCAAAATATAAAAATAAGTAGTAAGAGTTTCTCCAAGTATTTAAAAAGGAAATGATTAGCTAAAATGAGCATTAGAGGGTGAGGGGGGTGGGGGGGGGGGGAGACGACAATTCTGCGAAACAAGGAAATGATGGAAGCGTTGGAATAGA
Organism: Scyliorhinus torazame; assembly: GCF_047496885.1. Lineage (NCBI taxonomy): Eukaryota > Metazoa > Chordata > Chondrichthyes > Carcharhiniformes > Scyliorhinidae > Scyliorhinus > Scyliorhinus torazame. The sequence continues at coordinate 279,630,426 of NC_092709.1, read as the reverse complement.
TATTTTGCGTCTGACTTCACTGTGGAAGACCCAAAAAAAATCCCAGGAACACTTGAAAATCAAGAGGTAAAAGGGAGGGATGAACCTAAAGCAACCAAAATCACTAAGCAAGGGTACTGGAACACTACACAAACTAAAAGTTGATAAGTTCCCTGGAGCTGATATCCTATACCCTGAGGTCTGAAAAGATGTGGCAGCAGAGATATTAGATGTATTGGTTGTGATTTTCCAAACTACCCCAGGGGTTTGGAAAATTGCTAATGTAACTCCTATAAGAAAGAAGGGAAACAGAAAGCAGGAAACTACAGGCCAGTTAACGTAACATCTGTCATGGGAAAGTGCTAGAATCCCCCATTATTAAAGTGATAATAGCCCAGTATTTAGAAAATCCTGGGCCAACTCTTCAGATTGTCAGAAACTGGAAAGACTGAGATGAAGGAACAAAGAAATAGGAGTAGGCCATTCAGCCCATTGCACCTGCTTCACCATTCAATATGATCATGCCTGATCAGCCACTTCAATGTCTTTTGCACCCACTATCCCCATAACCCTTTATGTTATTGTTAATCAGAAATAGAATGAGAGGTCACGGTCTTAGGGTAAGAGGTAGCAAATTTAAAACAAAGTTGAGGAGAAACTACTTCTCCCAAGGGTTGTGAATCTGTGGAATTTGCTACCCCAGAGTGCGATGGATGCTGGGACAGTGAGTAAATTTAGGGAGGAGTTAGACAGATTTTAAGTGAGTAATGGTTGAAGGGTTATAGGGAACGGACAGGACGGTGGAGTTCAGGCCAGTATGAGATCAGCCATGATCAAATGGCGGAGCAGACTCAATGGAGCAAATGGCCTAATTCTGCTCCTGTATCTTATGAAGTAATCACATATTTAAGTGAACAGTTAGGTTCACTTAAATATGTTGGTGCCTGATGTGCCCAAGGCGCAGGCTAGCACTGGTCCACACAAACATGAACCAGGCATAACGGCATATTCTTGTAAATCTTCTCTGTACTCTCTCCAGCCCAATTATGTTGTTCCTGTGGTGACCAAAACAGTACACACAATTCCAGCTGTGGCCTCACCAGTTCCAGCATTATACCCCTGCTTTGTATTCAATACCTCGCCCAATAAAGGAAAGCATTTCATATGCTTTATTTATCATCTCTCCACCCGTCCTGCAACCTTCAAGGACCTGTGGATATGCACTCCAAGTTCTCTCACTTCCTCAATCCTCCTTAATATCCTCCCGTTTATTGAGTTTGCCCTCCCCAAATGCATTACCTAACACTTAGAGGTTAACACTAGTGGCTTTTCACAGTAACTTAATTGAAGCCTACTTGTGACAATAAGCAATTATTATTATTATTAGTGTCATAGATGTTTACAGCATGAAAACAGGCCCTTTGGCCCAGCTTGTTCATGCCACCCAGTTTCTATCACTAAGCTAGTCCCACTTGCCCTCATTTGGCCCATATCCCTCTATACCCACCCTGCCCATGTAATTGTCTAACTATTTTTTAAAGGAAAAAATTGTACCCACCTCTATTACTGCCTCTGGCAGCTCATTCCAGATGCTCACCACCCTTTGTGTGAAGAAATTTCTCCTCGGGTCTCTCTTGTATCTCTCCCCTCTCACCTTAAACCTCTGCTCTCTAGTTTTAGACTCTTCTACCTTTGGGAAAAGATGTTGACTATCTACCTTATCTATGCCCCACATTATTTTATAAACCTCTATAAGATCACCCCTAAGCCTCCTACGCTCCAGGGAAAAAAGTCCCAATCTATCCAGCCTCTCCTTATAGCTCAAACCATTAAGTCCTGGTAGCATCCTCGTAAATCTCTTCTGCACTCTTTCTAGTTTAACAATATCCTTCCTATAATAGGGTGGCCAGAACTGGACACAGTATTCCATGTGTGGTCTGACTAATGTATTGTACAACTTCAACAAGACGTCCCAACTCCTGTATTCAATATTCTGACCAATGAAACCTAGTAAGCTCAAAGCCTTCTTCACCACCTTGTCCATTTGCGACTCCACCTTCAAGGAGCTATGAACCTGTATCCCTAGATCCCTTTGCTCTGTAACTCTCCCCAACTCCCTACCATTAACTGAGTAGGTCCTGCCCTGATTTGCTGTACCAAAATACATCACCTCACATTTATCCAAATTAAACTCCATCTGCCATTCATCGGCCCACTGGCCGAATTGGTCAAGATTCCGTTGCAATCTTCACTATCCACTATGCCACCAATCTTGGTGTCATCTGCAAACTTACTAACCATGCCTCCTACATTCTCATCCAAATCATTAATATATATAACAAATAACAGAATCGATCCCTGAGGCACACCGCTGGTCACAGACCTCCAGTTTGAAAAGCAATCCTCCACAACCACCCTTTCGCTTCGGCCACCAAGCCAATTTTGTGTCCAATTGGCTACCTCACCAAGGATTCCATGAGATTTAACCTTTTGCAACAACCTACCATGCGGTACCTTGTCAAAGGCCTTGCTAAAGTCCATGTAGACAACGTCGACTGCACTGCCCTCATATCTACCTTCTTGGTTACCCCTTCAAAAAACTCAGTCAAATTGGTGATACATGACTTTCCCCTTACAAAGCCATGCTGACTTTCCGTAATTAGCCCTTTCCTGTCTAAATGCTTGCAGATCCTGTCCCTCTAACAATTTACCCACTAAAGGGGCGCAATTCTCCAACCCCCCACCGGGTCGGAGAATCGCCGGGAGCTGGCGTGAATCCTGCCCCCGCCGTGTCCCGAATTCTCCGCCACCAGAGATTCGGCGGGGGCGGGAATCGCATTGCGCCGGTCGGTGGGCTTCCTCCGGCGATTCTCCAGCCCGCGATGGGCCGAAGTCCCGCCGCTGTCAACCCTCGCCAGCCGGCGTGGATTGAACCACCTACCTTACCGACAGGAGCAGATGGTGCGTCCGGGCTCCGGGGTCCTGGGGGGGGGCGTGGGCCGATCTGGCCCCGGGGGGTGCCCCACGGTGGCCTGGCCCGCGATCGGGGCCCACCGATCGGCAGGCGGGCCTGTGCCGTGGGGGCACTCTTTTTCTTCCGCCTTCGCCATGGTCTTCACTTTGGCGGAGACGGAAGAGACCCCCTCCACTGCGCATGCGCGGGGATGCCGTGGGCGGCCGCTGACGCTCCCGCGCATGCATCGCCTGGCGAAGTCCTTTCGGCGCCGGCTGGCGTGGCGCCAAAGGCCTTTCCCGCCAGCCGGCGGGGCAGAAATCACTCCGCCGCGGGCCTAGCCCCTCAAGGTGAGGGCTTGGCCCCTAAAGGTGCGGAGAATTCCGCATCTTTGGAGCGGCCCGACGGTGGTGTGGTTCACGCCATTCCATTACGCCGGATTCCCCCGCCCCACTGGGTAGGGGAGAATCCCGGCCCAGAAGTAAGGCTAACCGGTCTGTAGTCCCCAGGTTTATTCCTACAGCCCTTCTTAAGCAAGGGCACAACATTTGCTACCCTCCAATCTCCAGGCACCTCTCCTGTCGCTGTCAAGGATTTAAATATCTCGGCTAGGGGGCCAACAATTTCCTCCCTAGCCTCCCACAACATCCTGGATACGTTTCATAAGGTCCCGGGGATTTATCTATCTTGATGCGCTTTTATACCTCCAGCACCTCCTGCTCTGTGAATGAACACTCCTCAAGACATCACTTTTTATTTCCCCAATTTCCCCAACATTCGTGCCTTTCTCAACTGTAAATCCTGACGAGAAATATTAATTTAGGACCTCTCCCATCTCTTGTGGATCTGCACATCGATGACCCTGTTTATCCTTAAGAGACCCTACCCTTTCCATAGTCACCCTTTTACCCTTTATGGATCTGTAAAAGCTCTTTGGATTTTCCTTTGTGTTATCGGCCAAGACAATCTCATGTCCCCTTTTTGCCCTCCTGATTTCTCTCTTAACTCTACTCCGACAAGCCCTGTACTCTTCAAGGGATCCACTTGATCCTAGCTGCCTATGCATGTCATATGCCTCCTTCTTCCTTTTGACCATGGCCTTAATATCCCGACTCATTCAGGCTTCCCTCCTTCTACGAGCCTTACCCTTCACTCTTAAGAGGAATGTGCTCACCTTAAACCATCGTTAACTCCTTTTTGAAAGATTTCCACTTACCAGCTGTCCCCTTGCCTGCAAATAGGCACCCCCAATTAACTTTTTAAAGTTCCCGCCTAATACCCTCAAGATTGGCCTTGCCCCAGTTTCAAATTTTACTTTTTGGGCCAGAACTATCATTCTCCATAGCTATCTTAAAACTAATGGAATTATGGTCACTGGTCCCAAAGTGATCCCTCATTAACACTTCCATCATCTGCCCTTCCTTATTCCCCAAGAGGAGGTCAAGTTTTGCCCCCTCTCTAGTCAGGCCATCCACATATTGAATGAAGAATTCTTCCTGAATACACTCGACAAAGTTCTCTCCATCCAAACCCCTAGTGCTATGGCTGTCCCAGTTAATGTTGGGAATCAAAAACGCAACTCCCCCACCTCTCTTACCTCCTGTTCTATCTTTCCTATAGCATCTGTACCCCGGAACAGTGAGCTGCCAGCCCTGCCCCTCCTTTAGCCAAGTTTCTGAAATAGCTATAATATCCCAGTCCCATATACCTATCCATGCCCTGAGTTAATCTGCCTTGCTTGTTAGGCCTCTTGCATTGAAATAAACGCAGTTCAATCCGTTTTTCTGTCTTCCACTTTTTTCCTAACTGACTTTTGTTTCTATCCTCTCTTTACTACCCTCCGACTTCCTGCATTGGTTCCCATCCCCCTGCCACATTAGTATAAACCCTCCCAACAGCACGAGCAAACAACCCCCCTTGGACATTGGTTCCAGTCCTGCCCAGTTCTCTGGATTGAATTCCATTTGCCACTCTTCCACGCACCCAAACAAACCATTGATATCATTCTGGAGACAATAGCTATCCTCTTCACTATCAACTACATGGGCAATTTTTGTGTCATCTGCAAATTTCCCATTCATGCCATCAACGTTTAAGTCCAAATCATAAATATATGCAACAACAGCAAGGGCCCCAACACTGATCACCACTGGAAATAAATTTCCATTCACAAAAGCATCCATCGACCATTACCCTTTGTTTCCTGTCACTTAGCTAATTTTGGATCAAGCTCACCACCTTTCCCTGTGTCCCTGGGGACCTCACTTCCCAATTAGACTTTGCATTCCGTGACTGTAAACAAGTCCCAAGGCCTATCACTTGGCAAAATTCATATTTGTGTTCTTGGATCTGTTTTTACAGAGACAGCTTTGTGTCGCTTTTGTTAGAGTGGAAAGATTTCATTCTGTTAATCTATGGTCAAAGAAGAATTAGAACTCCTGAACTTGCAGAAGTACTGATGCAATAAGGATACTAATTTGACCACAAATGTTTTGCGGCTCTGCTAGTTCTAAATCTAAGTTGATGAAAAATAAATTATGGGTGGAAATCTTTCCAACAGCATTTTGAATGATTTGTTTGGTTTAATCAGCAAACTGTCTCAGACAGTTGTTTACAAAGGGCAATTCTGTTTTAAAATGTTTACAAAGGCCGCATCATTGAGATGACCTACCATTGCTGGCATCACATCTGTTCTCGCAACGGCTGCCAGCTTCTGCCCACTAACTGGTAGTTCCATCCCTTGAGTTGGCCATTTTTGTAATTGAATGCATGTGTTGTTTCTCTGAGAGATATGCAGCTCATCCCTGCCCTCCCTCTTGCGACGACCCAGCTGCAGGGCATTCCAGCAGAATGACTTGTGTGGGAATTGACAGTTGATTGTCACTGAGGAATAAAAGTCACACTTCCGTACATACATAGAAACATACATAGAAAATTTAAGGTCACAATGGTTTTGGTAGTTGAGAGAAACTGGTGTATGGATTTCTTCCTTTTAATTAAGGAGCAATTTAGCGTGGCCAATTCACCTACCCTGCACATCTTTGGGTTGTGGGGATGAGACCCACGCAAACACGGGGAGAATGTGCAAACCCCACACAATGGCCCGGGGCCAGGATCAAACCCGGGTCCTCAGCGACATCAGGCACTGTTGTCACCGTGCCGCCCCGTGCAGATGCCTTACAGCCTGCAAATCTGTGCTCGATAATGAGCTATGCTGGTCTGGTTTGATATTTCTGTATGCTATTCAGCATAAGTTAATATGGTTCACCTTTTTTTATAGCCTTTGTGGGCTGCATGTCCTTTCGAAACATGTTTTGAAAGCAGGCTCTGGGGATCGCTGATCTATTCCCTGTGTAGCTGAGCAATTTCTTGCCCTAACCCTGAGGTCATTTGATTTTGGAAACTCCATTATAGAAAGGAAATACGAGCAATGGAAAAGGTGCAGTGCAGATTTGCAATGTATTGTAGATTTGACAGGGATTTGAGGTGGGAGGTTGGCGGGTACTCTTGTTTTGAAGAGAGAAATGAGAAGTTGAAGCTTGTCTTCACTCGAATTATGAAGGCACATGACAGATGCGTTCAAGATTGTTAACAGGATCAATGGTCATTATTTACACTGGCTGACAACATGATAATGAAAGTGCACACATTTAAGACAAAGATAAAGCAAATGGTGGTTAGAATGTGGAATTCTCTGGTATGAACCATTGTTGTCAAAATAGATGATTCCTTGGGGGGGAAAAAAAGAATATTAAAGGGGCAGAAGCATGAATAGGAGAGAGGAATTGGGCTAGGTGGCTTAAGTGGTGAAAAACATTTCCACAAACTTCATGAACCATATGGGCCCTGTGCTACAACATGGGAAGTAGATGAACTGCAGAACATGTTCTTTAACCCTGCACCAGTTTTAAACTACTGCCAGTAATATAATGCCTGTTAAAAGATTCAATGTCCACAGCTTCTGTAAACCAACAAAGCAGATACTATCATTTAAACAGAGTTATGATAATCGAGATGTTTCCAGCAGGATAATATCTGTGGCTGGTGTAGCTTTTCAATTTTGTGGGAGTTGTGGGAGCTTAAAGAAATTACTAAAATAAACACAGAAACGTCATCAATATGTAAACATTATTTATGATGGTTATCACAAATGTGGTCATGTTAATTGTTAGACAAATGATGGAAAAATTGGACATATGAAGAAACATTGGTGCATGTGACATGTTTGAATTGTTTGAGAAATTTGTGTTGTGACCGAAGGCAAGGACTCACATGTAGCCAGATAAACAGGCTACAACAAGGTTTATTCTACTACTGCATAATGCAATAACTCATCACTCCAATCCCCTCAGGGTCCTCTTCCCCGTCCTGCTCCCAGGTCGGGGTTTCTATCCTGTGGGAGTTCCTCCATTTGGCAGGAAGCTCTCCCCCTTAATCTCCTGGGAAGTTCGCATTCCAAGGTGTAGGAAGGGAATCTGAAATAATGTAGGTTCTGATCCCTTAGGGGATCCTAACAGTTTGCAATAAAATGTGTAGTAAATCTCTAAACTTTGCAATAATTGTTTTGTTCAAATCGTGTTTTTTTTTAGAAGTTACATCAATGAAATTGGTAGGTCACTTTCAATAGGGTCCTCCTTTCCTTCCTGTATGATTATAATATCAGGAAAAAGATAATGTTGTGGAGGAGAATGCTGAGCTCCAGGTAAATAGATTAGATGGCATGGAGGTACGTAGGGAAGAGGTGCTGGCAATTCTGGACAGGCTGAAAATAGATAAGTCCCCGGGACCTGATGGGATTTATCCTAGGATTCTCTGGGAGGCCAGGGAAGAGATTGCTGGACCATTGGCTTTGATTTTTATGTCATCATTGGATACAGGAATAGTGCCAGAGGACTGGAGGATAGCAAATGTGGTCCCTTTGTTCAAAAAGGGGAGCAGAGACAACCCCGGCAACTATAGACCGGTGAGCCTCACGTCTGTAGTGGGTAAAGTCTTGGAGGGGATTATAAGAGACAAGATTTATAATCATCTAGATAGGAATAATATGATCAGGGATAGTCAGCATGGCTTTGTGAAGGGTAGGTCATGCCTCACAAACCTTATCGAGTTCTTTGAGAAGGTGACTGAACAGGTAGACGAGGGTAGAGCAGTTGATGTGGTGTATATGGATTTCAGCAAAGCGTTTGATAAGGTTCCCCACGGTAGGCTATTGCAGAAAATACGGAGGCTGGGGATTGAGGGTGATTTAGAGATGTGGATCAGAAATTGGCTAGCTGAAAGAAGACAGAGGGTGGTGGTTGATGGGAAATGTTCAGAATGGAGTTCTGTCACAAGTGGAGTACCACAAGGATCTGTTCTGGGGCCGTTGCTGTTTGTCATTTTTATCAATGACCTAGAGGAAGGCGCAGAAGGGTGGGTGAGTAAATTTGCAGACGATACTAAAGTCGGTGGTGTTGTCGATAGTGTGGAAGGAAGTAGCAGGTTACAGAGGGATATAGATAAGCTGCAGTGCTGGGCTGAGAGGTGGCAAATGGAGTTTAATGTAGAGAAGTGTGAGGTGATTCACTTTGGAAGGAAAAACAGGAATGTGGAATATTTGGCTAATGGAAAAGTTCTTGAAAGTGTGGATGAGCAGAGGGATCTAGGTGTCCATGTACATAGATCCCTGAAAGTTGCCACCCAGGTTGATAGGGTGGTGAAGAAGGCCTATGGAGTGTTGGCCTTTATTGGTAGAGGGATTGAGTTCCGGAGTCAGGAGGTCATGTTGCAGCTGTACAGAACTCTGGTACGGCCGCATTTGGAGTATTGCGTACAGTTCTGGTCACCGCATTATAGGAAGGACGTGGAGGCTTTGGAACGGGTGCAGAGGAGATTTACCAGGATGTTGCCTGGTATGGAGGGAAAATCTTATGAGGAAAGGCTGATGGACTTGAGGTTGTTTTCGTTAGAGAGAAGATGGTTAAGAGGAGACTTAATAGAGGCATACAAAATGATCAGAGGGTTAGATAGGGTGGACAGTGAGAGCCTTCTCCCACGGATGGAAATGGCTAGCACGAGGGGACATAGCCTTAAACTGAGGGGTAATAGATATAGGACAGAGGTCAGGGGTAGGTTCTTTACGCAAAGAGTAGTGAGACCGTGGAATGCCCTACCTGCTACAGTGGTGAACTCGCCAACATTGAGGGCATTTAAAAGTTTATTGGATAAACATATGGATGATAATGGTATAGTGTAGGTTAGATGGCTTTTGTTTCGGTGCAACATCGTGGGCCGAAGGGCCTGTACTGCGCTGTATTGTTCTATGTTCTATGTTCTATAAGAAAAGTTTGCATTTATATAGCACTCTTCGTATCCTCAGGATGCTCCAGAGTGCTTGACAGCCAAGAAAGTACTTTTGAAGTGCTGTCATTGATGTAATGTTGAAACATTATAAGCAGTTTTGTGCACAAATAAGGTCCCACAAATAACAATATGATAATAGCCAGTTAATGTTGGTTTTACCAGAATAGCACCAGGTAACTATTTCAGTATCTTAACAGGATAGTGTATTGTTTTAAGAAGCAATAATCTTATTAGAATTTTGTGTATTCATATATACAGAAACCAGAATTAGTAATGCACAAAATAAATATTCTCATCAGCCTGTAAACGTTTATAATTTATTGATTATTAAGTTTTTTTCATGGAGCTTTTTTTATTCACCGTTAGATTTAATATTGTTGAACTCTTTGAAGATGCAGTAAAATCTTCTGCTGTAAAAGGCTGGGCCTATGCGTTTGCGGTCATATGGCCTCCTTCTGCATTGTAGGGATTCTATGGGCGTGGTCTTCTGAATAAGGAACAAAGTCCCCGAGCGACTGCGTTTAGCCGCGTGTTTCCCGGCACTCGCACTGCTGAGAAACACATGGCTATTCAACGTGACTCGTGTTGAATAAGGGGCCTGAATGGGTAATGGGCGGCCGAGGCTGCACATAGCCCCGTTTTTTACAATAGGGAGCTACGCTCGCCGGAACTCCCCATTGTAGCGAGAGATCGGCATCCCGATCTCGGAGGCCCCAAAAGAATCCCCGACCTCCCCCCTTCACACATCCCACAGCCCGAACGCAATATGAGCGGGTCTCTGGCCCGCACCACCCCTCCCCCCAAACATCCATGCTGGGCAAGCCCAGCCAGGTCGCGCATGTGCACAAAATGCCAGCTTGGCAACTTGACAGTGTCACCCTGGCAGTGCCCATGCCAGCTGACAGTGCCACATGGGCACTTTGACAGTGCCAGGCTGGCACCCAGGTAACACTGCCAGAGTACCCAGGAGGCACCAGCAATGCCAGGGCACCACCCTGCCCAAAGGGCATGCAGCTGGGTCTCCGATCCCCTTGGAGACCCCCACGATTAAGTTCCATTTGGTACCCGTTTGTGGGGCCCGAGGTCTCTGAGGCGAAGGGGTTGAATTGGCGGGATTCACCTCTCAACGTCTCGTGAGATCACATTGAATCTCGCGAGGTGTTGCGAGCCGGGTAGATACCAGGAGCGGTGTCTCGGCTTTCAACGGCCATGCTGCGTCATGCGGCGAGCTGGTTTTCCGGTGCAGCGTGGCCGTAGGATCGCGCCCTGTATATTCTTCTGTATTCAAAATATGCAAAAATGGAAGAATTTTAATTTCAGAGATTTCTTGAAAATGTCTTCAATTCATTGTTTACAAGATTCTTTTTGTGGATGTTATGCAGTGAAGATAAGAGCCATGGCAGGGCAATTACCAGGGTAGGAGAAATTGCCCCAAGGTGTCCAAAGGTTAGGTGGAGTTACAGGGATGGAGCAGGGGAGTCGGCCTACGTCAGGTGTTCTTTTGGAGGGTTGGTGCAAGCTTGATGGGCTGAATGGCCTCCTTCTGCACTGAAGGAATTCTATGATATGAAAAGGATTTTACTGGGGTCAAGAGTAAAAACAGTGGAGTGGACAGCTGCAAATGGGTGGAGCAAATGGAGGACCAAAGGCTAACCAGTTGGAAGTTTATAATTTTGGTTGTGATGTAGGGAAGAGTTTATTTCTGCATGTCGGGGAAGTGGAGGCTACAGAATGAAATGGTTAAAAACTGTGACTGACTGAGCAACTCCACAGGAGAGCTACGAGCAGTTCATCAACTGAAATTTTATTCTAAATAAATAATTGAGGAAAAAATAACACATGGGCTTTATTTTGGAGTATCGACAAATGCAACATTAAAATACCTGCTACCTTTCTATCAACAGTGGGGCTATAGTGTTGGGGTAAGAGAAGATGTAAAAAAAAAATTGGGATTTTAAACCAGGGGGAAAATGACAAATCTGTAATTAGAAACAATTCACATTGGTTTTAACAGGAAAAAATAAACTATTTTTCGTATCGTTACTCGAGAATAAAGCCATCACTCAGTCTTTATCTATCATTCAATTCATTCAAGCGATTTTTTCTTTCTCCTTTGCTGCATTTGTAGAGAAAAGAATCTAATCATTCAAGATATCAAACTTATGTCTGAACTTGGTGTTGAGAACTTTGAATGACTTGGGATGCCTTGGGTGCTAGAAATTCTTCAAAAGTAAATGTAAAAGTTGCTGAAACATTTTATAATTTTCTTTCTTCCAGTTTTCACCTGGCTGCCACAAAGGGACAGGTGGAATGTTTGGGAGTGATGCTCACTCACGGTGTTGATCTAACTGTACCTGATGGCTCAGGTAAGAAATTTACTGCTGACCATATGTATTATTTACAGAAAATTAAAGTATTTTGTTATAAATCTTTCACTGAACAACATTTGAATCTCTTCAGCTTGGTTTCCACCTTGCCCACAGTCCCAAGGTTTTGGCAAAAGCCACAGCTGTACCTCCGTGTACCCACTAATTTCTGACACGGTATAATTTACCACGCTATCCTATACTGATTCTCCTGCATGCGGTTGTTCTGGCATGGCTTTACTCCTACCTGCCTCAGTACAGCCAGCATCACTCCAGAAATGATTCTTCTTCCAACTACTATGAGGTCATCTCCAGAGATGCATTTTTTGACTGCCTTCCTAATCTACGTTCTGCCTCTAACTGGCATCATCCATTGATTTCCTCTATATATTCTAATAATACTCAGATTTCCCACTCCACCACTTTCAGTTGAGCATCCATTAGACCAAAGCCACATAAAAAATATGCGCAGTTCCCATGGATTCTAACCCTCTGCCTGTGAGGAGGTGTTCAACATTATGAAGCCTTATGCTAAAGTAAATAAGGCAGGTTAGAGGACCCAGATTGTTAACTAACTCCCTAATTTTTTTGTGCATTGGTGGTATCTGTTACCTGGAGGAGTTATGAATACGAGTATGTAATCCCACTATTCTATGGTGATTATCCTATTCGATTATTTATTTTAAAACTACATAATTGTATGTCTCAAAAATAAATCTCCATCAAAGCTCCATTCAGAGCATCCTGAAGAAATCTCAATTCAAATATTGCAACAAAATCTCTGCTTTACTAATCTTTTCTAGCCTGACTGTGCCTGAGCTGGGAACTTTAAATGACCAACTCAAGGCACCTGCCTGAAATTTTCCTGGTTACGTTGCTAGTCTAAAGGGTGAATATTCATAAGCAGTCAGGACCTTTTCTCAGCTCATACGTATTGAGCTGAATAATTGAAAGATTTGACGAGGATCTACGCCTGTTAATGTCTTCATCTTTCCGATGTTGATTAATGTGGTGGTTTCTACCATTCAGCATATGTGTTGAGAAACTCAGTTGGCTAAACAGCTGGTTTGTGATGCAGAGCAAGGCCAGCAGCACAATCCTAAACCAAAGGACGATCCTTTAAAACAGAGGTGAGGAGTAATTTCTTCAGCCAGAGGGTGGTGGATCTGTGGAACTCTTTGCCGCAGAAGGCTGTGGAGGCCAAATAACTGAGTGTCTTTATTACAGAGATAAATAGGTTCTTGATTAATAAAGGGATCAGGGGTTATGGGGAGAATAATAATAATCTCTTATTGTCACAAGTAGGCTTCAATGAAGTTACTGTGAAAAGCCCCTAGTCGCCACATTCCGGCGCCTGTTCGGAGAGGCTAGTACAGGAATTGAACCCGTGCTGCTGGTCTTGTTCTGCATTACAAGTCAGCTGTCTTAGCCCACTGTGCTAAGGCAGGAGAATGGGGATGAGAAAAATATCAGCCATGATTGAATGGCGGAGCAGACACGATGGGCCGAGTGGCCTGATTCTGCTCCTATGTCTTATGGTCTTATGGTTCAATTCCCGTACCGGCTGAGGTTATTAATGAAGGCCCTGCCTTCTCAACCTTGCCCCTAGCCTGAGTGTGGTGAGCCTCAGGTTAAATCACCACCAGTCAGCTCTCTCCATCAAAGGGGAAAGCAGGCTATGGTCATCTGGCACTACGGCCACTTTACCTTACTTGAGTTTTCAGGCTCAGCAACTTTTCCTGTAATCTGAATAGTCATTGTCACTCAATTAATCAATCCGCTGTTACATTTCTTCCAAAGGACACTTCTTTCTTCTGCTACAATACTTATGATTCCATTGGTTTTACTGACATTCTTTGTGGGAGGTTGCTGATTCAGAAAAAAGAAATGAAGTGCATGGGTTATGTTTCTTATCTGCCTGTACAGTCTATTTTTAGCTATGAATTTCTAACCACCTTCTCTACGAAGAACATTTCAGGCAACCCATCTAGCTTCACCTTGTGTGTATAAAACTGAGGAACTAATACTTAAGTGGCACTTTTCTATTCTGCAGTTTAAAAAGCAGTTGTTAATGCTCAAATTCTAACCCTTTCATCTCTGCTTGAATTGTAGGTTACAATGCTTTACACCTTGCTTCAAAAAATAGTCATCAAGAATGTGTGAAGAAGATCCTTCAGGTAGTGGTGACTGATACTCTTGCTTTCTGTGATTTATATTTTAAATACTTGCTCTTATCTTCCAAGGGTACAGATTACAGAATACCTACCCTGGCAGAACAGTGTTACAAAATGTAATATAACATTGAATGGGAGATGGCTTATTTGTACAATGCTCATACATCAGCTGTTTTTATTAAATGATCTTTTAAAATTCTGGATATTCTTTTTGGAATATGGTCTAGCTCTGTTGGGGAAAGTTATGAATCTGTTCTAGTTTAAGTTCCAATTGGCCAAGACATTTCCAATTACAGGAGGACTTCACAATTTTCCAGTATTGACACACTCATCAGAGAATCTTCCACTCACTGATATTGAGAGATTCATCATGTGGCCCTTTGCAAATGCTGATGCAACACATGTTCTTAGCCTTACTCATGTTCAAATTACAGCATTCCAATGATTGATCTTTTTTTTTTTTAATTTAGAATACCCACTAATTTTTTTCCAATTAAGGGGCAATTTAGCGTGGCCAATTCACCTACCCTGCACATCTTTGGGTTGTGGGGGCGAAACCCACGCAAACAAGGGGAGAATGTACAAACTCCACACGGACAGTGACCCAGAGCCGGGATCGAACCTGGGACCTCGGCGCCGTGAGGCAGCAGGGCTAACCCACTGTGCCACCGTGCTGTCCCCAATGATTGATCATTTTGAGGGAGAACTATAAGGTTATATTTCTGTCCATTTCCTCTTTCTCCCTTTCTTTGACTCCCTATTTCCTAATTATTCCTTTTTCCTTTACTCTCACTTTCCCACTGCTGCCCTCCTTCCCTCTTTTGTCTGCCTGCCTATTTCCTGGTAATAGAATCTTTTAAAGTGCAGTGCAGAAGGAGGCCACTCAGCTCATCAAGTCGGCACCAACCCTCTGAAAGATCACGGCACCCAGCACCACTCCCCTGACCTATCCCTGTAACCCCACCTAACCTGAACATCCTTGGGTACTAACGGGTGCAACCCCCCCTCCCCCCAACCCTTCTTTCTTTCTCACCCACCAAATTAGGCTTTGTCTTCAACTCTCTCGCTTTTTATTTCTTCTCTGTTCTCATTTACCCTTGTTTTCCCTTCTTCCCCCTCTTTTCATCGCCCCTTCTGTTATTGTTCCCATTTTGGCTCTCAAAAACAATCTTTTTTCTCTTTTCAGTTTCTGCTTTATACACCAATCAACTTTAATTCACTTACTTTCATTCCTGTATTATGGCTGACTCATCATTCCTATTTGTTTTGTAACTTTCTGCTTTTCTCCCTCTGACCCATCCTTTCTATGAAAGCAAGATTGTTGGATGAGTCTGGAAGAAAAGAAGACCAGCGAGGATGGAGACAGGGCTTAGCATTTGTGGTTTTAAGCAGAAAAATAGTAATTGGAATCAAAATACAATTGATCTGTTTAAAAATGCGCCCTACTCAAAGTAGAGTTGCATTTGTTTTACTATGGCTGATGTAAATAAATTAAATGTAATTATTGAAAATAGTAACTAGCTGAAACTGCCAATGCCAGTGTTTAACGTGGAGAAAGTAAAAAGACAAAAAAGGATAAAACTATTTATTTGAAAAAATTTGAAAAAATACCTATTGTCAAACCAGATTCTGTAACATTGCAAGTGGGGAGGACTCGTTAATCAATCCAACTCTGATTGATTGGTATTGAGGCCGGTGGTGGAGCTCTGTGCATGCTGTTCAAACTCCAATAGTGTGTGATTTACATTGGTCTATCAACCCGAAAAGCAGGGAACACAGGTAGCTCTTGAATCAGTAACAAAAGAAAAGTGCCAGTGTAGGAAAATGCCTGTGAACCTTTATGAAAGCTAGAAGGGAGCTACTCTATTGTCTGAACTTCAACTGCAAATGCCACACAGGACAATGAATGATTGAATTTGGCCTGGTATTTGCAATTTGAGGATTGTTTAGGGTTGGTATGAGGGAAGGCCAGGTTTAACTTGAGCTGCAGATGTGCAATATGACAGTGGCATTAGATGGCGGTTACATAGGAAAGTCTCCATCTTTCATCCAGAAAGAAACATGGTTGGTGTATTTAGCTCATCACACAATGCCTCTTTCTCTTTCTTGTCCCATTTTAGCTGAAAGTCCATCTTCCAATCTTTCTGTAGTTTGTGTTTTGAAGCTGTAAAACAGTAACAGTTCTGCCATAACTTTTGATTAGGCGTACTTCTCCAATATCATGATAGGAAATGATCAAAATTGAAAACATTGTTTTGCCTTCATACTTTGTAGAATTAGATTTATGTATTACTGAGTCTCTTTAATACAAACTTAATTTTCCTACTTTTGGAACCAATCATGATATTATCATTCAAAATTTACAGATAATCTCATTTGACTTGCAGCTGACTTGCCATTTAAAGTATGACAGCTTTGAGAGATTACATACTTGAGCAAAATTAAGTATTTAATTGTTTAACCTCAAGAAGAAGGCTCACTTTGTCTTGTGATTTTTCCATCTCTTCTGTGTCATATTCATCATATATGCAAGATTGATGTAATGTCAGATTAATGGAAGAAATGTGAAGTGTCTCTGAACTAACATTGTTGTTGTATTCAAAACAGTTACACAGTTCTAAGGTAGAGCATAAAACAAACTTCTGTAACTTCATGTTTCTTCTTAATAGTACAAGTGTCCTGTGGAATGCGCTGACAGCAATGGGAAGACCGCCTTGCACCATGCAGGTAAGGAATATTATATGTTTAAATACATTGTTCATGACAGGAGACAAGTTGAAATTGGTGTTACCCAGGGCTCAGTTTTGGGGCCGTTGCTTTTTCTGATTTATATAAATGATTTAGAAGTGGGTGGTGAGGGCAAAATCTACAAATTTGCAGATAATATAATCATAATATAATCTTTATTAGTGTCACAAATAGGCTTATAGTAACACTGAAATGAAGTTACTGAGAAAATGCCCTAGTCCCCACACTCCGGCGCCTGTTCGGGTACACAGAGGGAGAATTCGGAATGTCCAAAATAACCTAACAAGCACGTCTTAAGGGAAGAAACCGGAGCATCCAGAGGAAACCCATGCAGACATGGGAAGTGGGGAGAACGTGCAGACTCCGCACAGACAGTGACCCAAGCCGGGAATCAAACTCGGGAGCCTGGCGCTGGATACAAGCTGGGAGAATAGTGAATTATGAGGCTAACACTGAGTGACTTCAGAGGGACATTGACAAGTTGACTAATGCATTTTGGTGGAAGAAACATGGGGAGACAGTATAGGCTCAATGGTACAATTTTGAGGGGAGTGCAGGAGCAGAGGGACCTCGGGGTTCAAGTGCATAATTCTCTGAACTTGGCCAGGCAAGTTGAAACAGTTGTGAAGACGGCTTCTCCCGGTGGCGTGGGCGAGCAGGGCGGCCGCAGCAACAAGAGCTCCCGCCGGTGGCCGCAATTCGCAGCGATTTCGGGGAAAACCCCGAGTCTTCACGCAGCTCTTGACTATCGTTGGCCTTTGGGGCCATCACGAGCAGCCAGCGGGGCCGGTTTAAAAACCGGCGAACAACCCCGCGCGGGTGTCGGGCGGTGGGCGCTGGGCCCAGCGCGGCATCGAGGTCCGAGCAGCGGGGGCGGAGCTACGAGGAGGCCGAGGCGGCAGGCCCGAGGCCAGGGCACTATGTAGGGATGGTGCTCCACGTCGGATGGCTCCCACCGAGGAGGAAGAAAGAAGGCTGAAGGCTGGTCCCAGGGGAGCTCTGGGTGAATGCAGAGGAGAAAGAAAGAAGGTTTAAGGAAGTTTGGTAAAAAAAAATTTATCTCTGCCTTTTATAAGAATAAGTCAGATTGATGAAGGGCAGGAGGGTGAAGGGGGAGAGAGGAGAAAAGAAAGAAGATAAAAAAACAATAAGCCGCTAAAGGATGCGAAGAGCAGCGTCGAAGAAAGGAGGAAACGCCGGTTCGCCCTTGAAGGAGAAGACGAGCAAAAGTGTTGCCAGGATGGCGGAAGCCGAACTGCAAGGCGGGGCCGCACTACTTACGGTGGAGAAGATGACCGAGGTGATGGCAGTGGAGCTGGTAAAACAGTCTGCGAGGCACATGGAGGCTTGAGGAAGGAGACGGCGGTCGTGTTGAAGTCATTGGTGGAGGAGGCAATCGGCCCGGTGAGGGTGGCGGTGGCAAAGGCATCGGCCGAGGTGAGAGAGCAGGACGAGAAGAAGAAGGAAATGGAGGAGGCCGTGTCACGACACAGCGACCAGGTCACCTCGATGGGGGACGAGCTGCAGAGGGTGGTTAACAGAGGACTCCGAGCAAAGCTGGAAGACTTGGAAAACCGCTCAAGGTGGCACAATTTGAGAATTGTGGGCTTGCCCGAAGGGACAGAGGGCCCAAGGCCAACGCAATATTTCGCTAAGACGTTGGCGGAGCTGATGGGGGAGGGTGAGAGCCCCACCCTGTACAAGCTAGACCGAGCTCATCGGTCATTAAGGCCGAAGCCCAAATTGAATGAGCCGCCTAGGGCAGTAATTATCTGCTTCCATAAGTTTTGCATGAAGGAGAAGGCATTAAGCTGGGCGAAGCAGAAGCGTGAGGTGCTGTGGGATGGTACTGCGGTTCCGATCTACCAGGACTTGTCGGTGGAGTTGGCAAAAAGACGAGCGGCGTCTGGGCGAGTGAAGGCGGCTTTGTACAAGAAGGGGGTGCGATTTGGTGTGGTGTACCCGGCGAAGTTGAGAGTAACATATAACGCCAAAGACTTTTATTTTGAGACAGCCGAGGCGGCTGAGACGTTCGTGAGGGCAGAAGGCTTGGGACAGACGTGAAGAGCGGAACTGGAAGAGAGACTGCGGACTGTGTTTGAGCAGCTGGAAAATGTATAAATGTTACAACTTTCTTTTTGCTGATTTGTATTGCAATTTACTTCTCTTTGCATTGTTAGAGTCCAAGTTAATGGCGTTCAGTGTTGCGACGGTTAAATGTTATGTTAGTGAATTGTAGGGGTTGGATTGTTGGGTTTATTTTGGTGTTTCTTTCTCTGGGACTGGGTGGATGGGGGCGAGAGGTCTTGGTGGGGGGAGCCACCCGCGCTAGCTAACTAAAGTCAGTTAGTGAACGGGGGTGAGGTGAGAGGAGAACTGCGGACGTTGGAGCCTGGATAGCAGGCTTCAATGGGCCTACGAGGCGAGCAAGAGGGGGTGGAGGGATGGATGTTGGGGGATGTTTTTGTAGGGGGGGGTTCTTGGGAGGGGGGGAATGGGTTTGATGTTAACAAGGGACAGGGGCGGGTCAGACTTATGGGGCAGGGCCTGGTGGTATGGTGATGGTGGATAAGAAAGGTGGGGGGGGGGGGGTGAGAGACCCCCAGTAAGGATAATCACGTAGAACGTGAGAGGGCTGGGAGGTCCGGTCAAGAGGTCAAGGGTTCATGCACAACTTAAAAGTTTGAAAGCCGATGTAGCAATGCTGCAGGAGACTCACTTGAGGGTGAAGGACCAGGTGAGACTTAAAAAGGGCTGGGTTAGCCAAGTGTTTCACTCCGGATTTGATGGAAGGGCTCGAGGGGTAGTAGCAAAAGGGTACGCTTCCAGATGGAGAAGGTGGTGGCAGATCAAGGGGGTAGTTATGTGATTGTGACAGCGGCACTGGAGGGGAGATTAGTGACGCTGTTAAGTGTATACGGTCCCAATTGGGAAAATGTGGGATTCGCGAGGAAGGAGTTTGGGGCCATTTCCAACTTGGACATGCATGAGCTGATTGTGGGTGGGGACTGGAACTTGGTGCAGGAGCCAAAGTTGGACAGATCACGGCCGCGCTCGCTGGTCCCATCAGGGGGGGCAAAGGAGCTGGCTGGGCTAATGGTGGAAATGGGAGGGGTGGACCCTTGGAAGTTCCTGCACCCAAGGGAACGGGAGTACTCGTTTTTCTCAGCGGTCCATAAGGTACACTCGCGGATCGACTATTTTGTGGTGGGGAAGGCTTTGCTGGCTGTAGTCAAGTGGTCGGAATACTCTGCAATTGCAGTGTCAGATCACGCTCCACATTGGGTGGATATGGTGCTGGAGAAGGGGGTAGCGCAGAGACCGGGATGGAAACTGGATGTGAAGTTTTTGGGGAACCAAGTGTTCTGGGAGAAAATTGAAAAGGTAATTAAGGAATATGTAGGTTTCAATTGTACGGGTGAGGTGTCGAAGGCAGTCGTCTGGGAGGCTCTAAAGGAGGTGGTGAGAGGTGAGGTAATTTTGTTTAAGGCCAGGGTGGACAAAGAGGAGAGGTTGGAGCGGCAGAGGGTAATAGATGAGATGTTGGAGGTAGATAGGAGGTATGCAGAGGATGGGGACCCGGCGAAGCTGGAAAAGAGGAAGGAACTACAGGCGAGCTTCGACCGACTGTTCACCAGGAAGGCGGTGCGCCAACTGAGACGAGCAAGGAGTGCAGTTTATGAACATGGAGATAAGGCAGTATGTTAGCAGGTCAGCTCCGGAGGGAGGCAGCGGCAAGGGCAATTCTTCAGGTGAAGGATAGGGCAGGGAAGTTGGTGGTGGCCCCAGTGCTGATTAACAAGGTTTTTGAGGAGTTTTATGAGAGGTTGTACAAGTCAGAGCCACTCGGAGGAGACCGTGAGATGCAGGAATTTCGAGATGGGTTGGAGTACCCGAGGCTAGGGGAGGGGGACAGGGCTACATTAGAAGGAGCAATAGTGGAGCAGGAGATAAAGGATGCGATTGGGAGGATGCAGTCGGGGAAGGTGACAGGGCCGGATGGGTTTCCGGTGGAATATTATAAAACATTTAAGGATAGGTTGGCACGCCTGATGGTGGGGATGTTTGAGGAGGCGATAGGGATGGGGGTGTTGCCGCAAACCTTGGGGCAGGCATTTATTTCACTGATGCTAAAAAAAGATAAGGATCCGACGGAGTGTGGGTCGTATCGGCCCATATCACTTCTGAATGTGGACGCAAAAGTGTTGGCGAAGGTACTGGCGGGTCGGCTGGAGCAGTGTCTCCCGAAGGTGATAGGGGAGGATCAGATGGGGTTCGTGAAAGGGAAGCAGCTGTTTTCGAACATTAGGAGGGTTTTGAACGTTGTTATGGCACCGGCGGAAGGGAAGGAAACAGAGGTAGTTGTGGCATTGGACGCCGAGAAGGCGTTTGATCGGGTAGAATGGGGGTACCTGATGGCAGTGCTGGAGCGGTTTGGGATTGGACCAAGGTTTGTGAACTGGGTAAAGCTATTATATAAGGAACCGAAGGCGAGTGTCTGCACAAATAATATCAGTTCAAGATACTTTTCTCTCCACCGTGGGACGAGACAGGGATGTCCTATGTCCCCCTGCTGTTTGCACTAGCGATTGAGCCGTTGGCCATCGCATTGAGAAGTTCGAGAGCATGGAAAGGAATAGTGCGGGGGGGGGAGATAGAGCATAGGGTGTCCTTATATGCCGACGACCTGCTGCTGTATGTGTCGGAACCGAGTCCGTCGATAGGAGGAATATTGGAGCTACTGCGGGTATTTGGGTCTTTCTCGGGGTACAAGTTGAACCTGGACAAGAGTAAGTATTTTGTGGTGTCTCGGCCGGGAGTGGGGCAGGGGTGGGGGGGCTGATATTCTGTAGGGCAGGGACTCATTTTAGGTATCTGGGGGTGCAGGTTGCCCGGGAGTGGGGGAGGCTTCGCAGGTACAACATCACTAGTTTGGTGGGGAGAGTGAAAGCCGATCTGGCAAGGTGGATGGCCTTCCTCTGTCACTGGCGGGTCGGGTTCAGGCGGTTAAAATGAACGTGTTGCCGCGATTTCTGTTTATTTTTCACTGCTTACCGATTTCCCTGTCAAAGTCTTGTTTCAGGGAGATTGAGGGAAGGAATACCTCATTCATATGGGGAGGGAAGGTGGCCAGAGTGAGAAAGGTATTGCTGCAGAGGGGAAGGCAGGCAGGGGGTTTGGGTCTCCCGAACCTGTTGTACTACTGCTGGGCGGCGAATGTGGAGAAGGTGCGGAGCTGGGTCAGAGGGGTTGATTCTCAGTGGGTCAGAATGGAGGAGAGTTTGTGCAGGGGGTCGGGGCTGAAGGCACTTGCAACAGCGCCGCTCCCGATAGCTCCGGGGAAATACTCAGGGAGTCCGGTAATAATAGCTTCATTGAAAATCTGGAGGCAGTTTCGCCAACATTTCGGGTTGTGTTTAGGGTCAAGGGAAATGCCGATTCGGGGGAACCACAGATTTGAGCCAGGGAGGTGGGATGGAAGTTTTCGGAAATGGGAAGAGAGGGGGATTAAGACACTAAAAGATTTGTTTCTTCGGGGTCGGTTTGCAGGATTTAGGGAGCTGGAAGCGAAGTATGGGCTGGAGCAGGGAGAAGTGTTTAAGTACATGCAGGTTCGGGATTTTGCCAGGAAGGAGATACAGAGCTTCCCAGAGGAACCGGCCTCCACATTGCTGGAGGAGATGCTGACGACAAGGGGACTGGAGAAGGGGGCAGTTTCAGCGGTGTACGGAGCTATTCTGGAAGAGGATAAGGCACTACTGGAAGGGATCAAAGCAAAGTGGGAGGAAGAGCTGGGAGAGGTGATAGAGGAGGGGGTCTGGTGTGAGGTGCTCCGGAGAGTGAATGCCTCCACCTCATGTGCGAGGTTGGGGCTGATACAGCTGAAGGTGGTATATAGAGCGCACCTCACGAGGGCGAGGATGAGTCGATTTTTTGAAGGAGTAGAGGATGTGTGTGGGGGGGGGGGGGAGGGGGGGGGGGTGCGTTTTGGTCCTGTCCAAAGCTAGGGGAGTACTGGAAGGAGGTGTTTAGGGTAGTTTCCAAGGTGGTGCGTGTAAAACTGGACCCAGGTCCCCGGGAGGCCATATTCAGGGTGTCAGACCAGCCAGGATTGGAAACTGGTGCGGAGGCAGATATCATAGCCTTCACCTCGTTGATCGCCCGAAGGCGGATCCTGCTGGGATGGAGAGCAGCCTCTCCACCCAGTGCCCTGGCGTGGCGGGGGGACGTGTTGGAATACTTGACCCTTGAGAAGGTTAAGTTCGAACTGAGGGGAAGCTCGGAGGGGTTCTACAAGTCATGGGCACTATTTATTATGCACTTTCAAGAACTGGATAACATCGAATATTAGTTGGGGTGGGGGGGATGGGTGGGAGGGTTGTGGGGGAGGGGGGGCTGTGTATATTAAGGGTGACTATGTGTAATCCCTGATTCCTTTTTGTCATTTGTTTATGTAAACATGCGGGCTGATGTTTGGGGGTTAGTTGGAGGATGGGATCGTTGTTATTGTTATGGGGATTGACATATCTTGCTGATTATTGTTTATTGTTGATGGGTGTAAATGCGGGAGAAAATGTGAAAAAGGAGGAGAATAAAAATATGTTTTTTAAAAAGACGGCTTCTAGCGTCCTTAGGTTTATAAATAGAGGCATAGAGTATATAAGCAAGGAAGTCATGCTACACCACTACAAATCATTGGTCAGATCACATTTGGAGTATTGTGTTCAATTCTGGGGACCTTATTTAAGGAAGGATGTTAAAGCCCTGGAGAGATGCAGAGGAGATACTAGAATGATATGAGGAATTTTAGATACAAAGAAAGATTGGATAAATTGGGCTTGTTCTCCTTGGAGCAGAGAGGATTGAATGCTGACCTTATTGAGGTATTCAAAATTCTGAACAATTTTGATAGGGTAAAGAAGGATATTCTGTTTCCACTAATTGGTACGTGAGTGACTCGGGGTCACAATTTCACGATGGTCAGCAAGAGAGCTAGGAGTGAGATGAGGAGAAACTTCTTTACTCAGAATTGTTGGGATTTGGAATGTTCTGCCTGAGAGAGTGGTGGAGGTGGATGGTAGAGGTTTCAAAAGAGAGTTGGATATATATTTGAAAGAGATAAGGCTGGGGAATGGGACCAGCTGGGTGCTCTTTTGGGATCCGGTATGGACATGGTGGACCGAATGGCCTTCTTTTATGCTGTAAATAACAAACAAATATTATCCTCTATGTCCTGAGGAGATTGGCCATGATACAGGCCTAAGAATAATAGCTGCGAGCATGCAACATATCTAGCAACTCACAATAAGCTCAATGGAAGACAACCCTGTGACAGCACACAGTTTTCTCAGAACATTTGTTTGTGAAGTATCCTTGAGGTTCCGCAGCCTGCCTCAATGATCCAAAGGTTTTCTTGAGCACTTTTAAGATCTGATTTCACACTGAGCTGGAAGTAAAGGGCAACCAGTGCAAAGATGTGTGATGCCTGTTGGAGGAGCTTTCATTCTTTTTCGCCCTGTTGGAAGTTAAAATGATTCTTAACCCCTGAATCGTACTGTGCCTTTTGAAAACCTACCTGGAAGTACTTTGCATCAGTGGAAAGTACAGTGAAACTTTAGCCTGAGATGTCTGATTGGACCTGTATTGTGGTACAGCAGGTTAAAACGCACGCCAGCTTGATAGGTTTGGGTTGCTGCCAACAATTTTCTACTTAATCATAAATTAATTTTAAAATGTATCCTTTAGTTTGGTCTTATAATTGTGGTATAAAATTTTAAATATATATATATACATAAAAACAAACATGATTTATGTACAAGGACATAGTAATAACTTTGTTTTTTAATTCCTAGCTGGAAGTGGTTCTATTTTGATTGTTCAGCTGCTGAGTGAACACAAGTGCCCGATTAATATTAAGGACACAGTAGGTATCCCCTTACATCTTTTAGTATATGTTTTATAGAGTCTAGCTGCACAATATTTGGATAATTTGATCTTACGATTAGTTAAAGTTTAATCTAAACATATTAGACCTCTCAACTATATCTCTTGCATCCTCTAACTGTTATGCCTATTTTGGCCTTGTTTTTCTGTTAGCTTGAAACTACCTATTCATTTTTCTCACGTTTGCTTCAGCCTTTCGGCTTGTTTTTGTGGTTTATGGCTTTGAATTTCTTGAATACTTCAAAAAGATAGTTCTCGGACAGCAGAAATCTGTTTTTTTGTAGCATAGAGTGGAATACGGAGTACCTTGCAATGGAAAGCTCTATTTTTTAAGCAGTAGTGCATGGTTTTAAACCAAGTAAGGCTTTCTTTACTGAAACCCCTGTTGAATCATAGATTCAAAGAATTTGCAGTGTAGACGGAGGTCATTTGGCCCGTAAGGTCCGCACTGGCCCTTAAAAAGATCACCCCACTTAAGCCCACACCTCCACCCTATCCCCGTAACCTCACCTAACCTTTTGTATACTAAGGGGAAATTTGTCCCGGCCAATTCAACTAACCTGCACATCTTTAGACTGTGGGAGGAAACCGGAGCACCCAGAGGAAACCCACACAGACACGGGGAGAAAGTGCAAACTCCACTCAGAAAGTCACCCGAGGCCGGAATTGAACCCGGGTCCATGACGCTGTCAGGCAGCAGTGCTAGCGACTATGCAGCCCTTCGTGCTTTTTAATTCTCGAGAATCAAAAGGAGGAATTATCCTTCATAACTCTCAACCTCACCACTCCAAGCAACCCCTTTGTTCAATTCCACCAGCTCTCCCTGACTTTAGTATGTGCCATTCGTGATCCTTTCAACTGTGTCCATGCTCACCTGACCAAAGTGCCTATAGCTTCTCCCATTCCCACTCACTACTCGCTACTTCTGTCTTTCGCCACCCCTAGCACCTGTTCTTTTGCCTTTGCTGCTATCTCAGACTACCCAAACTGAGCTGCCAATTTTTCCCTCTTTCCCCCTCTTTCTTATCTCTTGAGTACCTGGGTCCTACCTCTTTGCAACACACTACAATTGCTTCGCGAAGAACAAAGAACAATACAGCACAGGAACAGGCCCTTTGGCTCTCCAAGCATGCGCCAATCATGATACCTGTCTAAACTAAAACCTTCTGCACTTCCAGGGTCGATATTCCTCTTTTCCCATCCTATTCATGTATTTGTCAAGATGCCTCTAAAACGTCACTATCGTACCTGCTTCCACCACCACTTCCGGCAGCGAGTTCCAGACACTCACCACCCCTTGTGTTAAAAAATGTGCCTCGCTCGTCTCCTCTAAACTTTGCCCCTCGCACCTTAAACTATGTCCCCTAGTTATTGACTTTTCCACCCTGGGGAAAAGCTTCTGACTATCCTCTCTGTCCATGGCACTCAAAATTTTGTGAACTTCTATCAGGTCCGATCCAATGAAAACTTCTAACCTCCGATCCAATGAAAACAATGCAGGTTTATCCAACCTCTCCTATAGCTAATACACTCCAGACCAGGCAACGTCCTGGTAAACCTCTTCTGTACTGTCTTCAAAGCCTCCACATCCTGGTGGTGTGGCGACCAGAATTGTACGCAATATTCCAAGTGCAGCCTAATTGAGGTTCTGTACAGCTGCAGCATGACTTGCCAATTTTTATACTCAATGCCCTGATCGAGGAAGGCAAGCATGCCGTATGCCTTCTTCACTACCTTCTCAACCCACGATCTGTGGGTGGGCCTGTGCCGTGGGGGCACTCTTTCCCTCCGCATCGGCCGCTGTCAACCTCCCGCGCATGCGCCAACTCGTGCCGGCCGGCGGAGGCCCTTCCGCGCCGGTTGGCGAGGCGCCAAGCCCTTCCGCGCCGGCTGGCGCGGTGCCAAACACTCCAACGCCGGCCTAGCCCCTGGAGGTGCGGAGGATTCCGCTCCATCGGGGCGGCCCGACGTCAGAGTAGCCTGCCCCACCGGTTCGCGGAGAATCCTGCCCTGTCAATCTGCCTGTCAATACTCCTAAGAGTTCTGCCATTTACAGCATACTTCCCACCTGTATTCGACCTTCCAAAATACATGACTTGAGTGTAATGCCCACGCTTGCTGCCAACTCTCTCAGCTTTCCCATTCTTTTTTTTTCTTTTTATAAATTTAGAGTACCCAATTAATTTTTTCCAATTCAGGGGCAATTTAGCGTGTTCAATCCACCTACCTTGCACATCTTTGGGTTGTGGGGGCGAAACCCACGCAAACACGGGGAGAATGTGCAAACACCACACGGACAGTGACCCAGAGTCGGGATCGAACCTGGGACCTCGGCACCGTGAGGCTGCAGTGCTACCACTGCGTCACCGTGCTGCCCTTTCCCATTCTTTTCTGACATGTGTTACACATCTGTCCCCCTGTGGGGCACTTATGTTTGCTACCACTAATCTGATCTTCAGGAAAATACTTAGCGGGATTCTACTTCGTCATCATGCATCAAACTTCCCCTTCTGTAACAAACTTCAACACCATCCTGTAAGCAGAAAATGCTTTTAAATGTGTGCTTCAATTTTTGTTTTTTGGGACTCACAATGTTAGATATTTAACACAAATGCAACTCTTGCCCCAAGCACAGAAACAGACATAAATACATAATTTTAAATGCTTTACGACAAGTTGTGTGTATTGTATGCACATTTTAGTGTTATTCTGTATATTTCCCTTTTTGGGTGCTTGTCAGGCAATGCCATGAACTATAGCCTGTGCAGAGCTACGCCGTTATTCCAATGGGCCTGCAGTGCTGTCTGCCTCAGGAAAATGATGAGAACACATTTCTTCTTCAATTTAACTTAATCCCTAACACTGTATGCTTAATAATATCGATTGCATGCAATAAAGATTTGTATGTTCTTGCGAGATCCACTATTATGGATAGATATCTTAATTAATTTCAGATGGTTTTTGCTTTGGCAACACATAGCAATATGTCTAAGAATTCTGTAACACACAGAGGTAGCAATAGAATTAAAAAGGCACTTTGACTGGTCAAGTCTTCGATTACGCACCATGTGCAACCTTTTATAGAGTGACAAATGGAGGAATTTAGGAATATTGGCTTCTAAATAATGGGAAAACATAAGGGTTAAAAGACTGGGTTTATGCTGTGTTTCACTGCAGTGGTCATGTTTTTAAAAAGGATTGTGTTTTGTACAGGCCTGGGAACTTCGAGGAAACAGCAGGTGCAATTGACCAGAGGAATGTGGTTTGACTGGGGAGTTAATGTGCTTTTGCACATTTTGCTCAAATGGGAGATTATCCATTTTGGTAGGAATAACAGCAAAAGGGATTATTATTTAAATGATAAAATATTAAAACATGCTGCTGTGCAGAGGGACCTGGGTGTGCTAGCGCATGAGTTGCAAAACGTTGATTTGCAGGTGATTAATAAGGCGAATGGAGTTGTGTCCTTCATTGCTAGAGGGATGGAGTTTAAGATGAGGGAGGTTATGCTGCAACTGTATAAGGTGTTAGTGAGGCCACATCTGGAGTATTGTGTTCAGTTTTGGTGTCCTTACCTGAGAAAGGATGTACTGGCACTGGAGGGAGTGCAGCGGAGATTCACTAGGTTAATCCCAGAGCTGAAGGGGTTGGATTATGAGGAGAGGATGAGTAGACTGGGACTGTACTCGTTCGAATTTAGAAGGATGTGAGGGGGATCTTATAGAAACATATAAAATTATGAAGGGAATAGATAGGATAGATGCGGGCAGGTTGTTTCCACTGGCGGGCGAAAGCAGAACTAGGGGGCATAGCCTCAAAATAAGGTGAAGTAAAATTAGGACTGAGTTTAGGAGGAATTTCTTCACCCAAAGGGGTGTGATTCTATGGAATTCCCTGTCCAGTGAAGCAGTTGCGGCTCCTTCATTAAATGTTTTCAAGATGAATAAAGGAATAAAGGGTTATGGTGTTCGGGCGGGAAAGTGGAGCTGAGTCCACAAAAGATCAGCCATGATCTCATTAATTTGGGGAGATGGGGTCATTGCTAGGTGGAGCCCAGGAATGTAGAGAGGCAGTTGGTTTTGGAAGAAACTTTGGAGAGAGAGGAGCTGAATTTTATAGTTTTCTTTGAAATTCCCCTCATTCTTCTGAACTCCAGCGAATATCATCCTGACTGACTCAGTCCCCTCATTCGCCAATCCTGTCATCCCAGGAATCAGTCTGGTAAACATTTGCTGCACTCCCTCTATAGCAAGAACATCCTTCCTCAGATGAGGAGATTAAAACTGCACACACTATTCCAGGTGTAGCCTCAAATAAGGCCCTGTATAATTGCAGCAAGACATCCCGCTCCTATACTCGAATCCTCTCTCAATGAAGGGCAGCTTACCATCTGCATTCTTTTACCCCCTGCTGAACCTGTATGATTACCTTCAGTGACTTGTGTACAGGGACACCCAGATCTCATTGCACATTCCCCTCTCCTAATTTATAGCCATTCAGATAATAATCTGCCTTCCGTTTTTGCTACCAAAGTGGATAACCTCACATTTATCAAAGTTATACTGCCATGCATTTGCCCACTCATTCAACTCGCCCAAATCACACTAAAGGATCTCTGCATTCTCCTCACAGCTCCCCCTCCCGCCCAACTTGGTGTTACCTCCAAATTTTGAGAAATTACATTTTGTTCCCTCATCCAAATCATTTATATATATTGTGAATAGCTGGGGTCCTAGCACCGATCCCTGCGGTACCCCACTGGTCACTGCCTGCCAATTTGAAAAAGATCCGTTAATTCCTGCTCTTTGTTTCCTGTCTGCCAACCAGTTTTCTATCCATCTCGATATAGTACCCCTCATCCCATGCACTTTAATTTTACATGCTAATCTCTTCTGCGGGACTTTGTCAAAAGCCTTATGAAAGTCCAAATACACCACATCCACTGGTTCTCCCTCATAAACTCTACTAGTTACGTTCTCGAAGAATTCTAGTAGAATTCCCCTTCATAAATCCATGGTCACCCTATCCGTTCCTGCCATTGGTGTCTTAAATGCTCTGTTATAAAATCATTGGGAATGGATTCTAGAATTTTCCCCACTACCGATGTCAGGCTTACTGGTCTATATTCCCTGTTTTCTCTCTACCTCTCTTTTTAAATAGCGGAATTACATATGCTATCCTAACATCTGTAGGAATTGTTCCAGTGTGTCTAAAATTCTGGCCTCCAATTCAACCACTATTTCTGAGGATTTACCAGCCTTCAATCCCAGAAATTTCCCCAATACCATTTCCCTACTAATATTGATCTCCTTCAGTTCCTCCCTCTCACTAAAACCTGTGTTCCCCGACAATTCTGATATCTTTCTTATGTCCTCATTTGTGAAGACAGAACTAAAGTATGTATTTAGTTGCTCAGCCATTTCTTTGTCCCCCATTATAAATTCCTCTGTTTCTGACTGTAAGGAACCTACATTTGTCTTCACCAATCTTTTTCTCTTCATGTACCTGTAGAAAGTTTTACAGTCAGTTTTTATGTTCCCTGCAAGCTTCCTCTTGTACTCTATTTTCCCCTTCTTAATCAATCCCTTGGTCCTTCTTTGCTGAATTGCTCCCAGATTCTGTTGTTTATCTTGGCCAATTTGTATGCTTCTTTCTTGGATCGAATGCTATCCCTAATTTCCTTTGTAAGCCATGGATTGGCCACCTTTCCTGTTTTACTTTTGTGCCAGACAAGAATAAATAATTGTTGCAGTTCCCCCATGTGCTCCTTGAATGTTTGCCATTGCCTATCCACAGTCATCCCTTTAAATAACGTTTTCCAATCGATCATAGCCAATTCATGTCTCATAGCATCATACTTTCTTTTATTAACATTCAGGACACTAGTCTCAGAATCAGCGGCTTCACTCTCCATCTTGATGAAAAATTATACCACGTTATCGCTGCTCATCACCAAGAGGTCTCACCAATGATTGCCAATGATTCTGTTCTCATTACACAGTTCCCAGTCTAGGAGACCAATTCTGTAGTTAGTTCGTCAATGCATTGGTCCAGAAAACAATCAATATACACTCCAGGAATTCCTCCCCTACGGTATTGTGACTAATTTGATGAGCCCAATCTATATGCAGATTAAAATCGTCCATAATTACAGGTGTTCCTTTATTGCACGAATCTCTAATTTCCTGTATAATGCCATTCCCAACATCGCCACTACAGTTTTGGAGTCTATACACAACACTCATTAATGTTTTATGCCCCTTGGTGTTCCTCAGCTTTACCCATCTATAGATTGCACATTGTCAGAGCTAATACCATTCCTCACTATCGCGGTAATTTCCTCTTTAACCAGCACTGCAACTCCACCACCTTTTCTTTTTTGTCTGTCCTTCCTAAATACTGAATACCTCTGGAGGTTTTGTTCCCATCCCTGGTCACCCGGCAACCATGTCTCCGTGATCCTGATTATATCATACCCATTTGCATCTATTTGCATGATTAGTTCATCCACTTAATTGCGAAAGCTCCACACGTTAAGGCACAAAGCCCCAGGCTTGTCTTTATAGCATTACCCCTCCCAATATTTTTCACTGTGGCCCTGTTTGAATCTGGCCCTTGGTTTCTCTCCCAGTAGCTTTTCTTATTCCCCTTTCTGTTTTTTGTCCTTGTTTCCTCCTCTGACTCCTTGCATAGGTTCCCACTCCACTGTCTTTTTAGCAAATACTCCCCCTAGGACATCAGCCCTGGCCCTGCCCAGGTGTAACCTGTCCAGCTTGTACTGGTCCCACCTCCCCCAGAACTGATCTCAATGCCCAGGAATCTTAAACACTCCCCCTCATACCATCACTTCCGCCATGTATTCATCCGATATATCCTGCTAGTTCTACTCTGACTAACACATAGCATTGGTCATAATCCTTTGATCACAACATTTGAGGTCTGACTTCTCAATTTTCTTCCTAACACCCTATATTCTGCTTTTAGGACTTCATCCCTTTTTTTAACCTCATCCCTTTTTTTAACGTATGTCATTGATACCAATGTATACCATGTCCACTGGCTATTCACCGCCATGACACCCCTCCCATCCTTGACGAGCACCAGGGAGGCGACATCAATCCTGGAGACTCGTTTGCGGCCACAGAAACGCCTATCTATTCCCCTTACAGTTGAATCACCTATAACTGTTGCATTCCCACACTTTTTACTCCTCCCCTCTGCAACAGAACCAACCGCGATGCAATGAATTTGGGTGTTGCTGCTTTCCCCTGAGTGGTCATTCCTCTCAACAGTATCCAAAGTGGTATATCTGTTTTGCAGGGGAATAGCCAGAGGAGATTCCTGTACTGCCTGCCTAGCTCTCTTGCTCTGCCTGGTGGTCACCCATTGCCTGCCTGCCTGTGGAGTCTGAGCCTGCAGTGTGACAACCTCTCAATACTTGATATCCACGATACTCTTTGTCACATGGATGCTCCACAGTGTCCCAGCCGCCGCTCCTGCTCCATCAGACTGGAAATCTTCCCGGCTTTCCACATGGAGCAGGAGGAGCAAACCACGACTTTGAGCTCTCCTGCCATGTATTACCACCCTTAAATGAAACCTTTGAAAGATGCTTGACTTCAGATTATACCCAATTCTCTAGGGCCCTTGTTTCCTGGTCCTCGTTATTACCAATTGTAGCCCTTGCAGATTATAAGCCACAAAAAGTATTTTCAGACTATAAGTGATAGAAATACCAAAGCACTATTATTTTCATGCAATCACCCCTGGAACGAATCATTCTTTCCGCAAAGTCTCACAAATAAACTAAAATAATAGAGCTTCAGCCCAGTACCCTAGCCACTGTTGGGGTCTGGTCTGGGACCATAATAAAAACTCAACCCAATTAATTTTTGTTTTCAAAGACAACAGTGAGCAAAATTTCTCCCTTGACTTGTTCCCTGTGGCAAATGAGCAACAGTCCCCATAATATTTGTGCATCTTGATATCTCCATTCTTCCACCCAAGCTGGGTGTTTTCCACCAATGAAATTTACAGCCATATTGAAAGCTGTTCCTGCTTGCCAATTTCCTGCAATGCATTGCCAGATTATAATAGTTATAAACGGGTACAAAATTGACCTTACAAAGGTTGCATCCAGTCATTTAAAAAAAAATAGTCACTGGAAAAATATTCAGAAAAAAAACTTAGAATAAAACTTTAAACACTTGCCTTCAATTTTATTACTTCAGGAAAATTAAATTCAATGTAGCCAAACCATAAATATGATTTATTAAGTCAAATTAAAAAGGCAGATTGGTTCTGTTCGTACAGATGATTGAACTGCAATGTTTCAATTTAAATAGTTAGGATGTTTTTGCATATATCAGCATACTTCTGTCAGTATTCTTAATGAGGTATGTGACAGATACATTGAAATGTTTTGCAGTTAAGCTTTTCGAAATGCATGTTGTGATGTTACTGTGGCGGTTGCAGCATGCAATGATTTACTGATATAAAATGCATATGTGGTCTAATTTAAATGACCTGGGGCAGAATAAATATTGAAATGCCTCATTTCACAGGGTGAATAAGATTTTCCTACACTTATTTAGATTTTAGACAAACAAAGGTGTGACTAAACTAGTCTGCTCCTAAAATGTACCGAAAAAATGACATTTTAAGTATTCACCCCTATGGAATGTTCACCTTAAATAACTCTCGAATATCTATATGAACTTCCTGTTGCATGCAAAAGTAGCTTCCAAAAAATCTTCAAATGAGAGAAATCTTTCCTCTTTGCTTCAAAAAGGTTATTGTTTCCTCAGCTCCACGGGGAATTTTATTCTGTTGAGTTTGCTCTTCCTGCTTAAGAATAGAAAGTATGCTATTTACATGCCCCATAGAACTGTGTTCGGTTATATTATTTGACACTTCTATTTAAGGTCCTTTGCAGTCCTGACATGAATTATAGCAGCTGCTCATTTAACTGGATGCATTAATTAAAAATCTGATTATATTTATGTCACTGATACAATCAAGACATTATTTTGCATTATTCAAAAATCACAATCGTTCTATTGTTGTGTGGGCAGAATTGCTATTAGGATTTTTGTTTCTGTATGTAATATGACTCCATGCTGGTGCCTTCTGGAGAGATCCCCTAATTTGCAATCTGCTAAAAATTGTGACAAAAATGTGGTCCTGGATTCTCCATCAGCAGGATCCTGCGTTTCGCCAGCAGCACACTCACGGCGTGGATTTCCCAACGGCGTGGGGATGCCCACAATGGGAAACCCTATTGGCCGGCAGCTGAGACGGAGAATCCCGCTGCCGGTAGGGGTGCGCCACACCAGGAAACGAATGTGGCGAGATGGAGAATCCCGCCCGTGATTTCTGCAGTCAAGGTACCATCGAGTAAGAAAACACTGCTTTCCTCCATTCATCTGTCAACTTGACCTTAAGTCATGTTGCGGGATGCAACTAAACAAAAGTCAAGTGCTTCACCACAGGAGGAAGAGAATCAGCCTTTGGGGAGAGTCTGCTCTGGCTAACTCTCGTGTAGATCATGGGAGAATAAAAAAATTAAGAAACCCTTATCCTTCATTTAAAAACATATTGGTTTCAGATATAC
Organism: Scyliorhinus torazame; assembly: GCF_047496885.1. Classification (NCBI taxonomy): domain Eukaryota; kingdom Metazoa; phylum Chordata; class Chondrichthyes; order Carcharhiniformes; family Scyliorhinidae; genus Scyliorhinus; species Scyliorhinus torazame. The sequence goes on along the minus strand of NC_092709.1, from coordinate 279,596,307 downwards.
ATCATGGGTAAATAGGTCTTGTGAAATTTCAAGACGGAATTAGATATAGCTCTTGGGGCTAAAGGGATCAAGGGATATGGGGGGAAAGTAGGATCAGAGTATTGAACTTGATGATCAGCCATAATCATAATGAATAATGGAGCAGACTCGAAGGGCCGAATGGCCACCTCCTATTTTCTCTGTGTCTATGTATGAAAGTCTGTATTAGGTGTCACTTACAGTTTTTCTGTCATATTTAAGAAATGCAATGTTTTGTCAGTCAATCCGTAAATACCCACTTGCTGTGCTAAATTCTCTAGCTATAATTAACGACATGATTAATCATGTCAATCCTTCTGAACTCGATGCAGCTTTTGCATCTTCTGATCAATTAACATAGAAATCATAGAATCCCTACAGTGCAGAAGGAGGCCTATCGAGGCTGCACCGACCCTTTGAAAGAGCACCCTACCCATGTTGACTCTTCCGCCCACCCTGTAATCCCTTAACCTAACTTGCACACTCCTGGACACGAGGGGGCAGTTTAGCATGGCCAATCCACCTAGCCTGCATATCTTTGGATTGCGGCAGGAAACTCACGCAGACACAGGGAAACATACAAACTTCACACAGTCACCCAAGGCCGGGATTGAACACGTGTCCCTGTCGCTGTCAGGCAGCAGTGCTAACCATTGTGCCCCTATGCTACCCTAATATTTTTATAGCGGAGAACATGAGATATCGGGGTGGATTCGCCATTGCCCGGCGCTGGTACTGGGTCTCCTGATCGGGTGGAGAATGGAGTGTCAAGAGAAAAACTGGTTTGGCACCTCATTGCAATGCTCCGATCTTGATTTACATTTTATTAACAGGTTGTTCACCCCACCCAAACACAGTTATGCATCAAGTCCCTGACATGGTGGACTCCAAGGTGCGTCAGTGCATAACAAAAATGCCCCCTCCCCCCTCTAAAGTCCATCGATAGGCCCCATCCCCCCACAATGCAAACCCTGCTCACCCCCCTGCTGAAAAGCAGCGGCATCCTCCCCCTACCATGGGAATAAGGGTCACACCCCCCCCTGACACAGCATGCCGCATAAGGGCGACCAGATCTTTTTATCCCCCATCACAGTCGTTCCCCCCCATCGACATCCCCTTCCTCTTTTATTGGTGTGTCCGTATCTCTACCATCCTTCCTCCCATTGTCCCCCTCCCCTCTGTTGGCATCCCTCTCCCCACTGTTGGCATCCCCCTCCCCTCTGTTGGTGTCCCTCTCCCCCCCATTGGCGTCCACCTCCCCCCATTGGCGTCCACCTCCCCCACATTGGTGTCCCCCTCCCCCTATCTCCCTACTCCCATTGGCGTCCACCTCCCCCATTGGTGTTCCCCTTCCCCTATCTCCCTCCCCCCATTGGCGTCCACCTTCCCCATTGGCATCCACTTCCCCATTGGAGTCCACTTCCCCCATTGGTGTCCACCTCCCCCATTGGCATCCACCTCCCCCATTGGCATCCACCTCCCCCCATTGGCGTCCCCTCCCCCCATTGGCGTCCCCCTCCACCCCATTGGCGTCCCCATCCCCTCCCATTGGCGTCCCCATCCCCTCCCATTGGCCTCCCCCTCCACCCCCCATTGGCCTCCCCCTCCATCCCAATTGGCGTCCCCCTCCCCCCAATTAGCATCCTCCTCCCCACATTGCCCCCCCCCCAATTGGCGTCCCCCTCCCCATTTTGGTGTCCCCTTCCCCATTGGCGTCCCCCTCCCCCATTGGCATCCCCCTCCTCCCCCCATTGGCGTCCCCCTCCCCACCATTGGTGTCCCCCTCCCCCATTGGTGTCCCCGTCCCCCCCATTGGTGTCCCCCTCCCCCCATTGGCCTCCCCTCCACCCCCCATTGGCCTCCCCCTCCCCTCCCATTGGCCTCCCCCTCCACCCCCATTGCCCTCTCCCTCCACCCCAATTGACGTACTCCCCCTATTGGCATCCCCCTCCCCCCATTGGCATCCCCCTCCTCCCCATTGGAACCCCCTCCCCCCTATTGGCTTCCCACTCCCCCCATTGGTGTCCCCCTCCCCCCCTTTGGTGTCCCCCTCCCCCCCATTGGTGTCCCCCTCCCCCCATTGGTGTCTCTCCCCCCCCCCATTGTGTCTTCCTCCCCCCCATTGCCATCCCCCTAACCCCCCATTGGTGTCCCCCTTCCCCCATTGGTGTCCCCGTCCTCCCATTGGTGTCCCCCTCCCCCATTGGTGTCCCCCTCCCCCCCATTGGTGTCCCCCTCCCCCCCATTGGTGTCCCCCTGCCCCCCCATTGGTGTCCCCCCCCCATTGGTGTCTCCCTCTCCCCCATTGGTGTCTCCCTCCTCCCCCATTGGCATCCCCCTCCCCCCATTGTCGGCCACATTCCCACATTGGCACTACACCCCCCCATTGGCATCCCCTCCCCCCCCCATTGGCGCCCCCCTCCCCCATTGGAGTCTCCCCACTCCCCCATTGGAGTCTCCCGCCTCCCATATTGGAATCTCCCCCATTGGAGTCTCCGCCCTCCGTCATTGGAGCCTCCCCTCCCATCGGCGTCACCGTACCCCTCCCATTGGCGGCATCAACTCCGCCCCCATCGCATGCCTGTAACCCCCTTTCCTCCCATCAGTGACCCTCCCTCCTTGGCATTCCCGCCTCCCCCTTATCAGTGGCATCATTTCTCCCCCCCCTTATCAATGTCATTTCTCCCCCCCCCACCCCAATTTACATGAGTGAAAAATCACTGCATTTTCACTTACTCAACCCGAACATCGGCCTCAGAAAAATGTGTTTAAAGCAGCAGCTGTTACAGGTGTCAGACGCTTTCTGAAAGCCAAAAACACTTCAAAGGGCTTCAAATCGCTTGACAGCCTTTGAAATGCAAATATTCTACTCAATTTCACACAGCAATGCACTAGTCAGTGATTGACAGTTTCATTGATCCAGACTCAGCTGCTTAGGGAGTTTGTTTATTTAACTTTCCCTTCACGGTTCAGTGCTTCTCAATTTCTCTGCTTTGATGTTAACCACAATGTTTATAAACACTCTTGATATGATTGACGGTTCCTCACCGTTTCAAAAGGAGCTAAGTGATTTCACTTCTTGGGCGAAATTCTCCGGAAACGGCGCGATGTCCGCCGACTGGCGCCCAAAATGACGCAAATCAGTCGGGCATCGCGCCGCCCCAAAGGTGCGGAATGCTCCACATCTTTGGGGGCCGAGCCCCAACCTTAAGGGGCTAGGTCGGCGCCGGACGAATTTCCGCCCCGCCAGCTGGCGGAAAAGGCCTTTGTGCCCCACCAGCTGGTGCGGAAACGACATCTCCGAGCGGCGCATGCGCGGGAGCGTTAGCGGCCGCTAACGGCATTCCCGCGCATGCGCAATGGAGGGAGTCTCTTCCGCCTCCGCCATGGTGGAGACGGTGGCGAAGGCGGAAGGAAAGGCGTGCCCTCACAGCACAGGCCCGCCCGCGGATCGGTGGGTCCCGATCGCGGGCCAGGCCACCGTGGGGGCACTCCCTGGGGCCAGATCGCCCCGCGCCTCCCCCCAGGATCCCGGAGCCCGCCCGCGCCACCTTGTCCCGCCGGTAAGGTAAGTGGTTTAATCTACGCTGGTGGGACAGGCATTTTAGCGGCGGGACTTCGGCCCACCCGAGCCGGAGAATCACGCGGGGGGGCCCACCAACCGGCGCGGCGCGATTCCCGCCCCCGCCGAATATCTGGTGCCGGAGACTTCGGCGACCGGCGGGGGTGGGATTCACGCCAGCCCCCGGCGATTCTCCGACCCGGCGGGGGGTCGGAGAATCTCGCCCCTTATTTCTCAGCAGAAAGCACTTAGATTCTTTTGAGACTTAGCTCACTTTGGCATCAATAGTAGTGGGAACCTCCGGGGGAGGCCAAGTAGGACCATCCATTTGGTACTTTTAGTTGAAGTAGGTGGAAGCACTTCTGCTCCAGAACGAGGAATCCCGGCCATCATGTGACCCCTGTCAACATTAACATGATGTGTTCTTAATCAAGTGAAATAGTTTGTTTCTCAAGCTGAACCCATATGATTGCTTTTGCATAAATTTTCAAAAATATAGCTGGAGGGGACTGCAGATGAAAAAATCCCAAAATAAATGGATATCCAAATTTTGGCACTTTAAAGCATCATTTTGGCATAGGCAGGTAGAATTGCCCGGTAGTTTCATCGAATGTGTTCATTTTCTGTGGAACATTACTGAAACCTGAACAGAAATTGTACTTGTGTTTAAAGAGCAATAACTCAGTTAACTTGCAATCACCAAATGTGATGGTGTATCTAGAAACACAAAGGTTAGATCCAACATCCCAACATAAATACTCATATTAAAACAAAATAAGATTATACAGTCGACATGAAAAGAAAAAATTGTAAATCCTGGAAATCTGAATTGAAATCAGAACGCATTGAAAATGTACAGGTCTGTTAGTAACGTGAGTATTTTTGTTGCTTTTTCAATTAAGCCTTTGCGAAAGGAAGAGTTCGATTACAGATTTCTAGCCCTCAGCTTTCAAAATTTCCCTAGACTGAAATTTTTCCTCATGCAATCGAAGAAATCCATAATGCCTATGGCGTGATCTCTCTTACAAGGGCAAAAGACAAGGCTGAAATGCTCTCGGGCACATTCAACTAAAAGTACCAAATGGATGGTCCTACTTGGCCTCCCCCGGAGGTTCCCACTACTATTGATGCCAAAGTGTGGCTAATTTAGTGAATACTACATGAAATCGGGGGCAACTGAGGAGATTGGACAGAGACACAATGGACCCAGATAAAAGTGTGCGTGTAAAGTTGAAGACCTGTGTTACCAGAACTAGATGTTCTCTTTGTCACACCCGCAGTGACCAATGGGAAAATGGCCTAGCCACGAAAAGCAGCACAAATCTAACTCGCCCAATTACCACTGTCTCGTCCTCTTCCCAGTCACCAGCTAACTGATGGAAGAAATCATAAATAGTTCTATAGGTGACACGACTCATAATAACATGCTCATTAACACTCTGAACTTGTCAGATACTCTGAACAATTTCAGCTCTACTGTGATACATACATGGTGCAAAAGCTGAGTGTAATGGCCTTAAAAATCAAGGCAGTATTTGACTGAGAAATTAACTAGCTCAGCATAACACTGGTGATTGAATCCAGGGATAATCCCAGTCAATTTGCCTCAATACCACATGAGAATCTGTCAAGGGTTTTAAAAAAAAAACATTTCAAATTCAGTTTGTTCAAAGTTAAAATATGAACGATCTTATCTGTGCACAGAGGTGATACATGAAGTTCTTTTTTTCTGCAACCCTGCATTTATTTGGAATCTAGGAAGGTTTTACACCGCTGATCCAAGCTGCACAGAGCAACCACGCTGAGGTGTGTAATTACCTGACAGATCAAGGAGCAGATATTGATGCAAGAGACAAAAATGGCAGGTAATGTGGTGCATTAATTCAGAATGTTTGTAATTACAAAAAAAATCATAGCGCAGTTTTGCTAGTTTTGCCCTGTATCCCACCCTTGTCCTCCAAATTAAATATATAAAGTTTAACAGATTACAATTGCATTTGAATGTTGTGCATCAGTTTATGATAGGCTGTATGTGACATTGATGGCATGCATCCATTGTATCTTCATAGAGCAAGCAGCAAATCAATAAGCACCATTCAGCGGACTTACTAAGTGCTTTCGGGTGCATTTGATGGGGTGATTCTCAGCAGCTGCTATTCAACGCCACTTTGGCTTTTTTTTTGGCCGCGGGGAGTTTCTCCTCGCCAAGGCCGCACTTACAGCGTTTTCTTGTTGGCAAGGTGATCTCGCCAGCAGGAACATCTGCTCTCGGGTCAGGACGCCATTTTGATCAGCAGCCCCAAACTGCCCAACACGTCCCCTCAACCTTGTTGAGGCCTGTGGGAAGCCCTCCTATGGGCAAGCCCACCGTGGCACTGCCACCTGGGCATCCTGATGGTGCAGCAGCCTGGCGGTGCCCCCTCCAGGCACCCTGGCGGTGCACCCTCCCCCAGGCACCCTAGTGGTGTACACACCGGGTACCCTTGTGGTGCGCTCCCCCACCTCCCCCCGGTATCCCCCCTCCATCAGTGTTAAGGTGCCCAAGTGCCAGGGTACCACCCTGCCTTGTACCCAGCGACCCAAGGTTTCCAATGGCCTGTGAGACCTCCCAAGGTGCAGTTACGCCTGGTCCATGTTTGTATGGACCAGTACCATATGGCGCCCTGTCGAGATCGCGCAGGTGTGGCCATTGAGTCCTGGGGACACCCAGTTATTCAAATGCGATATTAGGCTTTTAAGTATACAGATCTGGGTCTCATGAGCAAATGTGCGATCAGGATCGTGAGGGCGGAGCGAGTCGGCTGGCACGCGATCCAACCGAAGTTCGACGCAGAGCCTGATTTGGGACTCTCGCGCAATTCGCATATTGAGCCTGCAACCATGCTGGGAACAACGGGGTCACTGAATCACGTCCAATGTGTGTCCCGGACATGCAGTTTTGACATTGCGGATGTTCGCTTTTTAAGCATTACAGGCAGATTTAAGATTCTGTGACTGAAACACAGATCTCTGTTTTGTGTTGTGTATAGTTTTGTAATTGGTCATTTTAGAAAATTAGTTGGTTTATAACTAAAATAAACTTGCTCTATATATAATATTGTTTATAACAAGTAAGTAACTTTGCAATAATCTATTTCTAGATCAATATATTGAGGTGCAGTTAGCTTTATTTTTTTTTGAGATTATCGTAACCAGTGGTAAATAAATTGCAATGTAAGAATGCAAGTATTCTGCGAGCATAAAGAGTTTTTTAACCTCTTACTAAATTCCCCTTTTAATTAACCTCATTTACCAGATCTACTCAAACAACCCCTTCTCTTTCTCCAGAAGCCGAACTAATTGTCTCTTCATCCAATTTATACCGTCAGCTTCATTGACTTTCCCTGGTAACTCATTTCACAGCTCTATTAGTGTTTGGAAAAACTGTTCTGTACTCCCTTTTCTCATTTCTAATATGCTCATTTTCAAATTTATAACCTGGGGCAGAATTTTCCGATATTTTTTCAATGTTTCACACTGCACTCATGGTGGCCTGCCTCTGATCCGCTCACCCCAGTGAAACTTAATCTCTGCAGTCAACTGTTCCAAGTTCAGTCGGGAATATGGCTACCAGGAAGCCAGCAGCACATTTCACAGAGAAAACCCTTGCCAAACATCTGAATGGTGTCTATCAGAGGCATGATATCCTGTACCTGCGTTTGGCCAGACGTCCAGCAAGCAAGGTCATCAACCACGCCTGGGAGGCGCTGGCAATGGTGGTGAGTGCCAGTTCACTCCGTAAGAGGATGGGGCTACAGTGCTGAGTGAAGATGAATGACCTTCGTCGGGCAGCCAGGCAAGTCCGCCCTCCTCATGTCTCCCGTTACACCTCTTAACAAAGCCAGCACACCTCCAAGGTGATCTCTCTCCCATCATCTCATGGGGTCCCAACACTTGTCATCCCACCCCTACCCACCCTTCCCAACTCCCCAGGATTCCCCAGTAGCTATTCTGCTCCTTATATCCCCTCTTCCCCCTCACCTGCCACTCATACCAGACTTCATCACCATCTGACCTGGCAGGACTCCTGCCTACACTCTCTCCCCATCTGTCTCATTGCAGGCCAAAGTCGAGCACAACCGATGTGAGCGGGTACAGCCTGCAGGAATCACGCCCAAGCTGAAAACACAAATGCCCTTTCAGGAAAGAGCCCTTGAGCTGGCCGGCGAGATGCAGGACCGCACCTGTGCAGAGGGCGAAGACAAAAGTGTGAACCCTGGACACAGGCAATCATGGTGCATCCCTCACAACTTTCTCCAATCAGTCTGCCCTTTGATGCACTGATGCCATCTCGCTTCCCTTGCAGATCAATCAGTCAACCAGCCAGGACCATCCTCACGGTCCTCACAGACCCAAACAGCTCCACGGGAGACATTTCGGAGACCAGCATCAAAGAGGTGTCACAGCTGTCACCTGCACCCTCCACAAGTGCAGATACTCAGGCCTCAGTGTGAATAACTAGTAGACAGGCTTTTGGGTCACTCACTTACGATCACATCACAGCTGAAGATCCAGAGCAGGTGAAGGCAGGGACGTTGCAGGGATCGAGCAGGCAGAAAGATGCCAGAGCCAGGATTCTGCTGAGCCTCAGGCTGATGACCCGAAAGGTTGAGGGTGCTAGGCCTTTTCTCATTAGAACGGAGAAGGATGAGGGGCGACTTGATAGAGGTTTATAAGATGATCAGGGGAATAGATAGAGTAGACAGTCAGAGACTTTTTCCCCGGGTGGAACAAACCATTACAAGGGGACATAAATTTAAGGTGAAAGGTGGAAGATATAGGAGGGATATCAGAGGTAGGTTCTTTACCCAGAGAGTAGTGGGGGCATGGAATGCACTGCCTGTGGAAGTAGTTGAGTCGGAAACATTAGGGACCTTCAAGCAGCTATTGGATAGGTACATGGATTACGGTAAAATGATAGAGTGTAGATTTATTTGTTCTTAAGGGCAGCACGGTAGCATTGTGGATAGCACAATGCTTCACAGCTCCAGGGTCCCAGGTTCGATTCCGGCTTGGGTCACTGTCTGTGCGGAGTCTGCACGTCCTCCCCGTGTCTGCGTGGGTTTCCTCCGGGTGCTCCGGTTTCCTCCCACAGTCCAAAGATGTGCAGGTTAGGTGAATTGGCCAATGATAAATTGCCCTTAATGTCCAAAATTGCCCTTGGTGTTGGGTGGAGGTGTTGAGTTTGGGTAGGGTGCTCTTTCCAGGAGCCGGTGCAGACTCAAAGGGCCGAATGGCCTCCTTCTGCACTGTAAATTCAATGATAATCTATGATTAATCTAGGACAAAGGTTCGGCACAACATCGTGGGCCGAAGGGCCTGTTCTGTGCTGTATTTTCTATGTTCTATGACATGCCCAGAGCTGCTGGAGTTGCAAAAGCAGTTTTGCGAGCATCAGGAAGGGATGACAAGATCCCTCCTCAGACGGCCTTCAGTCTGAGGAGATGGTGACATCGCTCCGATGCAAGAAAGCCAACACTGCAAGGGTGTAACCATAGTGGAGTCCTGGATGCAGGACATGCTCACCATGGCAGGGAATGTCCGCTACATGATTCAGCTCATGAGCTCCATAGCTGTGGGCATGAGCTCCATGGTGCAGGTCTTTAACTGCATGGTTAAGTGGGAATCCACGAGGGTCAGCGCTTACGCCTACTGCCCTTCAATCCCATGGTGGGCCCCTGGGGGATGAGGATCGGCAGGAGCACAGCTTGGGACCTTCCAGCCAGGAGATGTTTGGTGTTTCCAACCCCCCACCACACTGAAGGTTCCGGCTCCCCAGGGGCCCCACACCAAGGTAATCTCAGGCAACAGTGCATGGATGCCAGCAGGCCACCTCATCCTCAGCTGTGAATCCTGAGGACACACATGGACATAGTAGCAGGTTGAGGAAGACTAAGAAACAATAGACACCTAGTGAGAAAGGGGGAACCTGGGCACTATTAGAAAAATAACTAGCTAGCGTTAAAATTACTTTGTTCACCCATAAAGAACCTCCACGACGAACTCCCACAGGCACCACAGTAGTGAGAGGATGTCAGACCTTATTGTGGGAGAGGTTTTCGCACCCTAGTCCTGGTCATTCCAAACTTCAAGGCTATGTCGGGCACCATGTGAACCCTGGTGGTCGTCTGAGGTCCTTCCTCCACAGGTTGCTCCTTGCCAACCACTTTGACATCTGAGGAGATGTGGCGCTCCTCCATGTCCTCCTCATCCAGCTGCATGCCCTGCTGCTGTGCAGGATGCACATAGTACAGCAGACCATAATGACGTGGGACACCCTTTCGGGGCTGTCTTCGAGGGCTCCTTCTGACCAGCCCAAGCACCGGAACTGCTCAATCAACACATTCATTGACACATGAGCCACATTGGAGCGAGTCTCAGTGGTTTTTTGTGGTCTCCACAGTGGCGTCGTCAGCCACCTCGTGAGTGGATACCCTTTATCCATCCGTCCAGCCACTGCTCTCCCTTAAAAACAATGAGCATTTCAAGGTGTAATTGTCATGGACGCTCCCTTACATGATGGTCACAGGCGATCTGGACTTTGAGGGATGGGTATCCCTTGGAGTTCACAAATGGGGTCCCATGCCGCCATGGAACGCAGAGCCACATGGGTGCAGTCGATGACACCCTGCACTTGGGGCATGTCTGCTATGAGAGTGACGCCCGAGCGCCCTAACTCACCTGTCCCGGTCCAAGTTGATGTACATGTGAGCCCTCGTGAGTAGCACATCTGTGACCTACCCGATGTACTTGTGCATGGCTGACTGGGAGGTGCGGCACAGGCCACCTGTGCTGCCCTGAAATGAGCCACTGACCTGGAAGTTCAGAGCGACAGTGATTTTAAGGGCCGCAGGCAATGGGTGACCTCCCAGTTCATGGAAACTCTTGCATCACCTGGCACAACCCCGGAACAGATGCAGCCTTGTCCGGCACTGGACCTCTGACATTTGGAGGTAAGATGTTCTATGGCGGAATACCTGTGGCTGGAAGTGTCTCCTCCAAGGGTCCACCATCTTTAGCCCTGCCCCCCAGGAGCCTTCCCCACCCCTGCAATGGCACTGGTCCTGACCATGTGCAGCCGCACCTCGATGTTGCTGCTGATGCTCGATAGAGTCAAAAGAATTGGCAGCTGTACTGGCTCTATGATTCTCTCAAATCAAAATTTGAAAGGAAGAGAACATCAAAGTGAGTGATGCAGAGTCCTGACCCAGAGCCCTCTCAGAACTTGGGACATCCACCCATATGCAATTCCCTATGTGAGCTCCTTTCCCCTGAGCCACATTCCCTCCTCTGTCACACAATAGCCACTTCCCCACAGTTGTCCCTCTCATCTCCACCTGAATGAAACTCTAACACAGAACCTCAGCAGGCCAAGTGATTCCCCCAAAGGTGAGGAAGGAGGGCCATTGAGTGCATTTTATGGACTTGTGCTCTAACCTCATAGGGGAACGAGACACTGCCACCCAGCATGTTCTGAACAGGGTAATTGTTGAGTGCATTCACCATAATGCCTTGCAATGGGACCCACATCTTTGTCACCTCTTTGTTATTGAGGCCTGAGTATTAGCCTTGGAAATCCATGCTTGAGGGCTAAACTTCCAAAGGGTTAACTATCAGGTGTTGATCATACTCATGCATTGTAATGCTGACTGAATTGGCACAGTTGATTTGCCAAGGAAGGGTTAGGGGGCTAATTAGGCAGCAGGTTTTCCCTTCTAGCAGACGAGGCACACCTGATGCATGTGAAGACTGCATTTCCGAGATGGCACCCTCATTCCCTGAGCTCTCATGGGCTGCGGATTAAACCTGCCTTTCAATATGAACAGCCAGCCACCTGTACACTAATCTCTGGGAGCCATGCCACCAGAAACAATGGCCTTGCACTTCCAGACAGCTCATGCCCTCTGACTTCAAAGTGCCACCTGAGTTCATTCTGACTGCACTCTTCCTCCCCCATGTGAGGTTCTTCAGTTCTCTTGAAGCTGGAGCCACGCCTCGTCAGTGTTTCCCACTCTGTCCATGCAGCCTGGTGTCTCATGGGACTCCACCTAGGGACCTCATCATCTGACTGTGCTGACTCTGTGAATTCACCTGCTCGCAAGCACTTTCCAGTTGCCATTCGAGAAGGGCAATCCCTCAGTGGTTATATTTCCACAAACCCAGCAAGGAGGACATTGGAAGAGTCGCCTGCCCATCAGCCGCCAGACCCCTTTAAACCTGGAGGCTCACAGCCATTAAGGATCGCTAAAGCCTGCGAATGACCCCACCCCTCCTGAGTCGCCAATTTCCCCTTCGGAGGTGAGGTCACCAGGTTCTCGTTTTCATAGTCACCCCAGTGCCCAATGAATATTCAGTGCAGAGCTGAAGTTCTGGCGGGACGCTCCCTAATAATATATTAATCTATTTAAATGAGATTCCTAACCTGCTGTGGTGAGATTCTCATTACAACCTGGCGACGGGTGTGGGAAATCAGGAAACGCGAACTCTCCGGCGAGAATCGCGATTCCCCACTCTTGCCAGATTTAGCACCTGTGTCGCTATCTTGCCGACGGCTAACACAGGATGAAAATTGCCCCCCCACAGTGTTTGAAATAATTAAAGTTTATCTGAATCACCTTTCTAATTTTCCTTCATAATCTTGAGAAGTTTAGTTGGATCACTTTGAAGTCATCTTTCCAGAGAAAATAAGTCTAACTTCCTTCGCTTTTTCTTACAGCTTATGGCTGGGATTCTCCGCCCTCGTTTTAGGCAGGTGGGAAAGCCGTTGCAGGCGGAGAATCCAATGGAAGTCTCCAGGCGGCTTTTACACTGCTGGTATTTTCTGTTCTGATCGTCCCCGCACCCCACCAATGACACAATGGTGGTCCTGCCTTGAAAGGTCAGGAACCTCATTGCCATACATTTGCAGGCTACTCCACTTTATCATCAAACCGCTTCCACCCCCAACGTTCCTGGCGGGGTGGGTTCACTCAAAGCCCACCCTGCCAGGGTGGCATCATGGGACCCGTCTGCCTTCAGCATTTTTTGAAAACTAAGTGTCAAACACATGGCGGGAAAAGCTGGTAGTGGAGCCAGCGGGCTACACACCGCTTTCCCACCCGAGTTGACAGTTAGTTAAAAAATTATAAAATGACACCCTACATTTCTGGTAACCAACAGCAAGCTTATTCCTTCCTCTAAACACTGTGGAAATTGTTATTTTTCCAGCTATTTGGTGACCACGTGAGTTCTAATTGATGTGCCTGATTTCACTACTAGTACGCCAATATATATTGACTCTCTGATACATAAATCAGAGGATTGCATTTATTCTGGTGGCCAAGTGACTCTTGAATTTCAATCATTCGGCTCATACATCATGACTGCTGTGTAAAACCTATCCTCAGCCAGTTTTGCATCTGTGTGGAAGTGATACAGGGGCGGTAACTGAGGAAGTGAAGTATGTTTAATGAGTTTTGTATTCCAGAGAAATTGCAGGGGAGAATGGCACACAGCAACAGTGGGAGGGGAGGTCGATCCCGGCCCCAGGTCACTGTCTGTGTGGAGTTTGCACATTCTCCCCTTGTCTGCGTGGGTGTCGCCCCCACAACCCAAAGATGTGCAGGTTAGGTGGTTTGGCCACGCTAAATTGCCCCTTAATTGGAAAAATAAAATTGGTTACTCTAAATTTTTTTTTTTTTTTAAACAACAGTTGGGGGGTTTACCTCGCATACAAAATTATATATATTGTGTATTTAAGGGAGGGAGAATCTAGAAATTTCAGATTTTTCAAGTACTTAATGAGTAACTTCTGCATATGAACAATTATTATTATTATCAAGACTATCTAAATAGATATCAATAGCCATACGCATAAAATTCCATAAAAATGCTTTGCTATCCTGTCTAAAATGTAACTTGAACAGCCACTACAGGTAGGAATGAATAGAGCTAAAAACGGTTAAAATAATGGAATATGAATGTTTTTAAGCAACATGGTATCATTGTGATTATCATTGTAAAAGTATCATTGTGTAATAATTTACACTAGTTTTCATGCTGCTGTAACCTCTGGTAGAATATTGCTCTACTTCAGTGACAATGCTGCTTTCTGTTTTCAGGATCATCTTATCCCAGCAGTGAATCTGAGAGAAATATTGCTTCTGGAGTTAAATAACTAAGAGAAAAAGATTGAGCTTCAGAACAGATCTGATCTTCCATTGGCAACCTGTAGATATGTATTGTAAATATAAAGACCAAATTCTTTAGTTGTGAAATTGGGAAAATTTAAAATCCCAGGGAAATGTTGTCAACCTTTGTTTAAAACCATTTTTAAATGGTAGAGTCACAGCACAAATGGAAGTCTGTCTGTTCTATTTCAAGATTCTTGGAATCCATTGATTCAGTTATGTTATACTGCGGCACTGGAGGAAGCACTGCCTAGTTGCAGTGCTGTGTAAATCAGGTGCACCTGATATTTTTACAGACATCTCCTACATCACCAGAGGTGCAGTGCCTGTCACCAGCAAACTCAGAATCGCAAAATTGTCATGGTGGAGAAGGAGGCCATTTTGCCCATTGTGTCTGCACCAAATAAAACGGTCCCTCACTCAAATGAGTGTCCCAGCCACTCCCTCAGATTGTCCTGTGGTTCCCTCTGCTCCCAGTTACCCTCCAGTTAATTTTCCTCACCCTCTGCATACTCTTGTGCATGTAGGAAAAAGCTGTTCACAATGAAGGTGCAGACATTCACTTGTGTAATTTATATCAGGGCTGCCTGAGTCACTGATTTGCTGATGCAGGCTATCATTTTTCTTGATTTTGTTGGTGACTTCTGAACAACTGGTCAATTTTTCATGAGTGAAGCTGGAACTAGGGGCCACGAGTAAAAAAATTAGTCATTCATTAATTTGAAGGAATTCAAAATTCACAAATTCAAAGGAATTTGAGTCAAATCTCTTTACACCGAGCTGTTAGAATGTGGAATTATGTAGTTGAGATGAATAACATAGATGTCCTAAGGTACAGGCTGGGGTATGGTATCAAAGTGGTCCAGTATTATTGGACTCGTAATCCAAGGCCTAAGCTTCTGATCGAGTCCCAGCACTGCAAGTGGGAAATTTAAGTTCAATTAATTTGGGAGGGGGGAGAATAAAAGATAACATCAATAGTGGATTGTCCTAAACACCCATCATGTTGACTAATATTCTTTAGGGAAAGAAATCTGCTATATTGCAGTCTAAAGCTCTCAGCATCAATATCTAATTCCTCTAACAGGTTATTTTGCGGCTTTTCTTCATCAAGAAAGTATTGGCTAGGAGGAGAGGAAGAACATCAACTGCTGTGTAATTGTGACCAAAGGTTCACAGATAAATGTAAACAAAGCAGAACTGGAGGGCTGAAGCTTATAAATTGAACAGAATGGTGACATAGAAGTACAAGTATGACTAGTCCAATCTGCAAGTTGGAAGATAGGAGCAGGCTGCAATAAAAGCAGACTTAAAAATGTGAACAAATGAAAGAAAAGAATGTGAACAGTTTGGCAGGAAAATACCTTATTTTGATTAATAAATGTACATGTCCCTTTATTGTCATATGTTTATTGGATTTGTTTTGACAGGGCCTGCTAACTGAGTACATCTTCTATCTTGGGATTATAGGCCGCTACTTTTAATGCTCCCCATTTTTTGTGATTTTTCTTTTCATCCTATTCCCAGGAGGAATTTTAAAATATTGAATTTCTGAGGTTAGCACAAGATGTGATGCAGTATCCGAGATATCAGATTCTTTTGTATTTGGTCAACCATTCAAAGGCATTTTTCTCCCTCTGACCTAACAATAGAGTGAAATACAGCAAGCAGCTATCCATGGAAAATAATACCTTTTTGAAATGATAACCATGTAAATTTATATTGGGCAGCATTTAATGATGAAGAAAAGAGGCAGTCATAGAAGCAGAGATCTGACCAATTCAATTGCAGATCCATTATTAATCTATATGTTGTAATCAGGAATTTTATGCAGTTTGTAATTATGTACAGACCGGTAAACTGTATTAAGATTTGCTTGTCATTCTTGCAAGGTTAAAATTCGACATTGCAAGAAAAATATTGGACGCAATTTAATGGCCACATTGCGCTTGAGGGAGAGGCCAAAAATAAGAAACGCTCTGGGTGCTGATCGGTTTGCGATCTAACCGGCCCGCTCCCATTGGCGAAAGCAGGATAGAGTGGCGAGAAACCAATAATCACCACTTAACGACAAACTCCATACAATTAATGTGAGCAACCGCCTATCTAATGGCCTCCCGTGATCTAACCGCCTCCCCAGCAAGTGGTCACACAGGCGCCGATTAGTATACCTTTTTAAAAACATTAGGCTTTCCGACTTGGGGATCCAAGGAGATGAGTAGCCATCTTCGCTCCCGGGCAATGAGCCTGGAGATCCTGGGGTGCTCGGAGAGGGGGAAAGCGGCTGGGGAAGACCCCGGGGGGTCAGTCGGGGTGGCCCAACACCACATGGACTGCAACGGTTCAAGAAGGCAGCTCACCACCTCCTCGAAGGCTATTAGGGATGGGCAATAAATGCCGGCCGAGCCAGCAACACCCACATCCCATGAATGAATTTGTAAAAAATTTAAGATTGGATTGGATTTGTTTATTGTCACGTGTACTGAGGTACAGTGAAAAGTATTTTTCTGCGAGCCGCTCAACAGATCATTAAGTACATGAGAAGAAAAGGGAATAAAAGAAAATACATAATAGGGCAACACAACATATACAATGTAACTACATAAGCACTGGCATCGGATGTAGCATACAGGGTGTAGTGTTAATGAAATCAGTCCATAAGAAGGTCATTTAGGAGTCTGGTGACGGTGGGGAAGAAGCTGTTTTTGAGTCTGTTCGTGCGTGTTCTCAGACTTCTGTATCTCCTGCCTGATGGAAGAAGTTGGAAGAGTGAGTAAGCCGGGTGGGGGGGATCTTTGACTCTACTGCCTGCTTTCCCCAGGCAGCAGGAGGTGTAGATGGAGTCAATGGATGGGAGGCAGGTTCGTGTGATGGACTGGGCGGTGTTCACGACTCTCTGAAGTTTCTTGCGGTCCTGGGACGAGCAGTTGCCATACCAGGCTGTGATGCAGCCTGATAGGATGCTTTCTATGGTGCATCTGTAAAAGTTGGTAAGAGTCAATGTGGACATGCCGAATTTCCTTAGTTTCCTGAGGGAGTATAGGCGCTGTTGTGCTTTCTTGGTGGTAGCGTCGACGTGGGTGGACCAGGACAGATTTTTGGAGATGTGCACCCCTAGGAATTTGAAACTGCTAACCATCTCCACCTCGGCCCCGTTGATGCTGACAGGGGTGTGTACAGTACTTTGCTTCCTGAAGTCAATTACCAGCTCTTTAGTTTTGCTGGCATTGAGGGAGAGATTGTTGTCGCTGCACCACTCCACTAGGTTCTCTATCTCCCTCCTGTATTCGGACTCATCGTTATTCGAGACCCGGCCCACTATGGTCGTATCGTCAGCAAACTTGTAGATGGAGCTGGAACCAAATTTTGCCACGCAGTCGTGTGTGTACAGGGAGTAGAGTAGGGGGCTAAGTACGCAGCCTTGTGGGGCGCCGGTGTTGAGGACTATTGTGGAGGAGGTGTTCTTGTTCATTCTTACTGATTGTGGTCTGTTGGTCAGAAAATCGAGGATCCAGTTGCAGAGTGGGGAGCCAAGTCCGAGGTTTTGGAGCTTTGATATGAGCTTGGCTGGGATTATGGCGTTGAAGGCGGAGCTGTAGTCAATAAATAGGAGTCTAATGTAGGAGTCCTTGTTTTCGAGATGCTGTAGGGATGAGTGTAGGGCCAGGGAAATGGTGTCTGATGTGGACCGGTTGCAGAGGTATGCGAATTGCAGTGGATCAAGGCGTTCTGGGAGTATGGAGGTGATGCGCTTCATGATCAACCTCTCGAAGCACTTCATTACGACTGAAGTCAGATGGAGGAATTGCGGTTTTCCTTCCAGAAAGTAATCTTTTCTTACAACTTTTCCCTTGCTCACCTGAGAGGATGGGTTTCGAGATAACCTCAGTCTTCTATTGTTACGCTATAATTGAATGCTAAGAGGTATTATAGCATGCTCGATTTATAGGTCCTAACTTGCCACTATCCTTTTAGAAACTTGCTGCAGGAAATGTTGAACCTCTCATTGGTGCAAGTCTTGAAGCACTAAACTGGTGTGTCACTCTGTTTCTCTTGCAATAAGAACTTTATAATGTTGCCTGTTTAAGGCAGAAAGAAACTGTAACCCTGTAGTATAAAAATAACTAACTAATCTAACTGTTATCACATTTGCTCCTTTTGTAAATTCCATCCTAAGCATTCTTTCATTTGTTGGCATTCTGAACCTCGTTATGTTTTTCAATTAAATGAATTTTTACATTTTATCCATGGCTGAACATCTGTAGAAGAAACTATTTTTCCTTTTCATGTCAAACATCTGTTTGCCGTTGAAAGTTTAAATTTACTATACAGGCTGTTTTGATTCAACACTTGTTCAATGCTTACAGAAGCAGAGTTTTGTATCTTTTTATTCCTGGACAGTGCAGAAGAGAAAGTTTGAAGTTGTTCAGTTAGCGAAATAGCTAGCCTGCAGTCCTCTCCTTTCTATTGTCATCGTTCTTCGCAGCCTGTTTATTAATACAGTTGTAAGATCTGTTGGGCTATTTCCTCCCTTGTTCTGTCTAAATTCTTAATATGTCACTCTTCTTCTTCAGTCACCCATCAGCCCAATGTATTGAAATTGGAGCTGAGATTTTCCCAGCCTCTTGGCAATGGGGTTGGAGATTAGGCGGGATGGGGAGGATGTTGGAGGGAGGCAGCCAGGAATATGGGGTGGGAATCCCGGGGGGGGCGACGCGAGTCCCGCCCTGACATCGGCTGCCGTTTTGCGGGCAGGGACGGGATTCACGCCACGCCAGTCGGGGGTCATTGGCCCTCCCGGCAATTCTCCGGCCCCGATGGGCAGTGCAGCCGTCCGTTTTTGGCCAGTCCCGCCGGCGTGAATCACTCACCTCATGTACCGGCGGGATCTGGCACGTAAGTCGGCGGGGGCGGTAGGCCTGGCCCGCGATCCTGTTCCATGGGGGCACTTCTTCCTTCCGCGCCAGCCCCTATAGGGCTCCGCCATGGTCAAAATACGCCAGCTGGTTTGCGCATGCGCGAACTCGCGCCTCCCTTCGCCGCCGGCTGGAGCGGCTCCAACCCCACTTTCGGGGGTTGTTGACGCTAGAGTGGTTGGCGCCGGTTCTCCCGCCGGCGTAGGGACTTAGTCACCAGAAGGGAGAATCCCAGCCATGATGTGTAGCCTCGTCAGAATGGTTTCCTATTTGTTGCAATGCCAGCAAACGTCCCCAGGATTGGGCTGGTAGCAGTCAACCAATTAGGTTGATTAAGGCTTTAAGAGCAATTTAGCAGCATCATCAGAAATTACCCACTGCACGCATTGGCCACCAATTCGTTTGAGATGGCCACCTTACGGCAGATATTGTGGTCTATCATCGGTGCCTAAGCTCGATGCTTCAATGACAGTACTGCATGGAATAAAAGCCGTAATCAGGGCCAGGGAGGATCATAGGAGGTGGGATACACTGCACTTAACATTGGCGGGGAGGGTCCAAGAGGTGAAAATCGTGCCGAGTTTCTTGTTTATCTTTCAGGCTCTCCCGATCTTTATACCAAAGGCCTTTTTTCGGAAAGTGGACATGATCATTTCGGACTTTGTATGGGCGGGGAAGGTGTCGAGGGTGGGGAGGACCCTGATGCAGAGGCAGAGGCAGCAGAGGGGGTTGACGTTGCCGAATTTGCTTCATTATTATTTGCGGCGAATGTGGACAAAGTGCGGCGGTGGTGGAAAAGAGAAGGGGCAGAGTGGGTTAGGATGGAGGAGGAATCTTGTAAGGGGTCTAGTTTGAGGGCTATGATAATGGCAGCATTGCCAATGGCTCCGAGTAGGTATTCGGGGAGCCCAGTGGTGCAGTCCATATGGAATGAGCTGAGGAGGCATTTTAGGATGGAAGGGATGTCGGTGCTAACGCCACTGTGCGAGAATCATGGATTTGAGCCGGAAGGTATGGATAGTGTATATAGCAGGTGGAGGGAAGTGGGGCTGGTCAAGGTGAGGGATTTGTATTTGGAGGAGGGGTTCGCCAGTCTGGAGGTGGGAGAGGGTAGAGCTGTCGATGGGGACTGAATTAAGGGGCGGGATTCTCCAATCCCACGGCAGAGTGTCTACGCCGTCGTAAACACCGTCGCCTTTTACGACGGCGTGAACGGGCTGCTCCCACATGTAATTCTGGCCCCTATAGGGGGCCAGCACGGTGCTGAAGCGGTTCGCGCTGCTCCAGCTGCAGATCCCAGCGGCAACTGTGCGCCGCGGGATCCACGCATGCGCAGTTTAGCCGGCGCCAATGAGGACATGCGCAGTGCCGCCGGCGCCAACACGCGCATGCGCAGTGGCCTCCTTCAACGTGCCAGCCCCGATGCGCAGGGCTACAGGGGCCTGCGCGTAGGCAAGGAGGCCCCCAGCCACAGAGGCCGGCTTGCCGATCGGTGGGCCCCGATCGCGGGCCAGGCCCGATCAGAGGCCGTCCCCCGACCCTGCGCGCAGAGTTCCCGCCAGCTGCGACCAGGTGTGGACGGCGCCGGCGGGACTCTGCCTTTTTAGAGCGGCCGTTCAGCCCATCCGGGCCGGAGAATCGGCAGCCCGGCCGCATAGAGCGGCCCGCGATCGGCACCGCGCAAAGCGCGCCGGCGCGAATGGCACCGATTCTCCACTCCGCGGAGAATCGCATGCCGGTATTGGGGTGCCGTGGTGCGGTTGCGGGGATTCTCCGGCCCGGTGCGGGGCTGGGAGAATCCCGCCCTAGGTATCTGCAGGTTCGGGACTTTGCACAAAAGGTCTGGAGGGCGTTCGCTAGGTTGCCGGGATACACCCTGCTGGAGCGACTGCTGTTTCCGGATGTGGAAGGGGAGGGAAAATTTGGCGATATATATGTGGCTGGGGGAGCAGGGAGGGGAGTGGGTGGTGAAGATCAAGGAGAAATGGGAAGCGGAGTTGGGAATGGAGATCAATTGGTGTGTATGGAGTGAGGCACTGCAGAGGGTAAACGGAACCTCTTGTGCAAGGATGAGCCTGATACAGCTTAAGGTGGTGCACAGGGTGCAGATGACTCGGGCGAGAATGAGTGAGTTGTTTCAGGGGGTAGCAGATGAGTGTGAGAGTTGTGGGCGGGGGCCAGCGAATCACGCGCTCATGTTTTGGGGTTGCGAAAAATTGGGAAGATTCTGGCCGGGAGTGTTCGCGGTCTTAGCCAGGATAGTGGAGGAGGGAGTGGATCCCTTTGGCGGTATTTGGGGTTTCAGAGAAGCCAGAGCTCATGGAGAGGAGGAAGGCCGATGTGGCCTTCGCCTCTCTGATTGCACGGCGCAAATTTTGTTGGAGTGGCGGTCGGCATCGCCACCGGAGGTAGCGGCATGGTTGGGTGACGTCCTGCAGTTAGAGAAGATAAAGTATGAGTTAATGTCCTCAACAATAGTTAATTGTTGGGAAGTATGTTTCCCAGGGTGTTTATTTGCTGTAACCTGCTTTGATACATGTTTGTAATAAAATACGTTTTTTTTTAAAAAGCCGTAATCAAGGTTGCATCCAACCTGTGGAGGGATATACCCCTTCCCCCTCCCTGATATCCCTACTGCTTTCAGGGGCCTTCTATGTTAGCCCAGTTGGTACCTCCATGTTGAGGTGCCCTCACGGTCTCCAACCTGTCATAGTGGTGTCCTCCACTCCTGTTGGGGCTGCTGAGGCTCGAATGCCGTGAACCCTTTGATTGGGCTGCCTACCTTGGAAACCTGCCTGCCAGCCTTAATATGACATTGAAGATGAAAGTGGCCAATTGGAGCATGACTATTCCATGCCATAAGTCAGTTCTGCTAAATTTTGGAGTACACTTCTAAAGCAGGTGGTGGACCCTTCATTAGCGCATGCAAATCTTATTCCAGGCAGTCACCATAGACACCTCAATATCACCCAAACCACTGTGGTCCCAGACTTACATTGCAGATCGAGCAATGGTTTTTGCACAGAAAGATTGAGGGTTTGTATGTCAGAAAAATAGGTTCTACCCCCATCAGCTCCTTTGCCCCATCACCATCCCAAATATCTTTCCTGCTTTGACTCACAACTCCCATGTTTTCACAGTTCAGTTTCGGAATCCCCTTTGGAAGTTTCCAGGTAAGTTTTACACAGCAGTTGCCTGGAAGTGCACCCTTCCTCTGGGCAGTTGTCCTGAACTTGGAACAATCCGAAAATGTGATTTTAAATCGCAAACTTTGAATGGGTCTGACTGGGTTAAACCAATAGTTACCCAGGAAAAGTTAGAAGAATATAAACCTCTTCCAGCTTCTGGGTAACTATTGCACAGACCCAGACCATTACCTAACCAGACATCCCCAGGACCCCAGACATTTCCCTCCACCCGTCCCCGACACCCCAGAGATCCTCCTCCACCAACCTGTCTGCCCCTGCCTCTCCAGGACTCGCTCCACTCGCAAGATACTATAACCCCATTTAGGAATACCCCAGACAGGAGCTCTCCAACCCACAGGATTCCCCACCCCCGCCCTCCATCCAGGCACTAGTCCTGCCCCACATACCCCCCTCCCAACCCTTACTTCATTAGACCTTCGATTTACCTGCTTTACAGCAGCTATTGCCATATTGACCGAGCTGCACACAACACTGGACCCTGGGGGCGCACTACACCTCCTGGATCTCATCTGACCTGAGTTGGAAGGTCAGTCACGATAGGATTTAGAGTAAGAAACTGAGAGTGGAGTGGCAATCTGACACTGGTTTCCACTCCAAAGAAGTTCAGGCCCTTCAGAATTATCTCCTGATTTATCTCGTCATCATTTTTACCATGTCAAGTTCAGTATTACAATTCTAGATCTGAGTAATCACCTTGGTGTCTTTTTTTAAAAAATGCATTCCTCACAGTAGGTAGTGTAATGCTCAACAAGTGATTTGGAGTCTTATGATTATCACTAAAACTAATCATTTTAATTATGTGGTGTGGACATATAATTTATGAGTGATTCACAATATTATTATTTCTTTATCCTGCCCTAGGACTGCTGTAATGTTGGCCTGTGAGAACGGTAGTGGAAACGCTGTTGAAATATTAGTCAAGAAGGGTGCCAACTTGAAGTTAGTAGATGCATTGGGTCATGATGCACTTCATTACTACAAGCTCTCAGGAAATGCTGATGTCCTACATTTTCTTCAGGCTAAACTTAAAAAGGATGCCGAGGATTCTGGTAAGTGCCCTGTCTGTTTATAATTAAGGAGACGGCTGAATTTGTTTCATCTTGACATTATCCTGCTGCAGATCAATGTTCTAGAAATATGAAGCGTCATTTTTGAACATCTCACTTCCTGTATTTAACATAATCCCTTACCATTAAAAGCGAAGCTTTTCTGTCGTTGACAATGCCTCCAAAAGGAGCTGTTTAAGAATAAGAAATAAAACACATTTGCAATCGTTGTTTATTGATTGGATTGGAATATGTGAACTGCACTTTGTGCTATGGGAAACTGATTTGTAGTCCAGGACATAGCGTTGCTGGAGTTCAGGAAGTTGAGGGTAGTGCAGTACTGAGGAAGGTGCCAAGGTCACAAGAGTGGGCCTGCAGGCATAAAGGTGGTTTGAAGTGTGTCTACTTCAATGTGAGGAGAATCAGGAATAAGGTTGGTGAGCTTGAAGCATGGATTGGTACCTGGGACTACGATGTTGTGGCCATTACGGAGACGTCGATAGAACAGGGGCAGGAATAGTTGTTGGAGGTTCAGGGGTTTAGATGTTTCAGTAAGATTAGGGAAGGTGGTAAAAGAGGTGGAGGAGTAGCATTGTTAATCAAGGATAGTATAATGGCTGCAGAAAGGCAATTTGAGGAGGATCTGTCTACTGAGGTAGTGTGGGCCGAAGTTAGAAATAGGAAAAGAGCGGTCACTTTGTTAGGAGTTTTCTATAGGCCCCCCCAACAGTAACAGATGTGGAGGAAAAGATTTTGCATAGGTGCGGTAGTCACAGGGTAGTCGTCATGGGTGACTTTAACTTTCCAAATATTGATTGGAACCACTATAATTCGAATAGTTTGGATGGGGCTGATTTTATCCAGTGTGTGCAGGAGGGTTTCCTCACACAATATGTGGATAGACCGACAAGAGGCGGGGCCATATTGGATCTGGTACTGTGTAAGGAACTGGGCCAAGTGTTAGATTTGGTTGTGGGAGAGCACTTTGGAGATAGTGACCACAATTCGGTGACTTTCACTATAGCAATGGAGAGGGATAGGAACATACGACAGGGCAAGGTTTATAACTGGGGGAAGGGTAATTACGATACGATTAGGCAAGAATTGGGGAGCATAAGATGGAAACAGGAACTGTCAGGGATAGGCACAATTCAGATGTGGAGCTTGTTCAAGGAGCAAATACTGCATGTCCTTGATATGTATGTCCCTGTCAGGGAGGGAGGAAATGGTTGAGTGAGGGAACCATGGTTTACAAAAGAGGTTGAGTGTTTTGTCAAGAGGAAGAAGGGGGCTTATGTAAGGATGAGAAAACAAGGTTCAGTTAGGGCACTTGAGGGATACAAGATAGCAAGGAAGGAGCTCAAGAAAGGGCTTGGGAGAGCTAGGAGGGGGCATGAGAAGTCCTTGGCGGGTAGGATCAAGCAAAACCCCAAAGCTTTTTACACTTATGTGAGGAATAAAAGAATGATCGAGGTGAAGTTAGGGCTGTTCAAGGACAGTAGTGGGAACGTGTGCATGTAGTCTGAAGATATAGGAGAGGCCCTAAATGAATACTTTTCTTCAGTGTTCACAAAGGAGAGGGGCCATGTTGTTGGGGAGGATAGTGTGATACAGGCTGGTAGGCAAGAGGAGGTAGACATTCAGAAGGAAGATGTGTTAGAAATTTTGAGAAGCCTGAGGATAGATCAGTCCTCTGGGCCCGATGGGATATATCCTAGGATTCTTTGGGAGGCGAGGGATGAGATTGTAGAGCCTTTGGCTTTGATCTTTATGTCCTCACTGTCTACAGGAATAATGCCAGAAGACCGGAGAGAGACGAATGTTGTCCCCTTGTTCAAGAAAGGGAATAGGTATAACCCTGGGAATTATAGGCCGGGTAGTCTCACTTCGGTCATAGGTAAATTATTGGAAATGGTCCTGAGGGATAGGATTTATGATCATTTGGAAAGATACAGCTTAATCCAGGATATTCAGCACGGACTTGTGAGGGATAAGTCTTGCCTCACAAGTTTGATTGTATTCTTTGAGGAGGTAACTAAGTACATAGATGAAGGTAGAGCAGTTGATGTTGGATACATGGATTTTAGTAAGGCGATTGATAAGGTGCCCCATGGTCGGCTCATGCAGAAAGTAAGGAGGCATGGCATAGAGGGAAATTTGGCCGATTGGATCAGTAACTGGCTATCACATAGAAGACAGAGGGTGGTGGTAGATGGTAATTTTCATGCTGGACCCCAGTCACCAGCGGTGTACCACAGGGATCAGTGCTGGGTCCTCTGTTATTTGTGATTTTTATCAATGACTTGGATGATGGAGTTGAAGGTTGGGCTAGTAAATTTGCTGATGACACCAAGATGGGTGGAGTAGTGGATAATGTGGAGGGCTGTTGTAGGCTGCAAAGAGACATTGATAGGATGCAGAGCTGGGCTGAAAAGTGACAGATGGAGTTTAACCCTGATAAGTGTGAGGTGATTCATTTTGGTAGGACAAATTTGAATGCGGATTACAGGGTTAATGGCAGGATTCTGAAGAATGTAGAGGAACAGAGAGATCTTGGAGTTCATGTCCATAGATCTCTGAAAGTTGCCACCCAAGTGGATAGAGCCATGAAGAAAGCCTATAGTGTGTTAGCATTTATTAACAGGGGGATTGAGTTTAAGAGCCGTGAGGTTATGCTGCAACTGTACAAGACCTTGGTTAGACCACAGTTGGAGTATTGTGTGCAGTTCTGGTCACCTCATTATAGGAAGGATGTGGAAGCATTGGAAAGGGTGCAAAGGAGATTTACCAGCATGCTGCCTGGATTGGTGGGTGGGTCTTACGAGGAAAGGTTGAGGGAGCTAGGGCTTTTCTCATTGGAGAGAAGGAGGATGAGAGGTGACTTAATTCAGGAGTATAAGATGATGAGAAGAATAGATAGAGTGGATGTTCAGCGACTTTTTCCTCGGGTGGATGTAGCTGTTACAAGGGGGCATAACTATAAGGTTCATGGTGGAAGATATAGGAGGGATGTCAGAGGTCGGTTCTTTACTCAGAGAGCGGTTGGGGCGTGGAACGCACTCCCAGCTATGGTAGTGGAGTCGGACACTTTAGGAACTTTCAAGCGGTTATTGGATAGGCATATGGTGTGCACTAGAATAATTGGGAGTAGGTTGATTTGATCTTAGTTTCAAACTAGTTCGGCACAACATCGTGGGCCAAAGGGCCTGTGTGTGCTGTACAGTTCTATGTTCTAACACATGATTTGCTTCATCTGCTCTATGGCATTAATGATCAAACGAAGGTTAGGCACTGAATTTAAGTCAGAAGCAGTGAAGGGAATTTAATGAAAAACAGTGTTATGTTTACTGCACACTCAGTAAGCACTGTAGAATGATAACCTGTTAGGTATTGGTGGTGAAATTCTCCAATTTTAAGACTAAGTCCCGTAGTGGGGACAGGAACGTGGAGTGTTTTCTGTTGCGGAGACCAACAAGAAAACATGCCAGATCTTCTGACCCTGACCTCACTAATTATGCACCTGGGTGTTTTACTCTGTATTAATTCAGGGGCAGGTCTGGATGGTGTATACTCCATCACCCTATCCAGATGCCATATTGAAAAGGTGCTCACCATCATTAACTCATTGTTGAAGACGGTGGATCTCTTGAAAATGACAATGGATCTTTGGGAGCACTCTGGGAACAGAAGATGGACCGCCAAAGAATGAAGATGGATCTCCAGGAACATTACAACTGGAAATGGACCTCCTCCAGAACACTGAATCTGGAAGGTCCACCAGCTGGTGCATCCCCCACCCATTGCTGTGGTGGTCCAGGGTTGCGGATGGCCTCCATCCTGAACTCTAGAGGCAGGCCCAGAATTGTTCAGGTGAATCCCGGCAACTGTATGGCACGTTGCTCCGAACGTGCTTCATGCTGGCCTGTTTACCCATTGGCATCGCAGAGAATCTTCATCTGAACCCATTGACGGGATGCAAATGAGGTTCACATCGGCATCTGGCAGGTTTCCGATCTGTCATGGCAGGCATCAGCGGAAGATCCTGGCGGCATGAAACCGATTTCTGGTCCTCCCGCCATATTCCCCCCCCCCCTACTATCGAACACGCCAGCGGGGGCTTGGGAGAATTTTGCCCCGTGTTTGCTGCATAGTAATTTCAAAGGAAAGAAAGAAAGCGCATTTAAAAAGTGCTTTTGATAACTTCTGGCCGTTTCAAAGCCCTCACTACCAATGAAATACTTCTGAGGGGTAGTTACTGTTGTAATGCAGGGAAAATATGTGGCAAATTTGCCCAGAATATCCCACAAAGAGTAATGAAATTAAAGGTCAGGTTCCATCTTGTATTTTGCCTATTTTTCAGGCACTATTTTTACTAGCATTCCAATATGACAGATAGGAAGCGCATGCATATGTCTAGCCGACTCTGAGCTGATGGCTATATTGGTGAATGAAAAAGTGTGTAAAGCCCATGCTTGAAATTAGCATTAGTGCCTTTGCATTTGAAGATAAGGGATGTAGTGCCAAGTTGAGGTAACCCCTGCAGTGTACCCTGAAGTAAAATCAGACCAGCTGTCGCAGAAATGGTAGTTTTTTTAAATTTCTCTTAATGTGGATCGGGAGAAGCAGGAGGTATCCTGCCAAGTCCATATTTAACGAACATGGAATGCAATTTCTGCCCCTAACCCTGGCCTTTGGTTTCCCAACGGTAGGAAATCTGATCACCTAATCCACCCCCTGTCCATGCTTCCTGGGTCCCACACCTGGACTCCTAGCTCCTCTGATTTCCCTGTCCCTCATTAATTCCGACCTCCTAGAGAGCCATAGAGTTGTACACCGCATAAAAAGCCCTTTGGCCCATCTGAGTCATTTTCTTTTCTCCGATCCCCTCGGGATCTCCTGCCCCTCACTAAATCTATGCCCCCTTGTGATTGACTGCTCAAAAATGAAATGAAATGAAAAATGAAATGAAAATCGCTTATTGTCACAAGTAGGCTTCAAATGAAGTTACTGTGAAAAGCCCCTCGTCGCCACATTCCGGCGTCTGTATGGGAAGGCTGGTACGGGAATTGAACCGTGCTACTGGCTTGCCTTGGTCTGCTTTTAGAAGCCAGCAATGTAGCCCTGTGCTAAACCAGCCCCTCAAACAAGGGAACAGCTGCTTCCCATTTACCCCATTCAAACCCTCATAATCTTATATATCTCAATCATATCAAATTTTGTAGGCATGTCCTCCCTCTGGCAAAGCCATTCTGATTATCCCCAATCAACCCATGCCTTTCCAAGTGGAAATTAATTCTCACCTTCAGAATTTTCCCCAATAGCTTCCCTATAACTGACGTGAGACTCACCGGTCTATAAATCCCTGGTTTATATCTACCATCCTTCTTGGAAAGTGGAACAACATTAGCTGTTCTTCAGTGCTCTGGCACTTTCCCCATAGCCAGAGAGGAATTAAAAACTTGTGTCAAGAGTCCCTGCAATATTCTGCCTCGCCTCCCACAGCAGCCTGAGATACAATTCATCTGGGCCTGGGGATTTGTCTATTTTTATGCCTCTAGCACCTCCTCACTTTGTATGTCAAACTGCTCAAGGCCCTCACAGTCCCACTTGCTGAGATCTGTACCTACATCCTCACTCTCCTGCGTGAAGACCAATGAGAAGTATTCATACAACGGCTGAGCAATGTTATGCGGCTTCATAGACAGATTGCCCCCTTGGTCTCTAATGGGCCCTACTCTTCCCCTGGTTAACCTCTTCCCCTTACTGTATTTATAGAATATCTTTGGGTTCTCCCTGATCTTATTCACAAGTCTTTTTTCATGCTCCCTTTTTGCTCTTCTAATTGCTTTCTTAAGTATTCTCTGGCACTTCCTATATTTCTCTAGGTCCACAGTGAATTTCTCCCTTTGGACTTGCTAAAATCCTTTCATTTCCTCCTTATCCATGAATTTATTGCTCTACATTTCCCCTATAGTGAACAAATTGGACTTTTACTCTCCTCATTTCCTTTTTGAATGCCCTTCATTGCTCTGCTGTAGATTTTCCCGCAAGGAGCTGTTCCCAGTCAACTTTGGCCAGATCCTGCCTTATTTTAGTAAAATCTGCCTTGCTCCAATCCAAAACTGCCTTTTGCAGGTCGTCTTTTACCTTGTCCATAACAAACTTGAACCGTACCGTGTTGTAGTCGCGATCACTAAAATGTTCCCTCACTGCCACATGGAACACTTGTCCAGCTTTGTTTCCCAGAAACAGATCGAGCACGACTTCACCTCTTGTTGGACCTTCTACATATTGATACAAAAAATTCCCCTGAAGACATTTCAAGAAATTCGTACCCTCTAAACACTATGCCTATCCCAATTTATATTGGGGAAGTTGAAATCCCCTCGTATAATTACCCGATTATTATTCTTACACACATCGATAAATTGTCTACATATCTGCTCTTCGATTTCCCACTGACTCTTTGGGGGCCTATAATACACTACCGGTAATGAGGGTGCCCCCTTTGTATTTCTAAGTTTTACCCATAAAGCCTTATTTGAAGACCCATTCAAGAGGGAGGCGATGGCATAAAGGTATTGTTGCTGGACTAGCAATCCAGAGACCCAGAATACATCTCTGGGGACCCGGGTTTGAATCCCATCATGGCAAGTGATGGAATTTAAATTCAATAAAACATCTGGAATTAAAAAGTCTAATGATGACCATGAACCCGTTGCCGATTGTCGGAAAAACCCACCTGGTTCACTAATGTCCTTTAGGGAGGGAAATCTGCCATCCTTACATGATCTGGCCTACATGTGACTCCAGATCCACAGCAATGTGGTTGCCTCTTAACTGGTCCCTCAAGGGCAATTAGGGATGGGCAATAAATGTTGGCACAGCCTGTGATGCCCAAATCCCATGAAATAATTTTAAAAAGATATCGACCAGGATTCTCCGCGCCAGGCGACCGGATAATCGCCGACAGTCGTGTGCACGCGGTCGACACGGTGCTGGTCGGGGGCGGTTGAAAGAGGCCCCCGCAGCGATTATCCGCGGACAACCAGCCGAGTTCTGCCTGCGTGGTTCTAATATGTTTCCACCCGGCGGGAGCTCAGAGTTGTGGCTGCGGTGGCTGTCCTGGTGGGGGGGCGGGGGAATCCATCACCGGGAGAGGCCTCAACGCTAGGCCCGCGATCGGGGGCCACCGATCGGCAGGCACGCATGATAGGGGGGGGGCCTACTTCTTTGGCGCCGGCCCGCCGTGTGGGTCTGCCATGTCGTGCGGGGCCAGCGCCGCAGGCGGCCACCATGCGCATGCGCGGATCCACGGCCGGAAGTATCGGCAGCAGGAGCTGCGTGGAGCACTCCGGGGGCCTGCAAGCCCCCTTAAAAACAGAGAATCACCCCAGACTTTCTAGAAAAAAAGTCCAGAGTTATTCCCGCCCGTTTTCTCGCAGGCGTGGGGACATAGCCCCATTATTGGAGAATCCCGCCCATCATCTCTGCTCAAAGTAGTAATCAATTCTTTAATTAATAGTAAAACACCATCTTCCTTTTTACACCCTACTCTGTCTCACCTAAAGATCCTGTACCTTTGAATGTTAAGTTGTCAGTCCTGCCCTTCCCTTAACCTTGTCTCTGTGATGGCAACAATGTCACAATTCCATGTGTCAATCCACACCTTTAACTCATCAGTCTTACCTATTACACTCCTAGCATTAAAGTAAAGACCATCCAGGCTTGTCTTACTCACTTGACATTGAACATATCTGAACTCACTCTGACTTGTTTCCTTTACTCTGTGTCCCCTCCCCCTGCCAAACTAGTTTAAACACCTCCCAACAGCACTAGCATACCTATCTGCCAGGATGTTGGTCCCAATGAGGTTCAGGTGCAGACCGTTCCTCTTGTACGTCCCACCTTCCCCAGAAACGGTTCAGTGATCCAAGAATCCTCTTCCTGCACCCACTCTTGAGCCACGCATTCATCTGCCCTATTTTCCTATTTCTATACTTGCTAGCACGTGGCACGAGGAGTAATCCAGAGACTGCAAACTTAGAGGTCCTGCTTTTCAACCTACTGCCTAGCTCCCTGAATTCTTGATGCAAGAGATCATCCTGCATTCTACCTATATCATTGGTACCAATATGTACCATGACCTCTGACCTTTCACACTCCCCCTTTAGACTGCTCCGTACAATCAAGGCATTTGTGGTGCCAGAAACTTGGACTCTTACTGCACACCTGTGATGCATCAGCTTCCAAAATGGAATACCGACTTGCGAGCGGGACCCCAAGACACTCCTGCACTACCTGCCTGTCCTTCCTGGACTGCCTGGTGGTCCTGCATTTCCTTTTTCCCACACATGTGGCTATCCAGGACACTGGTAGGGTCTAAGACTCCCCACATGTGACAGACCATACAGTCCACTCGGCTGTCCTCACCTGACATGTCTTAAAAGTAAAACGCCTTCGACTAGACAAATCTAGAAGTAATACTTTTCCCAACAAATAATAGATTTTTCCTTGGCTTCAGCTATTTAGGAACAGTTCCTTATATCAGTTACTCACCAACCAATTAGCTGACGGCTTTCCTTTGACGCCACTCTTGGATTTTTTTTTCAAACTCAGCTCGCTGTCTGAACAGTTGCCGCAAGGCCAACGTTCTCCCCTGCCTGAAGCTAGGTAAAGGCCTCCCGTCCCTCGCTCTCTTTTATCCTCTGTCCCGAAAGCGTGTTCCTCGCAGGCCTGATAATCTCCGCTGCCTGAAGGTCCTATTTCCAGTGCTCATCCTGACCCCAGATTTAAAGAATGTCAGCTTCCTCTCCCCTCCTGTATCCTCAGTTTCCATCATCGTTGGAATTAGGTGGAAGCTCAATGATGGAGGTGGGTCAGTGCCTCACTATACAGCTGCAGGGAATGAATTCTGAGTGCAGCCAAATTTTTATCCCAATATCCTTTATTAAAGAAAGAAATATGAAATGCAAAAGATTGGGACTTTTAGAACTAAAATCCATATTTATCAACCAAAAAAAATTCTCCACATATTGTAAAATTATTAGAATCTTCTTAATAGTGAAAATTTAAAGGTGATAAAGTTATGATGCTATATAGATCACATGTGCTTAGATCTTCTAGATGATTTCCAGATGATGGAAATCCGTGGAAGCACTACAGGACCCCTCGGAAGTTCCAATGCAAAAGCTCCATGGCACTTGCCCAGAAAGTTTCAGTTTCCGATGGGCAATTGCAGAGCTCCCCAGGACCCTGAGGAAAGGAAACTTTGAGTTAAAGTCAGGATTGAAGGATTCGCACTTACTTATCTAAATGGTTACCCAGTGAAGATTAGACAAAGAAAAACACATCTGCCTCCTGGGTAACTATACAACTGGAACCTCAACAACCTCCCCCCTTCCTCCGACTACCCCTTGACATTCTGAGCATTGTTTCTCCCCACCCCCCCCGGTCGCCCCAAGCTGGACCCTCTGACTAACCCTCTGCACACCCCAACCAGACCCTCCATCCCCTTCCCCCAGAACCCTCCGTCTTCCTGCCCCCCCCAAACTCCCGGATCCTCCGTTTACCTTCCATCGCCCCTCCCTCCCCTCCCCCAGACCCTCCATCATACCCCTTCCCGGATCCTCCGACTTCCTTCCCCCTCTGTCCTGCCCACCGATGACCCAAGGCTATGAGGAAGGGCTCCAAGAACAGATTTGCACCACTTTTCTGAAGGGTTCTTTATCATAAGACTGGGCCAGAAATGTGAAGCTCCATAAAGTGCAAAAATAAGGAAATGAAGAGGCAATCTGATGCTGATGGCCACTCCTCTGACAATCTGGCCCATTTTGCCAGTGTTTTTGTGCCCCCTGGTGTTTCCATTAAGTAAGAACAAGTATGATCATGTGCAACAGAACCAGAGAATTCCTACACTGCAGAAGGTGGCCATTCAGTCCATTGAGTCTGCACCAACCCTCTGAAAGAGCACTCTACCCAGGCACACTACCCCAGCCCTATCCATGTAACCCCATAACCCTACCTAACTTGCACATCTTTGGATACTAAGGGGCAACTTAGCATGGTCAATCTACCTAACCTGTATATCTTTGGACTGTGGGAGGAAACCAGACCGGCACCTGGAGGAAATCCACGCAGACAGAGGTAAAAAGTGAAAACTCCACACAGGCAGTCACCCAAGGTCAAAATTAAACCTGGGTCTCTGGTGCTATGGGGGAGCAGTGTTAACAACTGTGCCACCGTGCTATCCATATCCTGTCCTTTTTTATTATAATAAATATACATAGAAGATGAAAAATGTACGGTCTTAGAAAGTTGTTCAAGCACACAGGACAGATCTTGTATTTGACAGTTGCGTTTTGAACTTTGCAGCCACTGCATTTCAGAGTAACTGAAATAGGCCATTCAGCCCCTCAGACAGTTCTGCCATTAGAATATGCCGATGTGAACCTCAGCTATATTTACCTCCCTTTTTTCTACGTGTTAATACTTTTAATGTAGTAAAAATGTATAGATTTCAGTCTTGCAAATTTTAATGGACCCTGTAACACTGACCGCCTTTGAAATTACTCGTGTATATAAATGTATATTTCAAAAGCAATCATTTGATAATATTTTGGAGCTTCTGTCTGATCAAATTCTTCTGTATTTACAGCTGTGGAAGCAGTTCATGCTCTGCTCCAATTCAACTTATTGAATATCACTGATTTTATAAGTTTGTCTCAACAGTGAATGAAATATTCTAGTCCTCTTTCTCTCTTTGTTGCTGCTACTAGTTGCTCTTGTGATTTAGTTATACACATATTCTTTTTGCCTGAGTCCTTTTTTATTTTGCTGTTAACACTACGTTGAGTAAGCCGAATGATGGAGAAAGGAAAATAGTTCAGTACCACATTAAAAACTAACACACGTTCAAATCTTTCCAAATGTTCTTTGTATTTGACAACGGAGGAGGAAAAATATACCTTCTTGAATTTCATTTATTACTTTTTAAAAAAAATCATTCTCTGGATGTGATCATCACTGACCGTGTCAACATTTGTTGCCCTTACGAAGAGGGTGCACAGCCTACTTGAACTGCTGTAGTCCATGTGGTTAAAGCATTCAAACAATATTGGTAGGTAGGGATTCCAGGATTTAGTTCTGTGACTTGGAGATGGTGATGTTCTAATACACCTGCTGCCATTGTCCTTGAAATATAAATGGAAGACTTCCGGGTGCGGCGATGACCAGCTGAGTCGCACGTTTCGGCAGCTCCCGGTGAAACGGACTTTTGGGCTCTTGATAGGAGCCCCAACGGCAATTTTGACGGCTAAAAACACTGTGCGGTAAACCAGAAGGGAATCCCCCCTGGATACTGATGGAAAAAGGAGGAGAAAGTGGCCGGATTGCAGTGGATCCTTTAGAACAGCGGCAAGGAAGGCAAGCAAAAACCAAGATGGCGTCGGAAGGTGGCAGTTTAACATGGGGCCCTGAACAACAAGAGTTCTTGAAATGCTGTGTGGAAGAGCTCAAAAAGGAAATGAAGAAAGAGCTGTTGGCCCCGATACTACAGGCGATCGAAGGGCTAAAGGAGGAACAAAAGACCCAGGAGCTTTGGGTCGTGAAGGCAAAGGCAGCCGAGAATGAGGACGACATACAGGGCCTGGTGGTGAAGACGGAGACGCATGCGGCACATCAGAAACAATGTGTGGAAAGGTTGGAGGCACTGGAGAACAACGCAAGGAGGAACAACCTGAGGATTCTTGGTCTTCCTGAAGGTGCGGAGGGAGTGGACGTCAGGGCATATGTGAGCGCGATGCTGCACTCGTTAATGGGAGCGAAGGCCCCGGCGGGTCCGTTGGAGGTGGAGGGAGCATACCGAGTGATGGCGCGAGGACCGAGAGCAGGAGAAATTCCCAGAGCCATAGTGGCGAGATTCCTCCGTTTTAAGGATAGAGAAATGGTCCTTAGATGGGCAAAGAAAACTCGGAGCAGTAAATGGGAGAACGCGGTGATCCGCGTTTATCAAGACTGGAGTGCGGAGGTGGCGAGAAGGAGGGCGAGCTTTAATCGGGCCAAGGCGGTGCTTCATAAAAAGAAGATAAAATTTGGAATGCTGCAACCGGCAAGACTGTGGGTCACATATCAAGGGAGGCACCACTACTTTGAGACGGCGGATGAAGCGTGGACTTTTACTGTGGAAGAAAAACTGGAATGAGCGGGTTATTAAAAAGAACATTTGAACAAAGTGGTGGGGCGAATGTGGGGGGCGAAGAGGGGGGTTAAAAAGGGGGGAAAGAGGAGTTTTATGTACTAATCCTGCGATGTGGTAACTTTTCTCTCTTCCACAGGTGGTGATGGGGGGAGGAGGGGAGGTGGAGGAGATGGGGCGTTGGCCATTGGGGGCGGGGCCAAGGGAGAAGCGCGGGCTTGGTTCCCGTGCTATGATAATCATGGCGGGAATAGAGAAGCAGGAAGGAGGGGGCGTCGCACGGTGCGAGCCGAGGTCACGGGGGGAAGCCGAGGTCGGCCAGAGTTTGCTGACTTCTGGGAGCAACATGGGGGGAGTAATTACGATTGCGGGGGATCTAGCGGGGGGGGTGGGATGGGGGAATTACTGGGTTGCTGCTGCTGGGGAGAGGGGGGAAGCTGGTATGGGAGGGGATGGGCGGGGGGGGCACCGCCTGGGGGAGATACAGCTGCGTGGGAACCGGGTGAGGAGCTGGAAAAAGGGGATGGCTAATCAACAAGGGGGGGGGGGGGGCGGGGAGGAAGCCCCCCAACCCGGCTGATCACGTGGAACGTGAGAGGGCTGAACGGGCCGATAAAGAGGGCACGGGTACTCGCACACCTTAAGGAACGTAAGGCAGATGTGGTTATGTTACAGGAAACGCACCTGAAACTGATAGACCAGGTTAGGCTACGCAAAGGATGGGTGGGGCAGGTGTTCCATTCGGGGCTAGATGCGAAAAACAGGGGGGTGGCTATATTAGTGGGGAAGCGGGTAATGTTCGAGGCAAAGACTATAGTGGCGGATAACGGGGGCAGATACGTGATGGTGAGTGGCAAACTACAGGGGGAGACGGTGGTTTTGGTAAACGTATATGCCCCGAACTGGGATGATGCCAATTTTATGAGGCGGATGCTAGGACGCATTCCGGACCGAGAGATGGGAAAGCTGATAATGGGGGGAGATTTTAATACGGTGTTGGAACCAGGGCTGGATAGGTCGAAGTCCAGGACTGGAAGGAGGCCGGCAGCAGCCAAGGTACTTAAAGATTTTATGGAGCAGATGGGAGGTGTAGACCCGTGGAGATTTAGCAGACCTAGGAGTAAGGAGTTCTCGTTTTTCTCCTCTGTCCATAAAGTCTACTCGCGAATAGACTTTTTTGTGCTGGGAAGGGCGTTGATCCCGAAGGTGAGGGGAACGGAGTATACGGCTATAGCCATTTCGGATCACGCTCCACACTGGGTAGACTTGGAGATAGGGGAGGGAACAGGAGGGCGCCCACCCTGGAGAATGGACATGGGACTAATGGCAGATGAGGGGGTGTGTCTAAGGGTGAGGGGGTGCATTGAAAAGTACTTGGAACTCAATGATAATGGGGAGGTCCAGGTGGGAGTGGTCTTGGAGGCGCTGAAGGCGGTGGTTAGAGGGGAGCTGATATCAATAAGGGCACATAAAGGGAAGCAGGAGAGTAAGGAACGGGAGCGGTTGCTGCAAGAACTTTTGAGGGTGGACAGACAATATGCGGAAGCACCGGAGGAGGGACTGTACAGGGAAAGGCAAAGGCTACATGTAGAATTTGACTTGCTGACTACGGGCACTGCAGAGGCACAATGGAGGAAGGCACAGGGTGTACAGTACGAATATGGGGAGAAGGCGAGCAGGTTGCTGGCACACCAATTTAGGAAAAGGGGAGCAGCGAGGGAAATAGGGGGAGGGAGGGATGAGGAAGGAGAGATGGAGCGGGGAGCGGAGAGAGTGAATGGAGTGTTCAAGACATTTTATAAAAAATTATATGAAGCTCAACCCCCGGATGGGAGGGAGAGAATGATGGGCTTCTTGGATCGGCTGGAATTTCCCAAGGTGGAAGAGCAGGAAAGGGTGGGACTGGGAGCACAGATCGAGGTAGAAGAAGTGGTGAAAGGAATTAGGAGCATGCAGGCGGGAAAGACCGGATGGATTCCCAGTCGAATTCTATAGAAAATATGTGGACTTGCTCGCCCCGGTATTGACGAGGACCTTTAATGAGGCAAAGGAAAGGGGACAACTGCCCCCGACTATGTCTGAAGCAACGATATCGCTTCTCTTAAAGAAGGAAAAGGACCCGCTACAATGCGGGTCCTATAGACCTATTTCCCTCCTAAATGTAGATGCCAAGATCCTGGCCAAGGTAATGGCAATGAGAATAGAGGAATGTGTCCCGGGGGTGGTCCACGAGGACCAAACTGGGTTTGTGAAGGGGAGACAGCTGAACATGAATATACGGAGGCTGTTAGGGGTAATGATGATGGCCCCACCAGAGGGGGAAACGGAGATAGTAGTGGCGATGGATGCCGAGAAAGCATTTGATAGAGTGGAGTGGGATTATTTGTGGGAGGTGTTGAGGAGATTTGGTTTTGGAGAGGGGTATGTTAGATGGGTGCAGCTGTTGTATAGGGCCCCGATGGCGAGCGTGGTCACGAATGGACGGGGATCTGCACATTTTCGGCTCCATAGAGGGACAAGGCAGGGATGCCCTCTGTCCCCATTATTGTTTGCACTGGCGATTGAGCCCCTGGCGATAGCGTTGAGGGGTTCCAAGAAGTGGAGGGGAGTACTTAGAGGAGGAGAAGAACACCGGGTATCTTTGTATGCGGACGATTTGCTACTATACGTGGCAGACCCGGCGGAGGGGATGCCAGAAATAATGCGGATACTTGGGGAGTTTGGGGATTTTTCAGGGTATAAATTGAACATGGGGAAAAGTGAGTTGTTTGTGGTGCATCCAGGGGAGCAGAGTAGAGAAATAGAGGACCTACCGTTGAGGAAGGTAACAAGGGACTTTCGTTACCTGGGGATCCAGATAGCCAAGAATTGGGGCACATTGCATAGGTTAAATTTAACGCGGTTGGTGGAACAAATGGAGGAGGATTTCAAGAGATGGGATATGGTATCCCTGTCACTGGCAGGGAGGGTGCAGGCGGTTAAGATGGTGGTCCTCCCGAGATTCCTCTTTGTGTTTCAGTGCCTCCCGGTGGTGATCACGAAGGCTTTTTTTAAAAGGATTGAAAAGAACATCATGGGTTTTGTGTGGGCCGGGAAGACCCCGAGAGTGAGGAAGGGATTTTTACAGCGTAGCAGGGATAGGGGGGGGGGCTGGCACTACCGAGCCTAAGTGAGTATTATTGGGCCGCTAATATTTCAATGGTGAGTAAGTGGATGGGAGAGGAGGAGGGAGCGGCGTGGAAGAGATTAGAGAGGGCGTCCTGTAGGGGGACTAGCCTACAGGCTATGGTGACAGCCCCATTGCCGTTCTCACCGAGGAACTACACCACAAGCCCGGTGGTGGTGGCTACACTGAAGATTTGGGGACAGTGGAGACGGCACAGGGGAAAGACTGGAGCCTTGGGGGGGTCCCCGATAAGAAACAACCATAGGTTTGCCCCGGGGGGAATGGATGGGGGATATGGAATGTGGCAAAGAGCAGGAATAACGCAACTGAAAGATCTGTTTGTGGATGGGAAGTTCGCGAGTCTGGGAGCGCTGACCGAGAAATATGGGTTGCCCCAAGGGAATGCATTCAGGTATATGCAACTGAGGGCTTTTGCGAGGCAACAGGTGAGGGAATTCCCGCAGCTCCCGACACAAGAGGTGCAGGACAGAGTGATCTCAAAGACATGGATGGGGGATGGTAAGGTGTCAGATATATATAGGGAAATGAGGGACGAAGGGGAGACTATCGTAGATGAACTAAAAGGGAAATGGGAAGAAGAGCTGGGGGAGGAGATCGAGGAGGGGCTGTGGGCAGATGCCCTAAGCAGGGTAAACTCGTCGTCCTCGTGTGCCAGGCTAAGCCTGATTCAGTTTAAGGTATTACACAGGGCACATATGACTGGAGCACGGCTCAGTAAATTTTTGGGGGTGGAGGATAGGTGTGCGAGGTGCTCGAGAAGCCCAGCGAATCATACCCATATGTTTTGGTCATGCCCGGCACTACAGGGGTTTTGGATGGGGGTGACAAAGGTGCTTTCAAAAGTAGTAGGAGTCCGGGTCGAACCAAGCTGGGGGTTGGCTATATTTGGGGTTGCACAAGAGCCGGGAGTGCAGGAGGCGAGAGAGGCCGATGTTTTGGCCTTTGCGTCCCTAGTAGCCCGGCGCAGGATATTGTTAATGTGGAAAGAAGCCAAGCCCCCGGGGGTGGAGACCTGGATAAATGACATGGCAGGGTTCATAAGGCTAGAGCGGATTAAGTTTGTTCTAAGGGGGTCGGCTCAAGGGTTCACCAGGCGGTGGCAACCGTTCGTCGAATACCTCGCAGAAAGATAGATGGAATGGAAAAAAGAAGGCAGCAGCAGCAGCCCAGGATCGGGGGGGGGGGGGGAGGAACCAGAAGGACTCTCAGGGTTGTTAATATATACTGTATAATATGTATAGGTCGTTGCGACAGATAATTATATATTGGACTGTTAAATTATATTTTTGGAGAGTGTTACTTGTGATAAGGCAGTTGCCAATTAGGGTTAGTTTTCATTTTTGTTATTTATTATTTATTCATTTTTTGTTTATAAAATAGGTCATTGTTATTTGTGTTGTTATAATATTGTGTAAAGGATGCACAATGTACTGTGTTGGTTGACCAAAAATTTTCAATAAAATATTTATTAAAAAAAAAAGAAATATAAATGGAATGTGTATTAAGCACAAAAGTATTTTGTAACAAAGCGGTTCTATTTAGTTTGAGCATAAACATCGTAACTCAATCATGTTCTGTAGTGAGCATTTACTTTCCCTAACAACTCATGCAGAGTCAACTCAGCAGAACAATTGAGCAATGAACCTGTGCCAAAAGTGTTATTTCCAGTTTCAAATACAACTGATGAATCCTAATTCTGAATATGGGGCGAAATTCTCCGGTATCGGCGCGATATCCGCCGACTGGTGCCCAAAACGGCGCAAATCAGTCGGGCATCGCGCCGCCCCAAAGGTGCGGAATGCTCCACATCTTTGGGGGCCGAGCCCCAACCATAAGGGGCTAGGCCCGCACCGGACGAATTTCCGCCCCGCCAGCTGGCAAAAGTGCCCCGCCAGCTGGCGCGAAAATGACATTGCCGGGCGGCGCATGCGCGGGAGTGTTAGCGGCCGCTGACGGCATTCCTGCTCATGTGCAGTGGAGGGAGTCTCTTCC
Organism: Scyliorhinus torazame; assembly: GCF_047496885.1. Taxonomy (NCBI): domain Eukaryota; kingdom Metazoa; phylum Chordata; class Chondrichthyes; order Carcharhiniformes; family Scyliorhinidae; genus Scyliorhinus; species Scyliorhinus torazame. The sequence goes on along the minus strand of NC_092709.1, from coordinate 279,555,973 downwards.
ACCTCTGCCATGGTGGAGACCGTGGCGAAGGCGGAAGAGAAAAGAGTGCCCCCACTGCACAGGCCTGACCGCGGATCGGTGGGCCCCGATCGCGGGCCAGGCCACCCTGGGGGCACCCCCCGGGCCCAGATCGCCCCGCGCCCCCCCAGGACCCCGGAGCCCGCCCGCGCCGCCTTGTCCCGCCGGTAAGGTAGGTGGTTTAATCTACGCCGGCGGGACAGGCATTTTAGCTGCGGGACTTCGGCCCATCCGGTCCGGAGAATCGTGGGGGGGGGGGGCCTGCCAACTGGCGCAGCGCGATTCCCGCCCCTGCCGAATCTCTGGTGCCGGAGACTTTGGCAACCGGCGGGTGCGGGATTCACGCCAGCCACCGGCGATTCTCCGACCTGGCGGGGGGTCGGAGAATCTCGCCCATGATTTTTAAATACTGTATACTGTTTCCAACATGTATGTACAGCACTTGTATTTTGGGCTGGAGGGAAATTGGGGAAGACAGAAAACAAATATGTCTGTATTCATTGATTCTTTTCGTTGAGATCTGGGCGATTTCTTCAGTGGAATCCCTGGAAGGCTTCCAGGAAAAAGATAGTTGAAGGAAAAGTATTAAAATAAGGAAGGCAACTGAAATTTTGGCCTTCATAGCTAGAAATAAGAGTTTAGCTAAAGGAATAGAGTATAAAAGTAGGGAAGTGTTGCTGCAACTCTATAAGACATTGGTGAGACCACACCTGCAGTACTGTGTACAGTTTTGGTCCCTTTATTTGCAGAGGGATGTAGTTAGTTGCATTAAAGGCAGTTCAGAGGAGATTTACTAGATTGATTCCAGAGATATGGGGCTTGTCTTATGAAGAGAGATTGAACAGTTTAGGCCTATACTCTCTTTGAGTTTAGAAGAATGAGAGGAGATCTAATTGAGGTATATACGATGATAAAAGGTAAAGTTGACTTCGAGGGGGGCAATCTAGAACAAGAGGTCATAGTTTTAGGATAAGGGGTAGCAGATTTGAAACAGAGATGAGAAGAAATTACTTCTCAAAAGTTCGTGAATCTGGAGAATTCACTATCCCGAGAGTGCAGTGGATTCTGGGACTGAGTAAATTGAAGGAGGAGAGTGATAGCTTTTAATTAGTAATGGGTTGAAGAATAATGGAGAATGGGCAGGAAAGTGGAGTTTAGGCCGAGTGGAGATCAGCCATGATCATATTGAATAGCGGAGGTGGCTTGAGTTGCTGAATTGCCTACTCCTGCTCTTGTTCTTATGTTCTTACACATTTTAAAGATATTTCCTGAATTTTAAACATGATATTTAGTTGTGACCATGCTGTACTGTTAAAGTTATAAAGCTTACTGTAAACAAGTTTATCTTGGAATTTAATGTATATTAAGTACACAGTGAAGCCTATAAATTTAGAAATGATCAAAATTTTACATAGCTTTTTTAAAAAACTTATGGTCTTGACAACTCAATAGTTGAACAGATTAGGAATGGCGCTGGATCATAACTTAGCAGCCAGTCAGGTTTCCTTAGCAACAAGAATAGCCCAGTATGACATATTCTCAGGAACAAAGTGTGCAGTCTGATGTTCCACAACCGTCATACAGGGCCCACTATAAATGGGCAACATGTTTGAAAACTAAGGTTGCGGATTAAGACCAGAGTGGTTTTAACATGATCTCATGCGACTTAGAATTATTTATAGACCCAAGCAAATTATTAAATTAGTTGGTCCTGTATAATTGTGCATTAATTTTTCTTTTTCTTCTCTTCCTGTTTTCTACTTCAAAATAGATATGAAATCGGCGCAGGCATCAAAACAGGTAAAGTTACATTTGTGATTTACTCTAAAGCTCCATAATGTTTTCTGCACTGTGTTTTTAAGCATATTTCAAGCTAGGGCCCTTCAATCCTATCGAATACTTGGCTTGAAAATCACCTTTCATATTTATATTTTTTTGTAAGCAATCATAATTATAAATTCCTTTGACCATTTTTCTGAGAATGAGATGCTTATTCATAGAATTTACAGTGCAGAAGGAGGCCATTCGGCCCATCAAGTCTGTACTGGCTCTTGGAAAGAGCATCCCTACCCAAGCCCACACCTCCACCCTATCCCCATAACCCAGTAACCCCACCCAACACTAAGGGCAATTTTGGACACTAAGGGCAATTTAGTATGGCCAATCCACCTAACCTGCACATCTTTGGACTGTGGGAGGAAACCGGAGCACCCGGAGGAAACCCACGCACACACGGGGAGAACACGCAGACTCTGCACAGGCAGTGACCCAAGCCGGGAATCGAACCTGGGACCCTGGAGCTGTGAAACAATTGTGCTAACCACTATGCTACCGTGCTGAAATATAACAATTGCTCTTGTCCACTAATTTCAGTTTTCTCCTATGCTTAGCAGGTCAGTCAGGTAGTATGATAGCCAAGATTTCTCAAAAGCAATTAGAGTAATTGTCTAACAGGCGAATTGAGCTCTGCCAGTTTTACTAAGATAATAAAGATTCACCTGACCTTCTAAAGCAAGAAATAGTTCACTTGTATTCAATATTCCATATGGTGCTTTTTTTCACCCCATTAACTGTGTCCCCACATGGAAATCACACAATGAAGTAGCTTTTCCAAACCAAGCTACTGAGATACCACAAATGTAGATCTTATGTTTGCCCAATGTGGAGTGCACATACAGAATCACAGAACCATTCGGCCCATCATGTCTGCACTGACTCTCCGAGTGAGCATTATGATTTAGCGCCATTCTCTATCCTTTTCTCCGTAAACCTGCATATTGTTTCCAATCAAATAAACATCTCCTGCTCTCTTGAATACCTCAATTGAATCTGCCTCCACCACACTTAGAACATAGAACATAGAACATTACATTGCAGTACATGTCCTTCGGCCCTCGATGTTGCGCCGACCTGTGAAACCACTCTAAAGCCCATCTACACTATTCCCTTATTGTCCATATGTCTATCCAATGACCTTTTGAATGTCCTTAGTGTTGGCGAGTCCACTACTGTTGCAGGCAGGGCATTCCACGCCCTTACTACTCTCTGAGTAAAGAACCTACCTCTGACATCTGTCTTATATCTATCTCCCCTCAATTTAAAGCTATGTCCCCTCGTGCTAGACATCACCATCTGCGAAAAAAGGCTCTCACTGTCCACCCTATCCAATCCTCTGATCATCTTGTATGCCTCAATTAAGTCACCTCTTAACCTTCTCTCTAACGAAAACAGCCTCAAGTCCCTCAGCCTTTCCTCATAAGATCTTCCCTCCATACCAGGCAACATTCTGGTAAATCTCCTCTGCACCCTTTCCAATGCTTCCACATCCTTCCTATAATGCGCCTACCAGAATTGGACGCAATACTCCAAATGCGGCCGCACCAGAGTTTGTACAGCTGCAACATAACCTCAGGCTCCAAAACTCAATCCCTCTACCAATAAACGCTAACACACCGTATGCCTTCTGAACAACCCTCTCAACCTGGGTGGCAACTTTCAGGGATCTATGTACATGGACACCGAGATCTCTCTGCTCATCCACACTGCCAAGAATCTTACCATTAGCCCAGTACTCTGTCTTCCTGTTATTCTTTCTAAAATGAATCACCTCACACTTTTCTGCATTAAACTCAATTTGCCACCTCTCAGCCCAGCGCTGCAGCTTATCTATGTCCCTCTGTAACTTGTAACATGCTTCCGCACTGTCCACAACTCCACCGACTTTAGTGTCACCTGCAAATTTACTCACCCATCATTCTACGCCCTCCTCCAGGTCATTTATAAAAATAACAAACAGCAGTGGCCCCAAAACAGATCCTTGTGGTACACCATTAGTAACTGGACTCCAGTCTGATCATTTCCCATCAACCACCACCCTTTGTCTTCTTCCAGCTAGCCAATTTCTGATCCAAACTGCTAAATCACCCTGAATCCCATGCCTCTGTATTTTCTGCAGTAGCCTACCATGGGGAACCTTATCAAACGCTTTACTGAAATCCATATACACCACATCAACTGCTTTACCCTCATCCACGTTTTTGGTCACCTTCTCAAAGAACTCAATAAGGTTTGTGAGGCACGACCTACCCTTCACAAAACCGTGTTGACTATCTCTAATCAAATATTCCTTACCATGTGTTTATACATCCTATCTCTTATAAACCTTTCCAAGATTTTGCCCATAACAGAAGTAAGGCTCACTGGTCTATAGTTACCGGGGTTGTCTCTACTCCCCTTTTTGAACAAGGGGACAACATTTGCTATCCTCCAGTCTTCTGGCACTATTCCTGTAGACAAAGATGACTTAAAGATCAAAGCCAAAGGTTCAGCAATCTCCTCCCTAGCTTCCCAGAGAATACTAGGATAAATCCCATCCGGCCCAGGGGACTTATCTATTTTCACACTTTCCAGAATTGTTAACACCTCCTCCTTATGAACATCAAGCCCTACTAGTCTAGTAGCCTGAATCTCAGTATTCTCCTCAACAACTTGTCTTTTTCCTGTGTGAATACTGACGAAAAATATACATTTAGCACCTCTCCTATCTCCTTGGACTCCACGCACAACTTCCCACTACTGTCCTTGACTGGTCCTACTCTTACCCTAGTCATTCTTTTATTCCTGACATATCTATAGAAAGCCTTAGGGTTATCCTTGATCCTACCTGCCAAAGACTTCTCATGTTCCCTCCTGGCTCTTCTTAGCTCTCTGTTTAGGTCCTTCCTAGCTAACTTGTAACTCTCCAGCGCCCTTACTGAACCTTCATGTCTCATCTTTACATAAGCCTCCTTCTTCCTCTCGACAAGTGTTTTGACTGCTTTAGTAAACCACGGTTCCCTTGCTCGACCACTTCCTCCCTGCCTGACAGGTACATACTTATCAAGGACACGCAGTAGCTGTTCCTTGAACAAGCTCCACATTTCCATTGTGCCCATCCCCTGCAGTTTTCCTCTCCATCTGATGCATCGTAAGTCATGCCTCATCGCATCATAATTGCCTTTCCCCCAGATATAACTCTTGCCCTGCAGTATATACCTATCCCTTTCCATCACTAAAGTAAACGTTATCGAATTGTGGTCACTATCACCAAAGTGCTCACCTACCTCCAAATCTACCACCTGTCCTGGTTCATTACCCAGTACCAAATCCAATATGGCCTCGCCTCTCGTTGGCCTATCTACATACTGTGTCAGGAAACCCTCCTGCACACATTGGACAAAAATGGACCCATCTAAAGTACTCGAACTATAGCGTTTCCAGTCAATATTTGGAAAGTTAAAGTCCCCCATAACAACTACCCTGTTGCTTTCGCTCCTATCCAGAATCAACTTTGCAATCCTTTCCTCTACATCTCTGGAACTTTTCGGAGGCCTATAGAAAACCCCTAACAGGGTGACCTCTCCTTTCCTGTTTCTAACCTCAGCCCATACTATCTCAGTAGATGAGTCCTCATCAAACGTCCTTTCTGCCACCGTAACACTGGCCTTGACTAACAATGCCACCCCTCCCCCTCTTTTACCACCTTCCCTGAGCTTACTGAAATATCTAAACTCCGGCACCTGCAACAACCATTCCTGTCCCTGCTCTATCCATGTCTCCGAAATGGCCACAACATCGAAGTCCCAGGTACCAACCCATGCCTCAAGTTCACCCACCTTATTCCGGATGCTCCTGGCATTGAAGAAGACACACTTTAAACCACCTTCCTGCCTGCCGGTACACTCCTGCAACTTTGAAGCCTTACTCATGTCCTCACTACTCTCAACCTCCTGTATACTGGAGCTAGAGTTCAGGTCCCAAGCCCCTGCTGAACTAGTTTAAACCCTCCTGAAGAGCATTAGCAAATTTCCCCCCCAGGATATTGGTACCCCTCTGGTCCAGGTGTAGACCATCCCGTTTGTAGAGGTCCCACTGACCCCAGAATGAGCCCCAATTATCCAGAAATCTGAAACCCTCCCTCCTGCAGCATCCCTGTAGCCACGTGTTCAACTCTTCTCTCTCCCTATTCCTCGTCTCGCTATCACGTGGCACGGGTAACAACCCAGAGATAATAACTCTGTTTGTCCTAGATCTATGTTTCCACCCTAACTCCCTTGCTTCCTGCCTTACGTCCCTATCCCTACCTATGTCGTTGGTACCTATGTGGACCACGATTTGGGGCTGCTCCCCCTCCCCCTTAAGGTTCCCGAAAACACGATCTGAGACATCACACTCCCTGGCCGCTGGGAGGCAACACACCAACCGTGAGTCTCTCTCGTTCCCACAGAATCTCCTATCTAATCCCCTGACTATGGAATCTCCAATAACTAATGCTCTACTCCTCTCCCCCCTTCCCTTCTGAGCAACAGGGACAGACTCTGTGCCAGAGACCTGTACCCCATGGCTTACCCCCAGTACAATCCAGACCCAAACCACTTGTTCTGCGAAAAGGTTTTTCTCACATCAAGTTTGTTTCTTTTGCAAATCACAAATCTGCGCTCTCTCATTGTCGATCTATTTACGAGTGAGAACAGATTCTCCCTATCTACTCTGTCCAGCACACTCATGACTCTGAACACCTCTATCAAATCTCCTCTTAGCTTCTTCTCTCCAAGGAGAACGGTTCTAACCATTTTTGTAAACCTCTTCTACACTCTCCTATGTGTTCAGATCCTTCCTAAAGTGTGGCACCCAGAACTGTACACAGCACTCCAGCTGAGGTCTAACTAATGTCCTATGCAAGTTCAGCATAACCATTTTGCTCTTGTACTCTATGCCTCTATTAATAACCCCAGTTAATGATATACTTCATTAACTGCACTCTTCACATGTCTTGCCAACTTTAATGACTTATGCACAAATACACCAAGGTGCCTCTGTTTCTGCACACCTTTAAGAATTTTACCCCTTATTTGATATGGCTCCTTCGTGTTCTTCCTACCAAAAAGCATCCCCTCACACGTCTCCGCATTGAGCTTCATCTGCCACCTATCTGCCCACTCCACCAACTTGTCTGTGTCCTTTCAAAGTCCTACACTACCCTCCTCACAGTTTACAATGCTTCTACATTTTGTATCATCCACAAAAATTGAAATTGTCCCACGTACACCAAGTTCTAGATGATTAATATATATAGAAGGAAAAGCAAGGGTCCCTATACTGACCCATGGGGAGCTCCACTACAAATCTTCCTCCAGTCCGAAGGGTATCCAGTACTCAGTCAATTTTGTATCCATGTTGTTGATGTCCCTTTTATTCCATGAGCTATAACCTTTCCTGTTGTGTGGCACTGCACCGAATGCCTTCTGCTGTTCATCTACACTACATCAAGAGTGTTACTCTTATCAACCCTCTTTGTTACCTCTTCAAAAGCTCGAACAAGTTAGCTGAATACAATGTTCTCTTATGAAATCCATGCTGGCTCTTCCTAATCAACCTTTTTTTTTTCCTTGTGACTATTAATTCTATCCTGAATAATTGTTTCTATAAGCTTCCTACCACCAAATGTAAACTGACTGGGCAGTATTGGCTGAGCTTATCCTTACAGACCTTTTTGAACAAGGGCATGATGTTTGCAATTCTCCAGTCCTCTGGCACCTCCCCTGAATCTGGAGAAGACTGCAAGACTATGGCCAATCCCCTCTCCAATTCCCCCTCTCATTTCCTTCAATATCCTGGGATGCTTCCACACTATGTGGATGTGAGATTGAAGACAGGCTGGGCCCAACACTCCCCATGGAGCCTGGACATGGCCCTCCTCACCGACGAAACATACTGTGAGAAGATATCACAAGCCATCAAAGGTTATGTAACCTGCAACCAAAATGGAAGGTCTCATCCTCCACATTTTGGGAGGCACTGAAGGCAGTGATAAGGGGGGAAATTATTGCGTTCAGGATGCTCAAAGATAAGGAGAGGGCGGCTAGGCAACAGCTGATTGACTCCGTACTGGTGGATCAGCAGTAATTCACAGCTCGTACCTTGGAACTACTGGCGGAGAGGAAAAAACTGCAAATGGGACTTTGATCTGCTGTCCAAAGCAGTGAACCAGTTCCGCCAGACACGGGGGAACTTTCATGAGCATGGAGACAAAGCCAGCTGCCTTCTGGCTCACCAGCTGAGATGGCAGACATCCGTGAGGTAAATAGCCCAGGTAAAGGACAGAGCGGCAGGCTAGTTGCAGATGAGATTAACGAGGCCTTCGCAACCTTCTATTGAGAGCTGTACACCTCCGAGCCCCCGGGGGGTTCTCAAAGATGAAGCAGTTCCTCGATGGACTGGACATGACAGTCGTGAGAGAAGCAAGGAGACGGGGCCTGGAAGCACCTTTAGAACTGGGGGAAGTCACGGAGAGCATTAGCTCCATGAAGGCAGGGAAAGCGCCGGATCCGGATGGATTCCTGGCGGACTTCTACAAACTGTTTGCGCCAGCACTGGCCCTGCTCATGATGTTCACTGACTCACCATTAAGGGGAACCCCTGCCACCAACGCTGGCTCAGACCTCAATATCACTGATCTCTAAAAAGGACAAAGACCAGACGAGAGTGTGGGTCATACAGACCCATATCACTCCTAAATACTGACGCCAAGATCCTGGCGAGGTGGCTGGAGAACTGCATGCTGGAGGTGGTCGCGGAAGATCAGACAGGCTTTGTGAAGGGCAGACAATTAACAGCGGACATCAGGTGCCTGCTGTACGTGATCATGACTCCATCCGGGGAGAGAACACAGGAGGTGATCATCTCCCTGGATGCAGAAAAGGCCTTTCACAGGGTCAAATGGAAGGACCTCAGAGGTACTGGAACAGTTTGGGTTTGGGCAAGGGTTCACCGCGTGGGTGAAGCTACTGTACCAAGCTCCCATGGCGAGCGTACGGACAAATACCACCTGCTCTGGATACTTCCAGCTGCACAGAGGCATGAGGAAGGGATGCCCATTATCCTCACTACTGTTCGCTCTGGGAATCGAGCCGCTGGTGATCACCCTCAGAGTGGCGAAGGGGTGGAGAGATAACCAAAGGGAAGACAGAGGGCATAGAGTCTCTCTCTCTGTGGTTGATCTGCTCCTCTACATTTCAAACCACCTGGCCAGCATGGAAGAGATAATGAAACTACTGAAGGAGTTAAGAGCCTTCTCAGGTTACAACCTTAACCTGCGTTAAAGCAAAATCTTATATAAATCTTATAATAATCTTTATTTTTATCACAAGTAGGCTTGCATTAACACTGCAATGAAGTTATTGTGAAAAGCCCCGAGTCGACACACTCCGGCGCCTGTTCGGGTACACAGAGGGAGAACTCAGAATGTCCAAATTACCTAACAGCACGTCTTTCAGGACTGTGGGAGGAACCAGAGCATCCGGAGGAAACCCACACAGACACAGGGAGAATGTGCAGACTCCGCGCAGACAATGACCCAAGTGGGAATCGAACCTAGGACCCTGGCTATGTTCCCTGTGAACCCGCAGGGGGGAGGAGCAGATCCCCCCCACCCCACTAGGAGAAGGCCGTGGACAACTGCCGGGAGTGGGACAAGTCAGGAGGGGGACTGCCGGATCTGGCCCCTCACTATGGCAGAACAGAGGGCCCTGGACGTGATCGGTGGCCCAGAGAAAAGGGAAGTCGCCGAGGTGGAGCACGGGGGAGGAAGCGAGACCCAGCTTAGTTGCGGTTCTTCATGGTGCGTGTGAAAACTCCACCCCCCCCCCCACCTTCCACACCACCAACACCACTCCTTCACCTCCACACCACCTTCACCCCAATAGCACCCTCACTCCACCCCTCCTGGCCTGCAGTCTAATCATTCGTCTTGTGTCTTACAGGACCTGCTGGGGATGGGGCAGGTCAATCTGGCATCTCCCACCCCCAGCCAGTGCCATTGCCGGAGCCCCTCCCATAAGCCGGGCACCAATGCTGAAAGCAGCTCGGATACCAGCCCTCTGCCTGAGACAATGCGTGCCACCCAGGCCAACACGCAAGGGTGCGTCTGTGGTGGAGGCATTTGGGGCTACGGTTTCAGCTATGGATCACCATGTCCAAGTGCTGGGACATTCCATGTAGGTGCTGGCTGACGCCCAGAACAAGGTTGCTGCCTCACAAGCGACTAAGTCCCAGAGCCACCTGGCAATTGCAAGGGCGCTCCTGAGTATTGGCCAGTCACAGAAGGCCATGGCTGGGAACATCGGTGGCATTGCCTGGGCGCTGGCCGATGTGGTGGGAGGGAGGTGTCCCAGTCCCTTTGGGAACCCCCTGTGGAGTAGCCTGGGGGCCATCGGGCAAACCTGCTCCCTCCCCGGTGCATCTGTTGGGCAGAACAGGGCGGCACCACGCCACCCGGGACACCTGAGAAGCAGCCGGGCCCACCTTGGCCCTGTCGCCCCAGAATACGCCCGCCAATGGGGACCTCAGTCGCAGGACAGGAATCACACCAGGCCGCCTCCACTCCTGCTGTACTGTCTGGGGAACCAACTAGACGTAGCATTAGGGCCTTGTGTAAGGCCAGGATGTTATACACTAGTTATCGGGGCTAGAGCACAAATCTGTATATATTTGTTCACATTAAACATTTGTTACCACTGTTACAACCTGCATCGGTGCATTGTCTGATGGGCTGGTCTGGGATGGCCGGTGGGGGGGAATTCCATTGACCTCGGGAACAAATTTCCGGTCGCCGGACAGGCGCAGCGGAAGAATCCCGCGCCTTATAAACTGTTGGCAGAATCACATCCAGGATTTTTGATTTCCAGAGTGTCAAATATGTCACCAACAAAATATGTGCTGTGTGTTGCTAACTTTTGGTTGGCTGTTAATTTGGCTCTGTTTAATCACGTTTGTTCAAGAGTCGCCAGGTATCTTTCGACACCGCCACAAGGTTCAGAACTGAATACTGATCAATGACTCGATACACCAGTTAGTAAGTTCAAAAGCAATGCTCATTTATTTACACACAGTCAAATCTACTCATGCATAAACTCTACAAACAAAACTACCACTATTACTAAAGCCTATACTTAGCTTCGGGTGCCCACTCAGTCAGAGGAACAATGTCCGTTGCTCGGTTCTGAGGCTGCTGGGTTGAGCTGTTTACAGGGTAGCAACTAGGAGCGTCTATCTCGTAGCGTACGTTGACTTGGGACTTACTTGGTCTGGTGCAGCTGCTAGGCAGGTCTCTCTCTTCGGTGAGAGCCAAAGCCAAAGGAGGAAGATTCTCCCTTGGGGAATACCTTTTATACTAAAAAGGGCTTTGCGCGCTTTTGGGCGGGCCTTGAACTTGGCCTCAACTTTCTCAATCATCTGTATCAATTTTCCTCCAATAGAGGGGTGGTTCCCTGATCGCTGGGCGTGTCCTGGTGACTGTCAATCTGCTTTGTCTTAGCTTCACCTCCGGGTTTCCTCCGGGTGCTCCGGTTTCCTCCCACAGTCCAAAGATGTGCGGGTTAGGTGAATTGGCCAATGATAAATTGCCCTTAATGTCCAAATTGCCCTTGGTGTTGGGTGGAGGTGTTGAGTTTGGGTAGGGTGCTCTTTCCAAGAGCTGGTGCAGACTCAAAGGGCCGAATGGCCTCCTTCTGCACTGTAAATTCAATGATAATCTATGATTAATCGAGGACAAAGGTTCGGCACAACATTGTGGGCCGAAGGGCCTGTTCTGTGCTGTATTTTCTATGTTCTATGTTCTTCTGGCGTCGGGGAGTCTGCCTTAACATTGTGTATCTAAATGTTTCCCTTTTGTCCCCGGAGATGGCTCATTAGTATGTAGATTGCTCGGTAGTTTCGGCCCTGTCTGAGAGTTTAAGGTTCTAATCAACTGACAGAGCTTGCACCTGCTTGTTTCTTAGCATTGTCCAATTTTCCCTGCATTCTTTGCAAGTGTCCATTTTGTAATCAGGATGTGGCCATCCAGATGGCTACATGTGATTCAACCATCTAACATTTATTGCATGGAGGACTTTCCTCTCTACATTTCTGCATGGAATAAAATGTTCAAACAGGCACCGATTGTTCTATAATTATTTAACTAATAGTAAGTGCTATTGTATTATGGGGACATTATCTTGAAGGCCTGCTAGAAGTTTTGAATATATTCATTTGTCCAGTTCAATATTAATAAGGGACCAAAGCTTTTAATAGGGTACAGCTTATTTTGACACTTAAAAATGTGGCACAAAAGTATGAACAATAATTTCACATTTAAAATGACACTACTTAAAATTGCGTAAAGAAGGTTACTTGACATTTGTGCTAGTAAAACCTGATTTTTCAAGGTACAAAAGCAAAATATTGTTCGGATGTTGGCGATCTGAAATAAAATCATAGTCAGCTCTAATGTAAGGTCACAGACCTAAAACATTGGGGATGATTTTCAGCCCACAATCGCCATCAAGGAGAACAGCTCCCTTTGGAGAGAATCGCGTTTTCCGATTTTCCCCGTCCCTCGACGGCGACATCACGCAGTTCACACCAACAAAGGGTAGGAACCTCATTTACATGGATTTTAATCAATTTAAATATTAACTGGCCCCCCACCACATGTTCCCCCTTGACTAAGTATTCATAGAGGTTCACAACAGTTTTGTCAAAATGAGTACGGTAGCACAGTGGTTAGCTCTGTTGCTTCACAGCTCCAGGGTTCCAGGTTCGATTCCTGGCTTGGGTCACTGTCTGTATGGAATCTGCACGTTCTCTCCATGTCTGTGTGAGTTTCCTCCGGGTGCTGCAGTTTCCTCCCACATCCAAAGATGTGCAGGTTAGGTAGATTGGCCATGCTAAATTGCCCTTAGTGTCCAAAAAGGTTAGCTGGGGTTACAGAGATAGGGTGGAAGGGTTGCTTAAGTAGGGTGCTCTTTCCTAGGGCCGGTGCAGACTCGATGGGCCGAATGGCCTCCTTCTGCACTGTAAATTTTATGATTCTATGAGAACCAGTCAAGGGGATCCCTCTGGGTGTGCAACGGTAAGTATATACCCAAAGGGGGAGAGGGTCATTAGAAACATAGAAAATAGGAGCAGGAGGAGGCCATTCATTCTGATCATGCCTGATCATCCAACTCAATTGCCGAATCCTGATTTCCCCCATATCCTTTGATCTGGGCACGATTGCCCCCGGCGCAGGTCGCACTGTGCCAACCTGTGTCAGGGGGTAGTGCCAGCGGTGGGCCCCAGTGGGAGCTCCATGGTGGGGTTGGGGTGTTCCATTTATCTTTGGCGGTAGGGAGGAGTGGGTGGCGGGGGTGGGGGAAAATGTTGGCGATGATTATCCTCGGTGGAGAGCCCCTGATCCGCCGTGGTGGTGGTTAGTTCTGATCAGGACGTCCTTTAAAGATGGCACCCCAGTCTCTCTGGAGTCAGCCTTGCTGGCTCTATCATGCCCTGCCCTGCGTGGACTCCACCCACTCATTTTTTTTTTATTCAGAAAGGCTCCAGATCTGGAGAAAAAACTGGCCTATACAGCTGGAGAGCTTAACGCTGGTTTTCAGTGTGAGCCTGACACTTTGAAGAAATTTGGCAAGATTCCGCCCATTATCACTGCATCTGTTAACACTGAAGCCACCTGATCTGTTGAATCTTTCCAGCATTTTCTGATTTCAATTTGTGACTTTTTGTGAGTGTACCTTGAAACAGGCAAAGTACATTTTTTAAAAATCAGATCCGGTATATTGTGGCCTAAAGGCTTTGCTGGTGAAGGAAAAAGTTGTTTTACATTCTAAATGTCAGCTAATAAAAAAAGGGGGCGCAATTCTCCCATCGGGAGTCTAAGTGCCGACGCCGGAGTGAAAACCGTAGTGTTTCACTCCGGCGTCGGAGCCCGCTCCCAGCCCCCTATTCTCCCGCCCCCGGGGGGCTAGAAGGGGCGTCGCGTCATTTACGCCCGCCGGGCCTTGGCGCCGCGTAAATGACGCAGCCGGCGCCGCGTACATGATGTCACCCGTGCATGCGCGGGTTGGCCGGCGCCAACCCGCACATACGTGGTTGCCGTCCTCCCCGAGGCCGCCCCACAAGAAGATGTCGGATGGATCTTGCGGGGCGGCGGAGGAAAGGAGGTCCTCCTTCAGAGAGGCACCGATCGCGGGCCAGACCCCATTTGAGCCCCCCGGTGCAGGAACCCCCCACAGGCCGCCCCCCCAGCATTCCCGCGTTGTTCCCGCCGGCAGCGACCAGGTGTGGACGGCGCCGGCGGGAACCCGTCGTATTGAGCAGGTCTCTCGGCCCATCCGTGCCGGAGAATCGCCGCTCGCCCGTTGCAACAGATGAGTACAGATGTCATCTATTGTTTCCATCAGAAAAATCCTGGGCGGAATTCTCCCCCCAACGGCGGGTGGGAGAATCGCCGAGGCGCCGCGTGTGTCCCACCATGCCTGGCGATTCGGGACACGCGCGGCATGGCGGGACACACGCGGCGCCTCGGCGATTCTCCCACCCGCCGTTGGGGGGAGAATTCCGCCCAGGATTTTTCTGATGGAAACAATAGATGACATCTGTACTCATCTGTTGCCCAGCCTGTGCTCACCATCCCAACAAGCAGGGAAGAATTACACATGGTCCTTGGCTGCTAGTTTCCTGGAAATGCAGTTGCTTCATCCAGGAATGTGCATTTTGTAACTTGGTAAGAGCAGCAGGCTTTGAAAGGTACGAGACAAGATGGTTGGAAATGGTGAAGTATCGCAGGGGGTGGAGGTTGGGTTTCAAGTCCACGTTGTTCACATGTATGATAGATAGGGTGCATTGTGGTTATGAAATGGACAAGAAATATTTTAAGACAAGCTTATATAGAACTTCCAGTGGCGCCCTCAAGGAAACAGGTCGCAGGTCGGATCGCTCCCGCCCGCGATGGGCAAACAGACCTTTTAAACGGAATTTTGCGGGACCTGGCAACCTGGTTAGGTTGAGGGTACGATAGGGAAGAGGTTTGCCCCCCCCCCCCAGAGTATGACCAGCTGGACCAGAAGTGGTCGAGTGGAGCAGCAGGACTCGAAGCGGGAGCAGCAGGGACCCCAGGCCAGGCGGCGAAACATGGCGGACGGCAGGGACCAGGGAGCAGAGGCTCACTGGCTCAGGGAGCAACAGATGGAGTTTTTTAAGAACTGCTTCGCCGAATTGAAGAGGGACACGTTGGACCCGATGAGGGCGGTAATGGACCGAATGGTCGAGGCGCAGGTGGTCCAGGTGAAGGCACTCAGGGAGGTCGAGGTGAAGCTCTCCAGCCAGGCGGACACGGTGGCGGAGCTGGAGCACGAGGTGAAAGAGTTCAACGCCCGCCAGAGGAGGATGCAGCTTGAGCTGGGGAACAGAGCCAGGAGGCAGAATTTGAGGATCGTTGGCCTCCCCGAGGGCTGCGAGGGGTCGGATGTGGGTGCATACGTGGAAGGTATACTCGAGGTGCTGATGGGGCCGGAGGCCTTCCCCCGACCCCTGGATGGGGCGCATAGAGCCCCCGCAAGGAAGCCCAGGACGGGCGACCGACCGAGGGCCTTGGTGGTCCGCTTTCACCGGCTTGCTGACAGGAAACGTGTGCTGCGATGGGCCAAGGCGGAGAGGAGCAGCAGATGGGAGAATTGTGCGGTGTGCGCATCTACCAGGAGCTGGGAACGGAGCTGGCCATGAGGCGTGCAGGATTCATCAAGGTAAAGGCAGCCCTCTACAAAAAGGAGGTGAGGTTTGGAATGCTGTATCCTGCGAAGCTTTGGGTTACGTTTGAGGAACTTCACTACTACTTTGAGACACCAGAACAGGTTTGGACTTTTATTAAAGAAAAGAAGCTGGACTTGAACTAACAGGCACTTTAACGGGCACTTAGTTTTCTCAGTGCTGTACAGTGGCGGTGGTCTGTTAACCTGATTTGCTCTGACTAGGAGTGGACTTTTATTAAAAGAAGAAGAGCTGGACTTGTACTAAAGGACTCTGGGCTGTCAGAGCTTTTGTGTGGCGGCGGTTTGTTAAATTATCCTGTACTGTAATGTTCTATCCAAGATTGTTTTCAGCCGGGACAGAGAGCGGGGGCTGTAGGGCGCATTGTGTAGGGTGTTGTGGGGGGATAGCATCGAGGGGGGAGTGGGGGGGTAGAGAGAGGGGCCCTGCAAAGGGGGCCCTGCGCTTGGTACATTTTGGCGGGAGATCGGGGCCTCAGAGAGGGGGATGGGCTAGGGGCTGGTTAAGGGACTTGAAAGGGCACTGTGAGATACAATCAGGTTAATGGGCAGCACGGTAGCATGGTGGTTAGCACAATTGCCTCACAGCTCCAGGGTCCCAGGTTCGATTCCGGCTTGGGTCACTGTCTGTGCGGAGTCAGCACATCCTCCCCGTGTCTGCGTGGGTGTCCTCCGGGTGCTCCGGTTTCCTCCCACAGTCCAAAGATGTGCAGGTTAGGTGGATTGGCCATGATAAATTTCCCTTAGTGTCCAAAATTGCCCTTAGTGTTGGGTGGGGTTACTGGGTTATGGGGAAAGGGTGGAGGTATGGACCTTGGGTAGGGTGCTCTTTCCAAGAACCGGTGCAGACTCGATGGGCCGAATGGCCTCCTGCACTGTAAATTCTATGAAATCTATGAATAATGGGTCCTTGGTGTGTGGGGGGAGGGAGAGTAGGAGGAGGGGCAGGCTAGGGCCAAGCGCAGGGCTGGCCTGGCAGGTCGGGCCTCGGGGGGTAGGGGAGGTTAGGAGAGGGCAGCCGGAAAGGAGAGCAGAGAAGATTTAAGTGGGCAAGGGGGGGGGGGGGGGGGTGTCTAAGGATCCCCCGGGTGAGAAAGTTGCTTGCAGACTTTTAGGGAACAGCGCAGGAAACCGACAGCAGCACCCGAGGGGGGGGGGGGGGGGGGGGCGGGGGCGGGGGGGGGGTTAGAGCCATGTTAGTTTCGTTGAACAGGTGGGGCAGGGCAAACAGAGCTGACAGGGGAAGTGCTTTATTAACATGTTTATTCTTTCCCACTGTTTGTTTTCACTATGTTAAGGCTCTGTGCATAGGGCCTGTTTTCTCTCTAGAAATGTTACAAATTTGTTTTAAATAAAAAATTTAAATAAAAAAAAAAGACAAGTTTATATAGAAATTTAGATTTTTGTTTCCTTTCCTTAAACCCAGAGAATGGCATCTTTGCTTTTTGTCTCATTCATTTTTAATACTTCCTTTTCCTTTCTCTCTCTCTTGATAGAATCAATCAATTTAGATATCTCTTTTCTTGGGCTACATTTTATATATATATATAGTATATATATCCATACGATATTTTTATACATAATATATATAGTATGTATGTATATCCACATCTTCCTGGCCTTCCTGAATTCATCTTCTACACTGGATTTGACAAATTTTCCTTTTCTTAATATAAATATTGAGTACCCAATTCTTTTTTTTTTCCAATTAAGGGGCAATTTAGCGTGGCCAATCCACCTACCCTGCATATCTTTTTGGGTTGTGGGGGTGAGACCCACGCAGACACTGGGAGAATGTTGAATTGAAATAATCTGACTGCAATCCTACTACGTTGGAATATGAAGTGGATCATCTGTCATAAAATACTCAGAGATGAAAAGCTGCTAATGGTCCACAAAGGGTTTGTGTAAGTTGCAGTGGATGTGACCTGGAGCAACTGAACCCAACTGCAGCCTGCTGTGTTTACAGTGTCAACCAGGGCCACCTGTGTCAGCTGGCTGTGTGAAACCAGCAAAGGTACTGGGTGATAGATTTGCAGGATAGTGGGTAGGCTGTCGTCCTTGGAGAGGGTGGCGTGAGCCTGTTCCATGGGACCCGTCATTATTGGGATGGTGCCTCTACAAATCAATTGTTCTGTGTGGGGGGAAGAAGTAGGTTGAAGGGTGGTAGTGATGCTCTGAAAGCCCCTCCTTGTTCAAGCTCTCCACATATATTTAAGTTCTCCTTCATGGGATGGCAGCATGAGGAGATGCTAACTCCAGAACCGTGAAGGCAGCAGTCTGAGCTCCGCACAATGCTATTGAAGCTCTCACTTCATAATTGTGGTGGCCCTCCACTGCAATGTTCATAAAACTGACCACTCAATACATGGTTTACTGCATGACCTCGGCTTGCTTACCACCACCACCGAAGGTGGACCTGGACACCATCATGCTCATGTGGTCAACCTCACTATTAAGAAGGAACATCAGAAGTGGAAATCATACAGCACCTTTGAAGACATCAGGATGCCCCAAAGCATTTCACAAAATGAATTTATTTTGAAGCGTGGCCACTGTTGTAATGCAGGCAACATGGCAGAAATTTGCACACAGCAAGCTCCCTCAAACAATCTCAATTTCCGTCCCCTCCACCGCACACACAGCATGCCCCAAAATAAAATTGATTAGGGTTTCAATATCACTAAATAGGTGGGCGGTCAGCACTAGTTGCACTGTTCAATAACAGCTCCTAATTGGGGACCTAATTTTCAGGTGTTGGTGATGCAATTTAAAGCCAACATGCATCTCTTAAATGAGAGGAGCTCTTCAGCTGCAGGACATCTCAATATGGTACTTGCACAGTTCGAAGTCACACTGCAAACTTTGGTATGTGAAACACAAATTTAACCCTGAAAATTACATAGAAATGTACATTTTCTACACCCATTGACTTCTAATTGGCCTTTTGATGGAAACCTTACTTGATTGTGTGTGTTTGATTTTCTCATACCCCTATGTTCACAACTTGAGGGCCTGTGAGCACATGTTCTCTAGCGGAGTATCCAGGACCAGAGATGGTCACTGCAATTGGTGTGAGATATTTATTAATTACCAAGACGGCTAACAAGTTCTGTATGCAATGTTTGGGGAAACAGTATTCAAGCAAAAGTCATTAACATTTTAACCACTTACTATCTCTGTGCCTTTTAAAAAAAAAAAAAAAAAAAAAAAAAATTTGGGTGAATGCAATTTGTTTTAAAAACAGATTCTTGAAACTTTCTGCGGAAAAATGGACAACTTGTCTCAAAATGTAATAATACCTTAGCTTGCTTCTGAACTTCAAACCTTCCTGATTTTATCTATGGTTTGGCCTGCTGGATACAAACATAGGCCTTTTCAGTTCTTAGAATAAAACCACTTTTTCCAACAGAATGAGGCCATGCAGTCCATCCAGCTCTGTTAGGACTGAAAAACAATTTAGCTAGTCCCACTCCCCTGACTTTTCCCTGTAGCCCTGCAAATGTATAAGCCCCCTTTACCTGATTGCAGACCCTCTTGAGACTTGTATTTCCAATGCGATCAATCTTTTCCAACTGCTTCAGCAGTCTTTGACCATTTGGGCCTGTGGAATTTACTTTCTTCTCTATCAGTGTGTTTTTTAAACCAGAGACCTGGTGGGGATCGGTTAGCTTAGATGGATAGAGTATGATGAAAAATGAAGCCAATGGTACAGGTCCAATCCCTGTACTGACTGGGATAGTTTATGGAGGCCTGGCTCCTCTCCTTGCCCCATGCTTGCAGAGTGTTGCTCCTCAAGCTATGTAGAACCAATTGTACAAGATTATGAGGGGTGTGGATAGGGAGCAGATGTTCTCCTTTAGTTGTAGGGTCAGTTACAAGGGGATACAAGTTCAAGGTGAGGAGCAGGAGGTTAAAGGGGG
Source organism: Scyliorhinus torazame (assembly GCF_047496885.1). NCBI lineage: Eukaryota > Metazoa > Chordata > Chondrichthyes > Carcharhiniformes > Scyliorhinidae > Scyliorhinus > Scyliorhinus torazame. The sequence goes on along the minus strand of NC_092709.1, from coordinate 279,536,412 downwards.
TTTTGAGGAAAAACCTTTTTACCCAGAGGGTGGTGACGGTCTGGAATGCACTATCTGGGAGGGTGGTAGAGTCGGGTTGCCTTACATCATTTAAAATGTACCTGGATGAGCACTTGGCATGTCATAATATTCAAGACTTATGGGCCAAGTGCTGGCAAATGGGATTAGGTAGATAGATGTTTTTCATGCGTCGGTGCAGACTCGATGGGCCAAAGGGCGTCTTCTGCACTGTATTATTCTGTGATTCTGTCTCTTCCTACAGGATAGACTTGCCTGTGGTCCTTTGTGAACTACTGCCAATTACCCACTTGCTGGTTTCAAAAGGGGCTTGGAACCTCTTTAATGATCTCTGCGTATTACTGCCTTTTAAGTTTAACCATCAGTGTCCAGAAGGGATTGTTGCTTCATTCATGTCGGATACAAAGCTTCTAATTATCCAGATATGTCAATACTGTCCATTTTTAAATTTGAGTTTTGCTTATGCATGTTAAACTTGCAACTAAATGAGCACGCACAAACTTGGAACAAAATAACAGACGAAGGCATGTATTAACTAATTGTATAAATTTAACATTCACAACTTTTACTAACAAAACTAACTCCTCTACATTTCTGATCTGTAAAATTTTCAGCTGGATCCTACCATTAAAATCTATGCAGATAGAAGTGGAACTCCTAAAAAACGAAAAGCACCACCACCACCACCACCAACCAGTGCTACACAGGTAAAAGGAAAGCAGCTACCTAATGGCCATTTCATTAGCAACATTAAATATAAGTGTTTATAGATAGAAATTCAGTTGTATTGAATCTTTTAAGAATGGTTAGTTACTGAATTTCTTAGATTGATTAAAACAGTTGAGTCGTTTTATTTTTCTGTTACCAGTGAGGATTTACGACTGCAGTCAGCACTTTAACTATTGATACTTTGTGGTGTTTTGTCTAGAGTTCCCAATCTAGCGAGGCTGTAACTCCAGACTCCCTCAGTCCTCGTTCATCAGAATGTGAGACATCTAAAGTGGAAGAAGATTCTCTTCAGGTCATTTGACAATCTAATATCCAGTTTTATACTATTCTGAAAGCAAAAAGAAAATGCTGGAAAATCTCAGCAGGTCTGGTAGCATCTGTAGGGAGAGAAAAGAGCTAATGTTTCGAGTCCAGATGACCAAAGCTCAAAGCTTTGACAAAGGGTCTCGAAACGTTAGCTCTTTTCTCTCCCTACAGATGCGGCCAGACCTGCTGAGATTTTCCAGCATTTTCTTTTTGCTTTCAGATTCCAGCATCTGCAATAATTTGCTTTTATATTATTCTGAAATGTGTACTTTTCTGTAGAGACCAGGGCCGGGATTCTCCCCTACCCGGCGAGGCGGGGTTCCCGGCGGGATGGAGTGGCGGGAACCACTCCGGCGTCGGGCCGCCCCAAAGGTGCGGATTTCTCCGCACCTTTAGGGGCCAAGCCCTCACCTTGAGGGGCTAGGCCCGTGCCGGAGTGGTTGGCATGCCGCCGGCTGGCGGGAAAGGCCTTTGGCGCCATGCCAGCTGGGGCCAAAAGGACTTTGCCGGCCAGCGGAAGTCCGCGCATGCGCGGGAGCATCAGCGGCTGCTGATGTCATCCCCGTGCATGCGCAGGGGGGGGGTCTCTTCCGCGTCGGCCATGGTGGAGGCTGTGGCCGAGGCGGAGGGAAAAAAGTGCCCCCACAGCACAGGCCCGCCCGCGGATTGGTGGGCCCCGATCGCGGGCCAGGCCACCGTTGGGGCACCCCCGGGGCCAGATCGCCCGCGCCCCCCCCAGGACCCCGGAGCCCGCCCGCACCGCCTGGTCCCGCCGGTAAGAGAGGTGGTTTGATTCTTGCCGGCGGGACTGGCATTCCAGCAGCGGGACTTCGACCCATCACGGGCCAGAGAATCGCCGGGGGGTGGCTCGCCGACCGGCGCGTTTCCCGCCCCCGCCGAATATCCGGTGCGGGAGAATTCGACAACCGGCGGGGGGTCGGAGAGTCCCGCCCCTGGTCACTGAAAAATGAAAAGATTCTGATTTGCTTTCTTTGCTTTACTTAGCGGGCAATGAAATAATTCTGCTGGAGGAAGCTATTCTGGCCTTTGTTATATTTCTAATGAACTGGACCATAACCTTAAGCTGTTTAGACACAGTTTAACACTAGAGGTGTTAAATAGCCGAGTTTAAAAGACATGTAATACTGCTTACTGTATTTATTGCATCTGAAGGAGGAAGTGCAGATATACAATAATATCCTGATTAATCTAAAAAATTATTAACAGCTTTGATGATAATTGAATTGTTTCCAAAAGGACCTTTGTCTACTTTACAGAGCAGTTTAAAAGAATAGGCTGATTATTGATCTCAAAAAAGGAAGGGTTTCACTGGTTGAGGGGCTAAAACCTGAAAAATCTAGTACATGACACAAACCAGCCTCCAACCTGTCCGTGTCTGACTTTAGCTGACTCCAGAAGGTGGTTGGACAGCTAATCGGCTAGTTTAACCAGCCTGCAAGCACCATTGTCATTCAGCTTTTCAACTTGTAACTGCTGTTGACAATGTTTACTGAACACTGGGGAACCCATGCAACCTTTGAGGTAAGGTCTTGGTGGATTAAGGAGATTTGTATCTATCTCCTGAATTCAGGTGCCTGCTTAAGAGGCCTCCACAATCATGAACCACATCCCCAGTGACCACCTCCTTCCCAGGGTTGACAGCCTGCCTGGTTGACCTGATTGCCCTTCTGCCGACACTCTATCCCCCTCACCCCTCCTCTTTCTGCCACCCCCCCTGTTCCATCCCATCCCTTCACAGTCAACTCCCACAGTGACCTACGCACTGCTGTGACCTTCATTGACCAGTTCCCTGCCCGTCACAAGGCCCATGCTGTCAATCTGGTCTGGCGGCTGATCAGTGATGCCACAGGCACACTGTGGAGTTTAAGCTCCCATGACGGGCGTGGGAATCTCAACTTGCGTGTTCCCCATTACTTCCCAACTGACCCGCTCCCTCCCAGTCAGCAAAATAAAAATGCCCACTGATATATCTGGTACTATGTTTGGAATATAAGTGATATTGTGCATTTTGAATTTGTTAAAAAAACAATAATTTACTCCGAATAGAAGAAACAAAATTGTCTTATTGTTCAAATCAGGCAATTGCAATCATTCCAAATTCCCCAAAACATTTGGCTTACTCAGCAGCAGGAAATTAATTAACCCCCCATTTCCGGGAGCAGGCTGGGAAACAGGGGAGGGGTACTGCGGGGCGATAAGTGGAAAGGGGAGAACCTGTCATCTTCCCAGTTTCGCCTGATAAAGTTGGGGCGAGGCAGGTCAATGATGGCTTCCTGCCGGAGATTAACTGATGCCCTTAATGCATTTTGGAAGGTCTAATGCAGGTAGGGAATATACAGTGAATGGTAGAACCCTCAAGAGTATTGAAAGTCAAAGAGATCTAGGAGTATAGGTCCACAGGTCATTGAAAGGGGCAACACAGGTGGAGAAGGTAGTCAAGAAGGCATACGGCATGCTTGCCTTCATTGGCTGGGGCATTGAGTCTAAGAATTGGCAAGTCATGTTGCAGCTGTATAGAACCTTAGTTAGGCCACACTTGGAGTATAGTGTTCAATTCTGGTCGCCACACTACCAGAAGGATGTGGAGGCTTTAGAGCGGGTGCAGAAGAGATTTACCAGAATGTTGCCTGGTATGGAGGGCATAAGCTATGAGGAGCGATTGAATAAACTCGGTTTGTTCTCACTGGAACGAAGGAGGTTGAGGGGCGACCTGATAGAGGTATACAAAATTATGAGGGGCATAGACAGAGTGGATAGTCAGAGGCTTTTCCCCAGGGTAGAGGGGTCAATTACTAGGGGGCATAGGTTTAAGGTGAGAGGGGCAAGGTTTAGAGTAGATGTACGAGGCAAGTTTTTTACGCAGAGGGTAGTGGGTACCTGGAACTCGCTACCGGAGGAGGTAGTGGAAGCAGGGACGATAGGGACATTTAAGGGGCATCTTGACAAATATATGAATAGGATGGGAATAGAAGGATACGGACCCAGGAAGTGTAGAAGATTGTAGTTTAGTCGGGCAGTATGGTCGGCACGGGCTTGGAGGGCCGAAGGGCCTGTTCCTGTGCTGTACATTTCTTTGTTCTTTGTTAAGTGACCAATTAATGACCAGTGAATGGCCCTCATCCTGCAGCCAATGATGGGAGGTGTGTATGGGGAACACAGTATGCAACATGGGGAGACTGCACCTAGATTGGGCACCCTGTGGTACACAGGGGGGCCCTCTCAGTGGCAATGGCTGCATTCACGAAAAAAAAACGCCTGCCATTCAGAACAATCCCCTAGCCAGGGCCTGCCTGACTGGTCCCGGTGAGCCTGCTCCACTCACCTATCTTCGAAGACCGCCTGCCTGGAGGCCTGCTGCAATACTAGCAATGGCCACCACTCCCAGAGGCACTGCTGATCCAAAGATCTTTGCCTTAAATGTCATAGCAATCCTGATGGCAGACAATTAACTGCTTGATTGGCATTGAATCCACTTGGGGTTGTCAGAAATGGCCATGGCAGATTGTCACCAGTTTTCTGACCGGTGCACAGTGCCACTGCCACAACAAATGAATTCAGTCCAACATGTGTGATTTACTTCAGTCTCAAAATTATTTTTAAAACTTGTTTTTGTTTGCTCATTTTGATATATTTGTGGTGCAGGAAAGAGAGAACGATGAGGATATGAGAAAGCTTCAAGCAGAGAAGGCAAATTTATTAGAGGTGATACAAAATCTCAGTCAACAACTACGGGACAAAAACTCCCAAGAGGTATTTTTCTTTTGAATTGAGTATATCTGCTGTTTCAATGGATAGTGGGCCAATTGTAATTTTCAGGATATGGGCATTAAGGAAAATGGAACAAACTGGAGTAAATGGAGTTCAGATCACTCCAGATCTAATTGATTGGTGGAACAGGCCTGAGAACTGTCTGATTCAGAAACATAGAAAAGAAACATAGAAAAAAATAGGACCAGGAGGAAGCCATTCGGCCCTTCAAGTCCGCTCCACCATTCATTATGATCATGGCTGATCATCCAACCCAATCGTCTAATCCCTTTTTCCCCCACATCCTTTGATCCCCTTTGCCCTAAGTGTTATATCTAACTGCTTCTTGAAATCATACAATGTTTTGGACTGAACTACTTCTTGTGGTAATGAATTCCACAGGCTCACCAATCTCTGTGTGAAGACATTTCTCCTCATCTCTGTCATAAATGGTCTACCTCGTATCCTCAGACTGTGCCCAAGGTTGTGGACACACATCGGGAACATCCTTCCTGCATCTATCCTGTCCTGTTAGAATTTTATAGGTTTCTATGAAATCTCCCCTCATTTTTCTGAACTCCAGTGAATACAATCCTAACCGATTCAATCTCTCCTTGTACATCGTCCTGCCATCCCAGGAATCAGACTGGTAAACCTTCGCAGCACTCCCTCCATAGCTAGAACATCCTTCCTCAGATAAGGAGACCAAAACTGCACACAATATTCCAGGTGTGGCCTCACCAAGGCCCAGTATAATTACCACAAGACATCCCTGCTCCTGTACTCTAATCCTCTCACAATGAAGACCAGCATACCAGTTGCTTTCTTTACCATCTGCTACACCTGCATGCTTACCTTCAGTGACTGCTGTACGAGAACACCCAGATCTCGTTGCACGTTCCCCTCTCCTAATTTATGGCCATTCAGATAATAGTCTGCCTTCTTGTTTCTTTTTAAAAAAAAAATATTTATTCAAATTTTTCAAAGGATTTTCAACAAACCCCCCCACCCCTCAACAAAAAGAAAGAAGCAAGAACACAACAATCAAAAATTATACATTGGATTTCCCCCATATACAATAGCCCCCCATATGACATTTAAAAACACCAATAGGGAAATCCCACCCCACCCACCCAAACGCCCCTTCAAAAGAACCACCACCCCCCGCCCCCCCCCCCCCCCCCCCCCCCCCCCCCTGGCCCTGGGCTGCTGCTGCTGCTGACCTCCTCCTAACGCTCCGCGAGACAGTCTAGGAACGGTTGCCACCGCCTAAGGAGCCCCTGCACAGACCCTCGCAAGGCAAACTTTATCCTCTCCAGCTTGATGAACCCTGCCATGTCATTGATCCAAGCTTCCACACTAGGGGGCTTCCAAGCTTCCACACTAGGGGGCTTCCAAGCTTCCACACTAGGGGGCTTCGCATCTTTCCATAATAGCAAAATCCTCCGCTGGGCTACCAGGGACGCAAAGGCCAGAATACCGGCCTCTTTCGCCTCCTGCACGCCCGGCTCGTCCGTTACCCCAAATAATGCCAACCCCCAGCTCGGCTTGACCCGGGCTTTCACCACCTTGGACATAGTCCTCGCAAAACCCCTCCAAAACCCATCCAGTGCCGGGCTCAACCAGAACATATGGACGTGATTTGCCGGGCTTCCCGAGCACCTCCCACATCTGTCCTCCACCCCAAAGAACCGACACAACCTCGCCCCTGTCATATGTGCTCTGTGAGTAACTTTGAACTGTATTTGGCTGCACCTGGCGCAAGAGGAGGAAGAATTAACCCTACTCAGGGCATCAGCCCACAGACCCTCATCTATCTCCTCCCCCAGCTCCTCCTCCCACTTGCCCTTTAACTCCTCTACCGAGGCCTCCTCTTCCTTCAGCTCCTGGTAAATCGCCGAAACTTTGCCTTCTCCAACCCATACACCCGAAATCACCCTGTCCTGAATCCCCTGTGCCGGGAGCAGCGGGAATTCCAATACCTGCCGCCTCACAAACGCTCTCACTTGCATGTACCTGAAAGCGTTTCCCGGGGGTAGCCCAAACCTCTCCTCCAGCGCCCCTAGGCTCGCAAACGTCACATCGAAGAACAGGTCCCCCATTCTTCTAATCCTTGCCCGATGCCAGCTCCGAAACCCCCCATCCATCCTTCCCGGGACGAACCGATGATTCTCCCGAATCGGGGACCAAACCAAGGCTCCCACCTCGCCCCTGTGTCGCCTACACTGCCCCCAGATCTTCAGCGTCGCCGCCACCACCGGACTCGTGGTGTACCTTGTCGGCGAGAGCGGTAGCGGTGCCATCACCAGCGCCCTCAGGCTCGTGCCCACACAGGACGCCATCTCTAACCTCTTCCACGCTGCCCCCTCTCCCTCCATTACCCACTTACGGATCATCGCCACATTGGCTGCCCAATAATAGCCGCACAAATTCGGCAGCGCCAGCACCCCCCCCCCCCCCCCCCTGTCCCTGCTACGCTCCAGAAACACACTCTTCACCCTCAGGGTCTTATTCGCCCACACAAAACCCATGATGCTCCTACTTACCCGTTTGAACAAGGCCTTGGGAATCATAATGGGAAGGCACTGGAACACAAAGAGAAACCTCGGGAGGACCGTCATTTTGACCGACTGCACCCTGCCCGCTAGCGAGAGTGGCAGCACATCCCATCTTTTAAAATCCTCCTCCATCTGCTCCACCAACCGTGTCAAATTGAGCCTGTGCAGGGCCCCCCAACTCCTAGCTACTTGGATCCCTAGATACCGAAAGCTCCTTTCCACTCTCTTCAGCGGTAGCTCGTCTATCCCCCTTCCCTGGTCTCCTGAATGCACCACAAAGAGCTCACTCTTCCCTATGTTGAGTTTATACCCCGAAATTCCCCAAACTCCCTTCGGATCCGTATGACCTACGCCATCCCCTCCACTGGATCTGCCACATACAGCAACAGGTCGTCAGCATACAACGACACCCGGTGTTCCTCTTCTCCCCCCCCCCCCCCCCCCCGCCCCCCGGACCAGTCCCCTCCATTTCTTGGACTCCCTCAGTGCCATGGCCAGAGGCTCAATTGCCAGTGCAAACAACAAGGGGGATAGGGGGCACCCATAGCCGAAAGTACTCCGACCTCCGCCGATTCGCAGCCACACTCGCCACCGGGGCTCTATATAGCAGCTTGACCCAACTGATGAACCCCTCCCCGAACCCAAACCTCCACAACGCTTCCCAAAGATACTCCCACTCCACCCGGTCAAAGGCCTTCTCCATAGCTGCCACTACCTCCGCTTCCCTCTCCACCGGGGGCATTATAATCACATTGAGGAGCATCCGCACATTTGCATTTAATTGCCTCCCCTTCACAAATCCCGTCTGGTCCTCATGAATCACCCCCGGGACACAGTCCTCAATCCTCGTAGCCAGCACCTTCGCCAGCAACTTAGCGTAAACATTGAGGAGCGAGATCGGTCTATACGACTCACAATGCAGTGGATCCTTGTCCCGCTTCAGGATCAAAGAAATCAGCGCCCTAGACATTGTCGGGGGCAAGGTCTCCCCCTCCCTCGCCTTATTGAAAGTCCTCACTAGCAACGGGCCCAGCAGGTCCACGTATTTCCTGTAGAATTCAACCGGGAACCCATCCAGCGCCGGGGCCTTCCCCGCCTGCATGCTCCCCAATCCTTTAACCAGCTCCTCCAGCCCAATTGGCGCCCCCAAACCAGCCATCCTCCTCCTCCACCCTCGGGAACTTCAGCTGATCCAGGAATCGTCGCATCCCCCTCCTCCCCCGCTGGGGGCTCAGACCTGTACAGATCCCCATAGAAGTCTCTAAATACTTTGTTTGCTCTCACCGCACTCCGCACCGTATTCCCCCCCCCATTATCCTTAACTCCACCAATCTCCCTCGCTGCCTCCCTCTTATGAAGCTGATGTGCCAGCATCCGACTCGCCTTCTCCCCATACTCATACGTCGCCCCCTGAGCTTTCCACCACAGTGCCTCTGCTTTCCCCGTGGTCAACATGTCGAACTCCGTCTGGAGATTCCATCGCTCCCTGAGTAGCCCCTCCTCGGGGGCCTCTGCATACCTCCTGCCACCCTTAAAATCTCCCCCACCAACCTCTCCCTCACCCTCCCCTCCCTCTTCTCCCTGTGGGCCCTAATGGAGATTAGCTCTCCCCTGACCACCGCCTTCAGCGCCTCCCAGACTACCCCCCACCTGCACCTCCCCGTTGTCGTTGGCCTCCAAATATCTTTCAATGCACCCCCGCACCTGCCCGCACACACCCTCATCCGCCAATAGTCCCACATCAAGGCGCCACAGCGGGCGCTGGTCCCTCTCCTCCCCCAACTCCAGCTCCACCCAATGCGGGGTGTGGTCCGAGATGGCTATGGCCGAATATTCCGTTCCCTCCACTTTCGGGATTAGCGCCCTACTCAAAATGAAAAATTCTAACCGGGAGTAGGCTCTATGGACGTGGGAAAAGAAGGAAAATTCCCTGGCCAAGCGGCCTGACAAACCCCCATGAATCCACTCCCCCCATCTGGTCCATAAACCCCCTGAGCACCTTGGCACCAGCCGGCCTCTTACCCGTCCTGGACCTAGAACGGTCCAGTGCTGGGTCCAGCACCGTGTTGAAGTCACCCCCCCCCCCCCCCCCCCCATTATCAAGCTTCCTACCCCCAGATCTGGAATCCGACCCAGAATGCGTTTCATAAATCCGGCATCATCCCAGTTCGGGGCATATACATTCACCAGTACCACCCGCACCCCCTGCAACCTACCGCTCACCATCACATATCGACCTCCATTAACAACTGCAATATTCAGTGCCTCAAACGACACCCGTTTCCCCACCAGTATTGCAACCCCTCTGTTCTTCGCATCCAGCCCTGAATGAAAGACCTGCCCTACCCATCCCTTTCTCAGCCTAACCTGATCTGCCACCCTCCGATGTGTCTCCTGGAGCATAACCACGTCTGCCTTCAAGTGCGCGAACACCCGTGCCCTCTTGACCGGCCCGTTCAGGCCCCTCACATTCCAAGTTATCAGCCGGATTGGGGGGCTACTCTCCCCCCCCCCCCCCCCCCCCCGACTAGTCATCTCCTTTTCTAGGCCAGCCACGTGCCCGCGCCTCCCGCACCCTCCAGTCCCCCAGGCGGTGGACCCCCGCCCTGACTACCTCTCCTACTTCCAGCTCCTCTTTGGCCAATGCAGCAGCAACCCTGTTCCCCCCCTCCCCCCTCCCCCCCGCTAGATCAACATCTAGCCATTTTGCTCCCCACATGACACTCCTGTAAGTCAGCTGACTCCTGCTGACCCCGGCCTCTCCCACCATTCCATCGACCTCCCAGTGTGAGAATCCCCCCTCCCCTTGGCAGTCAGTGTGCGCTCCTCTCCAGCACGCCCCCCCCCCGGCCCCACCCCCATCCTTCCCTAACGCGGGAAAAAGCCCGCGCTTTCCTGAGCCGGCCCCGCCCCCTCTGGCGCAGCTCCTTTTTGCGGCCTTACCCAACTCCCCATCCCCGGGCCTCCACTCCCCCTCCTCCTCCGTGGGGGCCTGCCCCTCCAAAACCGACGCCCACACTCTCACACAGCCCCCATATCAAATCCATTCACCCATCCCCACCAAACTCAAACCAAGAGAACATTCCCCAAATGTAATAAACACAGTAAACATCCCCCCACGACAAACCCTCAATTTGAGTCCAACTTTTCAGTTTGTATAAAGTTCCATGCCTCATCGGGCGTTTCAAAATAGTGGTGCCGATTTTGGAACGTGACCCACAATCGCGCTGGCTGCAGCATCCCGAACTTCACCCCCTTCCGATGGAGCACCGTCTTAGCCCGATTGAAACCAGCTCTCTTCTTAGCCACCTCCGCACTCCAGTCCTGGTAAATTCGGATCTCCGTGTTCTCCCACCTGCTGCTCCGCTCTTTTTTGTCCCATCTCAGGACACACTCTCTGTCCACAAAGAGGTGGAACCTCCCCACTACAGCCCTTGGCGGCTCATTGGCTTTGGGTCTCCTTGCCAGGACCCGATGAACCCCATCCTGCTCCATAGGCCTCGGGAAAGCTCCCGCGCCCATCAGCGAATTGAGCATCGTGCTCATGTATGCCCCGGCATCGGACCCCTCCACTCCTTCAGGGAGACCCAGAATCCGAAGATTCTTCCTCCTCGACCTATTCTCCAGGTCCTCGAATTTTTCCGCCAACCTCTTGTGCAGCGCCTCAACCTTCACCGTCAGGCCCAAGATCTCATCCTCGTTCTCCGAGGCTTTTTGCCGCACCTCCCGGATCGCCGCCCCTTGGGCCTTCTGGGTCTCCACAAGCTTCTCAATCGCCGCCTTCATTGGCGCCAGCATTTCTGTCTTCAGCTCCTCAAAGCAGCGTTTAAGAAACTCCTGCTGCTCCTGCGACCACTGCGCCCACGCTGCTTGGTCTCCACCCGCCGCCATCTTGCTTTTCCTCCCTCGCACTTTTCGCTGCCCCAGGATCACTTTTTTAACCGCTCCACTCCTGGTCCAATCCATATAATGTCGGGGGGACCTTGCTGTCACCTTCCCACACTGGAAGCCGTCGAACAATTGCCGTTGGGGCCCCTCTGGAGAGCCCAAAAGTCCGTTCCCGGCGGGAGCTGCCAAACGTGCGACCTACCTAGGCATAGCGGCAACCGGAAGTCTGCCTTCTTGTTTTTGCCACCAAAGTGATTAACCTCGCATTTATCCAAATTATACTGCATCTGCCATTTATTTGCCCACTCACTCAACTTGTCCAAATCACACTGAACGATCTCTGCATCCTCCTCACAGCTCACCCTCCCACCCAACTTTGTGTAATCTGCGAATTTGGAGCCATTACATTTTGTTCCCTAATCTAAATCATTAATATATATTGTGAATAGCTGGTGTCCTAGCACAGATCCCTGCGGTACCCCACTAGTCACTGCCTGCCAATTTGAAAACAATCCGTTAATTCCTACTTTTGTTTCCTGTCTGCCAACCAGTTTTCTATCCATCTCAATACACTACCCCAATCCCATGTGTTTAATTTTACATGCTAATCTTTTATGTGGGACTTTGTCAAAAGCCTTCCAAAATCCAAATACACCACACCCATTGACTCCCCTTCATTAATTCCAGTAGTCACATCCTTGAAGAATTCCATAGATTTGTCAAGCATGATTTCATAAATCATAAATCTTCATAAATCCATGCTGACTCTGTCCGATCCTGCACCAGTTTTCTTGGTGCTCTGCTACAAAATCTGATTTCTGTTCCTGTGGTCATGTGACAGGTTTTGTACTAGATGAGAGCCTACACCGTATAACCAGCTTGCAGTGGAGTATAACAATTTTTGGGGGGGGAACTATTTGCAAATCAGAAATAAGCCTTTAGGGCATATGTTGGAAATTGAAGCTCATTCGCTTTTATGTCAATTTATTTTATTTTAGGCACAACAAAATAACCTTAAAAGGCAAGACTGTAGAAATAGTGAAGAAGTGCTATTTGATGCAATAGGTAAAGTATGAGGTCACTATACATTATGCAGCTACTTCTGATAATTGTGAAACTGTTTTGCTATTGCAAATAATGTCCTTCCAATGCAGCAGTTCCATTTTATAAATAGATTATAGGCTCCATTATTGGTATAAGATGTCTGGCTGGGCTTTTGATAGACAGGGTCTCTCCTGAGCCTTCTTCGATTGCCAGGGCCTATCTTGAGCTCTCTCCACTTATGGGCGGCATGGTAGCACAGTGGTAAGCACTGTTGCTTCGCAGCGCCAGGGACCCAGGTTCGATTCCCGGCTTGGGTCAATGTCTGTGCAGAGTCTGCATGTTCTCCCATGTCTCCGTGGGTTTTCTCTGGGTGCTCCTGTTTCCTCCCACAAGTCCCGAAAGCCGTGCTTCTTAGGTGAATTGGACATTCTGAATTCTCCCTCTGTGTACCTGATAATGCGCCAGAGTGTGGCGACGAGGGGACTTTCACAGTAACTCAATGTAAGCCTATTTGTGACACGAATAAAGTAGTCCTTTTCCTGCTGGGCGACTCTTTCTCTGCTCCTCTGGGGCCTATTCCTTTTTTTTTTTTTTTTTTTTTTATAAATGTTTTATTGAAAATTTTTTCCCAAACAACAATTTTTCCCCTCTTACAAAGCAAACGCAACAATAACAATACACTGGGGCCTATTCCTGTCACCTGCCTGGCGCTTTCTTTATTATGATGCCACCCCGTTCAGCTTATTCGGGTTTTCACACATATTACTTTTTGCATGGGCTTTAAGTTCTACAAAATATCGGATGGTGCATGCGCCTCTGGCTCCCAGCACGCGCATATGAGAAAATTCCGAAAAGGTAAGTCTGGATCTCCTCTCAGTCTTTTGTCTTCAACATTCTGTTGTCCCTCATCTATTATCTGTAAGGCTATTTCTTGCTTCCACAACCCTGTTCACAAAAAATCTCAGCTGGTAGGTCACAAGGATATTTTAATTATCATGAACAGGCAGGACCATTGGGAAAATGGTCCACTCGAAAAGGCCAATTATGCAGTCCTCTCCACAGTTTTTTTAATAAATTGAGAATATCTAATTTTGTTTTTCCAATTAAGGGGCAATTTAGCGTGGCCAATCCACCTACCTTGCACATCTTTGGGTTGTGGGGGTGAAACCCACGCAGACCTGGGGAGAATGTGCAAACTCCGCATGGCCAATGACCCAGGGCCGGGATTCGAACTCGGGTCCTCAGCGCCATAGGCAAATGTGCTAACCACTGTGCCACCTGCCACCCTGTCCATAGTTAATACGATAAAGAGAACATGACTATCTGCAAATGTTGATATTGTGCTCCCATTCCCAATTCTATTTCATTTCTTATAGAACAGCTGTGTTTATTTTAACTGATATCTCTGTTTGCAATACATTGCTCGTATAAATTTGCACCATATGTTGTGAAATTGGACCATTCTCAGTGTATGTACATAAAATTTATTGACTGCAGTTCACATTCCAAGTAGATGAATGAATTTGAAGTATTTATTTTAACTTCACATTCAGATGACCTTCATTCCACATTTCAAACATAGCAAAAATCTCTTTATAGGTGCTCAAGAATGTATTGATTTATTTGATTGCCTCTTAGGTAGTGGAAGTGAAAATATGGAGGCATTGACTGTAGACGAACCAAAGCAAATAATGGCATTGCAATCCCAAATTGCTTCTCTTGAAGTGCAAAATAAAGAGCTGTGGAATATATTGCAGGTATTTTGGATAATCTGAGAATCTTTACTATTTATTTCTCAATAGTTTAATTCAGTTCTATATTGAAATCTGTACCTTCACAAATGTGAGGCATCCTCTGTATGCTCTGCGAATAATTATTGCTTAAAAAGTAAAATAAATCTGCTTTTGTATCATTGAAATTTATTCTAAGAGAAATTGTTAACATGGAAATATTGGAGCATATCCCTCGTAATAGTGCTCATTGGCGAAGGAGGAAGCCAGAAATATTGTAGTGGTTGCCGAGGGCAAGAGCAAACAAGCCGAAATCAAGGCAAGGAAGAAAGCATGTGTATCTAAGAATCATGGTCTGTTAGAGATGTGGAGAGCAAGCGTGTAGGGAAGTCTGGTATATAGGGATGCAGGGAGCAAATGGCTAGGAGAATTAAGTTAGAACCTGGCTTTTTATCTTTGCCGAGGAGTTCAAAATTAATTTACTGGGCTAACTCAATCAGGGAAAGAATGATGCAATTGGAGAATTTTATTTTCCAAACCAATTAAAACAGTTAAAACACAGAAGGAGTAACACAGTAAGACCTCGCTAGAAGTTGCGGTTGCATTCTTGAAAATTCTGAAAGTGTAACAACTTAGTCAAATCATGGGTTCCCATAGGAATCAATGTAAAAGCTGGAATTAAGTTCCTTCTGACAACCAATGTGTAATTTGAAATACCACACTGTATATGGTAGCACGGCCCCTTTAACGGGGAAGTCTTTACGGTCTATGTGACCGGCTCTGGGCCTATCACATGTGAGCAAGCGAATCCCAACCAATAGAGCGAAAGCGTGGGGCCTTGGAAGCAGGACCGGGCAGTGTGGACCCAGAAGTTGGAGAGGCAAGACCTAACCATCATTGAACTAATCGCCGCCTATGTGACCACTTACTGGGGAGGCGGTTAGATCACGGGAGGCCGCTACTTAGGGGGCAATTCCCGTTAATGGAATGGAGATTGGCTTTAATTGGTGATCATTGGTTTCTCGCCGCGTCACTGCGGGATCCTGATCTCGCCAAAAGGAGCCGGTGGTTTAGATCACAGACTGATCGGTGCCCAGTGCGGTTCCCGATTTTGATCTCTCCCACGATCTAACGGCCGCATCACACAAGCGGGAGAGCGACGCGGTCAGTAAATCGCACCCAGAGCTTCTGAGGTAGAGGCAGGGCCAATACCTATTTCATCACAGGACATCCTCCAACAGTTACTGAAGGTTGCTTATTAAAGGGAATTTGCTGCATTGCAGAGAGTCCGAGCTGGCATGTGTTCAATGACAAATTTCTAGATTAAGTTGGTTTAAGTGGATTTCAAACGTGACATGTTAATGACATCACAAGACAAATTAATCTTCTGACCAAATGCCAGATTACACCATTCCAATAACAAATTCCACTTAATACGCCAAGGCCTATCGTGCTGCCTCTCAAGAAACTATTTTTCCAAGGTTGTGCTAAGCATACTTCAAGAAATACCATCCTGTGGTACTTTACTCTGACAAATTCCTACAGATACATCTACATCCTTTCTACGATGTTTGTTTCCAGCTCAAACTAAAACTGAGAAAGTATTGGGATGTTATATCACTGCATGGGACTCATCCAGCTCGGGATGACCTGTTATACTGGTGCTGGTTAACTCACAACCCAATCAGCACCAGGGAACAATCATCTCCAGCTGGATTAGTCCCATGCAGAGTTATAACAGGGGGTAGGTCAGATAATAGAGAATTAATGGAGAGAAACATGGAAGTTGGCACTCAAGCACCACCTACACAGAAATACATCATTACTTCACAAAATTCAAATCTGTTCCATAATTTCCACCATTTCCTTGGTGGAGTGGGAAAATGTTGGATGAGCCACAGCTAGAGAAGCAGGACATTGAAATCTTGCTCCCTCAACCAATCTTTCTGGGCATCAATTCAGCAGAATACAAGAGCACACAGCGAGGGAACCTCTTTAGAATTACACTGTGCCCATCGTACCAAACAAAAATAAAGATGCTGACTTGCAGTTATATCAAGTAGTCAGGAATTGATAAAACTATTGAAGAAGTGGTACAGCAATGCATCCATGCCAGACTCACAATCGCTATCTCCATCGGTCACTCTCCACCCTTAGGAGTGGTGGCTGGGTCACCCATTGACCAGATTGTACGTCGATTATTCAGGTGCTTTCTTTGGCAAGGTGTTTCTTGTCTCATTCTAACTGGCTATCCAAACAAGAGATGGGAGATACAACCTCGGCGGCTACTGGGGATGCCTTACACTGGGCATTCGCCATACACGGTTGGCCAGAAGCTATTGTGTCCGATAATTACACCCCTTTTACTGAGGATAGTTTCCAACACTTCATTCAGAAAAACTGAATTTGGCACACCAAGATGGCCCCATATCACCCTGCATCCAATGGGTTGGCGTAAAGGGTTGTACAGACTTTTATTAATGCGATGAGGAAGCAATCAGATCGGCTGGCCAAATTCTTAGTGTCCTACAACGCGACCCCCCCCCCCCCCCCAAAACCACCACGGGGGTCATGTGGGTTGAATTGCGTATGGGCCGTAGCCTCATTTGGACTTGATGGTTCCAAATTTGGTGGGGGAGGATGGCGGTATGTCAGGTCTCCCAGAAAAATTAACATACTTCCCACAAGGGTGACAAATCATTCCATGTGGGTGACCGTCTAGTTCAAACTTTCACCTCGGGCCCACTTCGGCTAGCCGGTTGGATTGTGTCCCAATCTGGAGCCATACTGTATGTGGTAAATGTCAATGGTGGGTCTCTGCGGAAGCATGTCAACCACAGGAGGAGCCTGGGGGAATGGTAACGCTCATTCCAGAGCAGATGGGCCAACAGCTCCTGTGGTGGTTTCAGAGCAGAGGGAGACGGAAATTTCAGAATCAGCCCCACCAGCAGTCCAGGAGCGAGATGGCGAGGCGAGCAGCCCTTCAGAAGAGGACTACCTTTGCGACGATGGAGCCAGCTGGGAGACTAAGGAGGTCCAGTAGGACTCGAAGGCCCCCGGACAGATTGACTCTGTGATGAACTATTGTCCCTTGTCTCTTGACCTTGTACATAGAATTTGTGTATTGCTTACTTTGTAAAATGTAATGAGGGACTTAAGGGAGCGGGCTTTGTGGTCCACATGATTGGATCGGGCCCTATCACTCTGGAGCACGTGAACCCCGACCAATAGAGAGAGAATGCGAGGCCGGACAATGTGGACCTCGGAGCAGGAGAGTGGAGACCTAACCATCATTGCTCTGTGCCTATATAGAGTTGCCTTTGCCCACTGTTAATAAACTCCCTTTGTTGTTACTGGAAGTCTCTAGTTTATTGTCTTGAGCCACCACACCGTGCAAATTATTTGTATCTGGAGTCACTTGCAAAATAAAATAAATCACTAAATGTAACAAAAAGTACTATTTAAATTGGATAAAACTAAACACTCAAACAAGCTCTGTGTAGCAGGGTCTCTCTCCCTCTTTCTCTCTCCCATCCCCCTCTCTCCCAAATGACGCAAGACCAAAAATGGAGACCCAATTTTTATTTTTAAACCCTAAAGAATGAATGACATTAAAGCAAAATGACTTGAAAGCAGACCACTTAAAGTGAGAACTTACTGTAAAGCAAACATGCGCTTACTCCAATCATAAAGGACAAATACGAGTCCATCAAATCCAACAGACTCAATTTTGCATTATATTTATAAATAAAAGCTGTGTAACTGATGCAATTCTATATGGTGTGAAGCATGCTTAAAATATGAACATGTTTAAAAGAGCAGCCACTCTCATTTTGAGGGAGAAAAATCTCCAATCTCACTCCAAATGTAGTAGTTCCCACAACACCCCACGATACATTGTAAAAGTTTATGTTTGGGTAATATAGAAGAATTTGTTAATACCTCCAGATCATTAGTCCTGGCCTCTGGATTACTAGTGGCATAGCCACTATGCTATGATATCCCTGTAATTTATTTTAAGTTTGCGTGTCTTCATTTTAGCTCATACGTACATTCAGAATCATTTACCTCCCTGCCTGAAAATATAAGTTGAAGTGGTAAGTGCTTTTGAACATTCTGGTTGGTTATATATGAATACTTAATTGTCTTTGGCAGTTTATTGTCATCGCTCCTGCCAAGTGATATCCTTTGCGCCAGATTTAAACTGACATGGGAAAATGAAAATCAGGCCACAGAGATCCTTAGATCATTGTTGGGCCTCCTTAATTGAGGTCACAGTTGGCCATTGTAAATTGCAATGAAAAGCAACACATCTTTTGTGGGTACTAAAGTCACAAATTGCACGCGGCCCTTCACAAAATCAGATTCACCAAAGATATTTTTGTGGCACTTGTGACCTTTTAAAACTGACACATTGCTACTTAACTGAATTTGATTTCAATTACAGGAAAAGCGTGCACAGGACAAAGTGACAAGCATATTGCTACAGGATGAGCAGTCAAGACAAAATCTCGAAACTTCATTGGACCTAAATCTCAATTCAGATGATTCCCATTGCACCCTCGAAGCTGATTACATCCAGCTGAAGGAATTGTATAAAAATGCTGAAGCTGAACTTACAAACCTAAGAGCGGAGATGAATTCAAATCTGTCAAATAGTTCACTGCAAACAGAGATCTTTGAATGCGGGAGCAGTAACGCAGAGGCAAAGGATTTGCATAGCCATGAAACACAACATGCATTGGCGATGGGGTTTCTGGCTGAATTCTCGAAGGAAAACATGCAAACATTAAGAGAAACCAATGAGAATGGATATTGTCTGGAAGAGAAACTCCGAGAGACACAAAGCAAGCATGAAGAAGCACTGAAAGAACTTTCAAGTCTGCGAGCACAGGTACAGCAAGATTTGTGCTGCAGGGAGGAACATATGCCTTTACCAAATTTGCAAGAGCTCACTCAGTCCTATGAAGATGAGATAGAAGAGCTGAAGCAAAGACTTAAAAGAGTTTTGGAAGATGAAGAGAGGGCTAGTAACAGCTTGAGAGAAATGGAGGAACTCTTGGAAATCAAAGATAAAATCTTGGCCAAGTGTATGTCTGAGGAAGAGTGTAAGGAGTTAAAAAAATCTCAAAGCTTGCTGATTGAGAATATCAACCAAGAGAAGGCACTGTTAATTGAGAAGTATAAGGAAGCACAAGAGGAAATGAAAATGCTACAAGAAAAGCTGAACCATCAAGCATCCTTCCATGAACAGGAAAATTACTTCCAAGAGATGGTGGCAGAATTGAACAAAACAGTCGACGACCTGAGTAATCAAGTCACTGCAATCACCCAGAAATACAATGAAACACATCGTGAGTTAAAAGACTTGAAGACTAAAAGAGTTGAAGTGGCCTCTGAGCATGTTAATTCAAATTATATCCATAAAGAACAACATGAACAACTAGTACAAGTTCTAAATGTGTCAGTCGATGAATTGAAAGAAAGGCTGTCAGAAATGGAGATTAAGCTTAAGGGAGCCGAGCAAGACAACACAAAGATTCAGAGAGACCTTGAGGTTCAAAAGCAGACTTCTGTATCTCTCTCCGAACATACCCAAATTATTATGTCTCTTGAAAGTACCATAAAAACTTATAATAGCAAAATGCACCAGATGGAGCAAGGGCTTGAGCAGAAAGAAATAGAGCTGAACATATTACGAGGCAACCTGGCTACAGAAAAGGCTGCTATTCAAGAGGCGATGGTTCCAAAATCGGAGTATGAGAAATTAAAGGTTTCTTCAGAAGCAGAGTCAAATCGATTAACTTCTAGAATAAATGACTTGTTGAAAGAACAAGAGAAGGCATCTGGTGAAGTTGCACAGGCTCGGAAGGAGAACCTGCTCGCAAAAAGTGAGCGTGATGCAGCTCAGACACAGCTTGGGGTGAAGGAACAAGAAATTAAGAGGCTTCGCACCAGGAGCCACGACATGCAGCAAGCTATTGATGAATTGCAAAAGCAAATGAAAGATTTCTTGAAAATTGAAGAGGATAAAGACAAGAAGGTAAGAGTTTACATCCAGTTTTGCTATTGGCTTTTAGTTTTGGACTCTGGATTTTACTAGTTGGAAAACTTCAGATAATTTACAAATAATTTAAAAATCAAATAGTTGGGACCTCTTCAGCATTTCTGAATTATTTCTTTTTTTTTTTACAAAATTTGCAATGTTTACTGTCAATCTTAGGAAGCCAATTACTGGAACTTAACTGACATAATACAATTGTGGTGTTACTAGGACCCTATAAATGTAGAAAATTGTTTCTAAAAATATGAGTGCTTCACTTTCCTGCAATTCGGTTCTGTACAAAATATTTTGAGGTAATCTATTATATAAAGACTGTTCTTACTAAGGAATACAAGAAGGTGGGAGGACAGATAATGGAATATTACTCTTTACTCAAATATGAAATAAGAAAATTTAGAATAGTAAAGAATAATCAAATTGGAGGAGTCATAGTCAATACTGAGGAGTCGTGTGAGAATATATAGGACGTTAATAAACTTGCAGAATGAGCATGTAAATTTCAATATAGTGAAGGGAAACTGAATAGGGTAAAGGAACTGAACTACTGATATAGGTGATATCCAAGTACAGATTCACAAATTATTAAAAGCAAAATTCAATAAAATGCAGGCAAATTCTGTTCTAGAGGAATAAAATTGAAAGGGAAAGAGATTATGGGCAGAATTTAAAGGGTGGGGGTTTCTCCCTACACCAGATCCAGAGTCAGCAGGGTATACCAATCACAGCTGCCCGCAGCAATTTCATTGCCCACACTCTCATCTCCAAGAGCTGGCAATCAATCTCAATGACTGTCAACTCTATAGTGCCAGTGCCACCAGTGGCAGTAGGAACTACCGGCAGCCCCAGTAGAAGAACCAGCGTCTTTTGATGGGGCAGGACAGGAGGCATCGGGATGGGGTGGGGGGGGACTTTGTTGAGATGCCAGGGGCATGTGCAGGAAAGGGGCCTGTGAGGGAGGCATTCATTTCCCTTCCCTTCCAAGCTCTGAGCAGGCTAACCTGCTAGGCTACTCACACATCATTATCTCCTCCCACCAACCTCAACATTGCAGCTGAAGCAAGAAGTGGCCCTGAAGTGAAATTTTGGCCTATGTTAAAGGATTCTCCATTCCGGATTCTCTGTTTGGGAAACTATGGGCGCAATTCTCCGCTCCCGCGACTAAGTGCCCACGCCGTCGTGAACGCCGTCGAGTTTCACGATGGCGCGAAACGGCCCCGATCGCGATCGATTCAAGGCCCGAAAATGGGCTAGGAGTGGGGCCGCGAGGAACTCGGGGGGGGGGGGGGGGCGTGGCGCAAAAGCAGCGTCATAAGCGCGCGACGCCCGAATGACGCGGCGCTGAGCCATAAATGGCGCGATCCACGCACGGAAGGACCCTGGAGGAGGAGAGATGGCTGAGCCCCGACGAGCCGCACCGAGGTTCCGGGACACGGACCTGGACACCCTCCTCGATGAGGTAGAAAACCGAAGGGCCACCCTCTTCCCAAGACGCGGGCATCGCCAGCCATCCAGCACGGTGAGGCGTAGTTGGCGTGAAGTCGGCACCGCTGTGAGTGCTGTGGGGCACACCCCTTGGTCCGGGGAGCAGTGTCGGAAGAAGCTGCACGACCTCACTTGGGCCCCCCCCCCCCCCCCCCCCCCCCCCAAAGGACAAGACAGCTCACAACCAACGTGAACGTATGAGAACCAGAGGGGCTTCTCCTGTGCTGCACCCCCTAAATGTTCACGAGCAGAGGACCCTGGACCTCGCTGGGGGATCTGCCACCCGGGAGGTCGCGACATGCCAGCTCGGAGGCGCAGAAGCAAGTGAGACAACCCTGCATGTCCTCACTCCCCCCCCCACCCCCAACCCGTCATCGCCCCCATCACACTCTGGCCACTGCAGCCTCGATCCCCTCCCCCCCTCCTCACACTCTGGCCACTGCACCCCCGATCCCCTCACACACTGCCCCCACCACCACCATACACCCGGCCCAGCGTGTCTAATGAACCTCGTATCGTTGTGTTCCCCAGGGCCAGCCGCCGAACGTCCAGGGCCGTCTCGGCCAAGACACAGCCGACCATCTCCAACCTCAAGCGCACCCAGGAACGCACGCCAGAGGGTGGCAGTCGGTCGGACAGGAGGGCCATCCTCTCAGTCTGGGACGCTGGACGGGGACGCACATACGACGGACAGAGACAATACTGAGGGGCACAGGACGGACAGTGACGATGACGCACAGAGAATGGCCAGACAGTCCACGGATTCACCTGAAGGGCAACATGACATGGGCTGCATGCACCTTGCGCCGGGCCATGAAGGGGACCAGTACACACCAGACTTCCTAACGGACAATGACCTCGAGCTAGCGGCACTGCTGTCTCCCACACCGTCCACCATCGCAGAGACACTCACCTCGGTTGGGCAGATAGGTGATGAGGCTCCCGGGTCACGGTCTGGTGCGCACCCCACAGCCGAGCCGGTACAGCAGGTGAAGTTTGGAACAGCCGATGGGCTGGACGGTCGGAGGGCAGCCCAGGCCCAGAAAACAGCTGCCGCCCAGACAGCTCCTGGGTTCCTGGATGTACTACTTTTTTAAAAAATATGTTTATTAAGAATTTTTCAACAAACTTTTAAACCATACAAACACCCCCCCCCCCCCCCCCCCCCCCCCCCACTGGGGGGCTTCGCATCTTTCCACATTAACAAGATCCTTCGCCGGGCTACCAGGGACGCAAAGGCCAGAATGCCGGCCTCTTTCGCCTCCTGCACTCCCGGCTCGTCCGCCACTCCAAATAGAGCTAGCCCCCAACTTGGCTTGTCCTGGACTTTCACCACCTTAGATACTGTTCTCGCCACTCCCCTCCAGAACCCATCCAGTGCAGGGCATGACCAAAACATATGGGCATGGTTCACCGGGCTTCCTGAGCACCTCCCACATCTGTCCTCCACCTCAAAGAACCTACTCAGCCTCGCCCCCGTCATATGCGCTCTGTGAATAACCTTGAACTGTATCAGGTTAAGCCTGGCACACGAGGAAGAAGAATTGACCCTACTCAGGGCATCAGCCCACAAACCCTCTTCAATCTCCTCCCCCAGCTCCTCCTCTTGTCGGCGAGAGCGGCAGCGGTGCCGTCACCAGCGCCCCCAGGCTCGTTCCTTTGCAGGACGCCATCTCCAACATCTTCCATGCCGCCCCCTCTCCCTCCATCACCCACTTACGGATCATCGCCACATTGGCTGCCCAGTAGTAGCCACCCAGGTTCGGCAATGCCAGCCCTCCTCTATCTCTACTACGCTCCAGAAACCCCCTCCTTAGCCTCGGGGTCTTATTCGCCCACACAAAACCCATAATGCTCCTGCCTACCCTCTTAAAAAAGGCCTTGGTGATCACAATTGGAAGGCACTGGATTACAAAAAGAAACCTCGGGAGGACCACCATTTTAATCGACTGTACTCTGCCCGCCAGCGAGAGTGGCAACATGTCCCATCGTTTGAAGTCCTCCTCCATCTGCTCCACCAGCCGCGTTAAGTTTGTGCAGGGCCCCCCAGCTCCTAGCTACCTGGATCCCCAAGTACCGAAAGCTCCTTTCCGCCCTCCTCAATGGTAGGTCGTCTATCCCTGATCCCCTGGATGCACCACGAAGAGCTCACTTTTCCCTACATTGCCCTTATAGCCCGAAGAAGTCCCCAAACTCTCTAAGAATCTGCATGACCTCCACCATCCCCTCCACTGGATCCGCCCCATACAGCAACAGGTCGTCTGCATACAGCGACACTCGATGCTCCTCCCTCCCCTCGGACCACCCCCCTCCATTTCCTGGACTCCCTTAGTGCCATGGCCAAAGGTTCAGCTGCTCCAAACCACCTGCAGCTTTGATCCATTCATATCCCTTCACACTTCAGTGGCTTAAGTGATGAAACTTCAATGTTTGTAAACATTGACCACATCAAACAGATGTATGTAAGTGCATTCCAAGCACTAAGTGCATTCCCCATGCTTACCTGGACAAACCCCTGTCCATGCTTACCTGGACAAATCCCTGTCCATGCTTACCCGGACAAACCCCTGTCCATGCTTACCCGGGCAAATCCCTGTCCATGCTTACCCAGACAAATCCTTGTCCATGCTTACCCGGGCAAATCCCTGTCCATGCTTACCCAGACAAATCCCTGTCCATGCTTACCCGGACAAGTCCCTGCCCATGCTTACCCAGACAAATCCCTGTCCATGCTTACCCGGACAAATCCCTGTCCGTGCTTACCCGGACAAATCCCTGTCCATGCTTACCCGGACAAATCCCTGCCCATGCTTACCCGGACAAATCCCTGTCCGTGCTTACCCAGACAAATCCCTGTCCGTGCTTACCCGGACAAATCCCTGTCCGTGCTTACCCGGACAAATCCCTGTCCGTGCTTACCGGGACAAATCCCTGCCCATGCTTATCCGGACAAATCCCTGTCCGTGCTTACCCAGACAAATCCCTGCCCATGCTTACCCGGACAAATCCATGCCCGTGCTTACCCGGACAAATCCCTGCCCGTGCTTACCCGGACAAATCCCTGTCCGTGCTTACCCGGACAAATCCCTGTCCGTGCTTACCCGGACAAATCCCTGTCCGTGCTTACCCGGACAAATCCCTGCCCATGCTTATCCGGACAAATCCCTGTCCGTGCTTACCCAGACAAATCCCTGCCCATGCTTACCCGGACAAATCCATGCCCGTGCTTACCCGGACAAATCCCTGCCCATGCTTACCCGGACAAATCCCTGCCCATGCTTACCCGGACAAATCCCTGCCCATGCTTACCCGGATTAATCCCTGCCCATGCTTTCCCGGAAGAATCCCTGTCCATGCTTACCCGGACGAATCCCTCCCCGTGCTTACCCGGACGAATCCCTCCCAGTGCTTACCCGGACAAATCCCTCCCCGTGCTTACCCGGACAAATCCCTGTCCATGCTTACTCAAGTGTGTGATTTCACTGCACTTATCACTAACTACATTGTTGGCGGTGGGTGGGGTGTTATTTGGATGGTCTCCGATGGTATCTACCAGCATGGACCTGTCTTGGTAGACCTTCGAGTTGGCCAAGGAGCCCCTAGCCCACCTCAAGTTCCACCATGTCATATTCACGATTGTTGAGACCGCAAGTGATCCGCGCCCATGTGATTCCCGGCCGCGGGGTCCAGAGAATCACAGGAGGCTGGAGCATATGGCACCGTGCCCACTAAATAGATGCAAATGTGCCATTAAGATCCTTTTGCATTTATTTAACCCCCCCCCCACCCCCCCTGCCAGCAGGGGCCGGAGGTTCGTGTTTGGTGCCGATCCCAATTTCCCCCCGACACCTGTTTCTCAATCCCATCGGTGAACGCATTCCAGGCATCTTGGGACGGAGTATCCCGCCTGTCTCCAAATTATAAACAGGATATAGAGGCATTGGAGAAAGTGCAAAAAGAAGTTTGCAAGAATGATGCCAGAACTGGATGTTTATCTAAAAAGATTGAAAAGACTGGGAGCCTATTAAAAAAGGGAAGCTTGAGAGCTGATTTAATAAAAGTCCTTAAATTGTGAAAGGCTTTAATAGAGTAATTGTAAAAGGATTTCTATTTGTGAGGAGACCAAAAATTTGGATCTTAAATATATGATAGTCACTAGACACTTTCTGAAGGATTTCAGGAGAAATGCCTTTCTCTAGAATATAGAACATTACAGCGCAGTACAGGCCCTTCGGCCCTCGATGTTGCGCCGACCTGTGAAACCACTCTAAAGCCCATCTACACTATTCCCTTATCGTCCATATGTCTATCCAATGACCATTTGAATACCCTTAGTGTTGGCGAGTCCACTACTGTTGCAGGCAGGCATTCCACACCCTTACTACTTTCTGAGTAAAGAACCTACCTCTGACATCTGTCCTATATCTATCTCCCCTCAATTTAAAGCTATGTCTCCTCGTGCTAGACATCACCATCCGAGGAAAAAGGCTCTCACTGTCCACCCTATCCAATCCTCTGATCATCTTGTATGCCTGAATTAAGTCACCTCTTCACCTTCTTCTCTCTTAACGAAAACAGCCTCAGGTCCCTCAGCCTTTCCGCATAAGATCTTCCCTCCATACCAGGCAACATTCTGGTAAATCTCCTCTGCACCCTTTCCAATGCTTCCACATCCTATCTATAATGCGGCGACCAGAATTGCACGCAATACTCCAAATGTGGCTGCACCAGAGTTTTGTACGGCTGCAACATGACCTCATGGCTCCGAAACTCAATCCCTCTACCAATAAAAGCTAACACACCGTACGCCTTCTTAACAACCCTCTCAACCTGAGTGGCAACTTTCAGGGATCTATGTACATGGACACCGAGATCTCTCTGCTCATCCACACTGCCAAGAATCTTACCATTAGCCCAGTACTCTGTCTTCCTGTTATTCATTCCAAAATGAATCACCTCACACTTTTCTGCATTAAACTCCATTTTCCACCTCTCAGCCCAGCGCTGTAGCTTATCTATGTCCCTCTGTAACTTGTAACATCCTTCCGCACTGTCCACAACTCCACCAACTTTAGTGTCATCTGCAAATTTACTCACCCATCCTTCTATGCCCTCCTCCAGGTCATTTATAAAAATGACAAACAGCAGTGGCCCGAAAACAGATCCTTGTGGTACACCACTAGTAACTGGACTCCAGTCTGAACACTTCCCATCAACCACCACCCTTTGTCTTCTTCCAGCTAGCCAATTTCTGATCCAAACAGCTAAATCTCCCTGAATCCCATGCTTCCGTATTTTCTGCAGTAGCCTACCGTGGGGAACCTTATCAAACGCCTTACTGAAATCCATATACACCACATCAACTGCTTTACCCACCTGTTTGGTCACCTTCTCAAAGAACTCTACAAGGTTTGTGAGGCACGACTTACCCTTCACGAAACCGTGTTGACTATCTCTAATCAAATTATTCCTTTCCAGATGATTATACACCCTATCTCTTATAAACCTTTCCAAGATTTTGCCCACAACAGAAGTAGGACTCACTGGTCTATAGTTACCGGGGTTGTCTCTACACCCCTTCTTGAACAAGGGGACAACATTTGCTATCCTCCAGTCTTCTGGCACTATTCCCGTTGACAAAGATGACTTAACGATCAAAGCCAAAGGCTCAGCAATCTCCTCCCTAGCTTCCCAGAGAATCCTAGGATAAACCCCATCCGGCCCAGGGGACTTATCTATTTTCACACTTTCCAGAATTGCTAACACCTCCTCCTTATGAACCTCAAGCCCTTCTAGTCTAGTAGCCTGAATCTCAGTATTCTCCTCGACAACATTGTCTTTTTCCTGTAAGAATACTGACAAAACATATTCATTTAGCACCTCTCCTATCTCCTCGGACTCCAAGCACATCTTCCCACTACTGTCCTTGACTGGCCCTACTCTTACCCTAGTCATTCTTTTATTCCTGACATATCTATAGAAAGCTTTAGGGTTATCCTTGATCCTACCTGCCAAAGACTTCTCATGTCCCCTCCTGGCTCTTGAGAGTGGTTGGCGTATGCAACGTTCTACCACATGAAATAGTCAAAGCGAACAGCGTAGAAGCATTTAAGGGACAGGTAACTGAATATACAACTTACCCAAGAAAAGAAAGTTTAGTCCTTTGGGCTGCTCTTTATAATTAGTTGCCTATTGTGTGGACTTTCTTGGTCACTCTTCTTTGAGCTCTTTTTATTATTTTTTGAAGAAGGATCACTGATCATGGCCATAGTATTTAAGTGGAGGTATAGAGGATGTAGGTAGGAGAATGGCCCAAGACCTGGTCTGAGGAAGTGAGGGACTTGCCAACTCTAGTGGCAATCGAGATGGAGGAAGAGATCGCTGATTGGCAATCGTGAGGGTGTGGTTGCAGAGAGGACTGTACCAGTTGAGGCTTGTATCAACCAAAGGCTTCCTCATGGGGTATTAAAAGGGTGCAGGAGGAGTTAATTGCAAATCAGGCTTGCAATTGCACTGGAAGAATCCGATTTATAAATAATCAGCAGATCGGGCAGCACCTGTGGAGAAAGAAAAAGAATTAGCATTTTGGGTTGTCACAAAATTATTAATCTACTGAGTGTTTCAAGCACATTCTGTTTTTAATTCATCTATTGATGGACCTGTGTGTTTTTCAAGGTTCCTTATTATTAACATATAAAACATCCTGCAATCCCTCTGGATTTTATTGAATTATGGAAGAAGCTCTAGGAACAACATGGTGTATTCCTGAACCTATGTAACAGGAGTTAATTGCTTCTGTAATCAAAAGCATTCTCTCGCGAAGCCCTTTGGAACAAGGTCATTTCAGCAACAGAGGACTAATGTGAATTTTATCCCAAATTCATTGTTTTTCTTCTTGGCATTGCATAATGAATCTGCTCCCTCAAACCAATTGAACTTATTGTATTTTGGTGTCAAAACAGAACAGCGAACTGTCCAAGGAAGTAAACAAATTAAAAGAGGCATTGAACAGCCTTTCCCAACTTTCTTATACTGCCAGCACTCTCAAAAGACAAAATCAGCAACTTGACACTCTTCAACAGCAAGTGAAGCATTTACAGCATCAGTTATCTGTAAGTACATAATTCCCCCGAGTGGTGTTCATGCTGTTTTAAAGGCCTGCACTTTTTAACATCTAAGCTGTTCACTTGTATTTTAATTGATTCCAAAATTATGGGGTTAGATTTTTGTGTTGGGCTTGGAAAATACAATTTGGGCCATTTCTCGACTTTGGAATCCTGTCACTCTGTGCATACCCGCCATAATTTCATCTCCTAGAGATGTGGCTGTTCAGGGTTCAGGTTCCCCGACATCCGAGATAGCATTAAAGAATGCGGGTCCTGAAGCATGCTAGTTAGAGGGCTTTCCTTGATCCGCTGGGTCGTCAGCTCAGATCTTAAACATTGTTCTTATGCCGCCTAAACCTCACTGCTCAACTCCCCGATGCTCCCTAAAACTGCACATACCTCCCCAAGTCCCCTCATATTCCCCATGCCCCCGATATTTCCCATGCCTCCTGATATTGCCCACATAGCTGCTCAGCCAGTACACACAATATAGAACCCTTAGGAGCAATGGCGAGACTTTGAAATAAATTGGAAAAAGTACACGTCCAACAATGTAATAGAACTGTCACTCAAAAATGCAACCATCCATACTGAAAAAAACCTGAAAAAAAGTTACGTCTCATCAACTGGTCACTCAGTTGGAAAAGCAAATATCCAATCAATAACCACATAACATTTACAGTGCAGAAGGAGGCCGTTCAGCCCATCGAGTCTGCACCGGCCCTTGGAAAGAGCACCCCACTTAAGCCCATGCCTCCACCCTTTCCCCATAACTCAGTAACCCCACCCAACCTTTTTGGACACCTAAGGGCAATTTATCATGGCCAATCCACCTAACCTGCACATCTTTGGACTGTGGGAGTAAACCGGAGGAAACCCACGCAGACACGGGGAGAACGTGCAGACTCCGCACATACAGTGACCCAAGCCGGGAATCGAACCTGGGATCCTGGAGCTGTGAAGCAACTGCTAACCACAGTGCTACCGTGCTGCCCTTGCCCACATCCAAGACGGGTAGTGCTTTAATAATCTCTTAACACTCAAAACATACTGTACACTACCCCTTGGTTTTTCAGCTTGAAAATCAGCCAAGCTTGTATTATGCACTCAGCTGCAAACAATGGAGCCTATTGAAACTGGAACAACAGATAACTAGATTTTCTTCTTAGCTCCGGCAGATGGCCTGTTAATCAAAGCAAAGTAGAGCAGTTGGCTGTTTTCCCCTCCAAGTAAAAATTGCAGAGCATTTGCTTTCCAGTTTAAATCACTGTCGTTATTTGGATCATTTCAGATCGTGACACTTGAATTCCCAAGCACTGTTTGCTTCAATTTTGAATTGAAGATAGCCGTACTCCCAAAGGGAAAATTACTTTTCTGCGTCTCAGCGCTTACGAAATGCTGATCAATGCAGTGGGAAATTTATATTTTGCAGAATTGAACGTAATAGTCAATCATTGCAGTAAAAACTCACATAACTTATGATACAAACATCCAATCATGACATTTGAAGTTGTCAAAACATTTAACGCTTATCTGTCAGAATGTTCCTGACTCCTCAGCAGGATTCCCCAAAGCTTCAAACAAGGTATGTTTTCCGAAGCCTTCAGCCCATCCCCACCTGACTCCATGAACATACCCAGGGACATAAAAAAACAATTTGCCTCAGGGCTGTCACTGACCACCTTGATTTTAGAGGTCATGCATGCAGGGTCACCACCTGACCCTAACTCGCACTTTCAAACCTCCTCCCACCTATGGGAACATTGCTTGTGTCCATGTTTCTATGGTAAATTTAAATAGAGCATGCAAAAAAACAAAGTTTTGCCAATAGCTGATCATTTTTCCCACTCCAAGGGGACATGAAAATCTGGCTCATCATGGTGATAGTGCATGCTCCATGAACCTGAACTTGACAGTGCTAATGATAAGACTGTTGATTCTGGAAGCCTTGATAGGGTAGACGCTGAGGGATTTTTCTGCTGGTCAGAGAATCTTAAAAAACGCGGGTATAGGGCTGAATTCTCCGCCGCTGGTAATGGAGTTCCAGCGTCGGGCAAAAAAGGGGTCAATCCCATTCCGATCGAGGATCACATCCCGCGCCAGCGGGAGATGCAAATTCGTCACTTGGACCCATTTGCATCCTATTAATGGGCCAGGCAACATATTCTCCAAACTGGCATGATTCTCCGGTCCTCTAGGCCGGGATTCATGTTGGCAAGAATTGATGCAGGTATTTGCAAACGTGGCACTGATGCAATGTACCTCGCCGTGGGCTGGAGTAACTCTTCAGGGAGTTTCTCCCAAAGTCCATCTGTGAGGGCCACCTCACCCCCACCCACCCTCCCTCAATCAATGCATCCAGGCAAGGGAATTGGGGGGCTTCCAAGCAGGGGTATCAGTAATTGTGTGGCCTCTGCAAGGGGGGCTACGGTCACCGAGGGGCCGGGGGTGGGGGTGACCCAGCAAATCCTTGGGGAGGGGGGTGGGGGGAACCCAGCAAATCCTTGGGGAGGGGGGCGGGGGGAGTTTGGGGGGGCACGGAAATGCATTGCAGGAGGGACCCAGCCGCTGGACCTCGCTTCCGGACCGCTGCTGATGACCCGATAGCGAGATTCGCGATGGAATCCCTCGGTCCCCTCATGCATAAATTTACACGCCGATGAATTGTGAGTCACTTCAGGATTTGCACTACCAGCACACATGCAAATTAGTTGTGATTCATCTCCAACGGGAGAACATAGTCTTACGTACGGAGAATTCCAGCCATCGTCTCAGGATAAGGGGCCAATCAGTTAGGACTGAGATGGGAAGAAAGTTCTTCACTCAAAGGGTTGTGAATTTTAGAAATTTTCTATGCCAAAGGATTATGGATTCTTCTTCATTGAATACATGAAGGTTTGGAGAGGCAGATTTATGGTTTTCAGTGAATCAAGAGATATGGAGAACAGTCAGGAGAGTGGAGTTGAAGCCTAAGATCAGCCATGATCATATTGAATGGCAGAGAAGGCTCAACAGGTCGTATGGTCTATCCCTGCCCCTATTTCATGTGTTCCTGTTCACCATTGCCCGTCTGAAACAGATAGCAACTTTGTGAATTTGTATATGTGCAGAATAAGTCAGGAGTTACTGTAAATGATTCTCCGCTCTGCCAACATTAAGGTACCACCTCCCCTCACTTCCCCCAGAGAACAAATCCATATTTTAAAAATTAGTTGAACTTTGGTTTGCTCCATTTTAATCCAAACATAATTCATCTTACTGTGTGAAAATCTGAGTGAAAAGTTCCCAGTTTATAGTTTGTAAGAATACTTTGATGTGCTGACATCACTGTCACTGTGGCCGGGACCAACTCCCCTTGACATGACCCTGCACTTGAAATGTCATTGACACAGGGCAAATCTGCCACATAGATCACTAGATCTTTTTGGGTAGCATTCTTTTGAGAGCAGCAATAGTGTCATTGCTTCATTGCTGACTACAAAATCTAATCCATTAGCTTGTGTAGGACAGGTAAAGCAACTGAAAATGTTCTATTCAATGTAGTCTTTGAGGCAGAAAAGTGGGTTAGTGCACTATCCTTTCCACCTTTTGGAACGTAAAACAAGAGCATGCATTTATTTGGCACCTTTAACATAATTAAATATTCCAAAGCACTTCATGGCTGCATAATTAAACAAAATTTTACACTCAGCCGAACAAAATAGTCCGAGAGATGACCAAAAGATTGGTCAAAAAGGTAAGTTTTAAAGAACGACTTAAAGGAGGGGAGGCAGCAAGGTGGAAAAATTTAGGGAGGGAATTCTTACAGCCCAGGCAGCTGAAAGCACAGCAACCAACAGTGGAGTGATTACATCGAGGAGGTAGGTTTTGGGTGGCACGTTAGCACAGTGGTTAGCACTGTTCCTTCACAGCTCCAGGGTCCCAGGTTCGATATCCGGCTTGGGTCACTGTCTGTGCGGAGTCTGCACATTCTTCCCATGTCTGCGTGGGTTTCCTCCGGGTGCTCCGGTTTCCTCCCAAAGATGTGCAGGTTAGGTGGATTGGCCATGCTAAATTGCCCTTAGTGTACAAAAAGATTAGGTGGGTTGCTGGGTCATGGGGATAGGGTGGTGGTGTGGGCATAGATAGGGTGTTCTTTCCAAGGACTGGGGCAGACTCGATGGGCTGAATAGCCTCCTTCTGCACTGTAAATTCTATGATTCTATAAGGTACATGAGTGTAGAATTGGTGGAGTGCAGACATCTCAAAAGGTAGAGCTGGAGAACATTACAAAATTAGAAAGAGTCAAAGCCACAGAAGGATTTGCAAACAAGCAAGAGAATTTTAACATTGAGAGACTTTAATGCAGTCAAAATTAATGGGCAGAATATCATTGTGAGTTAAGATCCTGACATGAAATGAATTTCAGATGCTGTTCAATTACTGTGTTTCACAGCTGCTCTAATCAATGAAATGTAATCATTTAATTTATAGGATGCAAATCAACGACATCATGAAGTAGTGTCTGTGTATCGAATGCATCTTCTGTATGCAGTCCAGGTACGTTTCTGTAATTATCCTTTGTATACTGCACAACACAGTTGAGAGAACTTCTGAATGGACAGGTTATTTTATTTCTTAAGAATTCCTACTTTTATAATTCTTAATATTAAAAGGTGCCATCGTTTCTGTTTCAACTAATCCCTAGAATTCAATATGGCTGTCCTTAATCCAAGGCATGTCATTAATGTTCATTCGGCATATATCACTTTTATAACTATCCAGTTTATTCATTCTATTCCAAAAGCAGAATATTGCAGATGCTGGGAATCTGAAATTAATGCAGGAAATGCTCAGCCGATCCGGCAGCATATGTGGAGAGGTACTGCAACAGCTCCACACAGATGTTGCCTGATCTAATGAGTATTTCCAGCATTTTTGATATTTATCATTCTGTTAATTTGCTGAATTTCCTGTCCTATTTCAGCCAGGTCCAATCTTGTTTCAGCATACTTTGCCAGTTTCCAGTCCAGCACCATTATCTTTGATTCTTTCCCAATTTCACTTTATATTCCCCCAATTGTTTCTGTGTCAATCAATCATAATAATAATCGCTTATTGTCACAAAAGTAGGTTTCAGTGAAGCTACTGTGAAAAGCCCCTAGTCACCACATTCCGGCGCCTGTTCGGGGAGGCTGGTATGGGAATTGAACCCGCGCTGCTGCCTTGTTCTGCATTATAAGCCAGCTGTTTAGCCCACTGTGCTAAACCAACCGATCATTTGTCCCATTTAATTTTCAATGTCTAAATCTTTCCTTGCTGGACCTAAAACAGATGACCTCGGAAGCATCGTTGGAATCATTTTAAAAGATATTCCTCACCATGACAAAATAAGTTACCTTATCAAAGTCGACCTTGAGATATTAAAGTCACCCTATGTCACATCCCAAAAACTTGTGCATTGCCTTTATAAATGTATAAGCGCTGATGCTACTTGGGCAGGGTTTCCTGGGACCCACTGGAGGAGTTATGAAGTGAAAGTGTGAATTCTTTTTTTTTTACAATTTCCAGTTCAACACCTAGCCTGATTGATAGACTAGACTACCTTTCAGACATGTAAGGCTGTGACACCAGGTTACAACCAAGGAGCAAGTAGATTTTGTGGTGCAAGGAAAAGTGAGGGAAAGAGGTTGTGGGGATGGGTATAGAGTTTTTAAAAAGTAATCTTTGCTAAAATGAAGTCAGGATTTTCCGTGCACCCCCCCCCCCCCCTCCCCCCCCAACGGCGTGAAGTCAGCCCGCCATTGGTTGGCGGCAGGATCATCTGATCCAGGCACTGTCACCGGGGTTTCCCATTCTATGCATCCCCCACACCACCGGGAAACCCGCAGTGGGGGTTCCGGAAGATTCCAGCCAAGCAGTTTCCTTAATATGTTTTTTAAATGACCTATCTCCTGAGTGAATGGTTTTGAGGTGTGCTGGGGTCATATTTGAAATTTCTGACATTTCTACTTCCAACCAAAACCAAACCTCCCCATTTTTAGAGTATTATAATTACGCGTATCTCAAGAACTTGGATTGGGAGGGAAAATGGTACTGCGAATGAGGAACTTCAATTTTGTCGATAGAGTAGAAAAGCTAGGATTCTTCTTCTTGGAGCAGGGAAGGTTAAGGGGAGACTTGATAGGGGTTCAAAATTGCATGTTCATGTAATAGACTGGTTTTGGAAAAACTACTTACCTTCGTCAGGTAAAGTTTGCCCATTCTGTACTCTAAGCCTGTAGTTATCAAGATTGTCACTCTCACAGTCCAGTCTTTGAATCTGAATATTTGCCCTATCTTTGCAGGAACTCTATTCTTTCTATATTTTGTCGCCAAATGTTACATGGTTTTGTTTTAACTTTTTAAAAAACTATATTTCCAGGGTCAAATGGATGAAGATGTTCAGAAGGCTCTGAAACAGATTTTGACAATGTGCAAAACTCAGACACAGATGAAGTAATATATATAAATTACGTAGCCAACTTCTTCTCATGTTCAATTGCCACTGCTGTTAAAAAAGAATGAGTATGGGATAATTGACATTAAAACTGCAGAAAAAAGTTTACAGGAGTTTTCTTTGTTCCATCTACTAACTTTGTGTACCTTATTATTATATCTAAAAAAATATAGCCAGTACATTTGTATCAGAATTCCCAGAGCAACATTTCATGGGAACAAACTATTTTGTCGAGCTTTGTTGTTGTCGTAGTTGTTAATAGACTTATTTTATTTGTTGAACATGCCGTTGGAAATGCAAGCTCATGATATATTGTGGTTCAGGTAATGGCATGAATAAACAGAAGCAAACTCATCTAGCATCAGATATTTACCAATCCAATGGCATGATAAATAATAAGTATTATCATGGGGTACATAGGAAACATTGAATGCACTGGAGAAGCTAATGCTATCTTGTCATCCTGAACTTGGCTTGCAGATGTCCACGATTTAGCAGTGTTGGCACTGCTGGGGGGATATCACTGCAAACTGAGGTGAAAAAGATCAGTCTATGGCATTTAGCTGAAAAGACTTGGGTTAGAGTACGAAGAGACTAAGCATAGCAGAGACAAAGATTCCAAGGGTGAGTAGACAGTGGTCAGATGCAAATCTCTGCTGTGGTAAAGAACATTTCGCATGCAACATTTGATTATTGCTGGAAGCCTTAAATTTGAATTAGTTCTGCTCCTGGCAGCTTATTTTGTGGAATCATGCCATGTCTTTTCTGTGTACGAGACATATTTTGCACCATGATACTGCCCAAATCTCGATTATGAATATAAGTACTACTAGTTTATTCAGTAATTTTGCACTCAGTGCCCCACTTCCGGTATCTCCATACGATGTATAGAAGTTGTGATGTAATTTCTTTTACTCAAGAACAGGTTTTCCTTAAACCTTATGAAGCAGATTCTTTCCGATATTAGGGTTTCCAGGGATGTCCCACAGCCATTTAATAGTATGAGGAGCGTTCATTGGCTGGAAGTTGTCTCCCAACCTCTCAGTGGCAGAATTTCCACATCAGAGAGCTGCTGATAATCTAATTAGCTAGCAAGTCTTTAGTTTCAGCAGCGCCCAGGGAGTGTTGCAACTACTCCGACTACAAGCAGTCTCACCAATCAAAGTGATGGGGGCTCGGGATGGAGGTAAATGTAGGGTCTTGTGGCAAGGGGGGGGTCGGATGGGAGAAGGGATTGGGGGTCTTGCTTTGAAGGTCAGGCACAGACGAAGCACCGGGGGTGGGGGGGGGGGGGGGGGGGGGGTGGGGGTGGGGGCTTCATCCATGTCCTTGAATGTCTCCCACCAGCTTCAAATTCCAGCGTGGGAAATGGCACTTCATTGTCATTAATTGGTCACTTAAGGACCTCAATTGGGGCAAGGGCATGTGGGTCACCTTAGGCTTCATCTGCCTCCCATACAATTACAGTCAGTTCGAGCTGAAATGCCACCTGGAGAATTTTACGGGTCTCTCTGCCTCCAAACCCACCAGCAGGGGTCCATAAAAATCTGCCCTACATACATTTGGTTTACATTAATTAAACATTAGCTTGCCCTATGTTTGTAATGGAGATGTTTTACACTGTTAGAAATGTAGACTTAACTGATGCCTCCCATTTTCCATGAGCTAGTAGCATAGGGAGCATGTTTATAAGGCAGTAATGATAATTAAAAGGCAGCCTTTTTAAAGGTTCAAAACAAAGTCGCTGAGGTGTTGAGTTCTTTTTCAGTCAGTTATACAAATACTATTTTATGCAGTGTACAGTAAATTTTGATAAATCTGTTCAAAGCTGCAGCTGCATAACAATGATTCTCATACCATTTGTAAAGGGCCAAAGTTGTAAATTCAATAATCAATGATGAGACTTTTTTACTTATTGTAGAAGCCCTTGTGTCACAACCACCTTCATATCATACATAGCGTGCAAACTAGTTATAATAGTAAGAGAATTTCACTATTTTGTACGTTACTAATCTTTATCAGCATATGCATCTGTACAATACCTTTCAGTATAGCCTAAACCAATGTGCAGATAGATAGGCCATATTCATATTTTTATGCGTCCATTGAAGTTTCACAGCTTGACATTTAGTGAGAACTTATAATCATTAATGTACAATTCAAAGCATACTAGAACTTTACATTTGAAGCTCCCGTGTAATGAGCTGTATTCAATATGCAAATCCTGCACGAGTTACATCTTATTAAGGAAATAGGTTACTTTGTCATTCTTTTCAGAGTGATTGGTATTATGATTCCACCTCCAGATCAAATTATATATGCAGCTAACTTAAATTGACAGTATGGAAATTTGGAAGATCCATTCCCTTGCATAGGATTAGAATTAGTTGGGAAAACATAGGATAATTCTACCCTATAATGGGAAATTGTGTTTGAATGTAAACCAAGGAAAGGTCCAACATCTTATTTATAATGCAGTTGTTTCTGTGAGGAGGCAGTGGGGAGTGCAGTATTCCCTATGATGAATGAAAAGCTGAATGCAAGCTATCCTGAAGTTATGAGTCTGTGCCGTAACAACTTGCAGTTAAGGCTATGTGTCAACTGAAGCAGTGTTATTTCTTCGTGTTAAGATAATGTTGTTTATATTCTAAACAAAGCATGGAATAATGAAGGATTCACCAAGATTACAAATTTATGTTGTACCTTGCTCCGCCGGGATTGTTAAAATATGTAGTTTAAAGCTATTTACAAATTATTAGATATAAGTTTGCATTAAAGGGTGATTTAACTGGTTTCTCCACCCGAGGTGGAGGAATCTCTGCTAAAACAACTTGGTTCCCAGTAATTTACTCAGTTGTTTTATTGTCTGGTTTTGTATGGGTTTAAACCATTCTTCTATATTGTGCATGACACTAAATAAAAGTGAAAACATGGAATTGGATTTTTCATTTTGCTATAACTATTCCACAAATGCTAAATGATGAATATTTGATTAATTTAACTGATAGTCCTGAAGTTAACTGTTGCGGTCAGTGTGCGATGGATTAATATGAACCATCAAAGCAGCAGAATTATTTATCCAATCCTGTTGTACAGTGATGTTTCTATATAGAACATGAAATTGAATACAAAATTCTGTAATTGGAAGCTAAACCTGGAAGCACAGCAGTTATGGAGGGGGTGGGGGGGGGTGAGCACATTTCCCACTGGTGATGTTGGCTCAGTACTAGAATGCTTTTTCTCTATTATACTTTGATTGGCTTATGACTGCTGAAAATATATTCAACTCTAGGAGGTGAACCTGATCACAAAGGTTCCTTCAAAGGCTCACTGGATAGCAAATTGGGAAGGAAGTTTGGTTGGGTTTTTTTCCCCCTCTTGCCTCCCAAAGGCGACTGAGGGCCAATTGTAACATCCTGACTGTTGTTAGCTAACTGAGGACTGATCAGTGATTGAATTATGGGACCTTCTGTGCTACATGGCAAACGCCACACTTAGTGGTACATGTAGAACCAAGCCATTGGAGCCCTGAAACTATTTGTTTCTGTAGAATATAAAATTCATCGTAGTGAAGAATTTTTGGGGCACATTCATTTTTCAAATATTAGCATATTTGGATAGAAAATTATGCAAAATGCAATTATTCGTTATAGCACCAGAGGTTTGAATGACATTTCAGTCATTTGAGTCTGATTTTATTCTTCGGCCTTCCAAATACTAGCCATGACTGCTTGGGGTTCTGTTTATTGAGCATGGCTAGGATGAAACCACACTAAGTCTAATGTATGATCGTTTACAGTCTCAGGGCTTCATTGTCTGAAAGACATTTACAACATGAGTATTCATAAATAGAGCCAGTTCACAGCCAAAAGTCATCCTTTGTGTCCGCGTTAATTAAAAGCTTTGCAATTTGTACAGCGCAATATCGTGTGTGTGTGTTTATACAAAATGCTCCAATGATGCCTGTGAAAAGTTTGATAAAAGTTATGGCAGATGGTAACTATGCCAACTTCCTCAATTCCTACCCAAAGGGGATGTGCTTAAATGCTGAATTATGGTAAGTTGCACTGAGAAAAGGACAGACAACTGGGGTATGATTCAAATGTTGTGTCTTGCAAAGGTGGATGACGTTAAACATAGGACACTTGTATTTCAGAATATTTTACAAGTTTAGCTACAATATTGACAATACACAAGCCACACAATTAAAAAACATATTTATTGCAGCTGCCTATACTACAGCATTTTAAATAAAATTAATGCATTTCAACCCCTGTAATTCATTGACTTCAATGTATTTTTTGGACAATGTTTTGTTATTAAAGACTTCTTGTCCCCATATGTTTGTGATGATTGCATGTCTTCAGAATAATTCTTATTGTTGCTTATGACACGTTACTCAGCTGAATGCAGAGATAGATGAGGAAACAAATTTCTTCTGCAATTTTGAGGGAATGAACTTCATTCAAAACATTCAATAGAAATTTGACTGAGTTTGTATCTTGTCAGTTGGACAATCCAGCCCATGGCAAGGAAATAGGTAACGACAAATAATTTGGTTAACAAACTAACCTAGGGTACGATCTACCAGCCTCACTGCTCCCGAAAACAACACAATGTGGCCAGTAAATGATGGGAGACCCCACTCCCAGGATCTACCTGGCTCTCTACACCTCGTGAGATCTAACGCAATCTTGCGAAATGTTGCGATTTGAAGCCCTCCCATTGTAGGCAGGATCCCTTTTTGGCAAATCTGCTTATTAGAGTGAGACAGCTAATCTCACTCTAATATGCAGTTCCTTGAGGTAACCCAACGCTTTGGGTTCTATCCCTTCGCCATGGAGACCTCGGGCGAGTGCCGTTCAGTACTGGTCTCCACAAACGGGGACCAAAATGGAACGGCACTCATAGAGGTCTCCCAGGGGATCAGAGGCCCCCCAGGTGCCTTGCTCTCTGGTCACGTGGCACCCTGACACTGTTGGTGCCACCTGGGCATCCTGGCACTGCCACCAGGGTGCCAACCTGAGACTGTCAACATTTTTCCTGCAGCAGTGGTTGTGGGGGGGTGGGAGGGCATGGGGACTCTATAATGAATTGGGGAGGGGAGTGGAGTTCGGGGGTCACGTCAGGATCTGTCGAGAGACGGACGTCATTTAAAAATGGCATCCTGACTTCCGGTGGCGCCCTTGAGGAAGCAGGTTGCAGGTCGGATCGCTCCCGCCCGCGATGGGCAAACGGACCTTTTCTAAAGGACTTTTTTGGGATCTGGTGACATGAATCGGTGGAGGGGACGATAGGGACGAGGCTTACCCCCGGGGTATGGGACAGCTGGACCAGAAGTGGTCGAGTGGAGCGGCAAGGATCGAAGCGGGAGCAGCGGGGTCCCCAGACCAGGCGGCGAAGCATGGCAGACGGCAGGGACCAGGGAGCGGAGGCCCACTGGCCAAGAGAGCAACAGATGGAGTTTTTCAGGAATTGCTTTGCCGAACTGAAGAGGGTCACGCTGGACCCGATGAGAGCGGTAATGGACCGAGACACAGGCGGTCCAAGAGAAGGCGCTCAGGGAGGTCGAGGTGAAGCTCTCCAACCAGGCGGACACGGTAACGGAGCTGGAGCACGAGGTGGAGGAGCTGAACTCCCGCCAGAGGAGGATGCAGGAGTAGCTTGAAGAGCTGGGGAACAGAGCCAGGAGGCAGAACTTGAGGATTGTTGGCCTTCCCGAGGGCTGCGAGGGATCGGATGTGGGTGCATATGTGATGGGTGTGCTCAGGCGCTGATGGGACCGGAGGCCTTCCCTCGACCCCTGGAGTTGGATGGGCTGAATAGAGCCCCCGCAAGGAAGCCCAGGACGGCCTTGGTGGTCTGCTTTCACCGGCTGGCTGACAGGGAACGCGTGCTGCGATGGGCCAAGGCAGAGAGGAGCAGCAGATGGGAGAACTGCGAGGTGCGCATCTACCAGGACTTGGGAATGGAGCTGGCCATGAGGCGTGCAGGATTCATCAAGGTAAAGGCAGCCCTCTACAAAAAGGAGGTGAGGTTTGGAATGCTGTATCCTGCGAAGCTTTGGGTTACGTTTGAGGAACTCTATTACTACTTTCAGACACCAAAACAAGTTTGGGCCTTTATTAAAGATAAGAAGCTGGACTTGAACTAACGGGCACTTAATTTTTCCAGTGTTGTACAGTGGCGGCGGTCTGTTAACCTAACTTGCCCTGACTAGGAGTGGACTTTTATTAAAAGAAGAAGCTGGACTTGAACTAAAGGACTCTGGGCACTCCGAGCTTTTGTGTGGCGGCGGTTTGTTAAATTATCCTGTACTGTAATGTTTTATCCAAGATTGTTTTCAGTCTGGACAGAGAGCGGGGGCTGGAGGGCGCACTGCTTAGGGTGTTTTTGGGAGATTGCAATGAGGGAGGGGGCCCTGCACTTGGTATCTTTCGGCGGGAGATTGGGGCCTCTGATAGGGGGAGGGTCAGGGGCTGGTTAAGGGACTTGAAACGGCACGGGAAGATACAATCAAGTTAATGGGTCCTTGGTGGGTGGGGGGTGGGGGGAGGGCTCGGGCGGGAGACAGTCAGGCGCCAAGGTCAGGGGTCAGCGTAGCTAGCGTAGGTCAGGGGGCACCAGGGAGAGTAGGAGGAGGGGCGGGCTAGGGCCAAGCGCAGGGCTGACCTGGCAGGTCGGGCCTCGGGGGGGGGGGTGGGGGCGCAGCTGAGAAGTAGAGCAGAGGAGACTTAAGTGGGCAAGGGGGGGGTGACCAGGGATCCCCCGGGGGAGAAAGTCGCTTGCAGACTCTCGGAGCAGCGCAGGAAACCGACAGCAGCAGCACCCGAGGTGGGGGGGGGGGGGGAGGGTTAGAGCCACATTAGTTTAGTTGAACACGTGTGGTATGGGCAAACAGAGCTGATAGGGGAAGTGCCTTATTAACATGTGTATTCTTTCCCACTGTTCGCTGTCATATGTTAAGGCTCTTTGTATAGGGCCTTTTTGCTCTCTGTAAATGTTACAAATTTGTTTTGAATAAAAAAATTCCCCCCCCCCCCCCCCCCCCCCCCCCAAAATGGCATCCTAATGTCTTGCTGCATTGTGGAGTTCCAGCGAGTGGAGCTCCTCAGTGCAGAAACAGTGCTGAGGGTGGCCTCGGGCGCGTGCTGCCTTCTGAGGCCCTGTGTCTCACAGGATGGGTGTTAGATAACGGGGTGTTTCTCGGCACTGGGAGCGCTAGGAAACACGTGACTAAACGCACTTGCTATGGCACTCTGTTCCCATTTGGTTAGATAGTGCCCCTAGTTATCACAAAGCAAACTCTTGGAATAGTAACAGTATGTAGTTAACAGTCAGAAACTGGGCCTATAAAAGGCATTCTCTCTGCAAGGGTTGAAACAATTTAGAACTGAAGGAAACTCAACAGGACCTAGGTCCTCAAGGGTCATAATCTCCGGATTACTGCCCGAGCCACGTGCAAATTGGCATAGGGAGGCAAGAATAAGGGAAGTTAACACGTGTGGTGTGGGAATGAGGAGTTCCTTTTCATGGGACACTGGCATCAGTTTTGGGACAAGGGGTCCTATACCGTTGGGATGGTCTCCACCTGAACTGAGCTGGGACCAGTGTTCTGGCGAAAAAAGTAAATAGGGTGGTCAATAAGACTTTAAACTAAAGATTGGGGGGGAAGGGAAAGTCAGGGAACCAAGAGGTGAAGTAATCAGTGGGAAGCGTAGCTGCTTAGGAATACAAAAAAACACGAACAGACAAAACTCAAGAGTGGTTACGATTGTCCCCATCCCACAAAATATGACACAGTGTATGGAAAGGCTCAGTAAACCAAGGTCCACCACACTAAGAAAACAAAAAGGGACCGTCAATAGAGAATTAAAGGTGCTATATTTAAATGCGCGCAGTGTACGGAACAAGGTAGATGAGCTTGTGGCCCAGATTGTGACTGGCAGGTATGATGTGGTAGGCATCACAGAGACATGGTTGCAGGGGGTTCAGGACTGGCATTTAAACATCCAGGGATTCACAACCTATCGAAAAGACAGAGAGGTGGGCAGAGGGGGCGGGGTTGCCTTGTTAATTAGGAATGAAATTAAATCAATAGCACTAAACAACATAGGGTCAGATGATGTGGAGTCTGTGTGGGTAGAGTTGAGGAACCACAAAGGCAAAAAAATCATAATGGGAGTTATGTATAGGCCTCCTAACAGTGGTCAGGATCGGGGGCACAAAATGCACCACGAAATAGAAAGTGCATGTCAGAAAGGCAAGGTCACAGTGATCATGGGGGACTTCAATATGCAGGTGGACTGGGTAAATAATGCTGCCAGTGGACCCAAGGAAAGGGAATTCATTGAATGCTTACAGGAGGGCTTTTTGGAACAGCTTGTGATGGAGCCCACGAGGGAACAGGCCATTCTGGACTTAGTGTTATGTAATGAGCCAGACTTGATTAAAGGTCTTAAAGTAAAGGAGCACTTAGGAGGCAGTGATCATAATATGGTCGAATTCAATCTCCAATTTGAAAGAAAGAAGGTAGAATCAGATGTAAAGGTGTTACAGTTAAGTAAAGGTAACTACAGGGGCATGAGGGAGGAACTGACGAAAATCGACTGGGAGCAGAGCCTAGTGGGAAAGACAGTAGAACAGCAATGGCAGGAGTTTCTGGGAGTAATTGAGGACACAGTACAGAGGTTCATCCCAAAGAAAAGAAAGGTTATCAGAGGGGGGATTAGGCAGCCATAGCTGACAAAGGAA
This sequence comes from Scyliorhinus torazame, assembly GCF_047496885.1. NCBI lineage: Eukaryota > Metazoa > Chordata > Chondrichthyes > Carcharhiniformes > Scyliorhinidae > Scyliorhinus > Scyliorhinus torazame. The sequence continues at coordinate 279,492,487 of NC_092709.1, read as the reverse complement.
GTTAGGGAATGCATCAAAGCAAAAGAGAAAGCCTATAATGTGGCAAAGAGTAGTGGGAAGTCAGAAGATTGGGAAGACTACAAAAACAAACAGAGGATAACAAAGAGAGAAATAAGGAAAGAGAGGGTCAAATTTGAAGGTAGGCTAGCCAGTAACATTAGGAATGATAGTAAAAGTTTCTTTAAATACATTAAAAACAAACGGGAGGCAAAAGTTGACATTGGGCCGCTCCAAAATGACGCTGGTAATTTTGTGATGGGAGACAAGGAAATAGCTGAGGAACTGAATAAGTACTTTGCGTCAGTCTTCACAGTAGAAGACATGAGTAATATCCCAACAATTCCGGAGAGTCAGGGGGCAGAGTTGAATATGGTAGCCATCACAAAGGAGAAAGTGCTAGAGAAACTAAGAGGTCTAAAAATTGATAAATCCCCGGGCCCAGATGGGCTACATCCTAGAGTTCTAAAGGAGATAGCTGAATAAGTAGTGGAGGCGTTAGTTATGATCTTTCAAAAGTCACTTGAGTCAGGGAAAGTCCCAGAGGATTGGAAAATCGCTGTTGTAACCCCCCTGTTCAAGAATGGAACAAGGAAAAAGATGGAAAATTATAGGCCAATTAGCCTAACCTCGGTTGTTGGCAAGATTCTAGAATCCATTGTTAAGGATGAGATTTTGACTTCCGGGTGCGGCGATGACCAGCTGAGTCGCACGTTTCGGCAGCTCCCTGTGAAACGGACTTTTGGGCTCTTGATAGGAGCCCCAACGGCAATTTTGACGGCTAAAAACACTGTGCGGCAAACCAGAAGGGAATCCCCCCTGGATACGGATGGAAAAAGGAGGAGAGAGTGGCCAGATTGCAGTGGATCCTTTAGAACAGCGGCAAGGAAGGCAAGCAAAAACCAAGATGGCGTCGGAAGGTGGCAGTTTAACATGGGGCCCTGAACAACAAGAGTTCTTGAAATGCTGTGTGGAAGAGATCAAAAAGGAAATGAAGAAAGAGCTGTTGGCCCCGATACTACAGGCGATCGAAGGGCTAAAGGAGGAACAAAAGACCCAGGAGCGGGAGCTTCGGGTCGTGAAGGCAAAGGCAGCCGAGAATGAGGACGACATACAGGGCCTGGTGGTGAAGGCGGAGACGCAGGAGGCACATCAGAAACGATGTGTGGAAAGGTTGGAGGCACTGGAAAACAACGCAAGGAGGAACAACCTGAGGATTCTTTGTCTTCCTGAAGGTGTGGAGGGAGCGGACGTCGGGGCATATGTGAGCATGATGCTGCACTCGTTAATGGGAGCGGAGGCCCCGGCGGGTCCGTTGAAAGTGGAGGGAGCATACCGAGTGATGGCGCGAGGACCGAGAGCAGCAGAAATTCCCAGAGCCATAGTGGTGAGATTCCTCCGTTTTAAGGATAGAGAAATGGTCCTTAGATGGGCGAAGAAAACTCGGAGCAGTAAATGGGAGAACGCGGTGATCCGCGTTTATCAAGACTGGAGTGCGGAGGTGGCGAGAAGGAGGGCGAGCTTTAATCGGGCCAAGGCGGTGCTTCATAAAAAGAAGATAAAATTTGGAATGCTGCAACTGGCAAGACTGTGGGTCACATATCGAGGGAGGCACCACTACTTTGAGACGGCGGATGAAGCGTGGACTTTTATTGTGGAAGAAAAACTGGAATGTATGGGTTATTAAAAAGAACGTTCGAACAAAGTGGTGGGGCGAATGTGAGGGGCAAAGAGGGGTTTTATGTACTAATCCTGCGATGTGGTAACTTTTCTCTCTCCCACAGGTGGTGACGGGGGGAGGAGGGGAGGTGGAGGAGATGGGGCGTTGGCCATTGGGGGCGGGGCCAAGGGAGAAGCGCGGGCTTGGTTCCCGCGCTATGATAATCATGGCGGGAAAAGAGAAGCAGGAAGGAGGGGGTCGCACGGTGCGAGCCGAGGTCACGGGGGGAAGCGGAGGTCAGCCAGAGTTTGCTGACTTCTGGGAGCAACATGGGGGGAGTAATTACGCTAGCGGGGGATCTAGCGGGGGGGGGGTGGGAGGGGGGAATTACTGGGTTGCTGCTGCTGGGGAGAGTGGGGAGCTGGTATGGGAGAGGATGGGCGGGGGGGCACCGCCTGGGGGAGATACAGCTGCGTGGGAACCGGGTGAGGAGCTGGATAAAAGTGATGGCTAATCGACAAGGGGGGGGGGGGTAGGAAGCCCCCCAACTCGGCTGATCACGTGGAACGTGAGAGGGCTGAACGGGCCGATAAAGAGGGCACGGGTACTCGCACACCTTAAGAAACTTAAGGCAGATGTGGTTATGTTACAGGAAACGCACCTGAAACTGATAGACCAGGTTAGGCTACGCAAAGGATGGGTGGGGCAGGTGTTCCATTCGGGGCTAGATGCGAAAAACAGGGGGGTGGCTATATTAGTGGGGAAGCGGGTAATGTTCGAGGCAAAGACTATAGTGGCGGATAACGGGGGCAGATACGTGATGGTGAGTGGCAAACTACAGGGGGAGACGGTGGTTTTGGTAAACGTATATGCCCCGAACTGGGATGATGCCAATTTTATGAGGCGGATGCTAGGACGCATTCCGGACCTAGAGATGGGAAAGCTGATAATGGGGGGAGATTTTAATACGGTGTTGGAACCAGAGCTGGATAGATCGAAGTCCAGGACTGGAAGGAGGCCGGCAGCAGCCAAGGTACTTAAAGATTTTATGGAGCAGATGGGAGGTGTAGACCCGTGGAGATTTAGCAGACCTAGGAGTAAGGAGTTCTTGTTTTTCTCCTATGTCCATAAAGTCTACTCGCGAATAGACTTTTTTGTGCTGGGTAGGGCATTGATCCCGAAGGTGAGGGGAACGGAGTATACGGCTATAGCCATTTCGGATCACGCTCCACACTGGGTGGACTTGGAGATAGGGGAGGAAACAGGAGGGTGCCCACCCTGGAGAATGGACATGGGACTAATGGCAGATGAGGGGGTGTGTCTAAGGGTGAGGGGGTGCATTGAAAAGTACTTGGAACTCAATGATAATGGGGTGGTCCAGGGGGGAGTGGTCTGGGAGGCGTTGAAGGCGGTGGTTAGAGGGGAGCTGATATCAATAAGGGCACATAAAGGGAAGCAGGAGAGTAAGGAACGGGAGCGGTTGCTGCAAGAACTTTTGAGGGTGGACAGACAATATGCGGAAGCACCGGAGGAGGGACTGTACAGGGAAAGGCAAAGGCTACATGTAGAATTTGACTTGCTGACTACAGGCACTGCAGAGGCACAATGGAGGAAGGCACAGGGTGTACAGTACGAATATGGGGAGAAGGCGAGCAGGTTGCTGGCACACCAATTGAGGAAAAGGGGAGCAGCGAGGGAAATAGGGGGAGTGAGGGATGAGGAAGGAGAGATGGAGCGGGGAGCGGAGAGAGTGAATGGAGTGTTCAAGACATTTTATAAAAAATTATATGAAGCTCAACCCCCGGATGGGAGGGAGAGAATGATGGGCTTCTTGGATCGGCTGGAATTTCCCAAGGTGGAAGAGCAGGAAAGGGTGGGACTGGGAGCACAGATCGAGGTAGAAGAAGTGGTGAAAGGAATTAGGAGCATGCAGGCGGGAAAGGCCCCGGGACCGGATGGATTCCCAGTCGAATTCTATAGAAAACATGTGGACTTGCTCGCCCCGGTACTGACAAGGACCTTTAATGAGGCAAAGGAAAGGGGACAACTGCCCCCGACTATGTCAGAAGCAACGATATCGCTTCTCTTAAAGAAGGAAAAGGACCCGCTACAATGCGGGTCCTATAGACCTATTTCCCTCCTAAATGTAGATGCCAAGGTCCTGGCCAAGGTAATGGCAATGAGAATAGAGGAATGTGTCCCGGGGGTGGTCCACGAGGACCAAACTGGGTTTGTGAAGGGGAGACAGCTGAACACGAATATACGGAGGTTGTTAGGGGTAATGATGATGGCCCCACCAGAGGGAGAAACGGAGATAGTAGTGGCGATGGATGCCGAGAAAGCATTTGATAGAGTGGAGTGGGATTATTTGTGGGAGGTGTTGAGGAGATTTGGTTTTGGAGAGGGGTATGTTAGATGGGTGCAGCTGTTGTATAGGGCCCCAGTGGCGAGCGTGGTCACGAATGGACGGGGATCTGCATATTTTCGGCTCCATAGAGGGACAAGGCAGGGATGCCCTCTGTCCCCATTATTGTTTGCACTGGCGATTGAGCCCCTGGCGATAGCGTTGAGGGGTTCCAAGAAGTGGAGGGGAGTACTTAGGGGAGGAGAAGAACACCGGGTATCTTTGTATGCGGACGATTTGCTACTATACGTGGCGGACCCGGCGGAGGGGATGCCAGAAATAATGCGGATACTTGGGGAGTTTGGGGATTTTTCAGGGTATAAATTGAACATGGGGAAAAGTGAGTTGTTTGTGGTGCATCCAGGGGAGCAGAGTAGAGAAATAGAGGACCTACCGTTGAGGAAGGTAACAAGGGACTTTCGTTACCTGGGGATCCAGATAGCTAAGAATTGGGGCACATTGCATAGGTTAAATTTAACGCGGTTGGTGGAACAGATGGAGGAGGATTTCAAGAGATGGGATATGGTATCCCTGTCACTGGCAGGGAGGGTGCAGGCGGTTAAGATGGTGGTCCTCCCGAGATTCCTCTTTGTGTTTCAGTGCCTCCCGGTGGTGATCACGAAGGCCTTTTTTAAAAGGATTGAAAAGAGCATCATGGGTTTTGTGTGGGCCGGGAAGACCCCGAGAGTGAGGAAGGGATTCTTACAGCGTAGCAGGGATAGGGGGGGGCTGGCACTACCGAGCCTAAGTGAGTATTATTGGGCCGCTAATATTTCAATGGTGAGTAAGTGGATGGGAGAGGAGGAGGGAGCGGCGTGGAAGAGATTAGAGAGGGCGTCCTGTAGGGGGACTAGCCTACAGGCTATGGTGACAGCCCCATTGCCGTTCTCACCGAGGAACTACACCACAAGCCCGGTGGTGGTGGCTACTCTGAAGATATGGGGACAGTGGAGACGGCATAGGGGAAAGACTGGAGCCTTGGGGGGGTCCCCGATAAGAAACAATCATAGGTTTGCCCCGGGGGGAATGGATGGGGGATATGGAATGTGGCAAAGAGCAGGAATAACGCAACTGAAAGATATGTTTGTGGATGGGAAGTTCGCGAGTCTGGGAGCGCTGACCGAGAAATATGGGTTGCCCCAAGGGAATGCATTCAGGTATATGCAACTGAGGGCTTTTGCGAGGCAACAGGTGAGGGAATTCCCGCAGCTCCCGACACAAGAGGTGCAGGACAGAATGATCTCAAAGCCATGGGTGGGGGATGGTAAGGTGTCAGATATATATAGGGAAATGAGGGACGAAGGGGAGACTATGGTAGATGAACTAAAAGGGAAATGGGAAGAAGAGCTGGGGGAGGAGATCGAGGAGGGGCTGTGGGCAGATGCCCTAAGCAGGGTAAACTCGTCGTCCTCGTGTGCCAGGCTAAGCCTGATTCAGTTTAAGGTATAACACAGGGCACATAGGACTGGAGCACGGCTCAGTAAATTTTTTGGGGTGGAGGATAGGTGTGCGAGGTGCTCGAGAAGCCCAGCGAATCATACCCATATGTTTTGGTCATGCCCGGCACTACAGAAGTTTTGGATGGGGGTGACAAAGGTGCTTTCAAAAGTAGTAGGAGTCCGGGTTGAACCAAGCTGGTGGTTGGCTATATTTGGGGTTGCACAAGAGCCGGGAGTGCAGGAGGCGAGAGAGGCCGATGTTTTGGCCTTTGCGTCCCTAGTAGCCCGGCGCAGGATATTGCTAATGTGGAAAGAAGCCAAGCTCCCGGGGGTGGAGACCTGGATAAATGACATGGCGGGGTTTATAAAGCTAGAGCGGATTAAGTTCGTCCTAAGGGGGTCGGCTCAAGGGTTCACCAGGCAGTGGCAACCGTTCGTCGAATACCTCGCAGAAAGATAGACGGAATGGGAAAAAGAAGGCAGCAGCAGCAGCCCAAGATCGGGGGGGGGGGGGGGGGGGGGGGGCGGGGAGGAGGAACCAGAAGGACTCTCAGGGTTGTTAATATATACTGTATAGTATGTATAGGTCGTTGCTACAGATAATTATATATTGGACTGTTAAATTATATTTTTGGAGAGTGTTACCTGTGACAAGGCAGTTGCCAATTAGGGCTAGTTTTCATTTTTGTTATTTATTATTTATTCATTTTTTTGTTTTTTTTGTTTATAAAATAGGTCATTGTTATTTGTGTTGTTATAATATTGTGTAAAGGATGCACAATGTACTGTGTTGGTTGACCAAAAATTTTCAATAAAATATTTAATTAAAAAAAAAGGATGAGATTTCTAAATTCTTGGAAGTGCAGTGTCGGATTAGGACAAGTCAGCATGGATTTAGTATGGGGAGGTCGTGCCTGACAAACCTGTTAGAGTTCTTTGAAGAGATAACAAATAGGTTAGACCAAGGAGAGCCAATGGATGTTATCTATCTTGACTTCCAAAAAGCCTTTGATAAGGTGCCTCACGGGAGACTGCTGAGTAAAATAAAGGCCCATGGTATTCGAGGCAAGGTACTAACATGGATTGACGATTGGCTGTCAGTCAGAAGGCAGAGAGTTGGGATAAAAGGTTCTTTTCCGGAATGGCAACCGGTGACGAGTGGTGTCCCGCAGGGTTCAGTGTTGGGGCCACAGCTGTTCTCTTTATATATTAACGATCTAGATGACGGGACTGGGGGCATTCTGGCTAAGTTTGCCGATGATACAAAGATAGGTGGAGGGGCAGGTAGTATGGAGGAGGTGGGGAGGCTGCAGAAAGATTTAGTTTAGGAGAGTGTACTTCTGAAGCTTTATAAAGCATTAGTTAGGCCCCATTTAGAATACTGTGAGCAATTTTGGGCCCCACACCTCAGGAAGGACATACTGACACTGGAGCGGGTCCAGCGGAGATTCACACGGATGATCCCAGGAATGGTAGGCCTAACATACAATGAACGTCTGATGATCCTGGGATTATATTCATTGGAGTTTAGGAGGTTGAGGGGAGATCTAATAGAAACTTACAAGATAATGAATGGCTTAGATAGGGTGGATGTAGGGAAGTTGTTTCCATTAGCAGGGGAGACTAGGACCCGGGGGCACAGCATTAGAATAAAAGGGAGTCACTTTAGAACAGAGATGAGAAATTTCTTCAGCCAGAGAGTGGTGGGTCTGTGGAATTCATTGCCACAGAGGGCGGTGGAGGCCGTGACGTTGAGTGTCTTTAAGACAAAAGTTGATAAATTCTTGATTTCTCAAGGAATTAAGGGCTATGGAGAGAGTAAATGGAGTTGAAATCAGCCATGATTGAATGGTGGAGTGGACTCGATGGGCCGAATTGCCTTACTTCCACTCCTATGTCTTATGGTCTTAGGAACCAGCAACACAGGAAAAAGTATAATAGAGATCTTGCAAAGAACGTTTGAGGAATGATATTCTAGCTTGAAGGACAAGACCCCAAGGATGGTACTTATGGGGTCATGCACTGGGAGAATTGAGGGTGAAAATCTTAGATACATAGTGAGGCAGATGGAATCTGAGGAAGGAGAAATTCTAAGAACACAGGTCAAGTTATTCAGATGTAACGTATTTACTAAATTGGTGGTGTGAATCAGCGCCTCCGTTGCATCCGGCGGGTATCCGGGCATAACAGGTGAATCGCGTGATAGCCTGAAATTGGGATCCCTGTTGGTTCGGTCGCAAATAATCTGACTCGCTCTGCCCAGCACGATCTGGATATCACTGGGCGAGATCCAGATCTACATATTTAAATGAGCCAGTGGATCATTTAAATAGCTGGACGTCGAGTTCATCCGGCACCAGGGACTCAACAGTTGTACCAGTGTTATCAAGAGAGGCTAAGTGAGACAGCAGGATAACATTTACTTTGCAGGATTGAGGGGAAAGAAAAAGAAACCAATCTTGTCATCCTGTTAAAATGTTTCAAAAGTTCAGGTTGCTGCTGTTAATGGTTTTTAAATGCAACAAAAATGTGTAAAAATGCATACAGCAAGTTTTAAGTAAATTGTAATGAGTTTAAATTACAAATGAAATGATATTGACTCCAACTTATTCTCGACAATTCCTCAGCCTGTGCTTGGTTCATGTTGTGCCCACCTACAATAGTGGTTTTTATTATGTGTGTCTGAGTATTCTTTCATTGTGTGAAATATGTATATGGGTTCTTCATGTTTAATTAGAAGATGGAGGCATCGGAACGTTATGATGTATCATGTGATGAGCTGTTGCTGCAGTTTCACAGTTTAACCCATTTATTTACTCCTAAAAGGAGCAGCATGTCCCTGAATTGGGACTTATACCAGAACCTTGCGACTTCGATGTAAGAGGACCAACCACAGTTCATGATGAGGAACATTGCAATGCACCTTTAGAGTTTATGGGCAGGATCTAACGGCCACGTCGTGCCAGACTCGCAATGCGACATGGCTGGTAAATCTTGAGAGAAGCCTCTTGTGATATTTACCAGGATCACCACGCCTCGCGAGATCTAACAGGATCTCACGAGACATTGCAATCTGGATCCTGCCCACAACGTAAATTTGCATATTTATGTGTGCAGTTATGGTCGAACCAGCACCCGGGATTGAATCCCCTCACTGAGGAGATCCCAGCTGGCGCGCCCCCTTTAGCACTGCACTCTCCACAAATGGGGACCAGGTGGAATGGCAGTATAGGGCGGGGGAGTCTCCCAGGCGATCATAGGCCCCTGGGTGGTCAGCCTCTGGGCATGGTGACACCCTAGCACTCCTGGTCCCACCTGGGCACCTTGGTACTGGCACCCTGGCAGTGCCACCTTGGTGCCAGGCTGGCAGTGCCAAAATGACATTTTGCCCAGGTCCAGGGTGCGCTGCCCGGGTTCCGGGGAGCTGGAGGACCGCCTAACAGGTACAATGGGGGGGTTCCAGGGATCGCATTGGGGGATTGACAGAAATGACGGCCTGATCTAGTAGATAGATAGGTTCTTGATAAATAACGGATTCAAGGTTCATGGGGAGAAGGCAGGAGAATGGGAATGAGAAAATATCAGCCATGATTAAATGGCGGAGCAGACTCAATGGGCCAAGTGGCCTAATTCTGCTCCTATGTCTTATGGTCTTATGATCTTTTCCTGCACTGATGAGCAGAGCCCTTAGTACAAGAAATGAAGGCGTGCGCCCTTTGCGGGAGTCCCATTCGTATGTTGGGTCATTCAGGAGCCACCCCGTTCAAGCCGCCCACAAGGGAACTCTCTTTTCTTCATTAAATCGCACCCAATGAATAGAGCAGCAGCATCTAATGAACCTATTTGAAGGGTAGTAAATTATTAATTGGAAACTGCTGTAGATCACCAGCACAATATATGTAAGCAGAGAGAACAGTGTGAATTTTAGTCTAATAATAATGATCTTTATTGTCACAGTAGGCTTACATTAACATTAAAACTGCAATGACGTTACTGTGAAAAGCTCCTAGTCGCCACATTCTGGCGCCTGCTCGGGTACACGGAGAATTCAGAATGTCCAAATTACCTAACAGCATGTCTTGTGGGAGGAAACCGGAGCACCCATAGGAAACCCACGCAGACACGGGGAGAACGTGCAGACTCCACACAGACAGTGACCCAAGCTGGGAATCGAACCTGGGACCCTGAAGCTGTGAAGCAACAGTGCTACCCACTGTGCTACCGTGCTGCCCATGTTAGTGTCACAAGTAGGCTTACATTAACATTGCAATGAAGTTACTGTGAAAATCCCCTAGTCGCCACACTACAGTGCCTGTCCAGGTACACAGGGAGAATTCAGAATGCCCAATACACCGAACAAGCAAATAGTGACTGAAGCCAGGAATTGAAACTGGGACCCCAGCGCTCTAAAGCAACAGTGCTAACCACTGCGCTACTGTGCCGTCGTATAAATATAAAAGTAGATATCCCAGTTCCACAAGCCATATTGGATTAAAACTGTTTCTCCAGAGATGCTGCCAGACCAGCTGAACTTTTACAGCACTTTGTTTTCATTTCAGATCTCCAGTATCTGCGGTATTTTATTTTTATAAACATAGACGTTATAATACACATGTACAGGGACTTGGTGAGATCACATCTGGAATACTATGCATAGATTTGGTCTCCTTATTTGAAAAACAATACAATTGTGTTAGAAGCAGTTTGGAAATGATTCACCTCTAATTTCCAAGAAGAAGGCTTGTCTTCTGAAAGGTTGAACATGCTGGGCCTCTAACTGGAGAGGAACTGATGTGGCAGATACCCAGATATATTTTCTCTTGTTGGAAAGACTAGAACTGGCGGATGCAATTTAAGAATCAGAAGTTTCCCATTTGTGACGAATATGAGTAGAATGTTGTTTCTCTGAGGATTGTTGGTCTGTGAAAGCTGGTTCAGTGAATTAATTTAAGGTTGTGTTAGATAGATTTTTGTCAGACAAGAGAGTGCAGGGAAAAAAAGGAAGGTGGAGTTTAGACCACAACCAGATCAGCCATAATCTTATCGGAGGATATAACAGGCAACCGAGGGCTAAGTGGCCTACTCCTGCTTGTAAGTCACATGTTCCTTTGGGCGTAACCTCGAGTTAAGATTAAACAGGTAAGAATGGAACATGAAACGTACAATCCCACCGCATAGAGCAGTGTTGGAAGAGAATGGTGCTAAGTTGTAGCCAGTCTGAGGAGAGCAAGTGAGTTTACCGATGTCACAATTGATTAGGATGTTATTTGTGACTTTGGTAAGAGTTGTTTTGGTTGTGTGGTAGTGAAAAACTGGTAGGAAGGTCAAAATAGACTTCTGAGAAATAATAATAATCTTTATTGTCACAAGTAGGATTACATTAACACTGCAATGAAGTAACTGTGCCCCTAGTTGCCACATTTGGGTATACTGAGGGAAAATTCAGAATGTCCAAATTACCTAACAGCACGTCTTTCGGGACTTGTGGGAGGAAAGCGGAGCATCCAGAGGAAACACGCAGACACGGGGAGAACGTGCAAACTCCACACAGAGTGACCTGATGCACTATCAATTACGACAGGACGAGAGTAGAGAGTAATCGAGGCTTTATTATACAGAGACAGGTGCTTTACCGTAATACCCTCATTTGCAGTGCAGTATATACAATATAATACAACAGTGGTGACTACCACATTCACCCCCTGTTAAAAATGAGTCCAGCGGGGGTGGTGGAAAACTATTTACATACAGGTTGTCATTAAAATTTCAGAGAAGGTTACAAATTTACACGGTCGGGCGCCTTGATCCGTCGTTGAGAACGCCGCAGTGCTGGTGGCGAGTCAGACGTCGGCTCGGTCGTCGGTGACTCCGGGACCGTGTCAACATCCTCTTCATCCCCGGGTGGGACCAAGGGGAGGACGGATTGTCCTGGAGCGGGGGCTGTGGTGGGGTGCGCTGGGGGAAGGGAGAGGGGCAGAGGGGGGGGGGACTCAGCTGGTGCCAGGTCCCTGTGTCTTGGCGGCCGTCGGGGTATGCTATGTAGGCGTACTGCGGGTTTGCGTGGAGTTGCTGTACCCTCTCAACCAACAGGTCCACCTTGTGGAGCCACACGTGCTTGCGGAGAAGAACGGGTCCTGGAGATGCCAGCCACGTTGGGAGCGAAACCCCGGAGGTGGACTTCCTGGGGAAGGCAAAGAGATGTTCATGGGGGGTTTCGTTAGTCGCCGTGCACAGGAGTGCCCAAATGGAGGAATCGCCGTGCACAGGAGTGCGTCGGGGAGGACCTCCTGCCAGTGGGAGGCCGAGAGATTTCTGGACCGTAGGGCCAGCTGGACGGGCTTCCAGACCGTCCCATTCTCCTGCTTTACCTGCCCGTTTCCCCGGGGGTTGTAGCTGGTCATCCTGCTCGAGTCAATGCCCCTGTTGAACAGGTACTGGCACAGCTCATCGCTCATAAATTAGGATCCCCAGTCGCTATGGACGTTAGGCGGGGAAACCGAACAGAGCGAAGATGGTGTTGAGGGCTTTGATGGTGGTAGCAGACGTCATATCGGGGCATGGGATGGCGAAGGGGAATCTGGAATATTCGACGACCACATTGAGAAAATAAGTGTTGCGGTCGGTGGAGGAGAGGGGCCCTTTGAAGTCCACGCTGAGGCATTCAAAGGGGTGGGAGGCCTTCACCAGGCGCGCACGGTCTGGCCGGTAGAAGTGCGCTTTACACTCCGCGCAGACCTGGCAGTCTCTGGTGACAGCCCTGACTTCCTCGATGGCGTAGGGCAGATTGCGGCCCTTAATGAAGTAATAAAAGCGGGTGACAGAGATCATTGTGCAGGGTCCAGAGTCAGTCCACTTGTGCGCTGGCACATGTGCCTCGGGACAGGGCATTGGGGGGCTCGTTGAGCTTACCGGGGTAATACAAAATCTCGTAATTAAAGGTGGAGAGCTCAATCCTCCACCGCAAGATCTTATCATTTTTGATCTTACCCCGCTGTGCGTTGTTAAACATGAAGGCAACCGACCGTTGGTCTGTGAAGAGAGTGAATCTCCTGCCGGCCAGGTAATGCCTCCAGTGCCACACAGCCTCAACGATAGCTTAGGCCTCCTTTTTGACGGAGGAGTGCCGAATTTCGGAGGCATGGAGTGTGCGGAAAAAGAATGCCAAGGGCCTGCCTGTAACGGCCAGAGCGACATCTGATGCATCGCCTTCGACTTGGAAGGGGAGCGACTCGTCGACCGCGTGCATCGCGGCCTTGGCGATGTCGGCCTTGATACGGTTGAAGGCCTGGTGAGCCTCGGCCGTCAGTGGGAAACCGGTGGAGTGGATGAGTGGGCGGGCCTTGTCCGCATTGTTAGGGACCCACTGGGCGTAGTACGAAAAGAACCCCAGGCATCATTTGAGGGCTTTGGGGCAGTGGGGAAGGGGGAGATCAATGAGGGGGCACATGCGATCGGGGTTGGGCCCTAGAACTCCGTTCTGAACCACATAGCTGAGGATGGCTAATTGGTCCATGCTGAACACACACTTCTCCTTGTTGTAAGTTAGGTTGAGTAGTTTGGCTGTGTGGAGAAATTTGGAAAGGTTAGTGTCGTGGTCCTGCTGGTCGTGGCCGCAGATGTTGACGTTATCCAGGTACGGGAAAGTGGCCCGCAGTCCATACCGGTCAACTATTTGGTCCATCTCCTGTTGGAAGACCGAGATCCTGTTAGTGACGCCGAAGGGAATCCGAAGGAAATGGTAAAGGCGGCCGTCCGCTTCAAACGCGGTATACGGGCAGTCCGCCTTGAATGGGGAGCTGGTGGTAGGCAGATTTCAGGTCCACTGTCGAGACGATCCGGTACTGTGCAATTTGATTGACCATATCAGATATGCGTGGAGGGGGTATGCGTCGAGCTGCGTGTACTAATTGATGGTCTGTCTGTAGTCAAAGACCATCCTGTTTTTCTCCCCCGTTTTCACCACTACCACTTGGGCTCTCCAGGGGCTGTTGCTGGCCTAGATGATACCTTCCCGAGCAGCCGCTAGACCTCAGACCTGATGAAGATCCTGTCCTGGGCGCTGTACCGTCTGCTCCTAGTAGCGACGGGTTTGCAATCCGGGGTGAGGTTTGCAAACAGAGAAGGCAGGTCGACCTTAAGGGTCGTGAGGCCGCATACAGTAAGGGGTGGTAGGGGCCCGCCAAATTTCAGTTAGGCTCTGGAGGTTGCACTGGAAGTCCAGGCCGAGTAGCAAGGCAGCGCAGAGGTTGGGGAGGTCGTAGAGCCGGAAGCCGCTGAACTCTACGCCCTGGATGGTGAGGGTGGCGATGCAGTACCCCTGGATCGCCATGGAGGTGCTGGTGGATATAGGTCGACCCTATACCCGTAATGAACGCGTCTCTCATTAGCAGGTTAGAATGTTCAGCGTCCGAAACAGCCTGGCAATCACAGTCTCTCACCAGGACGAGCAGGGCACGCCAGAAATCTTCCACAGACTCACCGGGAAGTTGGTGCCGTGTGGACAGGAGGTGCCTGGCGTAGATCTTGTTGGTCTGCTGAGCGTAGTTCTCCTTCAGTAGCGCCAAAACCTCTGTGTAGGTAGGCGTGCCCTGGATGAGGCGAAAGACATCAGAACTCAGCGGCGTGTACAGAATCTGGAGCTTCTGTGCTTCTGGGATTGGGTCTGTCGCAGATCAGTGTATGCTTCAAAGCAAGCTAGCCAATGTGCGAAGTCCTTTTTGGCATTGCTTGAGGATGCAGCTGCAGGCGATCCGGCTTGATGCGGAGATCCATCTTTGTAAAATCTTATTGTAATAAATTGATGCACTATCAATTATGAGATGAGAGTAGGGTAATCGAGGCTTTATTACAGAGATGTGTGGCCTCCTACAGCTGCTGCCGAAATGGCTGCAGTTCGGAGAGCACACATTTATACTCTGCCTACTGGGCAGAGCCAGCAGGCAGGGATTAACCCCCGTACCTGTAGTAGAGGCATTACTGTAATACCCTTGTATGCAGTGCAGTATATACATAGAACATAGAACAATACAGCGCAGTACAGGCCCTTCGGCCCACGATGTTGCACCGAAACAAAAGCCATCTAACCTACACTATGCCATTATCATCCATATGTTTATCCAATAAACTTTTAAATGCCCTCAATGTTGGCGAGTTCACTACTGTAGCAGGTAGGGCATTCCACGGCCTCACTACTCTTTGCGTAAAGAACCTACCTCTGACCTCTGTCCTATATCTATTACCCCTCAGTTTAAAGTTATGTCCCCTCGTGCCAGCCATATCCATCCGCGGGAGAAGGCTCTCACTGTCCACCCTATCCAACCCCCTGATCATTTTGTATGCCTCTATTAAGTCTCCTCTTAACCTTCTTCTCTCCAACGAAAACAACCTCAAGTCCGTCAGCCTTTCCTCATAAGATTTTCCCTCCATACCAGGCAACATCCTGGTAAATCTCCTCTGCACCCGCTCCAAAGCCTCCACGTCCTTCCTATAATGCGGTGACCAGAACTGTACGCAATACTCCAAATGCGGCCGGACCAGAGTTCTGTACAGCTGCAACATGACCTCCCGACTCCGGAACTCAATCCCTCTACCAATAAAGGCCAACACTCCATAGGCCTTCTTCACAACCCTATCAACCTGGGTGGCAACTTTCAGGGATCTATGTACATGGACACCTAGATCCCTCTGCTCAGCCACACTTTCAAGAACTTTACCATTAGCCAAATATTCCGCATTCCTGTTATTCCTTCCAAAGTGAATCACCTCACACTTCTCTACATTAAACTCCATTTGCCACCTCTCAGCCCAGCTCTGCAGCTTATCTATATCCCTCTGTAACCTGCTACATCCTTCCACACTATCGACAACACCACCGACTTTAGTATCGTCTGCAAATTTACTCACCCACCCTTCTGCGCCTTCCTCTAGGTCATTGATAAAAATGACAAACAGCAACGGCCCCAGAACAGATCCTTGTGGTACTCCACTTGTGACTGTACTCCATTCTGAACATTTCCCATCAACCACCACCCTCTGTCTTCTTTCAGCTAGCCAATTTCTGATCCACATCTCTAAATCACCCTCAATCCCCAGCCTCCGTATTTTTTGCAATAGCCTACCGTGGGGAACCTTATCAAACGCTTTGCTGAAATCCATATACACCACATCAACTGCTCTACCCTCGTCTACCTGTTCAGTCACCTTCTCAAAGAACTCAATAAGGTTTGTGAGGCATGACCTACCCTTCACAAAGCCATGCTGACTATCCCTGATCATATTATTCCTATCTAGATGATTATAAATCTTGTCCCTTATAATCCCCTCCAAGACTTTACCCACTACAGACGTGAGGCTCACCGGCCTATAGTTGCCGGGGTTGTCTCTGCTCCCCTTTTTGAACAAAGGGACCACATTTGCTGTCCTCCAGTCCTTTGGCACTATTCCTGTAGCCAATGATGACATAAAAATCAAAGCCAAAGGTCCAGCAATCTCTTCCCTGGCCTCCCATAGAATCCTAGGATAAATCCCATCAGGTCCCGGGGACTTATCTATTTTCAGCCTGTCCAGAATTGCCAACACCTCTTCCCTACGTACCTCAATGCCATCTATTCTATTAGCCTGGGGCTCAGCATTCTCCTCCACAACATTATCTTTTTCCTGAGTGAATACTGACGAAAAATATTCATTTAGTATCTCGCCTATCTCTTCAGACTCCACACACAATTTCCCATCCCTGTCCTTGACTGGTCCTACTCTTTCCCTAGTCATTCGCTTATTCCTGACATACCTATAGAAAGCTTTTGGGTTTTCCTTGATCCTTCCTGCCAAATACTTCTCATGTCCCCTCCTTGCTCGTCTTAGCTCTCTCTTTAGATCCTTCCTCGCTACCTTGTAACTATCCATCGCCCCAACCGAAACTTCACACTTCATCTTCACATAGGCCTTCTTCTTCCTCTTAACAAGAGATTCCACTTCCCTGGTAAACCACGGTTCCCTCGCTCGACGCCTTCCTCCCTGTCTGACCGGTACATACTTATCAAGAACACGCAGTAGCTGATCCTTGAACAAGCCCCACTTATCCAGTGTGCCCAACACTTGCAGCCTACTTCTCCACCTTATCCCCCCCAAGTCACGTCTAATGGCATCATAATTGTACGAATATAATTTCATAGAATTTACAGTGCAGGAGGCCATTCGGCCCATCGAGTCTGCACCGGCTCTTGGAAAGAGAACCCTATCCAAGGTCCATACCTCCACCCTATCCCCATAACCCAGTAACCGCACCCAACACTAAGGGCAATTTTGGACACTAAGGGCAATTTATCACGGCCAATCCACCTAATCGGCACATCTTTGGATTGTGGGAGGAAACCGGAGCACCCGGAGGAAACCCACGCACACACGGGGAGGATGTGCAGACTCCGCACAGCCAGTGACCCAAGCCTGAATCAAACCTGGGACCCTGGAACTGTGAAGCAACAGTGCTACCCACTGTGCTACAGTGAAGGGTGACAACATGTTCAAGGACTTTGGAGCGGAAAGGGAGGCTGGAGATGGGAGGGCAAGGGCAGTCGGTGGCATGGAGCGGGAAGCTGGAGATGGGAGGGCAAGGGCAGTAGGTGGCATGGAGTTTTTTCCCCCGAGGAGACCCAGCCTCCAACTTTAAAAGCCATTGCTTAGTTGTACAGA
This sequence comes from Scyliorhinus torazame, assembly GCF_047496885.1. Lineage (NCBI taxonomy): Eukaryota > Metazoa > Chordata > Chondrichthyes > Carcharhiniformes > Scyliorhinidae > Scyliorhinus > Scyliorhinus torazame. The sequence continues at coordinate 279,475,299 of NC_092709.1, read as the reverse complement.
AGGCTGGAGCTGGCGATTGCATGTGTTTACATTGGTACAATGCACCTTCTGTCTGAGGGTGGGGTTCACGTTGACGTTGTTATCGTCGCGCGTGCGCACTGATGTCGCGTGCCGAACGGGTGGGCTCATTGCTCATTCCCGTGCAGTAGGAGAGCTGATGATTAAAGGAGGTGAATTACACCCCTACCCCAACCCCTCAGAAAGCCATGTACTTGAATGAATGGGTTTGATGTACTCTGGAGGCTCACGTGCCAAATCCAAGGTGGGGGGGGGGGGGGGAGAGAGGGAGCTGTTTACCGGTCATCGACGTGACCGTTCACCAATCGGCGGGGAGAAGGGGCGGGACACCGGTGGCCGCGCAGGCGCGAGGCGGAGGCGCTTTGATTGTCAGTGGAGTCGACCAATCGGATCGCGAGGGGCGGGAGGACGGCCGCCAATCAGGGCGGAGTGGGGGCGGAGCCGAACCGGGCCCCCGGTAGGAGAGAAGGAGCAGTGGAGCTGAGGCGGAGAGCAGAAACAGTGGAGCTGAGGAGGAGAGATCCGGTTGTCAGGTAGGTGATGGATAGTGTCACTCGGGGCCTAAACCCCCCCGCCCATGATGCGACATTCTGCCGACTCTCTGTGGTCACTGGAGGATGTTGGGCTGGGTCACAGCTGGGATGCCGATGTGATGGGGGCCTCTGGATGATTAATTCGCGCAAGTACCCAAAGCTTTTATAGACATTTACACATTGAACGGGGGAGGGCTCTGATTGCATTCGGGGCCATTGTCCATCCACTATGGTCGTGTCAGTTTGGGAGAAATAGGAATTTAATTCCCAACCAACTCGGATGTGTCTTTGTCATGTCTTTGATTACATCACAGCCGGGATCTTTGGTTTGTTCACAGATCCATTTATAATACCGTATGTGATTATTAACACGTGTGTACATCTATGTATATATACATACACGTTTTCAGATTGCCATAAGTTTGAAAAAAATTCTATTCATTTATTCTTTCTATTCATTTATTCGTGGCATGTGGGTCTCGTACTTATTGTCCATCTCGAAATTGCCCTTTTTCTGAAAAAAATTAAGATTTTGTAAATTTTATAGATAATGCAACAGATTTTCAAAATACAAATGGTACAGAACAAATATTTCTGCAAACGTAAAAACAGGATAGAACTATGCCTCTTTTTCCAGACTGGATCAGTCAGAGAATGGGGGAGGGGGGGGAAGGAGAAGGCAATATAAAAATAATAGGATAACATATCTATATATATATATATATATATATATATATATATATATATATATATACACACACACCCAAACATACCAAAAAAAAAAAGTAACAATAAAAAATAAAATAGAATTACTAGTCGGGTATTGTGTATTGTGCACCAGCTCAGCAGCAGCAACTCTGTACAACTGGCAAAATAATTTACAACACATAAGTAGGCGATTGTTTGTAGGGGGAGGGAGGGGGGTGGAGACTGGGGAGGTAAATATACATTTTGGGTTTGGGGAAAAAAATTACAGTGGGCAATACTCAAATGGGTTTGGTATTGGTGTTGTCACTTGCTTCTCCCGGACAGATCTCGCTGCTGTTGTCGTCTCGTGCTCACCTCCGCTTCAACCGTTCCTCCTGTCTTTCGCCTATGTTCTCCTTGTTCTCTGTTCCTGGAGATGCCATGTTTGTTATCGTATCCCGTGCCCTCCTTCCGGTTGTCATTTCCCTGCCCGCCCCCCCCCCCCCCACCCACACACACACACACACACACACACACAACCTCCCTGGTTCTCCTCTCTTGTTCCCGGTCCCTTCCCTCTTTCTCTCCCCCCCCCCCCCCCCGCCCTCCTGTGGTTCGCCGTTCTTTCCTCTTGGGTTTAGCTGTTCCACCCCCTCTCCCAGTCTATCTCTCCCTCTCATGCTTTGGCTACTTTCCCCTGATTCTTGGCTACCTGGCTATTCTTCTGCTTGTTCGTTGGCCACAAACAGGTCCTGGAACAATTGGGTTCTGTGGAAGCCGTTGTCTGACCCTCGGATGGCGAATTTGATTTTCTCCATTTGGAGAGATTCCGAGAGGTCGGACAGCCAGTCTGCCGCTTTGGGTGGTGCTTGCTGACCACCAGCCGAACAGGTTTCTACGGCGGGCAATCAGGAAGGCAAGGGCGTCTGCCTTAATCCCCAGGAATAGATCTGACTGGTCTGAAACCCCGAAGACCGTCACTTTCGGGTATGGCTCCACTCTCATCCCCACCTCTTTGGACATTGCCTCGAAGAAGGCTGTCCAGTACCCCGCAAGCCTTCTGCACTGTAAATTCTATGAAAGACCAGAACATATGGGCATGGTTGGCCGGGCCTCCTTGACACCATTCACATCTATCCTCCACCTCCGGGAAGAACCTACTCATACGGATTCTTGTTAAGTTGGCTCTATGTACCACTTTTAGCTGCGTCAGGTTGAGCCTTGTGCACGTGGAGGTGGTGTTGACCCTGTGCAGTGCTTCGTTCCAGAGTCCCCACCCTATTTCAATCCCCAGGTCCTCCTCCCATTTCCTTCTTGTTGCGTCCAGTATGGTGTCGGCTCTCTACTAGTCGGTCATACATGTCGCTACAGTTTCTTTTATCTAGAGGCTTGCGTCCAGTAACTCTTCCAGTAATGTCTGTCGTGGCGGTTGTGGGTACGCCCTTGACAGCCCGTAACAGCCTCCCCGAATAGGCGCCGGAATGTGGCGACTAGGGGCTTTTCACAGTAACTTCATTTGAAGACTACTTGTGACAATAAGTGATTTTCATTTCATTTCATTCATTGTCTTCTTTTGTAGGAAGTTTTGGAGTTGTAGATACCTTAGGTCGTTCCCCCTGGCTAGCTGGAATTTCTCTGTCAGTTCGTCCAGTGTTGCGATCCTGCCGTCTGTGTCTAGGTCCCTGACTGTCAGTGTCCCTCCATCCTGTCCCCATCTTTTGAAGGTGGCATCAGTCAGTGCTGCTGGTGTGAACCGCTGGTTGTTGCAGATTGGAGCTTTGTCCGACATTTTGGTCAGGCCAAATTGCTGCTGTAATTGGTTCCAGGATTGGAAGGTGGCTATCACCACCGGGCTGCTGGAATGTTTTTTGGGTGGGGATGGGAGTGCTGCCGTGGCGAGGGCCCGGAGGGAGGTCCCCATGCAGGAGGCCTCTTCCGTGCGCACCCACTCGGCTTCTGGCTCCTTGATCCATCCCCTTATTCGCTCGGCCGTCGCCGCCCAGTGCTTTGAAAAAGGCCTTGGGGATGTAAATCGGAATGGATCTAAGTAGGAAGAGGTACCTGGGCAGTACGTTCATTTTGATCATCTGGACTCTCCCCGCGAGGGAGAGTGGGAGTGTGTTCCATCTTTGCAGGTCCTATTTTACTTCCTCCGTCAGACTGGTGAGGTTCCATTTGTGGATCCCTTTCCAGTTATGGGCTATTTGGATCCCCAGGTAGCGGAATTTGTGTCGGGCTTGTTTAAACGGCAGCCCCGTTAATGCTGCCCCCCATACTTGTGGGTGTACCGGGAAGATCTCGCTTTTGCTCATGTTGAGTTTGTCACCCGAGAAGGCACCAAACTCTTTCAGGAGCGCGATGATTCCATCCATGCTGCTTTGTGGGTCTGAAATGTAGAAGAGCAGGTCATCTGCATGGAGGGAGACTCTGTGCTGTCTGCCGCCCCTTCGGATCCCCCTCCAGCTTTTTGCTGCTCTGAGCGTGATTACTAGTGGTTCGATCGCTAGAGCAAACAGCAGCGGGGACAGTGGGCATCCTTGTCTGGTGCCCCTGTGCAGCTGGAAGTTTCGGGAGTTGGTGTTGTTGGTCCCTACGCTCGTCATGGGAGCGTTGTATAGGAGCTTTACCCAGGAGGTGAACCCTGTTCCAAGCCCGAACCGCTCCAGTATCTCTGAGGTATTTCCATTCGACTTTGTCGAAGGCCTTTTCTGTGTCTAGGGAGACGATCACCTCTGGTGTTCTCTCCCCGAAGGGAGTCATTATCACGTTCAGCAGGCGCCTGATGTTCGAGGTAAGCTGTCTACCTTTGACAAAGCCCGTCTGGTCCTCTGCGACCACCTCTGCTACACAGTCGTCTAACCTTTTGGCTAGGATTTTGGCCAGCATTTGGCATCTGCATTCAGCAGTGAGATGGGTCTGTATGGCCCACATTCCGTTGGGTCTTTGTCTTTCTTAGGTATCTGCGAGATTGAGGCCTGTGCTAGCATGGGCGGCAGTGTGCCCCTAGCTAGCGAGTCTGTGAACATCTCCCGCAGGTGCGGGGCCAGTGCTGTTGCAAATTTTTTGTAGAAGTCCGTTGGGAACCTGTCTGGTCCCAGCGCCTTCCCCGCCTGCATGGAGCTAATGCTGTCCATGATCTCTCCCAGTGCTAGTGGTGCTTCCACGCTCATTGTCTGCCCTCCCCACACGACTGGAATGTCCAGTCCATCAAGGGACCGTTTCATCCCGGACTCCCCCATTGGGGGCTCTGAGGTGTCCAGCCCTGGGTAGAAGGCCTTGAAGGTTTTGTTGATCTTTTCTGTTTCTGTTTCTAATGTGCCTCTGGTATCCCTGATTTGTGTAATTTCTCTGCTGGCGGCTGGCTTTGTCTCCGTGTATAGGGTCCCACATGCCTGGCGGAGTTAGTGCACTGCTTTCCTGGTGGAGAGCAGATCAAAGTTCCTTTGTAGCTCTTTCCTCTCAGCCAGGAGCTCTACGGTCGGAGCCTCGGAGTATTTACAATCTACCTCCAGTATGGAGTCGACCAGCTGCTGCCTAGCCGCCCTTTCCTCCCTATCTCTTCGCGCTTTGAAAGCGATGATTTCCCCTCCTAGTACGGCCTTTAGCACTTCCCAGAGCGTGGAGGGTGAGACCTCCCCGTTCTGGTTGTTCTCCGTGTACTCTGCCATGGCCCGCGATATCTTTTCGTTGAAGGCCTTGTCAGCTAGTAGGGCAATGTCCAATCTCCATGTGGGGCGTTGGGCCCTGCCCGTCTCCAGCCTCATGTCCATGTAATGTGGAGCGTGGTCTGATATCACAATTGCGTAATATTTCACTTTGTCTATCCTCTGAAGCACCATTTTTCCCACCATAAAGACGTCAATTCTGGTGTATGCGTTGTGTACTGGGGAGAAGAAAGAGAACTCCTTCTCCCCTGGGTGAGCGAACCTCCAGGGGTCCACCGCTCCCATCAGTTCCATAAAGTGACTGAGTTCCCTTGCCATGATTGAGGTTTTCCCCATTTTGGGGTTTGATCTGTCTGTCGTTGGATCCTGTACACAGTTGAAGTGTCGTGTCCCCCCCCCCCCCCCCATGATTAGTCGGTGCGTCGCTATGTCAGGGATTTCTGCCATGGTCTTCTTGATGAAGCTCGTGTCGTCCCAGTTGGATGCATACACGTTAACTAGTACTACCGGTGCCCCATCCAGGGCCCCGCTGACCATGACGTACCGATGCCCTGGTCCGTAACCGTATTTGTTGCCCTAAACATCGTCCTCTTGCTGATCAGTATTGCCACCCCCTCTGGCCCTTGTCCCATAGCAGGAATGGTAGATTTGTCCCACCCAGCCCTTTCTTACCTGCAGTCGGTCCTACTCTCTCAGGTGTGTCTCTTGGAGGAAGACTGTGTCGACCCTCATATTTCTTAGGTGGGTGAGGACTCTGGATCTCTTCACTGGGCCGTTGAGTTCCCTTGCGTTCCAGGTGACTATCCTGGTGGGGGGCTTCTGTCTCCTCATTCCTGTGGGATTAACCATACTTACCTGGTGAACGCGCCCCTGCCCTTCGGGGTTTCCCTTTGTTAGGGGCTGGTCGCTGTCACTGCTCTCTCCATGCGGTCGGGTCCCTGCGCTCCGCGGAGGGTTTCCCTTTGTCCAGGGGGCACCCGACATGGTCGCCTGTGTGTCGCCACGTGGGTAGTTTCCTGCACTGTGGGGTCTCACTTCGCCCAGAGACCGTACTGGGTGGGCAGACCAAAACGCACTTCGTTCTTGTGAAGAGCTGCTTTCGCAATCTTGAATTCGGCCCGTCTCCTGACTAGGTCTGCCTCAATGTCCTATTAATTCTAATGAAGTGTCTTTCCCATTTGCAGGTTCTGTTATTCCTGGCCCAGCGCAGGATTGTTTCCCTGTCTTGGTGCCGGTGCAGCTTAGCTGTAACTGCCCTCGGGTGGTCCCCTGCCTTGGGCTTTGGGCGCAGCGACCGGTGTGCTCTGTCCATTTCTGGTGGGTTGGGGAAAGTTTTCCTCCTCACTAAGTTGCCCAGCATCTTGGCCATGTATGCTGTGGGATTTCTACCCTCGATCCCCTCTGGTAGGTCCACTCTCCTGACATTTTGCCTTCTCGAGCGGTTTTCCTGATCGTCCACTCTGCCCTTCAGGCTCCCCTGTGTTGTGCCCAGTCTCGCCACCTCCTTCTCCAGGGCCGTGATCCGGTCGCTCATGTCAGTCGCGGCTTTCTCCAACTCCTTAATGGTCGCCTCTTGGGCTTCCAGTTCCTCCTCTGCTCTGCCAGGGTGTGCTGCACCTCCGCCAGGGCCTTGGCCATTGCTGCACTGCGGCCTCTATGTCTGCCCTAGCCTCTGCCTTGTTTTCCTGCTGATGTTCCCTCAGCGCCTCGGCAAAGGCTGCCTTCCAGTTCCCCCCGGCCCAGGGGGAAAATGCTCCTGTCTGCCCAGTTCTTTCCGTTCCGCCGCTTTGTGCCCTGATTAGCTCGTCTGAACGGGCTCGCACATTGTCCCGTCTGCTTTTGGTGCCTCTTCTCCCTCTGCTTTGGCTCCCTTTTTCCCCCCCCTCCCCCCTTTTTTCTTTTCCCCTCTCTTCTCTCCTTTACCACTTTTTTTTCATAAAATTCTTTTCAAGAGAATTTGGGTTTTTTTGAAAAAAAGGTGGGGGGAAAAAAGTGAAAACATTTCTTTCTCTTTAAAAGTTTTCTTTTCAAAGTTTTGTTTCTGCAAAAAGGGAAGTTCTTTTTTCTTTTCCCTCACTCACCCAGGGTCGAGAGAGAGAGGCTTCTGGCCGGGAGTCCCTCTTTGTTAGAATATGAGAGTAAACTCGTATGAGACATTAAAAGCAGCAGAGCTTCTGCAAGTAGATAAAACGAAGAGAACTGCTGGAAGTAAATATTGGTCTTTTAGAGGCTGAGACTGGTGAATTAGTAAGAGAGCTAAGAAGAGCCAGGAGGAGACATGAGAAGTCTTTGGCAGGTAGGATCAAGGATAACCCTAAAGCTTTCTATAGATATGTCAGGAATAAAAGAATGACTAGGGTAAGAGTAGGGCCAGTCAAGGACAGTAGTGGGAAGTTGTGCTTGGAGTCCGAGGAAATAGGAGAGGTGCTAAATGAATATTTTTCGTCAGTATTCACACAGGAAAAAGACAATGTTGTCGAGGAGAATACTGAGATTCAGGCTACTAGACTAGAAGGGCTTGAGGTTCATAAGGAGGAGGTGTTAGCAATTCTGGAAAGTGTGAAAATAGGTAAGTCCCCTGGGCCGGATGGGATTTATCCTAGGATTCTCTGGGAAGCTAGGGAGGAGATTGCTGAGCCTTTGGCTTTGATCTTTAAGTCATCTTTGTCAACAGGAATAGTGCCAGAAGAGTGGAGGATAGCAAATGTTGTCCCGTTGTTCAAGAAGGGGAGTAGAGACAACCCGGTAACTATAGACCAGTGAGCCTTACTTCTGTTGTGGGTAAAATCTTGGAAAGGTTTATAAGAAATAGGGTGTATAATCATCTGGAAAGGAATAATTTGATTAGACATAGTCAACATGGTTTTGTGAAGGGTAGGTCGTGTCTCACAAACCTTATTGAGTTCTTTGAGAAGGTGACCAAACAGGTGGATGAGGGTAAAGTAGTTGATGTGGTGTATATGGATTTCAGTAAAGCGTTTGATAAGGTTCCCCACGGTAGGCTACTGCAGAAAATACGGAGGCATGGGATTCAGGGAGATTGAGCAGTTTGGTTCAGAAATTGGCTAGCTGGAAGAAGACAAAGGGTGGTGGTTGATGGGAAGTGTTCAGATTGGAGTCCAGTTACTAGTGGTGTACCACAAGGATCAGTTTTGGGGCCACTGCCGTTTGTCATTTTTATAAATGACCTGGAGGAGGGCGTAGAAGGATGGGTAAGTAAATTTGCAGATGACACTAAAGTCGGTGGAGTTGTGGACAGTGCGGAAGGATGTTACAAGTTACAGAGGGACATAGATAAGCTGCAGCGCTGGGCTGAGAGGTGGCAAATGGAGTTTAATGCAGAAACGTGTGAGGTGATTCATTTTGGAAGGAATAACAGGAAGACAGAGTACTGGGCTAATGGTAAGATTCTTGGCAGTGTGGATGAGCAGAGAGATCCCTGAAAGTTGCCACCCAGGTTGAGAGGGTTGTTAAGAAGGTGTACGGTGTGTTAGCTTTTATTGGTAGAGGGATTGAGTTTCGGAGCCATGAGGTCATGTTGCAGCTGTACAAAACTCTGGTGCGGCCGCATTTGGATTATTGCGTGCAATTCTGGTCGCCGCGTTATAGGAAGGATGTGGAAGCATTGGAAAGGGTGCAGAGGAGATTTACCAGAATGTTGCCTGGTATGGAGGGAAGATCTTATGAGGAAAGGCTGAGGGACTTGAGGCTGTTTTTGTTAAGAGAGAAGAAGGTTAAGAGGTGACTTAATTGAGGCATACAAGATGATCAGAGGATTGGATAGGGTGGACAGTGAGAGCCTTTTTCCTCGGATGGTGATGTCTAGCACGAGGGGACATAGCTTTAAATTGAGGGGAGATAGATATAAGACAGATGTCAGAGGTAGGTTTTTTACTCAGAGTAGTAAGGGCGTGGAATGCCCTGCCTGCAACAGTAGTGGACTCGCCAACACTAAGGGTATTCAAATGGTCATTGGATAGACATATGGACGATAAGGGAATAGTGTGGATGGGCTTTAGACTGGTTTCACAGGTCGGCGCAACATCGAGGGCCGAAGAGCCTGTACTGCGCTGTTATGTTCTAATAATGGAAGACAAAGAAATGGCAGAGATTTTGAACCAGTATTCCGTATGTGTCTTTTTAGTAGAAGACACACAAAAATACACAGAATCATGGAATTCCTAAATTTGTCCCATAGCCTGCACCAACTCTAAGAAAGAGCACGAGGGTGCCCCATCTTATTCCCGGAACCCCACATAATCTGCACATCCTTGTACTCTTAAGGGGCAATTTTATCGTGGCCAATTCATCTAACCTGCACATCTTTGGGAGGAAACCAGAGCACCTAGAAGAACCCACGCCGACACTGGGAGAATGTGCAAATTCTACACAGATATTCACCCAAGGCTGGAATTAAACCCGGGTCCCTGGTGCTGTGAGGCAGCGGTGCTCACCATTGAGCCACAGTGCTGCCCAAACATACCAAGCTTGGTCATGCCAAGCATTTTCAAAAATCAAGGAGAAAAAGGGAGCAAGGAATTTAAACTGCTATCACCAGATGAAAAATACTTTGAAAACCAGTGGGATGAAAAGGGAACAAATACATTGGATCTTGTAGTCTGAATCCTAGGGTCTTAAAAGAAATGACTGCAGAGATAATGCACACATTGATTGTAATCTTTCAAAATTCCCTCGATTCTGAAAAGACCCCAGCAATCACAAAACTGCAAATATAAACCCTCTATTCAAGTAAGGAGGTAGACTGAAAAAAGGAAATTATGGGTCAGTTAGCCTAACATAATAAGAAGTCTTGCAACCCCAGGTTAAAGTCCAACTGGTTTGTTTTGAATCACTAGCTTCCGAAGCACTGCTCCTTCCGCAGGTGATACAGACCACATACAAATGCAGCAAGACCTGGACCATATCAAGACTTGGGCTGATAACTGGCAAGTAACATTTGTGCCACACAAGTGCCAGACTAACCAGTTTAAATTCTTACAAACCGCAAACAAATGTTTATGTCAATATGTCAATTCTTCGAGGATGTAACTAGTCGTGTTGATGAGGAGGAGCCAGGGGATGTGGTAGATTTGACTTTCAAAAGGCTTTTGACAAAGTCCCACGCAAGAGGTTAATGTGTAAAATTAAAGTACATGGGGTTAGGGGTAGTGTATTGAGATGGATCAAAATCTGGTTGGCAGACAGGGAACAAAGAGTAGGAATTAACAGGTATTTTTCAAATTGGCAGACAGTGACTAGTGAGGTACTGCAGGGATCAGTGCTAGGACCCCAGCTATTCACAATATATATTAATGATTTAGATTAGAGAACAAAATGTAATATCTCCAAATTCGCAGATTACACCAAGTTGAGTGGGAGGGTGAGCTATGAGGAGGATGCAGAGATCCTTCAGTGTGATTTGGACAAGTTGAATGAGTGGGAAATTGAATGGCAGATGCAGTATAATTTGGATAAATGCGAGGTTAATCACTTTGGTGGCAAAAACAAGAAGGCAGAATATAATCTGAATGGCCATAAATCTAGAGAGGGGAACGTGGAACAAGACCTGGGTGTTCTCGTACACCAGTCACTGAAGGTAAACATGCAGGTGCAGCAGGCGGTAAAGAAGACAAATGGTATGTTAGCCTTCATAGCGAGATGATTCGAGTACAGGAGAAGGATGTCTTGCTGCAATTATACAGGGCCTTGGTGAGGCCACACCTGGAATATTGTGTGCAGTTTTGGTCTCCTTATCTGAAGAAGGATGTTCTTGCTGCAGAGGGAGTGCAGCGACGGTTTACCAGACTGATTCCTGCGATGGTGGGACTGACGAATGAGGAGGGATTAAATCATTTAGAATTGTATTCGCTGGACTTCAGAAGAATAAGGGGGGAATCTCATAGAAACCTATAAAATTTTAACAGGACTGGACAGGGTGGATGCAGGAAGGATGTACCTGATGGTAGGTGTGTCCAGAACCAGGGGTCACAGTCTGAGGATACAGAGTAGACCTTTTAGGACTGAGATGAGGAGAAATTTCTTCACACAGAGAGTGGCCGGCCTGTGGAATCTGTTGCCATAGGAAGTAGTTGAGGCCAAAACATTGCATGTTTTCAAGAAGTAGTTATATATAGCACTTGGGGCATAGGGGATCAAATGATATGGGGGGAAAGCAGGATTAGACTATTGAGTTGGATGATAGGCCATGGTGATAACGAATGGCAGAGCAGCCTCGAAGGGCTGAATGGTCTCCTATTTTCTATGTTTCTACAATTTTACTGAAATATTAAAATGTATTAATTTACTAAATGTATTAGAAAGCATCAGTTCAGGGAGAAAAATAGGCTGACATTTCAACTGTGATTTTTCATTTCTTTTGTTTCTTTTTCAGATACTGACTAACCTGCAAAGTATATGCAAATATTTTCCTGTTTTTATTTCCGATTCCCAGCACTGATGAAACTTCTCTTTGTATTGGACTTGCTAAATGTTGTGTGGTTAAATGTCGTAAACATGTCGAACCAGTCAAACATGGGATATACCTAGCTGAGTATATTAATAAACGGCAGGCATATCAAATCATGCATGTACATTTCCTCAATCTGTGGCATAGCTTATAATTAGTATGTCTCATTTATTAAAACTGGTGGTCAGAAGGAAGCCTCAAAGTAGGTGTTTCAGGTGGGATTGTAATGTGTAATTACAAGGTCTCACTTCAGTGGCTTCACAGCAAGGAAAAAATAATGATTTGGATCAGAGACATGGCTGTAATTTGGGCCCTCCACAGTTGACTGAGGAATACTACAAAGACCATTCTATCATGAGAGAGCTTTGGTTTGCCTTGCACCTCTCTTCGTTTCAAGGAAAGACTACATACAGCATATGATCCTTTATCACTTGCTGCCAACCATAGGGTCTATCCAATTGAGTTATCATTTCCTTCCGCTCCTGAAAGGTCTTTTACATATGTATCTGTTACTTGAGACCTAAAACTTGCATAAGCTAAGAGGACTGACTGAGGCTGGTGGTAAGAGAGGTGTTTTGCAGAAATTGGAGAGGTTTCTTATTTTTTCAAATGTAAAAATATGTTTATATGATAACTGGAATCATACAGAATAATGCTTCATACTGCTGCTTTTGTGTTGAATTTGAGGCTTTATTGAAGTCTTGTTGCTGATTTAGATTTAAAATTTAACATGTGAGTTTACATCATCAATCTGCTATGCAGTCAATTCCACACAGCACTGGCAGTTGCCACTGGCAGCATCAATTAATACCTAAATATCAGATTTTATCTGATAACCGTCCTGTGAAGTGCATTGTGACATATTACTATGTTAAAGATGCTGAAGAAATGCATTCACAATGGCAATTTGTTGTTGGTGGAAGAAAAAGATTAGTTCTACCTGACTGCTGGGATCTTCCATCGACTCCTAAGTAATCAATAAGAATTGTCAAATTCAAGCCAAATAATTTGGACATTCAGAAAGAAAAATGTAATACATATTCTAGGTAATGTAAGTTGTTACTTTGTCCAAGAACAAAGCATTTTCATCCATGTGAGACGAGAAGTTTGCAGAAAAAATGTCCTTTTCCTTGATCTCCTGTTACAAGCAAGTGGAAATACTCCGCAGGTTCATGCACCTTCCCAACGTTTTCAGATCTTGCGCTAACAGTACTGTTTATAAAAAATAAAAATAAAAATATTAAATTGTTTTATGCTCATTGTAATGTTGAGATTAACATTAACACAATCTGTTCCTTTGTGATCTAGAATGAGGAATGCTGACGTAATGTACCATGGGTGATACTCGCATTGTACGATGTTCACGTCAAAACAGTCCACAATTACAATGGCAACAGAGACAGAAAATGCACGAGCACTACTTAAAACATTCAGCACAGCATCGGTCATCTCGAGCATAGGCCTAGGAATTTTCTGCTTCTTATCAGATCAGTGTTTACAATTTTCTTTAATACAGAACAACTACTGGCTTAGGGCTCTTTCAGACAATGCAGTACATGGTGTCATTGGACTGTGGTCTTGGGCCATTGTGATTGGATTGCGAAAGAAGAGTGATTGTTATGAAGTAATTCTAGCTGGGCTTCTATCTTCTATCATTGATGTTGACCACTTTCTTGCCGCTGGATCCTTGTCTCTCCAGGTAAGAATACACTCACCAGGCTCCTATTTCTTTCTTATATGAGAACATGTATTTTACTGGACACTTGCAGCAAATTGTTTACTTTTTTTTTAGGTTTTCATCTAAAATTATATTTAAATATAATGATGCTCACTTCATCTTTTTAATGAGTTACAGTCACAGAGACACATTATAGTACTATGTTATACATGAATGTTCCTTTACTCTGGGACACTTCTCAGTTCACAGCTTTTTAGGCCTTTGATGTTTTTTCATAGTACTTGGCTGTGAAATACTTGTGCAGGCCCAGGGGACACCGATTTACGGTGATTGTTAGAAGGATTAGAGGGGGCATGAGTTAAAACCTCTTCACCCAGAAAGTAGGGGTTGAATGGAATTTGCTGGTTTGGTGGTGGAGGCAGAAACGACCAACTCATTTAAAAGATACCTGGACCTGCACTTGAAGTGCTGTAGCCTGCAAGGCTGTGGACCAGGTGCTGAAAGGTCTGATTAGAATGGGGGTGGGGGGGTAGTTTTGCTGCTATTTTGACCAGCACAGACATGATGGTCTGAATGGCCTCTTTCTGTGCTATAGATTTTCTATGGTTTTATGATTATTATTCATTCTTGGGATGTGTGCGTCCCTGACGAGGTTTGCATTTGCAGCTCATCCTGATTGACCTGTTTGGAAGGGAGTCAGATTCTTCCAGGATTTTAACCCAGTGACAGGGAAGAGAGTTTATATGTTGCTTGAACGGTGTCCCCATGCCTCTGCTGCCTTATCCTTCTAGGTGGTGGAGGTCATGGGTTTGGGAAATGCTGTTGAAGGAGCCTTGGCTGTTGCTGTGGTGCATCTTGTAGATGGTACACACTGCTGCCAACGTACACTGCTGGTGGAGAACATGAATGTTTAAAATGATGGATGAAGGGCAGCACGGTGGCGCAGTGGTAGCACCGCAGTCTCACGGCGCCGAGGTCCCAGGTTCGATCCCGGCTCTGGGTCACTGTCCGTGTGGAGTTTGCACATTCTCCCCGTGTTTGCGTGGGCTTCGCCCCCACAACCCAAAGATGTGCAAGGTAGGTGGATTGAACGTGTTAAATTGCCCCTTAATTGGAAAAAATGAATTGGGTACCCTAAAGTAAATAAATAAATAAATGATGGATGGGGTGCTGATCAAGTGGACTGCTTTGTCTTAAAGCTTCTTGAGCTTTGTTGGAACTGCACTCAAGGCAATTGGAGAGTATTCCATCACACTCCTGACTTGTGCCTCCGTGAACAGGCTTTAGGGAATCAGGAGATGAGTTACTCGTGGAAAAATTCCCAGCCTTTGCTCGTGTGGCCATAGTAATTATCTGGCTGATCCAATCAAACTTCTGGTCAATGGCAATCCCAAGGATGTGGAAATTCAGTGATGTTAATGTAATTTAATACCGAGCAAAGATGGTTAGGTTCCTTCGTGTTGGAGATTGTCATTGCGAGGCACTTCTGTGACAATAAGGTTGCTTGTCGCTTATCGGCACAAGCCAAAATGTTGTCCAGGGCTGAAGCAATATGGTGCTTGCATTCGTAGAGTTGCGAGGGGCAGCCATCAATGAACATCCCCCACATCCAACTTTACATAAAGAGGGAAGGTCATTGATGAGGTAGCTGAAGATAATTTGGCCTAGGACATTACTATGAGGAGCTCCTGCAGTGATGTCCTCCAACAACTGGAACCTGCTTCCTTTCATGCTAGGTATAATTCCAACCACTGGAGAATGTATGCTCTGTGATGAGCAAATGCCTGATCTGTGCTGAGCTGGATAACTTCATGTGATGCTGTGGTTGAGGTATTATTTTGAGGGTGGCCAAAATTGGCTGATGTCCCACCTTATTCCACTGGAGGTTTTACATGTATGGATGTTGGGTGAGAAACAGGCTAGGATTTTCTTCATATACGACCTCAGATGGTCATATATGAAGAAAAGCCACTTTGGTGAGATGCATCTGTTGTTAGATGCTGCTAACTGTGCATATTCTAAAGAGGCTGTCGGGTTCTATTTTTAAAAGCTTAAATTAGTAACTAAGCCTTGCTAAAGCAATTAAGAACTCGAGAGACAGCCAAGTGATGATGATAACTCAGGAAATAGATGAAACAATTAAAGGTTAAACAAATCTGACCGATGAGAATGGTGCTTCGTGAGATGATACCACTCGTGATGGGAGAATACTGGGAATTGAGATCATGTATGACTGTCAGCAATTAATAGGCATTATCACCACAACAAAAGGTAAAAATATCAGTGAGAATGAGGACAGATTCCCTCGGACTTAAAATGACTTTGTAAACTACTAAAGCTTATTTCAGTTAAATATTATGTAAGTTTGCTTAAGTTATGTAAGTCACATAAACAATCTTACTGATGCTGTAAGCAAGGTGTATTGTGAATTAAAGAAGAGTCCATACTTTTTAGTCAGTGTATTGACCAGTCATTCTGTTGTCGGACATACACAATGTTTAATTATTTAATTTTGTAGTTCATGACATGCATGATAAAATCATTTATTTGAGCACTTTCTGACTGAGGTAACCGTTTTTCAACTCTTCAGTTTTTTTTCTTTTCAATCCATTCTCAGGCTGCAAAAAGGCTATGGGTATTCTTTTACTTGATATGATTTTTTTAATTCTCTGGCCCAACTTTGTTTTGATCGGTTTGGAAAAGGGGATTGTCTTCTTCAACTTTCCAACTTTAATGAAGAATTAAAATCATACCTTGCCTTTTCAGATTTTTCTTTGTCAGATGAATCATGCACACATATTTTGTTTCATGACATTTAAAAAAAACAAAGTTCAAGCAAAAGTAGAGACTGCCTTCCTTCCTTCCTCCACCAGGCCAAGACTTCAGGGAAACAGTTTACTGTTTCTTCATTCAGGGAGAGAACTGTTTCCTATTGATAATTCTAGCAGATGAGTGGAGATAGCTTTGTTCAAAGATTAAAAAAAGAGAGAGCTTCTCAGCTTTTCTTTGAATACTCATCTGAAAGACAGTGCTCTGAGTGCCAGATTGTACGCTCAAATCTCTGGAGCGAGGTTTGAAATCACGGCGCCTGAATAAAAGGTGAGAGTGTTACCTCTAAGCCCCAGCTGACTCCTGAGCAAGGTATATTAATCCCCTGTGAATCCATTTATAGTTTAATTGAAATAATGTAATCTTCCAAGACCTTGCTGTATATTTTTACTTCTCCTTTCTCCTTAAAACCTGACCAATTTTGACCAAATTC
Source organism: Scyliorhinus torazame (assembly GCF_047496885.1). Taxonomy (NCBI): domain Eukaryota; kingdom Metazoa; phylum Chordata; class Chondrichthyes; order Carcharhiniformes; family Scyliorhinidae; genus Scyliorhinus; species Scyliorhinus torazame. Next base: position 279,458,990 of record NC_092709.1, on the reverse strand, counting down.
CATGGGTCCGACAGTTATGTTTACAGACATGATGGGAATGTATAGTAATCATTCCATGTGATATGCAGTAAATGATTTACTGTGGCTAGGAATTAATTGTGAAGCCTGGATATGCTAATCTGCATTTGACATTTAGGAAAGATTAATTGCATATTTACAGATACTGCAAAGACTGACAAAATCCAAATTGTAACCATCACCTTAGCTGGAATGTTGACCTACTGTATTTAGAACTGTATTCAGCAATCCTGATCACGTTCTATAAATAATTGACAAAATAACTGCTGTATATTTTATAGATTGAATTTCAGCATGCTTTTTATTGAAACTTTTTTGTAGTAATGCTGCCATCTACCTGACAAATGTCGCAAATTAAAATAAAAACTGAGAATGCTGGAAATACTCAGCAGGCCTAACACCATCTGTGGCGAGAGGAACAGAATTAATGTTTCAAGTTAAATACAGCTTCCTCTGTATTGAAGGAGGGTAGAAATATGATGGGTTATATGTTGTTGAAAGATTGGGGGGGGGAGCAAAAACAAAAGGAAAGGCCTGAGATAGGGTAAAGGGTGAGAAACTAAATGACAAAAATGTCATGGAATAAAAGGCAAAGGGAATGGTAATGGTTATAGTAAAGAGACACAACATTTGTCCAGAATGAATGGACAGTCTGGAAAATGTCAGACGAATAAACAGTTCTGTCCAAAAGCAATAGAAAACAGATTCAAACTCGCACATGGGCATAAAACAAATCAAAATGAACAGAGTTCATTGCCTGAAATTGTTGAAGTCAATGTTGAGTCCAGAATGCTGTAAAGTACTTCATTGGAAGATTAGGTGCTGTTCCTCTAGTTTCTGTTGAGCTTCATGGAACATTGCAGCAGGCCTGGGACAGAAACGTGCATGAGGCAAAAGTGGGGAATTAAAATTGTAAGCAATGGAAGCTTGGGGTTTATGCTTGTGGATTGAGCAGAGGTGTTCAGCAAAGTGGTCACCCAATGTAGAGGATTATGAACAGCGAGTACTAAATTAAAAGAAGTACAAGTAAATCGCTGCTTCACCTGGAAGTACAAGTAAATCATTGCTTCACCTGGAATTACAAGTAAATCGCCACTTCACCTGGAAGGAGTGATGTTTGGGGGCCTTGGACAGAGAGGAGAGAAGGGCAGGTGTCACAGATCCTGAAATTGCATGGGAAGAGAACAAAATGTTGGAGGTGTTTGAGGAGTGGACCAGGGTATCGCAGAGAGAGCAATCCACTCGGTTTGCTGACAGGGAAGGGGAAGATATGATTGGTGGTGGCACCATACTGGAGATGACAGAGGATGATCCTTTGAATGTGAAGGCTGATAGGGTGGAAAGTGAGGACATGGGGAACCTGATTGCAGTTTTGGGAGGGAAGGGAAAAAGAGAGAACAGGAGTGTGGGAAATAGGTTGAATATCATCAACTGGTGTTTGGGGGGTTGGAATTCCTTGCTCAAGGAAAATGGAAGACATATCAGAAGCTAGCCTCTGATGTATGGGCAGCATCCCGGTTGCTGAAAGTGCGAGTGAGTGACAGTATTTTTTTCTTTATCAGTCTCTTCCTTTTCCATTCTTGCTTCTGCACTACTGCCTGGCTAGGTTGCAATTCTAGTATATCTGAAATGAGACAGGCACAAGGGTCGGGATATAGTGGGGGCAGAGTTGGAAGGACAAATCGAAGAGTGGTGCTTGCTCAGACCATGCTGGGGCCATCCTCGGCTTGTAAATTGGAGGAGGTTAAAGAATGCTGACGAAGTTAGGTGTGCCATTTTTCTATATTTGTTCTCCTCGCAGACTATTCCCCAACCACTTCTATCACCTGTTGCAGTCAAAATACACCTCACAAAAGTGACATGACCGTGTTGGTGTGTCATAAAACAACTGGTCAATTTTAGGATAGGAAGCTTGCTATCTTTACCCAATGTGGCCAGTGATTGCCATTGAGGGATGGCAATAAATGCCATCCTTGGCAGCGGAGCCCGCATCTCGAGAACAAACAAACTAAAATGATTTTATGCACTGAAATTGGAATGTGTTGTCTGAACTTATGTAGTGTGCCTAATTTCCAATCTGCATCAGTATCATTCTGTTAAGAGCTTATCTCCAAATAAAAACTTTCAATAGTTTTAATGAAGTAAATGTTTATTGTCCCTTTTAAAAAGGAAACCTTAGGCAGAATTTAAAGTCCCGTCCTGAAATTTATTCCAAGACAGGTGGGAGCAGTTTGATCGGGCGGGAGTGCGTGGTGTGGGGGCCCGCCACTTCCCCTTGATTTAAGTCCAGAGGAGGAAACCTTGCAGCTGATCTTTCAGCCAAGGTGCCAATTGAGGCTCTTTATTTGGGTAATTACCGTCCCACCTCACTGCTTCTAGCATTGAGTGGCTGGTGATGGACTGATTATGCTGGATGAGCGAATAGCAAACCTTCTTGGTGGAGGGGGAGATCCCTTGTTCTCAGGTACTCTGCATGGTCGAGGAGAGAGGATCCAGAGGGAAGCCTGCTGAGAGTGAAACACCCTGCCCTTTCCTCCAACCAACACCCCTCCTCACCGCCATCGTTTCCTCAGTTATCTTTCTCCAGGGATATGATGGTAATTCCTGGTGAAGCCCCAATTGCATTACAGGCAGCAGGCACCTCTCCTTTTCACACTGCTGGTCATGGAGAGATGCTGACTTTTTGGCAGGCAGCTCTTGGGACAGAATTTTTATACTACCGGAGGTAGTGCAGTAATTAAATGCCCCTCATGGAGCCAGGAGCCCCAGAGGTAGGGTTCCACTGATTCATGCTTTCGAACTAACTTTTAAGTACAACGATAGCATTGGCATCGATCCATCAATGTGGAAAATTGTCAGAGTATGTCCTAGCTCCAAAAATAGGACAAATCAAACTTGGCAATTACCGCCCCATCGATCTATTTTTGATAATGGAAAGGTTTTTCGACAGTGCTGTCAAGTGATTCTTACTCAACTCAAAGACGCTTAGTTTGGGTTCAATGAGGGCCACTCAGCTCCTGACCTCATGACAGCCTTGGTTCAAATATGGACACAAAAGCTGAACTCCAGAGGTGAGGTGAGATTGACTGGCTTTGACATCAAGGTGATATTTGACTGAATGTGGCATCAAGGACCTCGAGCAAAACGAGTAAATGGGAATTGGGGGAACTCCGGTTGGAATCATACCGAGCGTTAGGAAAGATGGTTAATAATAATCTTTATTAGTTTCACAAGTAGGCTTACATTAACAATGCAATGAAATTATTGTGAAAATCCCCTGGTCGCCACATTCTGGCGCCTTTTCGGGTACACAGAGGAAGAATTCAGAATGTCCAATTCACCTAACAAGCCCGTCTTTCGGTACTTGTGAGAGGAAATCGGAGCACCCAGAGGAAACCCATGCAGACACAGGGAGGACATGCAGACTTCGCACAGTCAGTGACCCACGTGGGAATTGAAGTCGGGACCCTGCCGCTGTGAAGCAACAATGCTAACCACTGTTGGTATTGTGGTTGTTGGAGATCAGTTATCTCTGTTCCAGGACTTCACTACAGGAATTGCCCAGGGAAGTGTCCCAGAACCAACCACCTTCTGCTGCTTCATCAATGTAACCTTCCTTCGCTGATAACTTCACAATGTTCAGCAGCATTCATGACTCCTCAGATACTGAAGCAGTCCATTTCTAAATGCAGCAAGACCTGGGCAATATCCAGGCTTGGGCTGACAAGTGGCAAGTAATATTTGCGCCACATGAGTGTCAGGCGATGACCATCTTCAACAAGAGGGAATCGAGTGTTGTGTATTCATGTTAGTGACCTTGTTCCAACTAGGCACAAAGAGTTCGATCTTGTGCCATCCGCAGTTTGGGCAGGCTAACAATCGGTCTGTTCTAGCAGCCTGTGAGAGAACACCTTCCCCAATAGTTCTTTGTTTTGTTTTGCACTTTGATGGTCTGCAAGCTTCTCTTTTAAAATACCACAAGGAAACTGGCGACGAGGTGGTTCATACACCCAAAAAAGAACTGCAGAAATCCGATGGAGTAAGAAAAATGTCGATCTATGCTGCAGCTATCCAAAAATGATAAAGAAGATAAAAACGTCGCTACTAATCTGGCAATGGAGGGCTGCTGAATAATAGCAGCAGCTGGGGATGGAACTGAAATTTAAACACTGGTTCTGGAAAAAACAACATCAAAAAAGAAGACTTGCTTGCCATGTGCTCTGCTGGAACAGTGCCCCCTCTACTTTGGGCAGCACGGTAGCATTGTGGTTAGCATAATGGCTTCACAGCGCCAGTGCCCCAGGTTCGATTCCCGGCTTGGGTCACTGTCTGTGCGGAGTCTGCACGTTTTCCCCGTGTCTCTGTGGGTTTCCTCTGGGTGCTCCGGTTTCCTCCCACAGTCCAAAGATGTGCAGGGGTAGCTGGATTGGCTATGCTAAATTGCCCTTGGTGTCCAAAAAAAGGTACAGTGGGGATAGGGTGGAGATGTGGGCTTAGGTGGGGTGCTTTGTCCAAGGGCCGTTGCAGACTCGATGGGCCGAATGGCCTCCTTCTGCACTGTAAATTCTGTGTTCTGTACTATAAGTAGCAAGTAAAGTAACAAATTATTTGGGGAGTTTTGGAACACCCCATGCAAAACTCAGAAAGGAACAGGCTGAGCTCAGGGTTGCCTTGTTTGGAATAAAACCGAGATAGTTCTAAAAGCTTTGTGGCACATCTATGCTTATATAAGCCTTCCATAGTAAAAATAGCTGGGGTTATTGGCATCATGGGACCTTGTGATGAAAGTACCAGGCGCGGGAGCTCATACACTGAAAGATTTGAATGCGTTGTCCAGATGAACAAAATTTCAGCAGATGTAGTAGTCCTGATTTTCCTGAGCACGATGAGGGGAAAATGTTCAATATCCTGTGAAACTTGGTGCCACCAGAAAAATCAGGCTCAAACGTATGGTGAAATTGAGATATTGCAGGATAATTTCTCACCGAAGCTCTTGGTCATCACTCGGAGTTTGAGCTTGCACAAACGTATGCAGCAAGAAAGTGAATCAATCTCACAATTCGTAGCTAATTTGAAGAAATTAGCTGGATACTGTGAATGTGGAAATGTCTTTTTTTTTTTAAATATATTTTATTGAAGTTTTTCAGTCACAATGTTTTCCCCTTACACATCAGACAAAAAGAAAAGTTAACAGTACAAGTAACATGATAACTACAATCTAATAATGAGTAACTAACTAACATGGTAAACTAAGCAAATAACATAAAATTAAACTTCCCCCCCCCCCCCCCCGGGTTGCTGCTGCTGGTCATCTATCTTCCCTCTAACGTTCCGCTAGGTAGTCGAGGAACGGTTGCCACCATCTGGTGAACCCTTGAGCCGATCCTCGCAGCGCAAACTTAATCTGCTCCAGTTTTATGAACCCCGCCATATCGTTTATCCAGGCCTCCAGTCCGGGGGGTTTCGCTTCCTTCCACATGAGTAAAATCCTACGCCCGGCTACTAGGGACGCAAAGGCCACGACATCGGCCTCTTTCGCCTCCTGCACTCCCGGCTCATCCGCAACTCCGAATAAAGCTAACCCCCAGCCTGGTTTGACCCGGACCTTCACCACCTTCGAGATCACTCCCGTCACTCCCCTCCAATACCCCTCCAGTGCCGGGCACAACCAAAACATATGCGTGTGGTTTGCCGGGCTTCCGCCGCACCTCCCACACTTGTCCTCCACCCCGAAGAACCTGCTCAACCTTGCTCCCGTTATGTGTGCTCTATGCAGCACCTTAAATTGAATCAGGCTAAGCCTGGCACACGAGGAAGAGGAATTTACCCTGCTTAGGGCATCAGCCCACAAACCCTCCTCTATCTCCTCCCCGAGCTCTTCTTCCCATTTTCCTTTCAGTTCGCCCACCAATTCCTCCCCCTCTTCTCTTATCTCTCGGTATATCTCTGACACCTTGCCCTCCCCGACCCACGCTCCCGAAAGCATTCTAACCTGGATCCCCTGTGTCGGGAGCAATGGAAATTCCCTCACTTGTTGTCTTGTGAACGCCCTCACCTGCATATACCTAAAGAAATTTCCCCGGGGCAGCTTATACTTTTCCTCCAGCGCTCCCAAGCTCGCAAACGTCCCGTCTATAAATAAATCTTCCAACCTTCTAATTCCCAACTGGTGCCAGCTCTGGAATCCTCCATCCATCCTCCCTGGGGCAAACCTATGGTTGTTCCTAATTGGGGACCCCACCAAGGCTCCCAGCACACCTCTCTGTCGCCTCCATTGCCCCCAGATATTTAATGTTGCCGCCACCACTGGGTTTGTGGTAAAAATTTTTGGTGAGAACGGTAGTGGCGCCGTCACCAGCGCATCTAGACTCGTCCCTTTACAGGACTTCCTCTCTAATCTTTTCCACGCCGCTCCCTCTCCCTCTATCATCCATTTACGGATCATCGCCACATTGGCGGCCCAGTAGTAGTCGCCCAAATTTGGCAGCGCCATTCCCTTTCTATCTCTACTACGTTGTAAGAACCCCCTCCTTACCCTCGGAACTTTCCCTGCCCACACGAAGCTCGTGATGCTCCTGTCTATTTTTTTAAAGAAGGCCTTAGTGATCAATATAGGGAGACATTGGAACACAAATAGGAACCTCGGGAGGACCATCATCTTAATTGCCTGCACTCTGCCCGCCAGTGACAGTGGCTGCATGTCCCACCTCTTGAAGTCCTCTTCCATTTGTTCCACCAGTCGTGTCAGATTAAGTCTGTGCAAGGTTCCCCAGCTCCTGGCTATCTGAATCCCCAGGTATCGAAAGTTTCTTTCCACTCTCCTTAAAGGCAGGCCATCTATCCCTCTACTCTGGTCCCCAGGGTGTATCACAAAAAGTTCACTCTTTCCCACGTTAAGCCTATATCCCGAAAAATCTCCGAACTCCCTCAATATCTGCATGACCTCTGTCATCCCCCCCCCCCACTGGGTCCGTCACATACAGCAGTAGGTCATCCGCGTAGAGTGACACTCGGTGTTCCTCTCCCCCTCGAATCACCCCTCTCCATTTTCTGGAGTCTCTCAGCGCCATGGCCAGTGGTTCAATTGCCAACGCGAACAGTAATGGAGATAGCGGGCATCCCTGTCTTGTTCCCCTGTATAGTCGGAAATACTCCGATCTTTGCCGAACCGTGACCACACTTGCCGTTGGGGCCTCATAGAGGAGTTTGACCCAGCTAACAAACCCGTCCCTGAACCCGAACCTCCTCAGCACCTCCCATAGATACTCCCACTCCATCCTATCAAATGCCTTCTCTGCATCCATTGCTGCCACTATCTCTGCCTCCCCCTCTGCTGGGGGCATCATTATCACCCCTAATAGCCGTCGCACGTTGACATTTAGTTGTCTCCCCTTTACGAATCCTGTCTGGTCTTCGTGCACCACCCCCGGGACACAGTCCTCTATCCTCATTGCCAGCACCTTTGCTAGCAATTTGGCGTCCACATTTAGTAGTGAAATAGGCCTATAGGACCCGCACTGCAGCGGATCTTTATCCCGCTTCAAAATTAGCGATATCGTCGCCTCTGACATTGTCGGGGGTAGAGTCCCCCCTTCCCTGGCCTCGTTAAAAGTCCTCACCATCAGCGGGGCCAGCAAGTCCACATATTTTCTATAAAATTCCACCGGGAACCCATCTGGTCCCGGGGCCTTCCCTGCCTGCATGCTCCCCAGCCCCTTGGTAACCTCGTCCACCCCAATTGGTGCCCCCAGGCCTTCCACCTCCTGCTCCTCCACCCTCGGGAACCTTAATTGGTCCAAAAACTGCTGCATCTCCTCTTTTCCCTCCGGGGGTTGGGACCTATAAAGTCTTTCGTAAAAGGTCTTAAACACCTCGTTTATCTTCCCTGCTCTCCGCACCGTAGCTCCCTTTTCATCTCTAATTCCCCCTATCTCCCTCGCCGCTGTCCTCTTTCGCAGCTGATGGGCCAACAGGCGACTAGCCTTTTCCCCATATTCATATCTCATCCCCTGTGCCTTCCTCCACTGCACCTCCGCCCTCCTAGTGGTCAGAAGGTCGAACTCCGTCTGGAGTCGTCGTCTCTCCCTGTATAGTCCCTCCTCCGGGGCCTCCGCATATTCTTTATCCACCCTTAAAATCTCCCCCAGTAATCTTTCCCTTTCCTTGGCCTCTGTTTTCCCTTTGTGGGCCCTGATGGAGATCAGATCTCCTCTGACCACCGCCTTTAATGCTTCCCATACTACTCCCACTCGGACCTCCCCGTCGTCATTGGCCTCCAGGTATCTCTCGATACACCCCCGCACCCTTCCACAGACTCCCTCATCCGCCAACAATCCCACATCTAATCGCCAGAGTGCACGCTGCGCCCTCTCCTCACCTAGTTCCAGGTCCACCCAATGTTCTGAGACAGCTATGGCTGAATACTCCGTTTCTTCCACCCTCGAGATCAACGACTTTCCCAAAACAAAAAAATCTATCCGGGAGTACACCTTGTGAACATGGGAGAAGAAGGAGAACTCCTTGGCCTTCGGTCTAACAAATCGCCATGGATCCACTCCCCCCATTTGGTCCATAAACCCCTTAAGCACCTTGGCCGCTGCCGGCCTTCTTCCGGTTCTAGATCTATCTAACCCTGGGTCCAGCACGGTGTTGAAGTCTCCCCCCATTATCAAGTTTCCTACCTCCAGGTCCGGGATACGTCCCAGCATCCGCTTCATGAATCCCGCATCATCCCAATTCGGGGCATATACGTTAACCAACACGACCTCCGTTCCCTCCAGTCTGCCACTCACCATCACATATCTGCCTCCACTATCTGCTACAATGCTCCTAGCTTCGAATGATACCCGTTTCCCCACCAGTATGGCCACCCCTCTATTCTTTGCATCCAGCCCTGAATGGAACACCTGTCCCACCCATCCTTTCCTTAACCTAACTTGGTCCGCCACCTTCAGGTGCGTCTCCTGAAGCATAGCCACGTCTGCCCTCAGTCCTTTCAAGTGCGCGAACACTCGGGCCCTTTTAATCGGTCCATTTAGGCCTCTCACGTTCCACGTGATCAGCCGCACTGGGGGGCTACCTGCCCCCTTCCCGTGTCGACTAGCCATCACCCTCTCTAGGCCAGTCCCATGTCCCGGTTCCGCACTCCCACCCGTTCCCCAGGTGGCGCATTCCAGCCCCGACCACCCTTTCTTTAACCAGTTCCTCTTTGATTTCTGCAGCAGCAACCCAGTTATCCTCTTCCCCCCCCCCCCCCCCCCCCCCCGCTAGATCCCCATCTAGCGTGATTGCTCCCCCCATATTACTTCCGAAAGTCAGCTGACTTCAACTGACCCCGGCTTCTCCCGCTCACTCCTTGACCCCCCCGTGTGGGGAACTCCCATCTACCTTGCGCCTATCTTCCCGCCATCACCTTTCTGGCACGGGAACAAGGACACTAGGCCCCATATTCTCTGTAGTTGTCCCGCCCCTTATGGCGCAGCTCCCTCTACCGCCCCACTCCCATTCCTCATCCCCCACCTATGTCTCTTCTTTCCCCCCACCGCGCCCACATTTCTTAGTGTCCCCCCTCCTTCCCAATTTACATCTCTATATACATCGACAGTGTCATTTCCCCTCTAAGATCAGTCCCTCAGTTCCGATCCAGTTTCTCGTCTTTAATAAAGGTCCATGCTTCTTCCGCCGTTTCGAAGTAGTGATGTCTCTCCTGGTACGTGACCCATAGTCGCGCCGGCTGCAGCATCCCGAACTTCACCTTCTTGTGTAGCACCTCCTTGGCTCGATTTAAACTCGCCCTCCTTCTCGCCACCTCCGCACTCCAATCCTGGTACACCCGTACCACCGCATTCTCCCATCTACTACTCCGTACCTTTTTGGCCCATCTCAGAACCACTTCTCTATCATTGAAGCGATGAAATCGCACAATTGTCGCCCTAGGTGGTTCTCCCGCCTTTGGTCTCCTCGCAGGGACCCGATGAGCCCCTTCCACTTCCAAGGGGCCTCAGCTCCCATCAGCGAGCTTAGCATCGTGCTCACGTAAGCCCCGCAGTCCGCTCCTTCCACTCCCTCGGGGAGACCCAGGATCCGAAGGTTCTTCCTTCGTGCTCTATTTTCTAGGGCCTCAATCCTTTCAATGCACTTTTTGTGGAGCGCCTCGTGCGTCTGTGTTTTGACCACCAGGCGAATGTGGAAATGTCTTGAATGACACCATTAAAGACTGGTTTGTGTATGGGCTAAGAAGCGAAACTGTCCTGAAAAGCTGTTAACAGAAATTTAGACCTAAAGAAGACTTTAGAAGTCACAATCTCTATGGAACTAGCAGCTAAGCAAGCACAACAATTAAGCTTGAGCACAAGTCCATAAGGTTTCTGCTGAAACCTGGACACTGACACGGGTTCTAAATTGCCATTGATGTGCAAAACCTGGTCACAAAGCAACTGATTGCTTGAGTTAAGATGCAAAATGCAGAAATTGCAACAAGGGGCTTATTGAACAAGTGTGTTGGAGAAAGAAACGACAAGTTTCAAATAAGAATGATAAAAAGCAAAAACCAAATACTTCAAATGAAAAACTGAATAGAGAGAAAAGTATCCACATGATAATAAAAGGGACCACAGTCACAGTCAGAGAATGAACTGTTGTTGAACGTACTGACCATTGCGGGCGCAACAAACCGTTACTGGGTCACTCCTTTACTGGACGGACAACTGGTGAAAATGGAGGTGGACACTGGCGCAATTTCATCGGTATCAGAAACTGTTTACCAAGAGAAACTACAACATAGCCCCTTAAAACCCTCGATGTAAATGTGAAGCTACATGGACAGACTGTAGACTTGCCTCTTCACATCATTAAAGATAACTATCCAGCCTTAATGGGGGGAACCTCGCTATAGAGAATGCAGCTAAAGTGGGCCGAGGTAAATCTCAAACCAGATGCTGAAGCCCAACCAAAAACCTAAAGGAACAGAAAGTAGCAGCTGCTGAATAAGCTCTAAAAACAGCTGTGGTCAAGCTCAAGCTATCAGCGTTGGCACTAAGATAACAAAGGCTCAGCATGCTGTGACAAATGTGGTTCAGAATTGAAAAGCAAAGTGTGAAGAGCTGATGGAAGATGCATGTGAATGCTTTGACTAAAATTAAAGCTCAAAGTACACTGAAATTTGGTGAGGATACCCAGAATGCATTTACATGCACCCTTTATAAATTCTGAACCACAGAGCAACAAGAGATTGAGGCGCATCTCGAAACACCTCACCGTAACAAAACTCTGAAGTTCATTGAAAAGAACATTGATTGGATAAAGAGCTGCTGACTTCCTTCTTGCATCAATGGTTAACAAGAATAAAAAAATTGCTAATCATAAAACAATGGCAACAACGGGAGCTAAACGAGTCAGCACAGAAGCTCATGAAGGATGTTTTGGATGGAGTTGCTCCAGATGACCAAATGAAAAGAGTAGGAGCTTTTCAGAGTGTGGTTTGAAACAGCAATATTGCTTTCCTATTTTGCCCTGTACAGCAGCATCTAAAGTCCAATGAACATACCAACAGCAAGAAGAATTACCATAACTTGGTATGCCCTTCTTCGGGATTAGTGTAATCGACGCCTGGGTCAGTATCTCCAGCAGCTCCCCCTTCTCCAGCAGCTCGCTAAACATCCCCAATAAATGTGCCAACTCTGTCACAAACTCGTTCTAGAACTCTGCCGGGTAACCTTCTGGCGCCAGAGCCTTTCCCGATTTCATCCCTTTTGTGCTATCCATCACCTCCCTAAATCCTAAGGGCTCCTTAGCGCCTGCCTCCTCTCCTCATCCAGCCGTGGGGATTTCAGCCCATCCAAAATCCACCCCACCATGTCCCCTTCCTACCCACCCGGATTGGCCCTATACAACTTCTCGTAGTATTCCCTGAACACCTCATTTATCTTCCCCGGCTCCGACACCACCACCCCCTTCCCTATCCATACTCTCAGGATTTCCCTAGACGAGGCCTGTCTCCGTAAATGATGAGCTAGCATGCGGCTCGCCTTCTCTCCATATTCATACTGCATCCCCCTCTCCTTCCAAAGCTGCCCCACAGCCTTCCCCGTCATCAGCCTGTCGAACTGCCCCTGTAGCTTTCTCTCCGCCAATCCCTCCTTGGTGGGGGCCCTTTAATATTTCCTGTCCAGCTCCACTATCTCATCCAATAACCGTCCATAGTCCTCCCTCCTCTTATCTCTCTGCGCCTTGAAAGAGATAATCTCCCCCCCAGCCCTCCCCACCCCCGAACCACCGCCTTCAACGCCTCCCAAAATGTGGCCACCGTTGCCTCCCATTCTGATTCAACTGCACGTAGTCACTGTCCGCACCTTATCACCGAACTTCTTGTCTGCTAAAAACCCCCAAGTCTAATTTCCATCCTGGCCTCTGCTCCTGCCTTGAGCTAAGTCTAATCTCCAACCATTGCGGTGCATGGTCAAAGATCACAATTCCCGCATACTCAGCCGCCACACCACGCCCCCGCCCCTCACCAACACCTCTCAACTCACCACAGAAAAATCAATTCTGCAGTATACCTTGTACACTTGCGGGTTCCTAAACCTCCACGGATCCACCATTCCCATCGTTTCCATAAACCGTCCCAGCTCCTTTGTCATCCTCAACCATCCCATTTAGTTGCGGCTCAACCTATCCACCCTTGGCTCTATTATGCAATTAAAGTCACCCGCCATAATCAACTGATGCATGTCCAGGTCTGGAATCGCTCGCAGCAACCCCATCACAAACCCCATGTCATCCCAATTCAATGCATAAACATTTACGAGCACCACCGACGTCCCCGCCAACACCTCGCTCACTATCACATACTCCCCACCCCGGTCCCACAGTGCCTTGTTTCCTACAAACCCCGTCTTTTTACCCAGCAGGATAGTCACCCCTTTAGTTGAACCCCGAGTGAAGTACCTGACGCATCCTGACCTGATCCTTCACCTGGAGGTGCATCTCCTGCAGAAAGACTTCAAGCTCTTCAAGTGCCCGAAAATCCAGGACCTCTTCACCGGCCCGTTCAGCCCCCGTACATTCCAAGTTACATGGAATCATAGCATTTACAGTGCAGAAGGAGGCCATTCGGCCCATTGAGTCTTCACTGGCCCTTGGAAAGCACACCCTACTTAAGCCCACACCTCCACCCTAACCCCGTAACACAGTAACCCCACCTAACCTTTTAATAATCTTTTATTGTCACAAGTATGAAGTTACTATGAAAAGCCCCTGGTCGCCACATTCCAGCGCCTGTTCGGGTAAGCTGGTACAGGAATTGAACACGCACTGCTGGCCTTGTTCTGCATCACAAACCAGCTGTCTAGCCCACTGAACTAAACCAGCCCTTTTGGACACTAAGGGGCAATTTAGCATGACCAATCAACCCAACCTGCATATTATTGCACTGTGGAAGGAAACTGGAGCACCCGGAGGAAGCCCACACAGATACGGGGGGAAAGTGCAAACTCCACAACCGGGTCTCTTTCTCTTCCCCCCCCCCTCACTTCCGTTCACCAGCACTACGTGCCAGCATGGCGGCTCCTCCTATCCTCTCCTCCTTGGTCTGTGCAAACAGCTCCCAGTTGTCCCCACCCTCCCCCACACAGACACATCCAAAACTACAGGTCACCTCCAAAAAAGAACGACCACCACAACTGGTGGGTGAGGCAGTTGCCCCTTAAAAACATATTGCCCCTTAACAAACAATCACAACAGCTGAGAAAAATAAAACAGCCTCCGGCCCCCACACTACCCACATCTTCCGAAGTTTGTTATTCCAGCTCTTCCGTTGCCCATCAACATTCAGTTCTCCAGTTTATTGTCTCTAATAAAGTCATTGGCCTCCTCTGGGGTTTCGAAATAGTACTCCCGGCCTTCAAAAGTTACTCCACTTTCGCCGGGTACAGCACCCCAAACCGGACTAATTTGTTACAAAATGGACTTCCGGTGGCGGCCATAGAGTGGTCGAGCCCAGGGCAGCACTGTAAGAATTCAATCATGTGACATACTGATATAATCGGTAGTTTGGGTGGGCTAACAGTCAACCTGTTCTAGCAGCCTTTGTGAAAACACCTTCCCCAATAAAGTTTTTTTTGTACCTTCGTGGTCTGCAAACTTTTTTAAATACCACACTACGCATCACCTCTTGACATTCAATGGCATTACCGTTGCATCACCCCCATTATCAATATCCTGAATTTATCATTGACCAGAAACTAAATTGGACTAGCCATATAAATACTGTGGCTACAAGAGGACAGGAGTCCTCAAGTGAGTAAGTCTCTTGCCTGCTTCCCCACTATCTACAAGACACAATCCAGGAGTGTGATGGAATACTCTCCACTTGCCTGGATGAATGCAGTTGCAACAACAATCAAAAGCTTGACACCATCTAGGACAAAGTAACCTGCTTGATTGACACTCCTTCCAGAAGCTCACCACAGACGCACAGTGGCAGCAGTGTGTACCATCTACAAGAAGCACTGCAGGTACTCACCAAGGTTCCTAGACAGTACATTCAAAACCCACAATCGCAAGCATCTAGAAGGACAATGGGGGCAGACATTTGTGGGCATCACCACCACCTGGAAGTTTTCCTCCAAGCTGTTCACCATCCTAATTTGGAAATATATTGATGTTTTTCACCATTGCTGGGTCAAAATCTTGGAACTCCCTCCCTAACTATCATTACGAATGTATCTACACCACTTGGACTGCACAGTGGTCAGCTCACCACCACTCTCTCAAGGGCATTTGGGGATGGGCAATAAATGTTGAATGAATAGAAATAAATTGGGGACATAATTTTCCCAGGGCCCTTGGAGATTGAGTTGGCGGGGACGCCACCAGTTTTGGTGGTGGATGTTGAAACTCCCACGGCACTCATTAAATTCCACCCCTTGTGTGAGAATGAGGAAAGAAGTATTGTTACGATGGCCCAAGCTCCGCTTTTGTAGTCTATAAACTTCAGAAACTGCATTAAGCTAAAGAAGAATGGAACGATAGATACTTAGGTCATGGCAGCACAGAGTGGGGGAAATAGAGAAAGATCAGTTCCTTTTTTTTTTCAATCTTAATAAAAAATTAAAGCAAACAAAATCTCTGGAATAGGTAGGAATACAGGCGATGAGGGAGGATCATTCGGGAAGATGAATATAGATTAAGGGTGGATTTTGTTCTTGTTTTATCTCTTTGCCATCTTCACTTTCAAGGATTGAGTTGGAATTGAGTGAGAAATGGATGGAGTGTAATTCAAAAGGGAAATGGTACAGTAGTGATGAGAAGGGATGGTGAGTTTGGAAATCTTCCTCCAAAGAAGAAAAATTTAATTGGACTGAAAAGGCTGCACCTTGATGAAATATTTTTAAGCTCTTCCAAATATGAATTGACATTTTCATCTTTTCTAGTAGATGTCTTGGAGATCGAAACCAGATTGTTTTTGAGTTAGAACTAAGTTTCTTTTGTAACAATATGGAATTGCAAGGAATACCAGGCAAAGTAAGCTTTCTTAAAAAGTTTCCAACAGTGGACCTGAGCCAGCTGCTTACAAATTATACATACTTCATTTTTAAAAAACAGAATTTTAACAACCATCTTTTGGAAATGTGCAGTAACAGCTCTTTTTTTCTCTTTTAGGCGGCATTGCATCTCCCCCAAAGGCCTGCACTGCATTGTTCCACGGTGATACCTGTAGTGGCTTTTTCAATGAAACTTGCTATGTGGATACTTAGACTTAAAGATTCTTGGTGTTTTCTGCCATGGATGGTGACCATCTCTTGGGTTTCTCATCATGTCCGTGATGGTGTCCGACATGGACTATGGTTCTGTCCCTTTGGAAATACAGCTCCTGTGCCATATTGGACCTACATAGCAATTACAGCCTCATTCCCTCACCTTTGCTCAGTTCTTATGTATGTGACTGGCACTAGAGAAACAATGTCCATGTCCCATGGAATTGCAATTGATGTATAACAATACATTTGTATGTCGTGATTTTCTGTTTCAGATGAAGCTTACCACACTGAACTAGACGTATTTTCAGATGCCAACTACTGACCGTTGTGAAACTACTTTTTGTGAAACTACTTGTGTATCTGCAATATGCTGTATATAAAATTTAAAACATAGCCTCATTCTCTGATAAACAAAGCTGCTATGTATGTGTAACATGTGTGTTTTTCAGGAATAAAGTGTTTTAAATTTGTATTTCCCTACAGTTCCTGTTGTAAACATGATCAATGACTCACATAAAGCTATGTAATCTTTTCAGTTGATCGAAGTGCATATGTATTGTGATTGAAGGTTAGAATGAGTAGCATTTTATTATTTAGATTAAAGATACTTTGCTTGTGTTGAAGTGTGTTTGTTGAAAATTGATGCCAATTTGTGATAGTATTGGGCCATCTACGTCCCACATAGGAAAAGCAGTGATGTAGTAATTTATGATTAACGATTGATCTTCTGTAAACCGAGTGAGCACCTTTGTTATGGTTACTGGAACTTATATCAAATTAAATGAACTTGGTGTTTTCAGATACATTCCCTTTTTCTAATCGTACTTTGATACTTCAAAAATGCACATTGCTGGTCATGTTAATACTTTTGAAATTCTATCTACATTCTCGAGCAAATATCATCACTTTGTTTAATGTAAGATGTGTACTTATGAGTCACGTTCAATTGAATTTTTCAATTGCTTTTATATAGCAAGTACCCTTTTAATTCAAATCAAAAGATCAATAACAGTTTTGGAAACTTGGGAGGTGGGTTCAACCAAGTCATTCAAGAAGGGCTTTGATTACTATCTGAAAAAGACCGTGTCAGGCTTTGGGGAGAAGGCAGGGAGTGGCTCTGATTGAATTACTCCTCCATGTCAGCACAGGCAC
Source organism: Scyliorhinus torazame (assembly GCF_047496885.1). Classification (NCBI taxonomy): domain Eukaryota; kingdom Metazoa; phylum Chordata; class Chondrichthyes; order Carcharhiniformes; family Scyliorhinidae; genus Scyliorhinus; species Scyliorhinus torazame. Next base: position 279,442,062 of record NC_092709.1, on the reverse strand, counting down.
AATAAACCCAATGGTGGTTTTCTGTGCTGTAACCATTTTATTCTATGATTGTGCCACATTGCCAGGTAGCCAAGTGATCATATTACTTGGCTAGTAACACCGAGATTGGCAGATCAAATCCTATCCACGGCATGTTGTGAAATTGATGTGAATTTATAAACTTGCTAAATTATGGGCTATCGTCAGAAAATGATATGAAACCTGCAGATTTTTTTATTTGTTCTCGGGATGTGGATCTTGCCGGCAAAATTGATATTTATTTATTGTCAATCCTGAATTGTCCTTGGCAGTGACACTTTTAGATGCTCCCCCAATGCTGTTTAGGGAATTCAGTAATTTGACCCAGCCACAATGAAGTAATATATATCTGCTACAATGGCTTGTGACTTGGAAGGTGATAGTGTTCCCCATGCCTCTGTTGAGCTTGTCTTTCTGGCTGGTGGAAGTCCTGGATTTGTGAGTAGCTGCTGAAGAAGCCGTGGCTGCAGTGCATCCTGCAAGTATTACACACAGCAGACCAGGTGAAGGGGTGGATGGACTCTCGCTCAGGTGAATTGCTTTGTCCTGAATAGTAATATATAAGTCCTGCTTGATAATTATTGAAACTGCACTTATCCAGTGGAGACTATGCCACCAGATTCCTGATTTGTGCCCTGTAGTTGATAGAAATGCTTTGGGAACACAGGAAGTGAACCATTCACCATGGAATACTCAAGTTTCTGAACTCCTCTAGTAGCCAAGGCAGTTAGATGGTTGTCCCAGTTCAGTACTGGTCACTGCTGAGCCCAGGATGCTGAGGGTAGGTGTCTTGATCATGGTAAGATCTACAAATGTGACAAGGTGATGTTTTGAACTTTTAATTGGAGGTGACTTGAGGTCATGCTGTTTGTTGTCATGTGCTGATGCTTCTGAAGAATTGTGAATACTACTGAACACTCTGCAATCAGAGAACAGTCCCTCTGCTGCTTTGTTTTGTGGGATGTGGGTGTTGCTGGGCATTTATTGCCCATACCCAATTGCTCTTGAGGTGCTGGTAAGCTCCCTTCTTGAACCACTACAGTCTGTGTGGTTTAGGTACATTCACAGCGTTGTTCGGAAGGGAGTTCCAGAATTTTGACTAATCAACAGTGAAGGAACGACAATATATCCCCAGTCAGGATGATATGTAGTTTAAAGGGGAACTTAGAAGGTGGCGGTGTTCCTATGCATCTGCTAACCTTGTCGTTTGTGGTGTAGAAGTCATGGGTTTTTTGCGTGGGTTTCGCCCCCACAACCTAAAGATGTGCAGGGTCATCGGATTGGTCACGTTAAATTGCCTCTTATTGTAAAAAATTAATTGGGTACTGTAAATTTATTTTTAAAAAATAAGTCATGAGTTTGGAAGGTGCAGTCCATGGTGCTTCGGTGATTTGATAGAGAGTACATTGCTGCCACTGTGCATCTGTGGTGGAGGGAATGAACATTGAAGACTGTGAATGAGGTGCCAATCAAGTGGGCTGCTTTTCCCTGGATGGTGTTGAGCCTCTTGAGTGTTGTTGGAGCTGCAGTCACCCAGGCAAGCAGACAGTATTCCATCACATTCTTGACTTGTGCCTTGTAGATGGTGGATTGGTTTTGGGGAGTCATATGGTGAGTTATTCTCCACAGAATTGCCAAGCTCTGACTTGCTCGGGTGAGTCAGGGTCGCTGTGTGCAGCAGGAACTCCAGCAGCGATGTCCTTGAACTAAAATGATTGGCCTCCAATAAACATGTCTTTGTGTCAGAAATGATTCCAGTAATTGGCAAGTTTTCCCCCAATCCCCACTAACTTCAATTTTCCTTGATGCTGCACATGAGACTTCACATACTTCTTGTCTACAAAACCCTGCTTCTCTTGTCACTTCAGTATTTTTGCTTCAGCTTTTTCCATTATAAATCCATACGGCAGCAGTTCTCAAACTGGATTGTAACTGCAATTGGGGGGGTCACTAACAGCAAATAGGGAGAGGAAAAATAAAATATGGTAGTGCAGTGTGAACTGCAAGATGTGACAATTTGGATTTGGAATCAAGCCATCAATCACCACTTCAATTCAGTAGCAGAACTGGATCGTATCTGTTACTGACAGACCTCATCTATAATATTGATACATTGATTTTTGGGGAGTGCAGTTTTTATCTGGTTGCATCTGCATTCAAATGAAAACAATTCCTCTAGCATGAGTGAATGAATTGTTATTGATATAAAAGTTGCTCAATTAGTCATGGACTGTGCAAGAATTCAGAGAGCACATTTTCAAAAAGGGAAACCATTAAATACTGAAGCTGGAGGCACTGCCACTTTGCTCTGAAGTGATTGAAAAGTGTGGATGTGAAGTCCAGGCCGAGCACCCCCTCTGAGACTACACCCTGTACTGACACCAAGGCCCAGACAGTATCCATCCCTGCCCTTGCCTTGCCTTGATCGTCTCTCGCTTCACTTAATCTTGAAGCGCAGCACTGTCCCATGAACTGGCAACAATCCATGTGCTGCTGAGCCCTGGCCTGTCTAAGCCCAACTCCATCATTCTGGCATTACAGAACGACTAGGCTCTGATATCAGCCGCCTCAGGGCCCTCAACCTGTGCCTCTGATACTTCCTGGCCAAGGTCCAAAAACTGGAGTGGCTCCGATAAAGTACTAGACTGGTGAGTACATAAAATCATTTTTTTTACAAGGCATGTTAAAAATGCATGTTTTCATATTTGGATTGGATTGGATTTGTTGTCACGTGTACCGAAGTACAGTGAAAAGTATTTTTCTGCGAGCAGCTCAACAGATCATTAAGTACATGAGAAGAAAAGGGAATAAAAGAAAATACATAATAGGGCACACAACATATACAATGTAACTACAAAAGCACTGGCATCGGATGAAGCATACAGGGTGTAGTGTTCATGAAATCAGTCCATAAGAGGGTCATTTAGGAGTCTGGTGACAGTGGGGAAGAAGCTGTTTTTGAGTCTGTGTGCGTGTTCTCAGACTTCTGTATCTCCTGCCTGATGGAAGAAGTTGGAAGAGTGAGTAAGCCGGGTGGGAGGGATCTTTGATTATACTGCCCGCTTTCCCCAGGCAGCGGGAGGTGTAGATGGAGTCAATGGATGGGAGGCAGGTTTGTGTGATGGACTGGGCGGTGTTCACGACTCTGAAGTTTCTTGCGGTCCTGGGCCGAGCAGTTGCCATACCAGGCTGTGATGCAGCCTGATGGGATGCTTTCTATGGTGCATCTGTAAAAGTTGGTAAGAGTCAATGTGGACATTTATATGATGACCTGCAATACGTGAACTTTATACATTGAATGTAACTGCTATGTATGCTTCTTTATTGCTGCTGGCTTTTGATGGCATCAGGGGTCACGTTAATTTTCAATTGTTAAAATGGGGTTGTATTGGAAAATAGTTTGGGAATGGCTGCCTGTGGACACATTTCTGCTCGTACTGTAATCGCATCCACCTGCCAGTGATATATTTATTTTCCTTTTCTTCAGCCTGTGATGAAGAGAAAGTGCTCCATTGACCCTTATTGCCAGAGGATTTGTTTACCTTTAAATTGAGGTATTATGTAAAAAAGAGAATATATAACCTTACACAGGGGGACTAAATTATTCTGTGTGACCTAGTCCAATGATCCCCACCTCTTAACCCCAGTAGATTTCAGGAGTTAAAACAGCTCAACATACTCATGGATGGGATTCTCAGTCCATTCACAGAGCGGGATTTTCCAGCACTGCTGCAGTCAATGGGACATTTGGCTAAGCGCCTAATTCTCCCGTTCTTGCCAACAGCGGTCGCGGAGCGGACTGCCAACGGAGAATCCCGGCCAGGACTGTTTCTGCTGAGTGGTTTCACTTCAAATTCACCTCCATTTCGCCTCAGAACCAGCATCGGTGTTTGTGAATGTATTTATGTACATCATTCAGTTTTTTTTTTTTAAAGTACTATTTCTATATGAAATAACAGTTGGAAAATATTGAGGAACTCATTCGCCAAGAAATATTAAGTTTGATTTGGTATTTATTAGACCCATGTGGTCTGGCTTGACAGGGGTTTATTAGCAAGTATTTGTACTGGTTCTGTTGGTTGAAAATGCAGTTCCAGCTTGAAACTGTGTTCTAGAATTCTATAACTTGGACTGATAATGTACCGAAGGATTGACTCGTTGTGGGGCACTTTGAGCCCTGTAACTGAAGAAATGTAAACCCCATCAGTTTTTCAGGTTTCCTCCACACGTTCAGGCGGATATTCAGGAAGCCAAAGGTTGCATTTCAATTAATCAATTGTGCACTGAAATTGTTTCCTTTGGCAGGAGGTTGGTAAGCAGAGAAATCATTTAGGCAATCAGCAACAAATGAAAAAAAATCCAAGGTTGAGATGAGGAGAATCTATTTTGCACAGTGACTTAGGATCTGGAATGTACTGTCTGAAAGGAAGTGGATATCTGGGGCGAAATTCTCCGTTATCGGCGGAAAGTCCGCCGATCGGCGCAAAAAACGGCGCAAATCCGACTTGCGTCACGTCGGAAAAAAGGGTCGATAGTCTCCGGCCCGAAATGGGCTAGCAGTGACGTAACGGGATCCACGCTTGCGCAGTGGTTCACGCCGTGCAGCGTCATACGCGCTGCACGGCGTGACGGCTCATAAGGCCGCGCTGCTCCCCCCCCCCCCCCCACCCGACCGCAACACCCGACTGGATGGCTGGCCGTCGCTCAGCCCCGAGGTTCGAGTCACGCGATGTGGAGGCGCTCCTGGACGCGGTGGAGCAGAGGAGGGACGCCCTGTATCCCGGGCACGGCCGCAGAGTTGCCCCACGCCACAGCCGGCGTCTGTGGAGGGAAGTGGCAGAGGCCGTCACCGCTGTGGCCCTGACACCACGGACAGGCACCCAGTGCCACAAGAAGGTGAACGACCTCGTCAGAGCAGGCAGGGTGAGCCTCCCCATATCCCCCCTCCCCCATATCCCCCCTCCCCCATATCCCCCCTCCCCCATATCCCCCCTCCCCCATATCCCCAAGTGAATCCAGCCTTAACCTCTGCAATGCACACGCAACCGATGGCGTGCATTCATATACCTGCCTAACAGTGTTGCCTTTTACCCCTGCCACCAACGCCCCCCCCCCCCCCACAGGAGAAGCGCGCACACAACAATAGGGAGCATGTGAGGACTGGAGGAGGGCCCGCTGATGAGAGGCCACTGACCGTACACGAGGAAAGGGCCCTGGAACTGGCTGGTGGACCTGAGGACCGGGAGGTTGCTGATGCAGAGGTCGGGGGCGTACTAGCGAGTGAGCCACCGACAGCCCGTCCCCATATCCCGCCTCCCCTATATCCCCCTCCCCCGTATCACCTGATCACTGCCTGATGTCTAACCATGCATGCTTCATTGTGTATCGCAGGACCAAACGTCCAGGCACCCATCCCCGCAGATGCAGACCGCCCGCAGGATACCCCTCGGAGACCACAGGAGACGGAGAGACCCGCACCCTCCAGCATGCGACGCCCGCAGGATGCCCCTCGGAGACCACAGGAGACGGAGAGACCCGGACCCTCCAGCATGCGACGCCCGCAGGATGCCCCTCGGAGACCACGGGAGATGGAGAGACCCGCACCCTCCAGCATGCGACGCCCGCAGGATGCCCCTCGGAGACCACAGGAGACGGAGAGACCCGGACCCTCCAGCATGCGACGTCCGCAGGATGCCCCTCGCACACCACGGGAGACGGAGAGACCTGGAGCAACAGGGAGACGACACCCCCGTCACGTGCGGGAGCAACCACCCAGCGATGAGGGGGGCAGCCACAGGCCCCCGTCACATCCGAGCCAGGACACCACTACCCAGGACACCACTACCCAGGACACCCCTACCCGGGACAGCACTACCCGGGAAGACGAAATACCGGACAGTGACTCAGAGTGGATGGGTGGAGACGAACCCCCACCCCAAAGTGCCATGGACTCAGAGTGGGACGAAGAGCACGACACAACGCCACTGCTGTCACCAACACCCTCCACCATCGCAGAAACACTCACCACGGTTGGGCACTTTAGTGATGAGGTGTCTGGTACACTCACTGGTGCGCACCACACAGCCGTCTCGGTACAGCAGGTGGAGGTAGGAGCAGCAGAGGGACCGGGCGGTCGGAGGGCAGCCCAGGCCAAGCGAACATCTGCCGCCCAGATGGATCCCGGGTTCCTGCAGTTACCACACCCACACATAGATCCGATGCAACCACCGACCCGGAGACGAGCGAAGAGGGTGACGGGCGGCTTGCGGCGGCTGCGGTCGCAGGTGGAGGAATCCACCCGCGTCCAGGAGCTGGGAGTGGTGCCGGTCATGCGTGCCACCCAGGCTGACACCGCACGGGTGGCGTCCGCGGTGGAGGCAATGGGTGCGACGGTGTCAGACATGGGGAACGGTTTGCGAGGCCTGGGGCCTTCCGTGCAGGCGGCGTCCGTGGCCCAGGAAATGGCTGCCCTCTCACAGGAGGCCATGAGCCAGTGCCAGCGCCAGATGGCAGAGGCGCTCAACGCCATAGCCCAGTCTCTGCAGGCCATGGCCCAGTCTCTGCAGGCCATGGCCCAGTCTCAGCAGGCCATGGCCCAGTCTCTGCAGGCCATGGCCCAGTCTCTGCAGGCCATCGCTGAGGGCATCGGCGCCAGTGGCCATGTGCGAGCCGGCGTCGCACTGTCACAGACAGGGTTTGCCAACACCCTGGGCTCCATGGCTGCAAACCTGCAGACCCCTGTCGATACCAGCATGAGCCTCCAGGACTGGCAGCGCCAGATGTCGGGGGGGCGTCGGATGGCCAGTCCGTTCGCATCCCCCACCCATGTAGAGGCCTGGGGGCCATCGGGCACCCCGAGGGAGGAGGAGGTGGTGTGGTCCGTCCCGGCTCCCTCTGTAGGGGAGGTCCCGGTACACCGCGACACCTCGGACCCCCCCCTCCCCCCCCGCCTTCCGTCCCAGGTGCATTAGGTGGGCAACGGGCAGGACAGGCTGGCAGCTCGCCATCCCAGTCGCCCGGGCCGCAGCCTGGCCCATCTAGGCCAGGACGCCCCAGGAAACGGCCGCCAAAGGGATCCAGTGTCAGAGAGCAGGAATCACAGGAGTCCACCTCCAGTTCTGCTGTACCGTCTGGGGAACCACGGAGATGTACTCAAAGGGCCCGTAAGGCCAAACAATTAGACACTGAGTAAGTTGGCACGGGTGCAGGGCACAGATGAGTTTTAGGGGCTAGGGCACGTGCATGAACTCCTTTGGTTATTAAAGTCAATGTTACACCTACCGAAGCTGCCTTTGTGCTCTGTCCAAAGTGTGCGGGGGTGTCATGTACGTTGAGCGCAAGTGTGTGTGTGAGGGGTGGTCTTACCTCAGCCCCAGGTGAGTCTGCCCCCTTCCCCCTGGGCCGCCATCAACATCCCCCGGGCAGAGGACGGGACCGTGCGCTGCAGTGTCACAGCCGCATGCAGGGATGGTCCGGGTGGATGGTGGTACCGTGGCCATGGGTCAGACATAGTCCAACGATGTAGAGCCAGGAGCTCATCGGAGGCGGGTTGTCATCATCCTCCATGGCCTGCGATAGACACGCGTCCACCCGCAACTGTGTGAGCCCGGCCCGTTGTGCCGCAGGTGGATTGGCAATGGGGGGGGGGGGGGGGGGTGGTGTGCATGCGGGTGGGGTGGGTGGGGTTGGGGAGGGAGGTGAGGGTGCTGGGTGGGTGGATGGGTGGGGGGTGTGGGTGGTCGGCTGTTGCCATGGTGTGCAGTCTGTGGCCATACTACCCGATTCCCACACCCATCTAGTCAATGAAGCGGGCGTCTATCAGTCTGTCCCGTGCCCGCTGGGCCAGCCGGTAACGGTGGACAGCCACCCGCCTGTGTCTACCCCGTCTGCCCTGACCATTGCCCCCATCCCCCTCATCTGGGGAGGACTGGGCCTCTTCCTGCTGCTCCTCCACTCCGCCCTCCTCTGCCTGCGGCACATCGCCCCTTGTTGTGCAGGGCGCAGCACACCACAATGATGCGGCCGACCCTATCTGACCGATACTGGAGGGCGCCCCCAGAGAGGCCCAGGCACCTGAAACGCATCTTCAGCACGCCAAAGCACCTCTCGATCACTCCCCTTGTCGCTACATGGGCATCATTGTAGCGGTTCTCCGCCTCATTGCGTGGCCTCCGTATAGGCGTCATCAGCCACGATCGCAATTGATAGCCCCTGTCACCCAGCAACAAGCCCCTCAGCCGGGGATGGCGTCCTTCGTACATGCCGGGGATGGATGACCGCGACAACACGAATGAGTCGTGTACACTGCCTGGGTGACGGGCGCAGACGTGCAGGATCATCATGCAGTGGTCGCAGACCACCTGTACGTTCATCGAATAGGTCCCCTTCCTATTAGTGAACACGGCCCTGTTATCTGCAGGTGGCCGCACGGCGACGTGCATCCCATCGATCGCGCCCTGGACCATGGGGAACCCGGCAACGGCAGAGAAGCCCACAGCCCGGGCATCTTGGCTGGCCCGGTCCACGGGGAAGCGGATATAGTGGTGCGCCATGGCATATAGGGCATCTGTCACTGCCCGGATGCACCGATGTCTGCGATATGCCGGACAGGTCCCCACTCGGTCCCTGGAATGACCCCGTTGCATAAAAGTTCAGGGCCACCGTAACCTTGACGGACACGGGGAGAGGGTGTCCCCCGCCAGTGCCACGCGGTGACAGGTGTGCCAGCAGGTGGCAGATGTGTGCCACGGTTTCCCGGCTCATCCGGAGTCTCCTCCTGCATTCCCGGTCCGTGAGGTCCTGGTATGACTGCCGGGGCCGGTACACACGGGGCGCCCTCGGGTGCCTCCGTTGCCGTGGGGCCGCGACGTCCTCCTCGTCCTGTCGGTCAGGTGTCGTCGGTCGTCGTCCGTCGTCCGTCGTCGTCGTCGTCGTCGTCCCTCCTCCTCCATCCTCCATCCTCCATCCTCCATCCACCATCCTCCATCCTCCATCCTCCATCCTCCATCCTCCATCCTCCATCCTCCATCCTCCATCCTCCATCCTCCATCCTCCATCCTCCATCCTCCATCCTCCATCCTCCATCCTCCATCCTCCATCCTCCATCCTCCATCCTCCATCCTCCATCCTCCATCCTCCATCCTCCATCCTCCATCATCCATCATCCATCATCCATCCTCCATCATCCATCATCCATCATCCATCAATCATCCAGGGCAACATAGACAGGAGCGGCGGCCAACACCGCTGGATGATCTGAAAACATGACGGCCTGGTGGGGGGGGGGGAGGGGAACGACGACATGTCATCATTGCCCATATCCCCTCCTCCCCCCAGCCAGGTGGCATGGACCGCATGGGTCCAACTGTTGGAGGCTGTCACCTGGCCAGGTGAACCAACTCACTTGCCCTCCCATCCCCCTCCTCGGCACGGACCTCCCCCCAACCTCCACCCCAGCACGGACCCCCAACCCCCAACCACCACCCCAGCACGGACCCCCCCCCCCCAACCTCCACCCCGGCACGGACCCCCCCCCCAACCTCCACCCCGGCACGGAACCGACCCCCCCCAACCTCCACCCCAGCACGGACCCCCCCCCAACCCCCAACCTCCACCCCGGCACGGACCCCCCCCAACCTCCACACCAGCACGGACCCCCCCCCCCCAACCTCCACCCCTGCATGGACCCCCCCCCCCCAACCTCCACCCCAGCACGGACCTCCCCCCCAACCCCCAACCTCCACCCCGGCACGGACCCCCCCCAACCTCCACACCAGCACGGACCCCCCCCAACCCCAACCTCCACCCCGGCACGGACCCCCCCCCCCAACCTCCACCCCGGCACGGCACGGACCCCCCCCAACCTCCACCCCTGCACGGACCCCCCCCCAACCTCCACCCCAGCACGGACCCCCCCCCCCCCCCCAACCTCCACCCCAGCACGGACCCCCCCCCCAACCTCCACCCCAGCACGGACCCCCCCCCCCCAACCTCCACCCCTGCACGGACCCCCCCCCCCAACCTCCACCCCAGCACGGACCTCCCCCCAACCTCCACCCCGGCACGGACCCCCCCCAACCCCCAACCTCCACCCCAGCACGGACCCCCGCCCCAACCTCCACCCCAGCACGGACCCCCGCCCCAACCTCCACCCCAGCACGAACCCCCCCCAACCTCCACCCCGGCACGGACCCACCCCAACCTCCACCCCAGCACGGACCCAACCCCCAACCTCCACCCCGGCACGGACCCCCCCCCCAACCTCCACCCCGGCACGGCACGGACCCCCCCCCAACCTCCACCCCAGCACGGACCCCCCCCCCAACCTCCACCCCAGCACGGACCCCCCCCCCCAACCTCCACCCCGGCACGGACCCCCCCCCCCAACCTCCACCCCGGCACGGACCCCCCCCCCAACCTCCACCCCGGCATGGCACGGACCCCCCTCCACCCCAGCACGGACCCCCCCCCCAACCCCCAACCTCCACCCCGGCACGGATCCCCCCCCAACCTCCACCCCAGCACGGCACAGACCCCCCCCCAACCTCCACCCCAGCACGGACCCCCCCCCCAACCCCCAAACTCCACCCCAGCACGGACCCCCCCCCCCAACCCCCAACCTCCACCCCAGCACGGACCCCCGCCCCAACCTCCACCCCAGCACGGACCCCCGCCACAACCTCCACCCCAGCACGAACCCCCCCCAACCTCCACCCCGGCACGGACCCACCCCAACCTCCACCCCAGCACGGACCCAACCCCCAACCTCCACCCCGGCACGGACCCCCCCCTCCAACCTCCACCCCGGCACGGCACGGACCCCCCCCCCAACCTCCACCCCAGCACGGACCCCCCCAACCTCCACCCCAGCACGGACCCCCCCCCCCCCCAACCTCCACCCCGGCACGGACCCCCCCCCCAACCTCCACCCCGGCACGGACCCCCCCCCCCCCAACCTCCACCCCGGCATGGCACGGACCCCCCTCCACCCCAGCACGGACCCCAACCCCCAACCTCCACCCCGGCACGGATCCCCCCCCAACCTCCACCCCAGCACGGCACAGACCCCCCCCCCAACCTCCACCCCAGCACGGACCCCCCCCAACCCCCAACCTCCACCCCAGCACAGACCCCCCCCAACCTCCACCCCGGCACGGACCCCCCCCCAACCTCCACCCCAGCACGGACCCCCCCCCCCAACCCCCAACCTGCACCCCAGCACGGACCCCCCCCCAACCTCCACCCCAGCACGGACCCCCCCAACCTCCACCCCAGCATGGACCCCCCCCCAACCCCCAACCTCCACCCCAGCATGGACCCCCCCCCCCAACCCCCAACCTCCACCCCAACACGGACCCCCCCCCCCAAACTCCACCCCAGCACGGACCCCCCCCCCAACCTCCACCCCAGCACGGCACGGACCCCCCCAACCTCCACCCCAGCACGGACCCCCAACCCCCAACCTCCACCCCAACACGGCCCCCCCCCCCCCCAACCTCCACCCCAGTACGGACCCCCCCCCCAACCTCCACCCCAGCACGGCACGGACCCCCCCCAACCTCCACCCCAGCACGGACCCCCCCAACCCCCAACCTCCACCCCAGCACGGACCCCCCCCAACCTCCACCCCAGCACGGACCCCCCCCCCCCAACCTCCACCCCAGCACGGACCCCCCCCAACCTCCACCCCGGCACGGACACCCCTCCCAACCCCAACCTCCACCCCGGCACGGACCCCCCCCAACCTCCACCCCAGCACGGACCCCCCCCCAACCCCCAACCTCCACCCCAGCACGGCCCCCCCCCCAACCTCCACCCCGGCACGGACCCCCCCCAACCTCCACCCCGGCACGGACCCCCCCCAACCTCCACACCAGCACGGACCCCCCCCCCAACCCAACCCCCAACCTCCACCCCGGCACGGACCCCCCCCCCCCCCAACCTCCACCCCGGCACGGCACGGACCCCCCCCCAACCTCCACCCCTGCACGACCCCCCCCCCCCAACCTCCACCCCTGCACGGACCCCCCCCCCCCAACCTCCACCCCAGCACGGACCCCCCCCCAACCTCCACCCCGGCACGGACCCCCCCCAACCCCCAACCTCCACCCCAGCACGGACCCCCGCCCCAACCTCCACCCCAGCACGGACTCCCGCCCCAACCTCCACCCCAGCACGAACCCCCCCCAACCTCCACCCCGGCACGGACCCACCCCAACCTCCACCCCAGCACGGACCCAACCCCCAACCTCCACCCCGGCACGGACCCCCCCCCCAACCTCCACCCCGGCACGGCACGGACCCCCCCCCCAACCTCCACCCCAGCACGGACCCCCCCCCCAACCTCCACCCCAGCACGGACCCCCCCCCCCAACCTCCACCCCGGCACGGACCCCCCCCCCAACCTCCACCCCGGCACGGACCCCCCCCCCCCCCAACCTCCACCCCGGCATGGCACGGACCCCCCTCCACCCCAGCACGGACCCCCCCCCAACCCCCAACCTCCACCCCGGCACGGATCCCCCCCCCAACCTCCACCCCAGCACGGCACAGACCCCCCCCAACCTCCACCCCAGCACGGACCCCCCCCCAACCCCCAACCTCCACCCCAGCACGGACCCCACCCCCAACCCCCAACCTCCACCCCAGCACGGACCCCCGCCCCAACCTCCACCCCAGCACGGACCCCCGCCCCAACCTCCACCCCAGCACAGACCCCCCCCCCAACCTCCACCCCAGCACGGACCCCCCCCCAACCCCCAACCTCCACCCCAGCACAGACCCCCCCCAACCTCCACCCCGGCACGGACCCCCCCCCCAACCTCCACCCCAGCACGGACCCCCCCCCCCAACCCCCAACCTGCACCCCAACACGGACCCCCCCCCAACCTCCACCCCAGCACGGACCCCCCCAACCTCCACCCCAGCATGGACCCCCCCCCAACCCCCAACCTCCACCCCAGCATGGACCCCCCCCCCAACCCCCAACCTCCACCCCAACACGGACCCCCCCCCCCAACCTCCACCCCAGCACGGACCCCCCCCCCAACCTCCACCCCAGCACGGCACGGACCCCCCCAACCTCCACCCCGGCACGGACCCACCCCAACCTCCACCCCAGCACGGACCCAACCCCCAACCTCCACCCCGGCACGGACCCCCCCCTCCAACCTCCACCCCGGCACGGCACGGACCCCCCCCCCCCAACCTCCACCCCAGCACGGACCCCCCCAACCTCCACCCCAGCACGGACCCCCCCCCCCCCAACCTCCACCCCGGCACGGACCCCCCCCCCCCAACCTCCACCCCGGCACGGACCCCCCCCGCCCCCCAACCTCCACCCCGGCATGGCACGGACCCCCCTCCACCCCAGCACGGACCCCAACCCCCAACCTCCACCCCGGCACGGATCCCCCCCCAACCTCCACCCCAGCACGGCACAGACCCCCCCCCCAACCTCCACCCCAGCACGGACCCCCCCCCCAACCCCCAACCTCCACCCCAGCACAGACCCCCCCAACCTCCACCCCGGCACGGACCCCCCCCCAACCTCCACCCCAGCACGGACCCCCCCCCCAACCCCCAACCTGCACCCCAGCACGGACCCCCCCCCAACCTCCACCCCAGCACGGACCCCCCCAACCTCCACCCCAGCATGGACCCCCCCCCCCCAACCCCCAACCTCCACCCCAACACGGACCCCCCCCCCAAACTCCACCCCAGCACGGACCCCCCCCCCAACCTCCACCCCAGCACGGCCCCCCCCCCCAACCTCCACCCCGGCACGGACCCCCCCCAACCTCCACCCCGGCACGGACCCCCCCCAACCTCCACACCAGCACGGACCCCCCCCCCAACACAACCCCCAACCTCCACCCCGGCACGGACCCCCCCCCCCCAACCTCCACCCCGGCACGGCACGGACCCCCCCCCAACCTCCACCCCTGCACGGACCCCCCCCCAACCTCCACCCCTGCACGGACCCCCCCCCCCCAACCTCCACCCCAGCACGGACCCCCCCCCAACCTCCACCCCGGCACGGACCCCCCCCAACCCCCAACCTCCACCCCAGCACGGACCCCCGCCCCAACCTCCACCCCAGCACGGACTCCCGCCCCAACCTCCACCCCAGCACGAACCCCCCCCAACCTCCACCCCGGCACGGACCCACCCCAACCTCCACCCCAGCACGGACCCAACCCCCAACCTCCACCCCGGCACGGACCCCCCCCCCAACCTCCACCCCGGCACGGCACGGTCCCCCCCCCAACCTCCACCCCAGCACGGACCCCCCCCCCAACCTCCACCCCAGCACGGACCCCCCCCCCCCCCAACCTCCACCCCGGCACGGACCCCCCCCCCCCAACCTCCACCCCGGCATGGCACGGACCCCCCTCCACCCCAGCACGGACCCCCCCCCAACCCCCAACCTCCACCCCGGCACGGATCCCCCCCCCAACCTCCACCCCAGCACGGCACAGACCCCCCCCAACCTCCACCCCAGCACGGACCCCCCCCCAACCCCCAACCTCCACCCCAGCACGGACCCCACCCCCAACCCCCAACCTCCACCCCAGCACGGACCCCCGCCCCAACCTCCACCCCAGCACGGACCCCCGCCCCAACCTCCACCCCAGCACAGACCCCCCCCCCAACCTCCACCCCAGCACGGACCCCCCCCAACCCCCAACCTCCAACCTCCACCCCAGCACAGACCCCCCCCAACCTCCACCCCGGCACGGACCCCCCCCCCAACCTCCACCCCAGCACGGACCCCCCCCCCCCAACCCCCAACCTGCACCCCAACACGGACCCCCCCCCAACCTCCACCCCAGCACGGACCCCCCCAACCTCCACCCCAGCATGGACCCCCCCCCAACCCCCAACCTCCACCCCAGCATGGACCCCCCCCCCAACCCCCAACCTCCACCCCAACACGGATCCCCCCCCCCAACCTCCACCCCAACACGGACCCCCCCCCCCAACCTCCACCCCAGCACGGACCCCCCCCCCCAACCTCCACCCCAGCACGGCACGGACCCCCCCAACCTCCACCCCAGCACGGACCCCCAACCCCCAACCTCCACCCCAACACGGCCCCCCCCCCCCAACCTCCACCCCAGTACGGACCCCCCCCCAACCTCCACCCCAGCACGGCACGGACCCCCCCAACCTCCACCCCAGCACGGACCCCCCCCCAACCCCCAACCTCCACCCCAGCACGGACCCCCCCCCCAACCTCCACCCCAGCACGGACCCCCCCCCCCAACCTCCACCCCAGCACGGACCCCCCCCAACCTCCACCCCGGCACGGACACCCCTCCCAACCCCAACCTCCACCCCGGCACGGACCCCCCCCAACCTCCACCCCAGCACGGACCCCCCCCCAACCCCCAACCTCCACCCCAGCACGGCCCCCCCCCCAACCTCCACCCCGGCACGGACCCCCCCCAACCTCCACCCCGGCACGGACCCCCCCCAACCTCCACACCAGCACGGACCCCCCCCCCAACCCAACCCCCAACCTCCACCCCGGCACGGACCCCCCCCCCCAACCTCCACCCCGGCACGGCACGGACCCCCCCCAACCTCCACCCCTGCACGGACCCCCCCCCAACCTCCACCCCTGCACGGACCCCCCCCCCCAACCTCCACCCCAGCACGGACCCCCCCCCAACCTCCACCCCGGCACGGACCCCCCCCAACCCCCAACCTCCACCCCAGCACGGACCCCCGTCCGAACCTCCACCCCAGCACGGACCCCCGCCCCAACCTCCACCCCGGCACGGACCCCCCCCAACCTCCACCCCGGCACGGACCCCCCCCAACCTCCACACCAGCACGGACCACCCCCCAACCCAACCTCCACCCCGGCACGGACCCCCCCCCAACCTCCACCCCGGCACGGCACGGACCCCCCCCCCAACCTCCACCCCTGCACGGACCCCCCCCCCAACCTCCACCCCTGCACGGACCCCCCCCCCAACCTCCACCCCTGCACGGACACCCCCCCCAACCTCCACCCCTGCACGGACCCCCCCCCCCCCAACCTCCACCCCAGCACGGACCCCCCCCCAACCTCCACCCCAGCACGGACCCCCCCCCCAACCTCCACCCCGGCACGGACCCCCCCCCCAACCTCCACCCCGGCACGGACCCCCCCCCCCAACCCCCAATCTCCACCCCAGCACGGACCCCCGTCCGAACCTCCACCCCAGCACGGACCCCCGCCCCAACCTCCACCCCAGCACGAACCCCCCCCAACCTCCACCCCGGCACGGACCCCCCCCAACCTCCACCCCGGCACGGACCCCCCCCAACCTCCACCCCAGCACGGACCCCCCCCCCAACCTCCACCCCAGCACGGACCCCCGCCCCAACCTCCACCCCAGCACGAACCCCCCCCAACCTCCACCCCGGCACGGACCCCCCCCAACCTCCACCCCAGCACGGACCCAACCCCCAACCTCCACCCCGGCACGGACCCCCCCCCCCCCCCAACCTCCACCCCGGCACGGCACGGACCACCCCCCCAACCTCCACCCCAGCACGGACCCCCCCCCAACCTCCACCCCGGCACGGCACGGACCCCCCCCCCAACCTCCACCCCAGCACGGACCCCCGCCCCAACCTCCACCCCAGCACGGACCCCCCGCCCCAACCTCCACCCCAGCACGGACCCCCCCCAACCTCCACCCCAGCACGGACCCCCCCCCCCAACCTCCACCCCAGCACGGACCCCCCCCAACCTCCACCCCAGCACGGACCCCCCCCCCAACCTCCACCCCAGCACGGACCCCCGCCCCAACCTCCACCCCAGCACGGACCCCCCCCCCCAACCTCCACCCCAGCACGGACCCCCCCCCCAACCTCCACCCCGGCACGGACCCCCCCAACCTCCACCCCAGCACGGACCAACCCCCAACCCGGCACGGACCCCCCCCCCCCCCCACCCCGGCACGGACCCCCTCCCGGCACTCCCCCGGAGCCCAGCCTACTCTAACCCCCCCCCCCCCGCCGCACACACACACACACACAACCCGAGACACACCTCTCCTCACGCAATCAGACTGTGGCCACGCCATTTCCTGCCCAGAGCCAACCCCCCAGGCCGTCACTCACTTCCACGCTGGTCGGCGTGAGCCTGGAGCACCGGGTCACGCCGATGAAAAGGAGGTTTGATTCACGTCAACGTGAACGGTCATCACGTCGACGGGACTTCGGCCCATCCGGAAGGGAGAATATCGGCAGGCCGAAAATCGGCTGCCTTGCGCAGACCCGTGACATTCTCCGCAGCAGCGGCGCCATTAACGCCCCGCCGACTTTTCTCCCTTCGGAGACTTCGGCGGGGGCGGGGGGCGGGATTCACGGCGGCCAACGGCCATTCTCCGACCCTCTGGGGGGTCGGAGAATGACGCCCCTGATATTCTTAAAGAGGAAAAAGCTTGCCAGGCTACAGGGAACGAACAATGGAATGGAATTAATTGGATAGCTCTTTGACAGTACAGACAGGATGGGCTGAAATGGCCTCCTGTGTAACGCAATTCCATAATCCTGAACGAACAAGAGCTTTTTTTTTGGATTAGGTCAAGCCTTCTGATTCACTGCACCCTTGGGAACAATGCCAGCTCTTTGAACTGTGACTGCAAAAATTATAAATAAGTTAGAAGGTTTCACATTCTTCGTGCTAAATATTTATAGCCTTGTCTGAACCCAGCCAGAGAGAGAGAGAGAGAGAGTGGATGGTGTGAGCTTTCTGAAACAGTCTATTGGAAAGTAAATTTAAAAGACCGATAGGGGGTGATTTTGAGCCTTCTTTCTCTCTGTCCATGAGAAAGTCGGCACAGGCTCAAAATCCAGAGGTAAGGGGAAAGCGTGATTCTCTCCGGCGAGATTGGCTTTGGAATTTTCACCGCCGCCGCCGCCAGAGGAGTCATGTGACCCCACGCAAGCCCAGGCATCTCATTTTAATAGGTTAGCTTGTCATTAGCGAGCACTATCTCCCAACCTTCAGCACCCTCCCGGGATAGTCACCAGGCCGCCGGCATCATTTACAACAGATATACGTAAACGTGAACCTGGCGGCTTCCCCTCCAAGGGGACTATCGGAGGTGAGCGCTCAGGCAGCCATGATTCCCCAAGCTCTTCACTGCTCAGGGTGCACCGAGAGGACGTGAGGACACCGAAGTTCAACTCTGGTCTGGCGGTCAGCCACTCATTCTCGGGGCGGAGGGTCACAAACAAGCCCTACATTTCTTCCTTTAAGTGGGTCTGGAGACTAGCATGCAGGCAGCGCTTGCTGGGATTGTGCTCAAATTACTGCTGAGGGAGTGTCCATCCCTACACGGAGACAGCATTCTCAGGACTAAGGGTGGGGGGAGCTCTATTGAATCTCAATTGCACTTGTTTAGGAAGCTTGTCTATCAGGAATGAGTGGGTAGGGTTTGTGAAATGGAAGAATGTGGGTGCCCTCTAGATGTGTGAATATTTTGTTTAATAACAGTCTACAATACTTTGATACAAAAAGGAGAAAAAACAAACAACTGAACCGTCCACAGATCGCAATAACCATGAACCGACAAGAAAAAGGTACCACGCCATACACACAGGTACCTTTACTCAACAGAATATCAGTACAAACACAGAACTACAACAGTAGATTTATACAAAAGAAACAAATACACAATCAATAGTGTAATGAAGTTGGGCAGCATGGTGGCGCAGTGGTTAGCACTGCTGACTCACGGCACCGAGGTCCCAGGTTCGATCCCGGCTCTGAGTTACTGGCCGTGTGGAGTTTGCACATTCTCCCCGTGTTTGCATGGGTTTCACCCCCACAACCCAAAGATGTGCAGGGTAGGTGGATTGGCCAGGCTAAATTGCCCCTTTATTGGAAAAAATGATTGGGTACTCTAAATTATTTACCAGATTTTATCTACACCCTCGGGGCCAGGGACCGCCTTGATGCCCAGCGGTGATAAAGTTGAGGGACCTGGTGGTCTCTCGACTTGGTGGACATCTGGCGACATCTCCATCCTAACTCCAGTGTGTTCATTTGAGTGAGGTCTGGAGTCGGAGTTTCCAAAATCAATCGCTTTTACATTTCAAGGGTGTCCATGCCCCATGTTCCATCAGCGTCTGTGCAGCAGGTGCTGTGCTCAGACCAGCGTCTAGCATGGATAGAACTTGTTCCGGTCTGCGCGCAGTACTGGCGGTCCACGTACTGGCACCTTAACAACCTGCTGCTGGAGGATGAGCGGTTACTAGGCTTGTTTCATCGCTTCTGGGCCGGCGGGAGAAGCAAGCGAGGAGGCTTCTCCTTGAGACTAAGGTGGGCAAGACTCACATCTGTATCTTCTGTCAGGAGTATGCGAGGGAATCGTCAAAGAGGCAGAAATCAAGGGTCGAGGAGTTATGAAGGAGGTGCTCGACCTGGAGTCCCGTCTCAGCAGCCTGATGAGGATCCGCCCCTGCGGCTGCTGTACAAAGAGAAGAAGGGCACGCAGAGGGACCTGCAACTCGTCCGGTTCCACCACCCGTATGTGAGGTCACTGATTTAGTTCTTCACTGACCTGGACCCCTTCTCGCTGGAAAAAAAGACAATGGGTTTGTCAACCGTTCCTTACGCTGCTGGCCGTGATGCATCCCTCGTTTTGGATCTGGAGGGCATCAGGACCCATGCCCAGAATTTCTACACTGCCCTTTTCTCTCCTCATTGGTCCATTGAGGATGCTCACAGAGTTTTGTGGGAGGACCTGCCACTGTACTTTGGTACATGTGACAATAAAAAATCAAATCAAGTCAAATTTATGACAGCCCTCACCACTCACCTTGATTTTATTATCTTTTCATTGTATGTTGTGGAGAATTATGGAGCCCAGAAAGTTGATGTTTGTATTCATAGCGATAAAGCAGCAGCAGAGACGTGCCGCTGCATGCAGCTAGGACCAGCTGAAGAGGGAGAGGCTGGACCCTTAGCTGTACAGGGTGAAGCAACACTGAGGGAACAGCCCCGTTTGAGACTCTACCGGCCAAGGGGGTCTTATGATGTTGGTCTTCCTATCTTCAGATGTCAGAGCCACAGTGCCGGAGAAGGTTAGCCTGGATCTTGTGTCCAGGCGTACCTTTTTTTTTAGCAAATATTTTATTGAAGCATTTGTAATTTTAACAATTTAACATGTTGACATTTCTAAAACAACCGCGCGGGTCGGCGCACATAATACCCCTTAAAAGAACAAACAATAAACCACGTCCCCCACTTCTCCCGCCCTGTCCCCAATTACCCATACACTAAGTTCCCTGTCCTTATTTAACATTACCATGCCTCCTGTTTTCCTCCCCCCCCCCCCCGCCCCTTCTCCCTCCCTCCCCCCCCCCCCCCCCCTCCTTACTGCTGACGTTCAATTTTTGTTGAAGGAATCGTTAAACGGCTACCAACTCCGGGCGAATCCCTGTATTGGTCCTCTCGGAGCGAACTTGATTTTCTCCTGTTATGGGCCAGGGTTTAGAGAACCCCAAAGTGTATCATGGAATTCACCTGACCCACAACTTTTAATAGATTGTGGTATGGGGACCACACGGCCCACTCTACAGGTGTACAGCAGAAATAGAAAAGTATTTTTTAAAGCAAAACAATGTTTATTCTATGAACTCAAGTTAACCTTTTTAAAACATACAGTGAACATCTTAGCAACCATCAATTCAAATACAACCCCAAAGAATACAACACTAAGTAATCGTTAACAACTTCCCAAACAACATCCAGTAGAAACACTTTTCAACAGAAGCACATTAGATTTACATTCACTACTGAGAACATTTATAATTCAGAATTCACCAAATGATCAAGAGATAGTCGTTTGATGGCAGAGAGAACAGCAGTACACCTGCTTGGTCTGGCTTCAGCTCCAACACGAAACTAAAACACACCCTGCAGCAAACAGCCTAAAACGAAAGTAAAAAGCTGACAGATAGCCCCAGGTCCACCCACACTCTGACATCACTGCTGTAGTAAACACCCATTTCTTAAAGGTATTTATATACACACCCATTTCTTAAAGGTACTCTCGCATGACACTCCAGACTGTGAAACCCTACCATATCGCTGACCCACACTCCTGACTTTGGGGCTCTGAGTCCCTCCATCTCAGCAAGATCTGTCTCTGGGCCACCAGGGAGGAGAAGGCCAGGATATCGGCCTGCTTCTTCCCCCCCCCCCCCCCCCCACACTTTGCCCTTGTATCCTCCAACACCCCAAACATTGCCAATTCTGGAGTCCAGGCGTACCTTTGAGCAGCACTGGTATTGCAGTGCTGCCATCCTTGGTGGACGGGGCAAAGAGTGCAACACTCACAGGAAGGGCCGGGAAATGGCATTAGTATGTCTTGAGGGTTCTCACTTTTCCTCGCTTCCCCACTTTGCCATCATCACTCGCATGGTCAGACTCCTCCCTGGCCAGAAGGCCTCGTGACAAGTGGTCAACCTATGAAGTCAATGGATGAGAGATCACTTTGGAAGTGTGAGGGGGTGCAGTGAGAGACTGGAGGTGGCAGACCTAACCGAACCCCGCAATGACCTGCACTGTTGTCACTCACCAAGGCAGCTATTTACTCCCAGGCGGCGGTGGAAACCCTGCTGGTGGGCTGCCTCCCGGATTGCGGGTACAGGATATTCCGCCTCTGCCGCACAACATACAGGTGTTTGGTCAGGGCTCTCTTCGTGAAACCCAGAGCTGGTTTCCGTGCTGCAATCCCCACGACTGGAATTTTAATAAATGCTGGGTAGTGCTGGAGAAGTGTTTTATATTGAGCTTCCCAGTGATTGCACTGATTAGGTTTCCACAGGGTGAGCGAATCAGCGGGAGGGCACTAGGAGCACAGTGTGAATCTCGTGGGGAGATAAACATCTCTTCAAGAGCTGTAAGATTCTGTGCAAAATCCCGTCGTCTCCCTCGGTGGGTTTCACTCCATTTTTCTTGCCGGAACTGACACTTTGCAGTTTTTTGGTAAGATTCCATCCACCCATCTGTGTCTGTCTCAAGGGGCATTTGTGCTTCACATAGAACAGAAATTAGTATATTTAAAATCTCATGCACAATGAAATAATAACTGCTTTATAAGTATATAATTTCTCTTGCAGTGGAAATATAGAAAATCAATTTTATTTAAAGAAAAAAATAATTCATGTTCAACTACTCGTAGAGTTGCAGATTACTGAATTTACTCATTCTGTATTTGTTTGAAAATTAGATATGACTTTAAATGTTTCACTTGGTGCATGTTATGCGGTGTATATATCAATAAATACAAGAGTAGATTTGGATTTACTATATTTTTCTTAAAGTTAGAATGCCCACATTGAAGAAAGGACTTTAAACTAAATTGTGGTGTGAGCTTGGAAAGTTAAATTAAAAAGGCAAAGCAATAATGCAGGGTATGGGAATTAATAACCAAAGTGTGACAGGAATAGAGAGTGCACTAGCAAATATGGTCAAAGTAGGGAATAATGGGGGAGGAGGGTTCAAGTGAAAGGAGATTTAGAAATACTAATAATAATAGTTATTGTCACAAGTAGGCTTACATTAACACTGCAATGAAATTACTGTGAAAAGCCCCAATTCGCCACATTCTGGCGCCTGTTCAGTTACACAGAGGGAGAATTTAGAATGTCCAAAATACCTGATAGCACGTCTTTCGAGACTTGTGGGAGGAAACCGGAGCACCTGGAAAAGACCCATGCAGACACAGGGAGAACATGCAGACTCCGCACAGACAGTGACCCAAGCCGGGAATCGAACCTGGGACCTTGGCACTGTGAAGCCATTGTGCTAACCACTATGCCACCGTGCTGCACACAAGGTAAGGTCTTACAGTAAACGTTGAAGTAATAGTTGAGGTATATCAATGATCAAAGTAAAAAGACATGCCCAATTGGACAGGAAGTAACAGTCGTGTTCACTGGTAATAGTACATCAGAGAAGAAGATCAAAGCAGGGAATAGTAAAAAAAATAAATTGAAGTTGTTTATCTGAAAGCAAGGAACAGCCACAATAAGATAAATGAACTAGTGGCACAATTAGAGAAATTGTTTCAAACTAATGGTTACAAGGTGACCAAGACTGGGAAATAAGTGTTCCAGGGTACGGTGAGGTTATTCATGAAGGTCCCACCTTCTCAACTTTGCCGTTCACCTGAGATGTGGTGGTCCTCAGATTAAATAACCACTAGTCCGCTCTCCACCTCACAGTGGAAAGTAGCCAAGGGCAGCACGGTGGCACAGTGGTTAGCATTGCTGCCTCACGGCGCCGAGGTCACAGGTTCGATCCCGGCTCTGGGTCACTGTTCGTGTGGAGTTTGCACATTCTTCCAGTCGTCCCCACAACTCAAAAATGTGCAGGGTAGGTGGATTGGCCACGCTAAATTGCCCCTTAATTGGAAAAAATGAATTGGGTAATCTAAATTCTAAATTTTTTTTTAAAAGGGGAAAGCAGCCTATGGTCATCTGGAACTATGGCATCTTTACCGTTAGATTTCAGAAAGCAAAGCGGACTGGAGGAGGAGGAGGAGTGGCCCTAGTAATAAAGGATGGCATAACGACATTAGTGAGAAAAGATTTTAGCTCAGAAAATCGGGAGGTGGAATCAATATGGAAGGAAAATGGGAATAACAAGGGTCAGAAAATGCTGGTGAGAATAGTTAATAGGCCCCCTAACAATAGTCATAACATTAAAGAAGGAATTATTGGAGCTTGTAAAACAGACAATGTAATAGTTGTGGAGAATTTAAATCTTATCACAGAACCCCAGCCACCACCTTTTCAAAGGCAATTCTGGATGAACAATGGATAGACAGAGCCTTATAGGGCTCTCATATCCATTGAACAAAAAATACCTCATCTGTTCCTGTGCCCCTTTTAAAATTGTACCATTTAGTAAATATTGCCTTTCTTCATTCTTAATAATAATAATAATTGCTTATTGTCACAAGTAGGCTTCAATGAAGTTACTGTGAAAAGCCCCTAGTCGCCACATTCCGGCGCCTGTTCAGGGAGGCCGGTAGGGGAATTGAACCCGCGCTGCTGGCCTTGTTCTGCATTACAATCTTTCACAGCGATCTTTCACAGTGTTCAGAAAAGGTTCATACCGACAAAAAAGAAAGACGGTAGAAAGGGGAAAAATCGACCGTGGATATCTAAGGAGGTGAGGGAGTGTATCAAATTGAAGGAAAAAACAAACAAAGTGGCAAAAATTAGTGGGAGACTAGAGGACTGGGAAGTCTTTAGGGGACAACAGACAGCTACTAAAAAAGCCATAATGAAGAGTAAGGTAGACTATGAAAGTACACTGGCTCAGAACATAAAAGCAGATAGTAAAAGCTTCTACAAATATAGAAGACAAAAAAGAGTGGCTAATATTGGTCCTTTGGAAGATGAGAAGGGAGATTTAATAATAGGAGACTGGGAAATGGCTGAGGAGCTGAACAGGTTTTTTGGGTCAGTCTTCACAGTGGAGCATTGCGCAGGTCAAGGAGTCACAGCCTGAGTGAGAGAGATACAGGCCGAGTGAGAATTTGGTAATTTGGTGCAGTGAGGTAACCAGGAAAGGTAAGTGGTTAACCTAATTTTGCTGTTTTTCAGTTAAAAGTGCAGTGTAGATTAGTGACTGATTGGCTGAAGCTGCCCCCACCCTAATTGCTGAGAGGCAGTTATCTGGCAGTCACCTGAGGCCTGTTAAGGGGCACAAAGGTACACATTGTTTTCTTCTCTTTGAAGTTTTAGTGTGAGTCATCCTAAAGTCTGTATAAAAGACAGACTGAAAGCGCACATTAGTAAGCATTGCGCAGGTCAAGGAGTCACAGCCTGAGTGAGAGAGATACAGGCCGAGTGAGAATTTGGTAATTTGGTGCAGTGAGGTAATTCAGTGAAGAGTGGGAGAAGGTGCTTTTTCCCTACTGTTTTGTTCTCTCTCTTTCTTCGGGCCTAATTTCGGGAGCCATTCGGAGGAGGAGGAGCAGTCTCTGTGAGTATAAAAACCTAACGGTAACTTCCTGTTTTCCACTTGTTTTTTTTTCCAAAAGTGACGTCAGAGGGAAGCTGTGATCTGAGTGGTTGATAGCAAATCTGCCCCAAATTAAAAAAACACAGCTAAACTCAAACTTAAATTAAACTAATTAATTAATTAGTGATGGCTGGTCAGGTGATGTGCTTGAGCTGCTTGATGTGGGAGCTGGCAGATCCCATTGCGAGCTGCAGCGACCACATCTGCAGTAAGTGTTGGCTGCTCGAAGAGCTCTGGCTCAGAATTGATGAGCTGGAGTCTGAGCTTCAAACACTGAGGCACACCTGGGAGGGGGAGACTTACCTGGACACTGTGTTTCAGGAGGCAGTCACACCTGTCAAAGTAGTTTAAATCCTGCCAGTGGCCAGGGACAGCAGGGTGTGACTGCAAGTCAGGAAGGTAAAGGGAACCAGCAGTCAGGAACTCAGGAGCCTCAGCCCTTGACTATGTCCAACAGGTATGAGGCACTTGCTCCCTGTGTGGATGGCGAACAGGGCTGCAGGAAGGATGAGTCAGCTGACCAAGGCACCGTGGTTCAGCAGGCCATTCAAGGGGAGGGAGTAAATAGGCAAGTTGTAGTTGTAGGGGATTCTATTATCAGGGGGATAGATCGTATCCTTTGTGAGCAGGATAAAGAGTCCCGCATGGTATGTTGCCTGCCCGGTGCTAGGGTGCGGGACATCTCTGACCGGCTTGAAAGGATACTGGAGAGGGAGGGGGAGGATCCAGTTGTTGTGGTCCATGTCGGTACCAACAACATAGGCAAGTCTAGGAAAGAGGACCTGTTTAGAGATTATAAAGAGCTAGGATTCAAATTAAAAAACAGGTCCTCAAGGGTCATAATCTCCGGATTACTGCCCGAGCCACGTGCAAATTGGCACAGGGAGGCAAGAATCAGGGAAGTTAACACGTGGCTGAAAGAGTGGTGTGGGAAAGAGGGGTTCCTTTTCATGGGACACTGGCATCAGTTTTGGGACAGGGGGTACCTATACTGTTGGGATGGTCTCCACCTGAACCGAGCTGGGACCAGTGTTCTGGCGAAAAGAATAAATAGGGTGGTCAATAGGACTTTAAACTAAAGATTGGGGGGGAAGGGAAAGTAGGGGAACCAAGAGGTGAAGTAATCAGTGGGAAGCGTAGCTGCTTAGGTATACAAAAAAGCACGAAAAGACAAAACTCAGGAGAGGTTACGATAGTCCCCATCCCACAAAATATGACACAGTGTATGGAAAGGCTCAGTAAACCAAGGTCCACCACACTAAGAAAACAAAAAGGGACGGTCAATAGAGAATTAAAGGTGCTATATTTAAATGCGCGCAGTGTACGGAACAAGGTAGATGAGCTTGTGGCCCAGATTGTGACTGGCAGGTATGATGTGGTAGGCATCACAGAGACATGGTTGCAGGGGGTTCAGGACTGGCATTTAAACATCCAGGGATTCACAACCTATCTAAAAGAAAGGGAGGTGGGCAGAGGGGGCGGGGTTGCCTTGTTAATTAGGAATGAAATTAAATCAATAGCACTAAATGACATAGGGTCAGATGATGTGGAGTCTGTGTGGGTAGAGTTGAGGAACCACAAAGGCAAAAAAACCATAATGGGAGTTATGTACAGGCCTCCTAACAGTGGCCAGGACCGGGGGCACAAAATGCACCACGAAATAGAAAGTGCATGTCAGAAAGGCAAGGTCACAGTGATCATGGGGGACTTCAATATGCAGGTGGACTGGGTAAATAATGCTGCCAGTGGACCCAAGGAAAGGGAATTCATTGAATGTTTACAGGAGGGCTTTTTGGAACAGCTTGTGATGGAGCCCACGAGGGAACAGGCCATTCTGGACTTAGTGTTATGTAATGAGCCAGACTTGATTAAAGATCTTAAAGTAAGGGAGCACTTAGGAGGCAGTGATCATAATATGGTAGAATTCAATCTCCAATTTGAAAGAAAGAAGGTAGAATCAGATGTAAAGGTGTTACACTTAAATAAAGGTAACTACATGGGCATGAGGGAGGAACTGACGAAAATCGACTGGGAGCAGAGCCTTGTGGGAAAGACAGTAGAACAGCAATGGCAGGAGTTTCTGGGAGTAATTGAGGACACAGTACAGAGGTTCATCCCAAAGAAAAGAAAGGTTATCAGAGGGGGGATTAGGCAGCCATGGCTGACAAAGGAAGTTAGGGAATGCATCAAAGCAAAAGAGAAAGCCTATAATGTGGCAAAGAGTAGTGGGAAGTCAGAAGATTGGGAAGGCTACAAAAACAAACAGAGGATAACAAAGAGAGAAATAAGGAAAGAGAGGATCAAATATGAAGGTAGGCTAGCCAGTAACATTAGGAATGATAGTAAAAGTTTCTTTAAATGCATTAAAAACAAACGAGGCGCAAAAGTTGACATTGGGCCGCTCCAAAATGACGCTGGTAATTTTGTGATGGGAGACAAGGAAATAGCTGAGGAACTAAATAAGTACTTTGCGTCAGTCTTCACAGTAGAAGACATGAGTAATATCCCAACAATTCCGGAGAGTCAGGGGGCAGAGTTGAATATGGTAGCCATCACAAAGGAGAAAGTGCTAGAGAAACTAAGAGGTCTAAAAATTGATAAATCTCCGGGCCTAGATGGACTACATCCTAGAGCTCTAAAGGAGATAGCTGAAGAAATAGTGGAGGCGTTAGTTCTGATCTTTCAAAAGTCACTGGAGTCAGGGAAAGTCCCAGAGGATTGGAAAATCGCTGTAGTAACCCCCCTGTTCAAGAAGGGAACAAGGAAAAAGATGGAAAATTATAGGCCAATTAGCCTAACCTCGGTTGTTGGCAAGATTCTAGAATCCATTGTTAAGGATGAGATTTCTAAATTCTTGGAAGTGCAGGGTCGGATTAGGACAAGTCAGCATGGATTTAGTAAGGGGAAGTCGTGCCTGACAAACCTGTTAGAGTTCTTTGAAGAGATAACAAATAGGTTAGACCAAGGAGAGCCAATGGATGTTATCTATCTTGACTTCCAAAAGGCCTTTGATAAGGTGCCTCACAGGAGACTGCTGAGTAAAATAAGGGCCCATGGTATTCGAGGCAAGGTACTAACATGGATTGATGATTGGCTGTGAGGCAGAAGGCAGAGAGTTGGGATAAAAGGTTCTTTTTCGGAATGGCAACTGGTGACGAGTGGTGTCCCGCAGGGTTCAGTGTTGGGGCCACAGCTGTTCTCTTTATATATTAACGATCTAGATGACGGGACTGGGGGCATTCTGGCTAAGTTTGCCGATGATACAAAGATAGGTGGAGGGGCAGGTAGTATGGAGGAGGTGGGGAGGCTGCAGAAAGATTTAGACAGTTTAGGAGAGTGGTCCAAGAAATGGCTGATGAAATTCAACGTGGGCAAGTGCGAGGTCTTGCACTTTGGAAAAAAGAATAGAGGCATGGACTATTTTCTAAACAGTGACAAAATTCATAATGCTGAAGTGCAAAGGGACTTGGGAGTCCTAGTCCAGGATTCTCTAAAGGTAAACTTGCAGGTTGAGTCCGTAATTAAGAAAGCAAATGCAATGTTGTCATTCATCTCAAGAGGCTTGGAATATAAAAGCAGGGATGTACTTCTGAAGCTTTATAAAGCATTAGTTAGGCCCCATTTAGAATACTGTGAACAATTTTGGGCCCCACACCTCAGGAAGGACATACTGGCACTGGAGCGGGTCCAGCGGAGATTCACACGGATGATCCCAGGAATGGTAGGCCTAACATACGATGAACATCTGAGGATCCTGGGATTATATTCATTGGAGTTTAGGAGGTTGAGGGGAGATCTAATAGAAACTTACAAGATAATGAATGGCTTAGATAGGGTGGATGTAGGGAAGTTGTTTCCATTAGCAGGGGAGACTAGGACCCGGGGGCACAGCCTTAGAATAAAAGGGAGCCACTTTAGAACAGAGATGAGGAGAAATTTCTTCAGCCAGAGAGTGGTGGGTCTGTGGAATTCATTGCCACAGAGGGCGGTGGAGGCCGGGACGTTGAGTGTCTTTAAGACAGAAGTTGATAAATTCTTGATTTCTCGAGGAATTAAGGGCTATGGAGAGAGAACGGGTAAATGGAGTTGAAATCAGCCATGATTGAATGGTGGAGTGGACTCGATGGGCCGAATTGCCTTACTTCCGCTCCTATGTCTTATGGAGGACACAAATAACATGCCAGTGACTGATGGAAATAAGGATATGATAGGTGAGGACCTTGAGATGACTAATCACTAAGGAGGCAGTATTGGGCAAGCTAATGGGGCTAAAGGTAGACAAGTCTCCTGGCCCTGATGGGATGCATCCCAGAGTGTTAAAAGAGATGGCTAGGGAAATTGTAAATGCACTAGTGATAATTTATCAAAATTCACTAGACTCTGGGGTGGTCCCAGAGGATTGGAAAGTAGCAAACGTGACACCACTGTTTAAAAAAGGAGGTCGGCAGAAAGCGGGTAATTATAGGCCGGTAAGCTTAACTTCGGTTGTAGGGAAAATGCTGGAATCTATCATTAAGGAGGAAATAGCGGGGCACCTGGAGGGAAATTGTCCCATTGGACAGACACAGCATGGGTTCACAAAGGGTAGGTCGTGTCTGACTAATTTGGTAGAATTTTTGAGGACGTTACCAGTGCAGTAGATAACGGGGAGCCATTGGATGTGGTATATCTGGATTTCCAGAAAGCCTTTGACAAGGTGCCACACAAAAGGTTGCTGCATAAACTAAAGATGCATGGCATTGAGGGTAAAGTGGTAGCATGGGTACAGGATTGGTTAACTAACAGAAAGCAGAGAGTGGGGATAAATGGGTGTGTCTCTGGTTGGCAACCTGTAACTAGTGGGGTCCCTCAAGGATCAGTGTTGGGCCCGCAGTTGTTCACAATTTACATAGACGATTTGGAGTTGGGACCAAGTGCAATGTGTCAAAGTTTGCAGGCGACACTAAGATGAGTGGTAAAGCAAAAAGGGCAGAGGATACCGGAAGTCTGCAGAAGGATTTAGATAGGTTAGGTGAATGGGCTAGGGTCTGGCAGATGGAATTCAATGTTGCCAAGTGCGAGGCTATCCATTTTGGGAGGAATAACAGCAGAATGGATTATTATTTAAACGGTAAGATGTTAAAACATGCTGCTGTGCAGAGGGACCTGGGTGTGCTGGTGCACGAGTCGCAAAAAGTTGGTGTGCAGGTGCAACAGGTGATTAAGAAGGCTAATCGAGTTTTGTCTTTCATTGCTAGAGGGATGGAGTTCAAGACTAGTGAGGTTATGCTGCAATTGTATAAGGTGTTAGTGAGGCCACACCTGGAGTATTGTGTTCAGTTTTGGTCTCCTTACCTGAGAAAGGACATATTGGCACTGGAGGGAGTGCAGAGGAGATTCACTAGGTTGATCCCGGAGTTGAGGGGATTAGATTATGACGAGAGGTTGAGTAGACTGGGACTGTACTCATTGAAGTTTAGAAGGATGCGGGGGGAATCTTATTGAGACATATAAAATTATGAAGGGAATAGATAGGATAGATGCGGGCAGGTTGTTTCCACTGGTCGGGAAAAGCAGAACTAGGGGGCATAGCCTCAAAATAAGGGGAGGTAGATTTAGGACGGAGTGTAGGAGGAACTTCTTCACCCAAAGGGTTGTGAATCTCTGGAATTC
Organism: Scyliorhinus torazame; assembly: GCF_047496885.1. NCBI lineage: Eukaryota > Metazoa > Chordata > Chondrichthyes > Carcharhiniformes > Scyliorhinidae > Scyliorhinus > Scyliorhinus torazame. The sequence goes on along the minus strand of NC_092709.1, from coordinate 279,411,338 downwards.
CTTGCCCAGTGAAGCAGTTGAGGCTCCTTCTTTAAATGTTTTTAAGAAAAAGATAGATGCCTTTCTAAAGAATAAAGAGATTTGGGGATATGGTGTACGGGCCGGAGAGTGGAGCTGAGTCCACAAAGATCAGCCATGATCTCATTAAATGGCGGAGCAGGCTCGAGGGGCCAGATGGCCTACTCCTGTTCCTAGTTCTTATGTATAAGCCAGCTGTTTAGCCCACTGTACTAAACCAGCACCGATGAGCTACCAGCTGCCGATGAAAATAGATATCTTGACACTTTACTGAATTTCATCTGCCTACTTGTGACAATAAATATTATTATCATTCCCATTTCACCAGTCTAGGTCCAACTGAAGTGTTACTAATTACCAGCAAGGTCTGCCTTTGTTGCCCATTCCTAATTGCCCTTGCTTGGTCATTTCAGAGAGCAATTACGAATCAACCACATCACTGTAGATTTTGAGTCACGTGTCGGCAGAGCAAGAAAGGAAGGCAGATTTCCTTCCCTAAAGGGCATTAAGGTGGACTTCTACAAGAAACAACGATAGCTATCATAGTCACCATGACTGAGACTGGCTTTATATTCCAGATTTATTAATTGAATTTAAATTCCACAAGCTGCCGTGGTGGGATTTGAACCCATATCTCCAGAGCATTAGCCTGGGTTGCTGGATTACTAGTGCAGTGACTTTTACTGAGTAAAGGGCAAACCATTTCTCTACTTCTAACTGCAATGAGCTGAAAAATAACTTTACCTTTTATGTCGTTGCCCTAAGATTAATGCATCAGAAAAGTGGTGAAAATCATAAATAGTAATAATAATAATTGTTTATTGTCACAAGTAGGCGTCAATGAAGTTACTGTGAAAAGCACCTAGTCGCCACATTCTGGCGCCTGTTCGGGGAGGCCAGTAAGGGAAATGGAATATTCAGTAACAAAGAACATTTTACATAGAAAAACTTAAAGCCCTTTCTGTGTATGCTAATAAAGCAGACCCCCTGAAGGGCAATGTAGCAAAACCAGCTCTATTCTAAGAACTCGATCCAAACTATTAATCATAACTGTAATTTTAGAATATATGACTCCAATGGCACGGAGACAATAATCCATGGCTTAGCTGAAAATAAATTTATTGGAAACTGATGTGTGGCACTCCTGAGCCACTAGAGGATGCCATATGTTTGTTATTTGCAACAAACAAAAGTCAGTCCTATCTGAACTATTCTATCAAATCTATTTGGGAATAACGTAACATTTCTTTCACAATTGCACTCTTCCTCAAAATGAATTGATCCTGAAAAGGAAGTTACTTACTGTAACATAGTTGACTCGCAGATACCATATTTCTCAATTGTTTTGGGTTGAAAATGCTGCAGAGCAGTAGCAAGGTGAGAACGTACACCTGCCTTGGCTCACGGTACAATTTATGAGGGGCTTTAAAATAGATAGAAGGCTTACAACACCAGGTTAAAGTCCAACAGGTTTGTTTTGAATCACTAGCTTTCGGAGCGCAGCTCCTTCATCAGGTGAATATTTAAAATAAATGACCAGCAATGTCACCGAGAGCAGGCAGGAATCTCATGGATGTATTGAAATCGTAGCCCTGGACGGTGCTTAGGACCCTAATGCAATTTTAGTTTCCCATTGGACAGAGAATTGAGAACATATGCACTAACCAGTGTAACTGAATGTCTAACTGGTGGTCCTTAAGGGGACTGCTGGAGGCTGTTCTTTGTCAGACATTCCATTTTTTTGTTTGATTTTTATGGTAATTACATGCAATTTATAACTTGGAAATAGGCCATTGGCCGTACTTCAGCCCACCCTTTCTGCAAAAGCAGAGGACAGGTCCTGAGGAAAGACAGAACATGGGGAAAGTTTCACAACGCTTAACAGAATGACAGTTGACAGAATGCAAAACTATAAAATATTGTTTAGCCAGGAAATTATTTCAGGTACTGATTTAAATATTTTACTGTAAATTGTGTCCTTAGTAAGGCATTGCCATGACATGTTTGACAGCATTCTAGATCAAACAATTCAGATAGTTGAGAAATGTGTGGGGAGAAGCAATTAGGTGAGAAATAGGCCAAGGCCTACTTCCCAACCCCAATAGATGCGAAAGAAAAACCGAGAACCTTCCATTTGTAACTAGAGGAGCTTTACCAAATTGGATTCACATTTACGGGCTGCATTTTCACTGAATCAGGCAGACTTCGCGGACCTTTAAAAATGGCGGAGGGGCCCAATTCCATGATTACCACCCCCCATTCCTGGTACCCCCAATTTTCACAATAACAGGAGACGGTTGCGGGCTGCAGTCCCGACCTGGCCGATTCCATTGCAGGGAAGTGTCCCCTAGACCCTACAATTTTCATGAGTCAAACCAACTTCTCATGGTTCACGGTCCCTCAGAGGAGCTGTGGATCATAGTCTGGTCGCAGGAACCTTTTGAAAGATAATTTCAAAAGTCTTGCCAATGCGCCCTATGCCAAATCATGCCCTTCATCCACCACCAATGGCCCCTCATATCCCTTATGCCAACCCATGCATCCCTGCCCACTGGGCTAAGAGCCAGGCTTTCATTAGTTTGGTTAAACAGGTGAGCACAAGGGAAAACATTATTTGATTGACAAGCTTTATTTTTCTTAAAACCTATCTCCGATCAAGCTTTTGCCCAGCTGCACTAATATATTTTATTAATTGTTCATGGCATGTGAGCATCACTGGCAACTATTGCTCATCCCTAATTACTCTGGAGGTTATGATGAAGTATCACTTTGAACAGCTGCAGCCGATCTAGGTGCAGTTGTACGCACAATGTTACAAGGAATAGAGTTCCAGGACTTTGACAGTGGCAGTGAACGAATGGCAATAATTCCAAGCGAAGATGGTGTGTAACTTGTTCCAGCTGCTACCCTTGTTCTTCTAGGTTTTTTCACAAAATATATGGCTTAGTGACAAATTTTGCTTCATAATGCTCCATCAAAGTGCCTTGGGATATTTCATTACATTAAAGGCCCCATTTAAATTTAAGTTATTGATGTAGTGTTTTACAGGTATCACTGTGGTTCAAATAACAATCAATCTAAGCAGTGGACCAATGTTGATGCTAGGTTATTGGGTGGAAGTATGCGAAGGTCAGATTTATATCCCCTTTGTAGCATCTTATGTAATTATATATGTAATTAATCACCGAGTAGTTTTTATTTCATTCATTTTGTTATGCGAGCTTCACTGGCTAGGCCAGCATTTATTGCCCATCCCCAATTGTTGTCGAGAAGGTGGTGGTGAGCTGCCTTCTGTAACTGTTACAGTCCATGTGGTGTCGGTACACCCACAATACAGGTAGGGATGGAATTCCAGGATTTTGACTCAGCAAGTGAAGAAACGGTGATATATATCCAAGTCAGGATGGGGAGTGGTTTGGAGGGGAACTTTCAGGTGGTGGTGATCCCATATATCTGCTGCCCTTGTCCATCTAGATGGTAGTGCTTGTGGGTTTGGAAGATGATGTTTAAAGAGCTTTCATGAGCTCCTGAAGTGCAACTTCTAGATGGAACACACGCTGCTACTGTGCGTCAGTGATGGTGGGAATGAATATTTATAGAAGGGGTGCCAATCAAGTGGGCTACTTTGTCTTGGATGGTGTTGAGCTTCCGAGTGTTGCACTCATCCAGGCAAATGGAGAATATTCCATCACACTCCTGACTTGTGCCTTGTAGATGGAGGGCAGGATTGGGAGAGTCAGGAGGGGAGTTACTCACCGCAGGATTCCTAGCCTCTAACCTGTCAGCCTTTATATGGTTCATCCAGTTTAGTTTTGGTCAATGGTAACCCCCAATATGTTGATAGTAGGGAGTTCAGTGAAGGTAATGCCATTGAATGTCAAGGGTCAATGGTTAGATTCTATCTTGTTGGAGATAGTCATTGCTGGCACTTGTGTGGCACAAATGTTACTTGCCACTTAACAACTCAAGCCAGGATATTGTCCAGGTCTTTCTGCATTTGGACTTGGTCTATTTCAGTATCTGACGAGTTGTAGCCTATTTCACTATCTGAGGAGTTGTGAATGGTACTGAGCATTGCCCAATCATCAGTGAACGTCCCCACTTCTGGCTTATGAAGGAAGGCCATTGATGAAGCAGCTGAAGATGGTTGAGCCGATGACACTAAGCTGTAGAACATCACTGAAGGAGTTTTTCAGGGGAGTGTGGTCCAATAGCCACAACCATCTTTTGCGTTCAGCCATACTCCCATCAAGTGAGGGTTCTTCCTGATTCCCAGTGATTCCAGTTTTACAAGGCTCCTGGATATCACGCTTGATTAAATGTGACTTTGATGTCAAGGGTAGTTACCCTCACTCTCACTGCAGAACTTCAATATTTCTGAAAAAAGGACATGCTGTCGAAGCTTTTCATCTTGAATTGATCAGAACAGAATTACAAGGATATCAAATCTTAAAGCGAGCAACAATTTATACTGCACGAGAAGAGTGTACTGATTGGTAGAGGTGCTGCACTGGAGAATGCACCATTCCTGCGAAGCCTTTGCTTAAATTCAGTCCAGGCAGGTCAGCTCTGATAGGTCAAGGTATTGCCAGGCCTTTATCAATTAAACAAAAAGCTTGGGGAGGGGATAGCCATTCACTGGTTTAGATATGTAATTGTAATTCTCTATTCATTCTACTGATGATTCATTTGATCAGTTACAGAGTTTTCACAGATCCAGTTGAATGCTATTGGCCATCAACGATCTTGCTTGCTCGCTCTGTCCACCCACGGCACCATGTGTAAATCAAACATCAAATTCTCCTGCAAATGAAACATTTGACTCTCAATGGTTTCATTAATGTTGCAAAACACTGGGATGCGAAAACTAGATTTTTCTGCTGGTCAAAATGCCTAGTTAGCTTTATGTATCGGTCAAATATCCTTTACCTGTGCATCCAAAAACCAAATACATCCAAAAACCTATTTTTTTTGAATGGCTATGTAATTAATTTATACGTTAATAAAGCAATGTAATATATTAGTTTGTCAACAGCTAAGTACTAGGGTGTGAGAGAGCTGGCAAATGGAGAAACAACGGTATTTGTTGACTATAGCTAGCTCAGGCTATTGTAATGCAAGTATATACGGTAGATCTGAAAACTGAAAATATTAGAACATCAAAATGCAATTGACCCCAAGGGTTTTAGGTAAAGGATAATTGAGCTGTATTATTTATCAAATGTCAATGGCACACACCAAAACTCATTTGAAAGATCTCACCCACAATTCTAGAAAAGAAGGAATGGTTAATAAGTCATACATAGGAGAATGAGATATTACAATACGTGATTCAAAAGCACAGAACAAAATATAAAAAATACCAGAATGGAAGTTGCATGTGCCAAGATGTTGTGCCAAGATGTGGCAATGAAGAGTGTGTAGGCAGTGTAATTTCAATATGAAAAATAATTAATGTCAGATATTTTAGTGGTTTATTTTTTTTAAAAAAAACAGACGGATACAAGGATATTCATTACAGTATGATTAAAAAAGAGTTTTCAATGAACAAACAAGATATTTTCTCGCATTTTAATGAAAAGCAAATGCAATTAAATCAGTCATAGTTCCTGTAATGAAAAAATTGTGACAAGCTTTTCCTCAAAATAGAGATGTTAGAAAATAAATCGTAACAATAGTTCCTTTCATTTAAAAATAAATCACATTTTATGTACAGGAGGCAGTTTTCTAAATCAACAGATTATAGCTTATTAAACATGTTGATACACCAAACAAAGTATTGAATATAGCTGGTGCAGAAGCCTAAATGCGCTGAATTGTCATAAGTTATATTTAAGAATACTTGGTAATAGTATTTATTTGGAAACATTAAAATTGTAATACACTTTATTTCCAGCATTGGCAATCTCCCTTTCACAGACGCAGGCCTAACTGCTGGAGTAATCACATGACCACATTCAATATGTCACCTTCTCAGTGAACATTCACTTCTGTGCCAGATGTACAGGGTACATACCAAATTTAGACTTTCGCAAATGCAGGTTAGATTGATAGTTTCTCTGAATAAAATGAAATTGTAACATCACATTATTTGATTTTAAAATGAAATATTTCCTTCCCTTCATTTATAGAATGGAATTTCTGCAGTGCAGGAGGCCATTCAGCCCATCAAGCCTGCACCGGCACTTTGAAAGCGCACCCTATCCCCCTAACCTTCACACCTTTGGGCACTAAGGGGCAATTAAACATGGCCAATCCACCTAACCTGCACATTTTGGACTGTAGGAGGAAACCTGGGCACCCAGGGAAACCCGCGCAGACACAGGGAGAAAGTGCAAAGTCCAGACAGTCATCCGAGGCTGGAATTGAACCCAGGTCCCTGACACTGTGAGGAGCAGTGCTAACCACTCTGCTGCCTACAATAAAGTACTGTAAAATCTAAATTCAGCATTTATACTATACCTTCCCTCTTAAATTCTAATTCTCTAATTTCTCTCAGTTCAGATTTCCAATACTGGAATATTTTTCCCCTTAGCTCAAACAACTACACTTTCACTGACATAAGCCATGATAGCAGGGCAATCTCCCAAACTGTCACAAACAAGTGCTGATCCAAGCAAAAGTACTGTACTGTCTGCAATAAATTTCACACTCACACAAATGAAATGGAACAACTTATCCTGTCAGATGTCAATACTTTAAAAACATTGCAGAGAAAGCTACACTCTGCTGAAGTGAAATGGTACTGCAAACCTTGTAAAAAATGTAACCCATCTGTCAGGTCTAAAGTGGGTTTATTCCCTATTACCCACTAAACCCACATGAGTTGGCAGCGCATGACAGTGATCCTTGACAATTATTTTAGCAAATGACAATTTGTCAACATTCAGCCCAGGTAGGAAGCAGAAATTACCAATCATCTCTACCTTCCCTTCATCGAAAACCAACTCAAATGAAATTATTCAGAGCTTGGAGAAAAGCTCCACACACCAAGATTTTTTTCCCGCATTACATAACAGACAATGTCAAAATAACTCTTCACTTACCACACAAAGAGATCAACTTGTCAAACTCCCATCAACACACAACACCAAACAGGCTAACTCCACAATGTGACATCAGCTGGAAATTTCACTGTTTTCTCCCTTCTGTTGAAGTTGGTTCTTCATAAAACAGTTAAAGATGTGGAAATAGCTTATTGGCTTACTGAAGCTTGTACAACTTGTTTTCTAACTTCTGACCTACCACAACTGCACTTTAAACACTGGAGTTTCGGCTTTGTAGCCATTGGTGATCTGGACGCTTTGGGAAAGTTTTTCCACACCTCATGTTTCTGCCCCAAGTCATGTGCCACCAAATGCAAAACCCACCACAAACCAGCATTTGGGCAGCATTTTTAAAATTCAATTTCAACAAAGGATTATTTCTTTCAAAATTCCTCCATATATTTAAGAGTGCAGTTTGATCAATAGTCAAAAATAGGGTTATCACAAAAAAAGAATTTTGAAATCACAGTGACAAACCACCACCTGAATTTAAATGATTAAAATTGGACTCCAGAACAGCCAGTTTAATTTTACAGCCTCTTTGAAAGGCTGTAAATAAGTGCACTTGGTGGAAATTCCCAGTAATGATTCATTTATCCTGGGAATATTAGCCAGTCTTCCGGCCTGGGCCTCCTTCTAGCATAGCTGGGTTGTTTTTTTTAAAAAAAGACTAGCATTAAAGATTGCAGAAACTTGATTTGTGCTATGTGTAATTTGCACTGGTTCCATCTACTTTGGCCAAATTGTATCATAGCATAACAGAGAGGATTTTAAAAAAATTTGCTCAAGAGCAAAAGCAAGCCTTGAATAATACTTCCAAGAAACATCGCAATTAAGCCATTCATATCTTTTCACTTTACAATACAAATTACTGGATAGCAAGAACAGTGGTTCATTTTCCTTTACTAGCTCTAGCCAACGATGGTTTAGCATCCACTGGCTACAATTCTTAGCCTGGAAAGCACAGTCAGCTTTACATAGGGGTCCCTGGGAGCAACAAGTCCTAAGCTACACATTTAAGGTTAGTGCCAAATTATCTTTTTTTTTAAAAAATAGATGGGTGCCAATTTTCTCACTTAGTTTTTATGGTAATGATTGGCATTGCAAACCTAATTTATTAGCAGCTAAGGATGTTCTGACAGATCTCACTCCATATGAAGTGGACATTGGAGGTAATAACGTTCTTGTGCATCAGAAATTAAGGCAATTGGTGCGTGTTGAAGTACTGGATACATGTGGCTCAGGTACTACATTTGTGGCTCAGATAGGAGAGGTATATTGTAAAAACATTGTCATTAATTTGTGCTGCAAATTATCAATCAGACTGCAGACATTTCAAGTTACTTGATTCTCAACAGACATATTAAAAAATTAACATGCCACATGATGTATTATGCATTTCACGTGATTCAGAACATGTGACATTATATCAGCTGTATTTTCTTGTGAAACAAGGATGAACAAAGAAGGTCTGTCAGAGATGTCAGAGCATCAGAAGCCGACCGTCTCTCACTACTTCCATGCTACCCATTTACAATTGTAGTTCCTGGCATAAACACCTGCCATTAACTGAGAGACACTGCTTCTGAAGCAAAGGCTAGGTTGGGAGACAGTCACAACTTCAGGTCTTTTAGACAAGCAATTTTGCATCACTAATTTGTTCCAAGCTACTGCAAGGAATGTCTGCAGTCTATTGATTACTCACACATCAAGGATGTAGCAAATGCATTACATTCAGCAATTCCAGCAACCTCATCAACTGTACCAGTGACCAAAGGCAGCAACAGGACGTTGCAAGATAATATTGCCTTCAAGGTCAGTGAGTGTAACCCCCCCTCAACAATTCTAGACATATCCCAAGAAGTGCCATAGCTACACCATAATGTTAAAAGGTTAAACCACGTACTGAAGTGACTACCCACACCATCATCTCCTGCATACAATATGTTCGAATCAATCTAAGTCTATAAAAGCATTATGAATCACTGAAGTACAAGGACAAATGGCCACCCGCTATGATGTAAAATTTAAGGATCCAAGTGCATGGCATTTATTTCCTCTTTCTGGCATAAGAATATTGACAGTTTGAGTTGGAGATGTTAGTCCTTGGTACTTATGCTCTGTTCCTGAGGCTTGCTTAGTTCTCTCTGGATGAAGCACGCTGGCTGGTTACCTGCAGAGTTTCACTAAGTGTTGGTTGTGTATGGTTAGTGCCCTCCAGTTAAGTCAGCAATACCCAGATTTTAAATGTACATCTTCTATTCAACATTTCAACTGGGATGATGTACCTGAAATTAAAAGGTCATCAACAGTATAAAAAGTAAATTTTATGTTTTTTGTTTGTGTTTTATTTGTCTTGTTCAAACTTCTTATAATTTAAAATATGCATTTTAAGGGGTGGGGATGGAAGAATCAATTTGTATAGAATCTGGACCAACATAGAAAATGTTGGCATTCATGCAGTATATCTACATAACATCTCAAAAAGACAATCGTTATCATAGTTTGGGAAAGTTTTTTTTTAGTTGGGTAAGAGGAGAAACAAACATTAAATGCTGCAATTTAGATAAACTATATACTGTGATTATAAATATCTAGTAGACCTATCCCTTCAACCTGGGGAGACGGTGATGTAACTGTAGTATCACTGACTAGTAATCTAGAGGCCACGTTAGTGCAGTGGGATATGGGTTCAAATCCCCCGCCATTGCAGCTGGTGGAATTCAAATTTGATTTATAGATTTATGGTAATCCATAAAGCTTTCACACAGCAAGTGGTTGGGATCTGGAATACACTGACAGAGTGCGGTGGAGGCAGGTTCAATCATGGCATTCAAAAGGAAAAGAAAAGCCTGAAAAGGAAGTGCCATAGGGAGGGGGAATGGCATTCAGTAAATTTATCCTAGAGAGCTGGCAAAGATTAAACGGCCAAATGGCTTCCTTTTGTGCTGAAACGTTTTGGTGTTTAAAAGTGTTTGGCTAACGCTTTTCACAATAATGCCCACTAAATAAAAGTAATCTAAATCAATTCAAAAATGCTGCCTTCACATCAAAAGCTAATGCTAAATTACTGTGCTTTCTCCATGTACTTTTTAGGTTATTCACCCCTCACAACAAATGGCTTCACAAACAGAACACATTGTCTATTCATCACATTTAAAAAAACACACACAAGCCTCTGAAGTTAGCCCAAACTTAGCAAGCGACATACGTCCAACTTTACACTGAGCGACAATTTCTAAAACACGTTTTGCAGGAATAGGATTATGTTACACACTACATTTGTAACTATTTCTGTACTTATTGAACCTCTGTTAAACTATAAATGACCATTCAATAATAGAGCAATTCAGTACTTCAGAATGCACTGACGTTCAAAATATGATTTGCCCTTTTCCTCCACACACACCTCCCCCACTACTGCCACCTTCCACAAGTAGCAGTAATCAAATTGCCCATGGTCTATTCAATGTTTTGCAAACATAACTGACATTTCAAAAACAGGAAGAAAACACATATCAATTGGAATCAAAAAGCTGTCTCATCATCCCTTTTGTGCTTTTTAGCTAACATTTATTTAAGTATTGCTGAAAAAAGAACCTGTCAAAGCTTTTCGTCTTGCACTCATCATGATAATTCACAAGAATTCCAAATGTAAAGGGAACAACAATTTTCATTGCACGAGAAGAGTGTGCTGATTGGTTGGCAAGTGGCCCCTGATTGGTAGAGGCATTGCCATGGAGAGTGCACCTGTATGATTTCAGCAATACTCGTGCTCTGTATTACCAAACAATTATTTATTTGACTTGACAATTTGTGCTCAAGCATTAGAAAAACATTCCCATCTGCTCTTTAAAGGGGGCATTTTGTTGTTTTGCTTATTGCTATAGAGATCAATAAAGGTGAAATATATTCATGAGTAGTATTCAGAATTAGCACCTTTTGCATTTCTTTTCAGTTATCTACAACTAACACCAAATGGTTTAAGATTACAGGTTATAAGATAGAAATTATAGCTTATAAAGAAAGTCCTACTGTCACACAACAAATAAAATGCAGGTGCAATCCCTTTCTCAATGGTCAAGTGCTTTAAAATAAGCACCAAAAACCAAAACAGGCTCAGATGTCTACACAAAATAACCACTGTTTCTTCAATTTTGTATGGTATCATGTTGTTGAGATTACTGGAGCAATCATAATTCAAAGTGGTCATATTTTCTGTAGACTGTAGTTATTCTGCAACCCTCATACAATGCAGACCATATTTTCTTCCAGCAGCTGTCCTTTGTATCACCTTCCGAGGACAATAATATTTCTATTGGTGTGACCCACAAAACTGGGACGTTATAAACTGCAATACATGGATTCTCCATGTTTTATCTTGGCTACTCACTATCCAAACCTCATAGCTGAAACAAAACTGCATCAAAAGACTTGCCTCACAAATCTTTGACAACATTGGTGCTCTTCCAAAATGTGGCTAAGAGTGACTGAAAAATTAACAAAAGACAATGAAAGAAAGGCGATTCAGGAAATGCAACTTCACTTAAACAAAAAGTTGGCTTCTATTCCACTTAAACACTTTTGTAATGAAAAAGGACATTGCACTGGTAGATGGAAAACCTAACCAGTTCAAACTAGTAATTAGGCAACTGCTGGACGTTTCCTTCAGTTTAAAGGTCAGTGGCCATTTCCTTCATAATGTTTTTCAGTTAGTTGAAGAATGTACAAGAGTAAATAGGTTCTTCATTTGAGATAGTAGCTGGAATTCCTCATTATGTATGCTGCTCTGTAAACAGAAAGCACCTTTAGTGAAAGGAATGTCCAACGGTTATGATGAACCTGGAAATTTAGTTTGTTATGTAGTCTACAGACACACTGCTGTGGATTTTCTTTTAAGATTTGTAATACAATTCAAGAATAATTACAAGAAAAGACAAACTGGTCCATTTAGCCTGTTCTGTCCTGGAATAACATCCACTTCTGTACCCTTTCTCCCACATTATTATGCAATCTCTTTGAAAAGGCAAAAGAAAATAGATTAAGGTAAATTAAGAAAAAAAAAGAAAGCCTAGAAAATTCCACTCTGGTCCCCATTGGCAATCAAGCAAACTGCAAGAGACCTGGGGCTGGATGATAACCCAAATTCCATCCTCCAAGGTCTTTTCTGTGCCACCCTTCTCATCTTCCACAGGTCACATACCATTTGCAGCTGAGGTTTGGGTTGATGGAAGAGGATAGGGCCACGTGGTGACTTGCTCCAAGGCCAACAAATCGAAGTTGAAACAATGCAAGAGCCAATAATGTTTTGATGTTTGCTGTCTCACTGTGGACGAATATGTTTAACCTACAGTGTTGTAACAACACAGTATATGCTAAACAACAGTATGCAGATAATGAAGCTATAAGCTCTAACCCACTACTCATTCTACAATAACATGCATGCTTTACTTTTTAACCAGCATATATATGCTGTTTCCTGAATAATTAATTAAAAATTGTCCCATTTACAAACCTTACCCTTATTCCAGATTGCTCTGATTTTCAAAAATGATCATAAAAAGGTAAAGGTTTGGAGTTACATAGAACATACAGTGCAGAAGGAGGCCTTTCGGCCCATCGAGTCTGCACCGACCCACTTAAGCCCTCACTTCCACCCTATCCCCGTAACCCATTAACTCCTAACCTTTTTGGTCACTAAGGGCAATTTAACATGGCTAATCCACCTAACCTGCACGTCTTTGGACTGTGGGAGGAAACCGGATCACCCGGAGGAAACCCATAGACACAGGGAGAACGTGCAGACTCCGCACGGACAGTGACCCAGCGGGGAATCGAACCTGGGACCCTGGCGCTGTGAAACCACAGTGCTATCCACTTGTGCTACCGTGCTGCCCAGTTGTACCAGCTGGATACATACCACACTAACAAAGGGGCAGTGCCTTCTTGGTCAGAATGTCATTCTTATCAGATGCTGGTCTTTTACTTCTGATCCTGGGAAGAAAATACATATCGTAGATTATTATCTATCTTAATAGTTATGGCATAATTTCCTTCATATGTAGGCAACTAATTAATGTGTTCCCTGTGCCAATTTACCGAAGATTTCTTTTATGTATGGAGGATATTTTATGAAGAATCATGGCACACAACTGATAATCCGTAAGCAGAATGACCGAATACCCTACTCGCTATTCTCACGTTATGATCAGCATCACAGGTAAGTCTTTAACATGCATTTGTTTTATTCAACACAACTTTATGTTTTGATTCCAACAGCTTTAGAAAATGTAAGCAATTTTTGGCAACTTGTGGGAAGCATAGGGTGTATCCTAGGGTCTCGAAAGAAGTGGCTAATATAGTGCATGTATTGGTTGTAATTTTCCAAAATTCACAAGATTCTAGAAAGGTGCCATCAGATTGTAAAATAGTGAATATAACAAACACCTCAATTCAGGAAATGAGAGAGGCAAAAAAGAAAATAGAAAACCATAAGCCAATTAGCCTAACATCTGCATGAGGGAAAATGCTGTTGTCTGTTATTAAGGAGGATTTAGCAGGGCACTTAGAGCGAATCTTAATGCAATCAGGCTGAGTCAACATGATTTTGTGAAAATAAATCATGTTTGACTGATTTATCGGATTTGTTTGAGGAAGTAGCAAGCAACTCAGATAAAGGGGAACCTGTGGATGTGCTGTACTTCGATTTCGAGAAGTCATTTGACAAGGTTTTTGTTTTATTCTTTCATGGGATGTGGGTGTCACCGGCAATGTCAGAGGAGTGGCTTGCTAGGCCATTTCAGAGGGCAGTTAAGAGTCAACCACATTGCTGTGGATCTAGAGACACAATAGGCCAGACCAGGTAAGGACAGCAGATTTCCTTCCCTGAAGGATATTAGTGAACCAGATGGATTTTTACTGACAATGCAAGTTTCATGATCACCATTATGGAGATTAGCTTTCAATTCTATGTTTTTTTATCAATTGAATTAAAATTCCATCAACTGCATGGTAGGATTTCAAGGCATGTCCCCAGGGCCCCTAATTACCAGTCCAGTGACATCATTACTACTACGCCACAATCTCCCTTACAGGTCCCACATCAAAGGTTACTACACAAAATAAGAGTGCATAGTGTAAGGAGTATCACAAAAACATAAAGGATTAGTTAGCTAACAAGCAGAGAGTTGGGACAAATGGGTCATTTTCAGATTGGCACGATGTAACAAGTGAAGCGCCACAGAGATGAGTGCTCACTATTTACAATTTAAATCAATGACAGGATCAAAAGTATGACTTAAATTTGCTGATGATACAAAAATAGGCAGGAAAGTGACTTGTGGAGATGACAAAGAGAGTCAGAAAAAGAGGACAAATATTTGGCAGAGCATAATGTGGGAAAATATGAACTTGTCCACTTGGCAGGAAGAACAGAAAAGCAACATATTATTTAAATGGAGATAGATTGTAGAACTCTTGAGGTAGTCGGATTTGGGTGTCCCGGTACGAATTATTAAAAGCAGGTACAGGAAACCATAAAGGCTGCAAATAGAATGTTGGTGTTGATTGGAAATGAAATGGAATATAAAAGTACGGATGTTTTGCTGCCATGGTACAACACATCTATGAGACCACGTCGAAAATATGGCACAGTTTTGGTCTCCTTATGTGTGACGTACTTGCATTATAAGCATTCTAGAGAAGGTTCATTCAAATGATTCCTGAGATGGAGTGTTATCTCATGAGGAAAGGATGGGGCTCAACATGGTTAGCACTGCTGCCTCACAGCTCCAACGACCCGGGTTCAGTTCCGGCCTTGGGTGCCTTTCTGTGTCGAGTTTGCACTTTCTCCCCGTGCCTGTGGGGTTTCCACCGGGTGCTCCAGTTTTCTCCCACAGTCCAAAGATATGCAGGTTAGGTGGATGAGGTCCATACTAAACTGCCCTTTGGTGTCCAAAAGGTTGGATGGGATTGCGGGGTTATGGGGCTAGGTTGCAGACTTGATGGGCCGAATGGCCTCCTTATGCACGGTCAATTCTATGATTTAGAAAAATGAAAGGCACTCTTATTGAAACATACAAGACCCTGAGAACACTTGACAGGATAGATACTTCCCCGTATTGATTCACGCTGACGGGGTACTGCCGACCCACCTCAAAGAATGGAGTTTTGGCTGAATGCCAAATTCTCTGTTCTCACTGGCAGCGGTGGCGGGGCGAGCTGAGACCCCAGCTGAGAACTAGGAGATATAGTTCAACAACAAAAGTTGCGGGATTCTCCATTGGTGGGATCCTGCACGTTTCCCGACGGAAACCCAATTGGCCGGCTGCGGGAACGGAGAATCCTGCTGCCGACATGGGGGAGGGAGGGGAACCCGCCCAAGGGGCGGGCGAGTGGCGATTCTCCGGCCCGCATGGGCCGAGCGGCCTGCCCAACACAGCAGGTTCCCACCGACACCGTCCACACCTGGTCGCTGCCGGCAGGAAAAGCGTGGGAACGCTGGGGGGGGGGGGGGGGTGAGAAAGAGGGGGGTTCCTGCACCGGGGGAGGGGGTTCAAAAGGGGTCTGGCCCGCGATCAGTGCCACCGATCGGCGGGCCGGCTTCTCTGAAGGAGGACCTCCTTTCCTCCGTCGCCCCGCAAGATCCATCCGACATCTTCTTGCAGGGCGGCCGCGAGGAGGACGGCAACCGCGCAAGCGGGTGATATCATTTACGCAGCACCAAGGCCTGGCGCGCGTAAATTACGTGGTGCCGGTCCTAGCCCCCCGGGGTGGGGGGGGGGGCAGAGATTAGGGGGCTGGGAGCGCGCTGCGACGCCTGAGTGAAACACTTCGGTTTTCACTCCGCCGTCGGGACTTAGTCTCCCGATGGGTGAATTGCGCCCAAGGCCTTCTGTTTGACAGGAACATTAGTGTTTTTTCTCTTAGAGGGTCATAAGACTGTAGAACATTCAACTCCTGCTGAGCAATGCAGGCAGTATCATTGAATATTTTTAAGACAAATTTAGATAGATTCAAGGGACTCGAAGTATATCGAGGGCAGACAGGAAATGGAGTTGGGGCCATGTTGTCATTGAACGGCAGAGCAGACTCGAGGGCCGAATATTTTACTCATATTCCTAATTCAAATGTTTGTATTGAAATATTGTTAAAATAGTTTTTATATTTAATGATTAGAAAATAACATTCATTCTTAAGCACAAGTAAAAATCACAAAAACAGGAAATAAAAAAATAATTCAACTACTGTTTTCATACCAAAACAAAAATGTAGCGACTGCTATGGATATTCCAACTGAGCTGGCAATGGAGATTAATACGACAATATTCTTATCCAGCACATCAGAACCTGTTATTGAAGCAACAGAAACAGATCAGCTTATAGGACATGGAACCATAAGTTAAAAAAATGCCAAAAGAAGTCTCAAAATTTTGCTTTTATTAATGGTTATTAATTCTATTTGTTATTTTAGTAAAAATGGACCTCATCCTTTTTCCTTTATCAAATTAGTTTCATTTCAATTTGTGAGGAGTGTTGCAGCACAAAATGAAGCCATTGGCTCATCATGCACTCCAGCTCTCGGTGTAAAAGATTTTTTTGATAAATTTTTATTAAGGCAATAAATAAACATCAAACACAACCACAACCAAGGTTAACAAGAGAACAAACAGGCGATCACATCATGGCTAAATAAGTAACCAACCACAACCTGCTCTCCCTACCAGATTCCTCAGCGTTTAAGACTTGCATATGAAGCATTTGAAAAAAAAACCTAAAATACCCATTGATCCATCAAGTCTGCTCTCTGGATCTTTGTGCTGCCCATTGAGCCCTTATCATGAAGTGCTTTGAGGTGGTTTTCCTTCAACAGAAGCTCCCAAATCAAAATTAAAATAGAACAACAAAAATACAAAGGAATTCTGCAGATGGGAGCCTCTGAAACACCTGTGATAATGGCAGTATTTAATGGAGGAGATGGGAGTCCCACCCATCAACTGCAGAGCTGGTAAGATCCCCGTGTTGCCTCTTTTCAGGAAGGCGTGCTGCATGAAGTACGAATTCAGCATTTATCTAGGCCGTGACAGGACTTGCCCTGGATCGGGGGGCAGAACTCGCACCCGTCGAGAGCTGCCATCCAGAGTCGAACAGCACTTCATTGCTCGACAATGGTGACTGCTGTCAGTAGTACACCTAGCCGAGGCCCGGGATTGCTGAAGGGTCAGGCACAGGTGAGTGATGGTGGGAGGGTGCTCGCTCGGTGGGGGTCGTGGAAGAGCAGAATTTTGCAGCAAAGCAGGGATGATTCTTCCCCCCGCCCCCCCCCCCCCCCTCCTTTTCAGGTCAATGGGTGAATACCAAACACCTTCGGAGAAGGGCCTTAACCCACTTAAAAGCCTCAACTAACGTTAGGGTGGGAATACTCGATGTGCCTTCCCACCACGGATTTAATTGGAACAGAGGCAGGAAGTCAACAAATCAGCCTGACAATAGGCCCCTCTGCCAACAAACTCGCTATGGGAGAGGGAATTAAATTCCACCCCATGTTATCCAACCCAAATGCCTATTGAACTAGCAATGTCAATTTAAAAATCTTCTTGCTTTCTTTCTGAAATTGTCTCCCTACGTCTCTCTGTATTAATTCCCTCGTCTCCTTAATAATCTTTTCAAAACCCGTACCTTTGGTCGAACTATTAAGTCACCTCTCCTACAACTGGCTTCTTTGGCTCTCAGTCATTTTTTGACTGATTATGATTTTATGAAAAGCCATGGAACCTTTTTCTATGTTAGGACTGCTATATAAATGCAAGTTATTCTGTTGGTTACACTAAAAAATATTTAAGTATGTTGGATAACAACATGTATATAATGCACAGTTTGCCTCGGTTGCGGCTATGCCTGGGTAGGTCGCACGGTCAGCAACTCACGCCGAGAACGGACTTTTGGGCCCTTTTAAGAGCTCCAGCGGCACTTGGAGGACGATTCCCGGTTTGGGAAGAAAGCAGTGAGGTTCCCCCAGCACTGTATGGAGTGGACCAGGAGCGGAGCGGTCAGAAAAGTGGCACTAAAAAAGAGAGGAGAACGGGCGCGAAAAAGCAAGATGGCGGCGGACGGGGACCAGACAGCGTGGGCTCAATGGTCTCGGGAGCAGCAGGAGTTTTTGAGAAGCTGTTTTGCGGAATTGAAGGCGGAGATGTTGGCCCCTATGAAGGCGTTGATTGAAAGACTGGTGGAGACCCAGAAGATGCAGGGGACGGCGATAAAGGAGGGGCAGCAGAAGGCCTCTGATAATGACAATGAGATCCTGGGCCTGGCTGTCAAAGTGGAAGCGCACGAGGCACTGCATAAAAAATGGCAGAAGTTCGAGGATCTGGAGAAGAGGTTGAGGAAGAACCTGCGGATTCTGGGTCTCCCCGAGGGCATGGAGGGGTCGGATGCTGGGGCGTATGTGGCTACAATGCTGAGTACGCTGATGGGCGCAGGAGCCTTCCCGAGGCCCCTGGAACTGGATGTGGCGCACAGGGTCCTGCCGAGGAGGCCGAGGGCGAGTGAGCCACCGAGGGCCATGGTGGTGAGGTTCCACCGCTTCACCGACAGGGAGTGTGTCCTGCGATGGGCGAAGAAGGAGCCGAGCAGTAGGTGGAAGAATGCCGAAATCCGCATCTATCAGGACTGGAGTGTAGAGCTGGCCAAGAAGCGGGCATGGTTCAACAGGGCCAAGGGGGTTCTCCACGGAAAGGGGGTGAAGTTCGGGCTGCTACAGCCAGCGCGGCTGTGGGTTACGTATCAGGACCGTCACCACTATTTTGATACGCCAGATGAGGCGTGGACCTTTATCAAAAATTAGAAATTGGTCCCAAATTAATGGTTTATAGCATATTATGGGGGATGCTGGGGAGTGGAAGGGGACGAGGTGGGCTTGTTTGGGGGAGGGGGGGGTTGTCCCCCACGTTTTCTTGGGATTGTGTGGGCCTGTGGCCCTGGGCCTTCGGGGATTGGGGTGAGGCTGCAGGTGGAAGGAGCTGCGCCACAGGGGACGGAGGCGGCCCAGGCAGGGAGCGCGGGCTTTTCCCGTGAAACGGGGGGGGGGGGGGCCTGAGGCAGGGGGGTCAGCAGGAGTCAGCTGACTTACGGGAGTGCAATGGGGGAGCAGGGGGGTTAAGCAGTTGCTTGGCTGGGGGGAGGGGGGGGGGAAGAGACTGGGTTGCTGCTGTGCTGACTGAGGGGGAGTTGAAGGTAAGAGGGTCGGGGAGGGAAGCCTCCGCCTGGGGGGTTGGAGTGTGCGGGAGGCGTGGGCACGTGGCTGGCCTAAAAAAGGAGATGGCGAGTCGGTCGGTGGGGGGGGGGGGGGGCTAGTCCCGCGACCCGGCTGATCACGTGGAACGCGAGAGGCTTGAATGGGCCAGTCAAGAGGGCCTGGGTGTTTGCGCACTAAAAGGGGCTAAAGGCAGACGTAGCCATGGTACAGGAGACGCACCTGAAGATCGCCGATCAGACCAGGCTGAGGAAGGGATTGGGGGGGGGGGGCAGGTTTTTCACTCTGGGCTGGACGTTAAAAACAGGGGGGTCGTAACCCTGGTGAGTAAGCAGGTGGCATTTGAGGCAATGGGTATTGTGGCGGATAAAGGGGGTCAATAGGTGATGGTGAGTGGCAGGCTGCAGGGGGCCCGGGTGATGCTGGTGAATGTGTATGCCCCAAACTGGGACGATGCAGGGTTCATGAAGCGGATGTTGAGTCAGATCCCGGATCTGGAGGCAGGTAATCTGATAATGGGGGGGCACTTCAACACGGTACTGGACCCGGCACTAGATCGGTCTAGGCCGAGGTCGGGTAAGAGGCCGGCAGCGGCAAGGTCCTGAGGGGGTTTATGGATCAGATGGGGGGAGTGGATCCGTGGAGGTTTGCCAGGCCAAGGGCGAGGGAGTTCTTTTTCTCCCATGTGCACAAGGCCCTCTCGCGAATAGACTTTTTTGTGGTAAGCAGGGCGCTGATCCCGAGAGTGGAGGGGCGGAGTATTCGGCCATTGCGATTTTGGATCACGCCCCGCACTGGGTGGAGCTGGAGTTGGGGGAGGAGAGGGGCCTGCGCCCATTGTGGCGAATGGATGTGGGACTGCTGGTGGACGAGGAGGTTTGTGGGCGGGTTCGGGGGTGCATCCAAAGATATGTGGAGGCCAATGATAATGGGGAGGTGTCGGTGAGTGTGGTCAGGGAGGTGCTGAAGGCAGTGGTCAGGGGGGAGCTAATTTCAATCAGGGCTCACAGGAAGAAGAGGGAGAGGATGGAGAGGGAGAGATTGGTGGGGGAGATACTGAGAGTGGATAGGAGAAACGCGGAATCCCCCGAAGAGGGGCTGCTGAGGGAGCGCCGGAGCCTCCAAACGGAGTTTGACCTGCTGACCACGGGGAAAGCTGAGGCCCAGTGGAGGAGGGTACAGGGAGCAGTGTATGAGTATGGGGAGAAAGGCAAGTCGGATGTTGGCGCATCAGCTGCGGAGGAGGGAGGCAGCTAAGGAGATTGGGGGAGTCAGAGATAGAGGGGGGAACACGGTGCGGAGTCCAGCTAAAATAAATGAGGTCTTTAGGGACTTTTATGGCAAGTTGTACAAGTCAGAACCCCCGGAAGGGGGGGGCGGGGGGGAAAAGAGAGGATGCGGCAGTTCCTGGACCAACTGAGGTTCCCAAGGGTGGAGGAGGGGCAGATAGATGGTTTGGGGGTCCCGATCGAGATGGAGGAGCTAGTTAAGGGGTTGGGGAGTATGCAGGCGGGCAAGGCCCCGGGGCCGGATGGGTTCCCGGTTGAGTTCTATGGGAAGTTCTCGGAGCTGTTGGGCCCATTGTTGCTGAGGACCTTTAATGAGGCGAAGGAAAAGGGAATCCTTCCCCCGACGATGTCGCAGGCTTTGATCTCGCTTATCCTCAAGCGGGATAAGGACCCGCTGCAGTGTGGCTCTTATAGGCCGATTTTGCTCCTCAATGTGGATGCCAAGCTTTTGGCAAAGATCTTGGCCATCAGGATTGAGGATTGTGTCCCGGAAGTGATACATGAGGACCAGGTGGGGTTTGTGAAGGGCAGGCAGCTGAACACGAATGTGCGAAGACTCCTGAATGTGATTATAATGCCCTCGGAGGGGGGGGGATGCGGAAGTGGTAGCGTCAATGGACGCGGAGAAGGCCTTTGACCGGGTGGAGTGGGAGTACCTGTGGGAGGTGTTAGGCAGATCTGGGTTCGGGGAGGAGTTCATAGGGTGGGTTAAATTGGTGCACCAGGCCCCGGTAGCGAGTGTGTCGACGAACCGGCTGCGGTCAGGGTATTTTAAGTTGTACCGTGGAACGAGGCAGGGGTGCCCTTTGTCCCCCCTGCTCTTTGCCCTGGCGATTGATCCGCTGGCCATGGCGTTGAGGGAGTCCAGAAACTGGAGGGGGGAGGAGCACCGTGTCTCACAATATGCAGATGACCTGCTGCTGTATATTGCGGATCCGGTGGAGGGGATGGGGGAGGTCATGCAGACCCTTAGGGAGTTTGGAGACCTCTCGGGATACAAGCTCCACATGGGGAAGAGCGAGCTGTTTGTGGTGCATGCAAGGGGCCAGGAAAAGAGGTTGGAGGAGCCACCACTCAAGATGGTGGAGAGGAGTTTTCGGTATTTGGGTATCCAGGTGACTAAGAGTTGGGGGGGGGTCTTGCATAAGCTCAATCTGGCACGGCTGGTGGACCAGATGGAGGAGGACTTCAGGAGGTGGGACATGTTGCCACTCTCCCTGGCGGGTAGGGTGCAGTCCGTTAAGATGACAGTCCTCCCTAGGTTCCTGTTCGTCTTTCAGTGCCTGCCCATTCTCATCCCTAAGGCCTTCTTTAAGCGGGTAAACAGGAGCATTATGGGATTTGTGTGGGCAAATAAGACCCCGAGGGTTAAGAGGCTGTACTTGGAGCGCAGTCGGGGGGGGGGGGGGGGGGGGGTGGGGGGGGGGGGGGGGTGTTGGCGCTGCCGAACCTGTGCAGCTATTACTGGACAACAAATGTGATTCGGAAGTGGGTAATGGAGGGAGAGGGGACGGTGTGGAAAAGGTTAGCGGCAGCGTCCTGTTTAGGTACTAACCTGGGGGCACTGGTGATGGCACCGTTGCCACTTCCACCGACGCGGAATACCACAAGCCCGGTGGTGGCGGCGACATTGAGGATTTGGGGGCAGTGGAGACGGCACAGGGGGAGGTAAAGGCCTCAGTCTGGACTCCGATACGGGACAACCATAGGTTCGTTCCAGGTAGAATAGATGGTGGGTTCCTAAGCTGGCACCGGGTGGGAATTAAAAGGATGGGGGATTTATTCATGGATGGGACTTTTGCCAGTCTGCGGGCACTGGAGGAGAAATTTGGGTTACCTCCAGGAAATGGCTTTAGGTATATGCAGGTTCAGGCGTTCGTGAGAAAGCAGGTAGGGGCGCGGGCTGATTTCTTTTTGTAAGGGGCGCATGCCCCATTTTGCTTTGAGATGGGTGTTAAATTGTTAATCGTTTCGAGGGTTAAGTTGCTTTGTTTTGTTGGCATATTGCCCTGTTTTCTTTGTATTAATTTCCTTTTCGGAGTGTTTTGTAAAAATGATTGAAAGACCTTGAATAAAAACATGTATATAATGCACAAAGACTCATGTCCGTAGACTTTGTTGTTAAATCACCCCAAAAATTCAAGCATTGAGTACTTTTGGTATACTCGGATCCAGTGAAAGGTACTTTCCCTTTATTTGATTTAACATTTAAAATGGGCATTCCAAAAGAAAAAAAAACTTGACATAAGAGCTGTCTGTATCGATTGAACAGAATGTGCACATGTACATATATACACCTACAGGAGAATTCATTGGACGGTGTTCAAACTGGCTTAATAATACAAACAAAGGTTATGCCAAATTTCTTTACCTCATGATTTGTGCACATATTCACATAAGCAACATTTTCCACTCCTGACTCCATTTGGTATTAAACATTAATCCTTGACACAGTACCAAAAGTAACATTAGCCTCAGATCTTACTTGAAAGGATCGAAGTTGGAGAAAAGGTTGGCTCTGTTGATTGAATGTGTGTGTGTGCAAAGTCCGTCATCAATGCGGTGACAGTAGTTTGGACATTTTCTGTAGTAGTTTCTGGAATGTACAAATGTTAATTTATTAATAGATTTCCAAAGTCAAAACAAATTACACAAGAGGTTTTATGTCCCAAGGCCTGCATGAGAGGCATCTTATGTAGCAACTGTTCATATTTAGCTAGGGGAGAAAATGGTCTCAACATTATGCAACATTACGTCCATTCCCTTTCCACAAAGGGTGTGGATTTTCTGATATGCGTGAGCTACAGAAATTCAACTTCTAAGTGTCCAAATTAATAATCAACAATGTTAACTAGCATTTTGTATAGCTGGATAGAATAAGCAAATCAGTGCCCCAAGGAATAGCATGTAATCAATTGAAATTTCATGTTACACAGTGTGATCACAATTACAGATCTGACACAGGTACTGCTGCAATGCCATTAACAACCACTGGACTACTCTTTGCACATCGTTTACCAGCAAAAATCAACTTCCACTTTCATTACATTACCATGTTAAGGAATGTCCTGTAGCTCGAGGTCAGGCAAACGGGCTGTTCAATTTCTTAAGATCACTGGCTACTGAAGTGCAGAAAGAGAGGAAAAATGGAATTCCTTTCAGTTTGCTAACCATTCAACTGAGGAAGCAATCTGGCCCGAATATGTGCAGAATCTTTCCAATATCTTGGCCAATATTTATCCCTTGCTATTTGCAAAATGGTTGACTTTCTTTTGGAATAATCTTTCAGAAAACAATTGAATTGCAGAAAACTTGAAAACTGATTGGATCCCAAATGTTTGGGAGTTTCCGGTGTTTGAAGGTCGAATGCATCACCTAGGAATGACTTGGTTTCTTAATGAGAGTTATTGCTAGTATTTCCAATTGCCTTTCAATGGCATACCACTTTCCTCAATTCTTTACCCTTTCTCGACCATTCTCAGACATACATGGCCAAAACAGAAAGTCAGGATTTGCAACTCTCAAACAACGGTGCATGTATAACATCTTTGGTTACTGCTTGTACTATGAAATGCATCCTGCTTGTAAATTGGAGCAGGTTCAGCTAAACCAACAGCCCAAGCATATTATAAAACTAAAACCATTTCTACTTGTTTTTTCTGCAATGTTTAAATGTTCAAAGTTCTTTTGTAACTCTGTGCATAGATTATGCTCACCACTCCATGCAATGACAGGTACTTCCGAACTCCAATCACTCCACTTCCCATTGTCAAAAGAATCTTTTGCTTTGACACGAATCACATACAACTGACCAGCAATGGCATCGGTGATGTTTTCAGCTTTCATTTTAGTCTCCAACTGAAAGTGAAGCGGAAAATAAAAATCTAAGAGAATGCTGAATGTTGAGATCATCAGTGCTCGAGTGCATCGAGTCAAAGCAACGTTCTAACATCAATGTTCTTTTCAAGCAAAAGCTCTATTTTGATAGTAGAGCACCTCAAATCCAGCAGTATCCAAGAACTAGTCGTGTTTTTCCCTATGTGCCAATGAACCTCGACTCCACTGGATGTAGCTCAGAAAAGTTTCCCGAGTTGCCAAGCACTGCTTCAAACACCCATTGATTTCAGTAACACTGAAGTCAATGGAAATCAGGCAAGAAACATGGCGCACCACTGACGTGGGGGGGGGGGGGGGGGGCATGGAAGGAGACGGTGTGGGAGAATTATCATGGTTCGCTTTTACTCCAACATAAAACGCAACTTTGACTTCAGTAATATTTTCTGCTCCTGCTGCCAAACTGCCCGATGGGAGCGGGGGTTGAAAATCCTGGCCATGGACTGCAGTAGTCCAAGAAGGCAGCTTCTCGAGGGGAATTGGGGCAGGCTAACAAATACTAACCTTGCCAGCAACACCCATACCACATGAACAAATTTGTTAAAAAAACATTTCCTGCACTTTGGCAAACAGTGACCACATCTGACCCAATACAGATGTGGCAAAGACGGTTAAACCCACCCAGGAAGAACAAAATACTTCTGCAGAATCCAATGAAGTAGAATATTTAGTTATGTATTGTAATTGGGATCAGGCCATATGCCTATTCCTGCTATAGTACAAGATACCTGTACTGAGCTTTCATGTCATTAAGCCCACAGGCTTAAATTAAAACATTGCACTTGATTCCCCAAGTTCTGTGGCTACTGGTTACTTTCTTGCAGCTGGCCAAGTCAGTTCAAAGAGAGTTACTGAAGAGTACGATACAATCTTGCATGAACAGAAGAGTTTTTGGTTACAACGATCATTTCAGTTTGATTGATCTTTCTCCTTTTAAGCAGGGCACACTATGAGCAGGGAGGTGGGGGAGACATGAAAGAGTTATTAAATCCAATGTCTGATAATTGAATTAATATCAGTTGCAACATGACCAAGTCCTTTGCAATCAAATCAGTTGATTTTCCTGTGTCCCCTATTCATTGAATTAAGGTGTTCCAATTTGAATTGAGTCGTTCCAATTTATTTCCCCCGAAAAGGGGCAAGTTCTGATTTCCGGCAGGGACCCAATCCCAGGATTGCTGGATTTGAGGTACTCTACTCTGGATTCTTAAACTTTAAATAGCATCCGCATCAACACCCTTGCATTACTTCACCTCTCAGATCACCCACACTGCTATATTTAGCTTTTGGCAATCTGCATAGATTTCTCAGTACAATCACAAATCCAGCCAAGTGACAGGAGGTGAATTTTAGATGCCATTTTCGACCAATGGCATAATTCCATCTTCTTAGCAGACAAGTGTAAAGTGGTATATTCTGGTAGGAAACCAGACAACGTTGATTTATAGCAAAAGAACCAAAGGAGACATGAAAAACTTTTCTTTTAAATAAACGCACCACATGGTTAGGAACTGGGATGCACTGCCTGAAAGGGTGGTGGAGACAGATTCAATCGTGGCTTTCAAGGGGAAAGTCAATAAGCATCTGAACAGAAAACATCTGTAGCACTAACGGGCATTAGGACTAACTAACTTGCTGCTGCAGAGAGCTGGCACAGATTCACCATGCTGAAGGGTCTTCTTCTCTGCTGTAATTGTTTTATGGTTAGATGATTCCAGTAGAGCTCTCCAGAAAAGAAAAACATACAAAAAGGACAATGATGGCTCCATCATTCTTAAAGTGCTTTATTCTTTAGACCCTTGTCGAAATCTCAAATATCAGCCAACACAGACTCATAAATTAAAAATACAATGCTGGAAATACTCAGGTCAGGCAACTTGCAGCATTTTGGTTTTGTACAGAAACACAGAAGCCTCAATGTAGCATATTCTATTGCCTCAAAATAAACTAAGCATTTCACAGCCAGTGAAGGAAGCATTGGCAAAATAAAACAGAAAACACTGGACTAACTCAGCAGGTCTGGCAGCATCTGTGGAGAGATAAACAGATTTAATGTTTCAAGTGTGACTCTACTTCAAGATTCTCTTAAGGTTAATATGCAGGTTCAGTCGGTGGCTAGGAAGACAAATGCACTGTTAGCATTCACGTCGAGAGGACTAGAATACCAAGACCAGGGATGTACTTCTGATGCTGCATAAAGCTCTAGTCAGACCCCATTTGGAGTATTGTGAGCAGTTTTGGGCCCCATATCTAAGGAAGGATGTCCTGGCCTTGGAACGAGTCCAGTGGAGGTTCACAAGAATGATCCCTGGAATGAAGAGTTTGTCATACGAGGAACGGTTGAGGACTCTAGGTCTGTACTCATTGGAGTTTAGAAGGATGAGGGGGGAATCTTATTGAAACTTACAGGTTACTGAGGGACCTAGATAGAGTGGACGTGGAGAGGATGTTTCCACTAGTCGGAAAAACTGGAACCCAAGAATACAGCCTCAGACCAAAGGGCTAATCCTTTAAAACTATGATGAGGAGAGTGGTAAATCTGTGGAACTCTGCTGCAGAAGGCTGTAGAGGCCAAATCACTGAGTGTCTATAATAGAGATATAGGTTCTTGATTAATAATGGGATCAAGGGTTATTTGGAGAAGGCAGCAGACTGGAGGTGAGAAACATATCAATCATGATTGAATGGCGGAGCAGACTCAATGGGCCGAATGGCCTAATTCTACTCCCATGTCTTGTGGTCAAACATCATGGCTTGAGAGAGTAGAAATGTGATGGATACTTTGGAAGATTGCAGGCAGCACGGTGGCACAGTGGTTAGCACTGCTGCTTCACAGCGCCAGAGACCCAGGATTGATGCCGACCTTGGATGAATGTGTGGAGTTTGCACTTTCACCCACTATCTGCGTGGGTTTCTTCCGGGTGCTCCGGTTTCTTCCCACAGTCCAAGATGTGCAGGTTAAGTGGATTAGCCATTCTAAATTGTCCTTTAGTGTCCAAAGGTTAGGGGGTGCCTGCGGCGATAGGACGGGGAGTGTGCTCAGGTTGGAGTGCTCTTTTGGTGCAGAATCGATGGGCCGAATGGCCTCCTTCTACATTATGGGAATTCTGTGAAGAAGTGGAGCAAAATAGCCGTTCAAGAGGGATCTCAGGAGAGATTTGACAAAGATGTCACAGACACAAGACAAAGGGAGTGTTAAAAACTAAGGAATGTGTTAATAACAGGACAAGGATCAGTGCTCCCTCAAAGCAAAACAGAAGAACAAGTTACAGGCTGGCAGCACTGGTGAAGTTTCATTGTTGCTGAAATCTGGGGAGAAAATCTTGCAAATTTGCACACAAGGCCCCACAAACAAGAATTAGGTAAATTTCCAGATAAATGCTAATTGAGGCATTAATATTGACCGGGACATTAAGAGAAGTGCTGTACTTTAATTCAAATAGTGCCATGGGATCTTTTACTTCCACTTGAGGGGGCATACAGGACCGTTTACATCTCATTTGGAACTCCTGATCTGTCCCTTTGGAAATCTTGGAAAAGAGGGTCCACCAAGGCTAAAATGGAAGAGTAGAATGAGACCCGCCATCTGTGATATTCATCCCTTAGGTGTCTAAGCTCCTGAGTGAGCTTCAGCCCACAACCCTCTGACTCAGATCTAGAGTGTTCTCCCACTAATTCAAGGCTCCAATCTGCCGCTGCAGCCACTGGCTGCCCATTGACAATATTTCTGGAGATACGAAATAAATAAAGGACATGCTTTGATATTTTATACCCAAGTTCTTTATGTATTGATGGTTATTCCAACTGGTGTGAATCAAGAAGATAAACACCAAATCAGACATGCAATCCCCCATGGAAAATATTTTTAAAACATTGCATGTGCTTACAGGAGGTTGACTTGAAATGGCAATACTGTATTTAGTTGTGTTTTGTGCTTTAACACAGTAACAGGGTTCAGCTAATTTGTGAACTCATCCTGAACCCTTAAAGTGAAGCACCTTAAGATTTTTAATTAGTGTTAAATGTGATATACAAGTGTAAATTCTTTGCTAATCTCTCCTGCCCTCCACCCTTTCACAGACCTTCCCTTTTGTTCTTCCTGCTCCTTCCCGCTCCTTCTCCCTTTCCACGGACTTCAAAATTCTTATCTTTCATTGGCAAGTAGACTGATTGGTAGACGTGTTGCCATGGAAAATGCACTAGGGAACAGTTAACTGCCAAACTTTTGTTTCAATTCAAACCAGGTAGATCAACCCTGATTGGTTAATGCATTGCCATGGGAAATGAACTAGGGAATGGTTGTCCCAAGCGTTTCTTTAGTTGAAAAAGGCATATCCTGTGGACATACCCCTTCTGCCTGCAAAGAACAGGACCGTGTGTGTGAATATATGCAGCTTCTAACTTTCTTAAGTGAGCCACACTACGATCCTGACCGATAATCAGTGTAGTTCTAGCACAATCAGGATTATTTAGTAAAGTCACATCTAATGTTGGACACAATGTTTTGAGTTTTACAAGCACAGGCTGGTTGTGTACAGTCAGTGTTTTGCCTGTTCTGAACAGCCAAAGGAACATTCTGTTCAAATTTATACCCATTAGATATGCCACTAACCATGGCCAGCCAGCTCTGAATGAAAGCAAGTTATAAATATTCTTGTTGGACTTGTACAAGAGTAATGGGCTGCCGGGTGGTAAATATCCTCACCATTCACTGCATCCGCATATTTATGGGCTAGCCAAGATACCACCAAAAAAACGTCCCTTTACACTGTCTGATCTATGACTAGTTCTGCACAACATGAATTGGTCAAATGGTTGGGAAAGGTGCTGTAGCCAGTTCTGAGCGAGTTTTCTGCATACACAGTGAAAGATTACCTCACCTTTACCAAATCAATACTCAACATTATTAGCCTATTCACCAAGGTATCAAGGACATTTACATCATGTCACTGCATTATTACTATCTAAATGCACTGCCCTTGTCTGAATCTATGTTCATTGAACTTATGAACACAAATAAAAAAGTCGGTGACAATTGTACACGGCTTTGATGGGACCACATCTGGAGTAGTGTGCGCAGTTTTGCTCTCCATATTCAAGGATGGATGTACTTGCTTTTGAAGCAGCACAGTGAAGGTTCACTAGACTGGTTCCTGGGATATGAGAGGGTGATCCAATGTAAATTGGGTCGATAGACTCTGAAGTTTAGAAGAATGAGAGATGATCTCATTAAAACATACAAAACTGAAGGGCCATGACATGGTAGACATAGAGATTGAAATCCTGGAGAATGTGGACCATTTCCCATATCTTAAGATCCCCCTCCTTTAGACTGCTTGGCAGCTCTGGAGCTGCGGATGGACTCACTTTGGAGCATCCGCGATGCTGAGGACGTCGTGGCTAGCACGTTTAGCGAGTTGGTCACACCGCAGGTGAAAGGTACTGAGGGAGATAGAAAATGGGTGACCAAAAGACAGAGCAAGAGTAGGAAGGCAGTGCAGGTGTCCCCTGCGGTCATCTTCCTGCATAACAGATATACCGCTTTGGATACTGTTGAGGGAGATGGCTCACCAGGGGAAGGCAGTAGCAGCCAGGTTCATGGCACCATGGCTGGCTCTGCTACGCAGCTGGGCAGGAAGAAGAATGGCAGGGCTATAGTGATAGGGGACTCAATCTTAAGGGGAATAGACAGGCGGTTCTGCGGACGCAATCGAGACTCCAGGATGGTATGTTGCCTCCCTGGTGCAAGGGTCAAGGATGTCTCGGAGCGGCTGCAGGACATTCTGGAGGGGGGGGGGGGGGAGGGAAAGAGAGGGGGAGAGAGAGTGAACAGCCAGCTGTCGTGGTGCACATAGGCACCAACGATATAGGTAAAAAATGGGATGAGGTCCTAC
Organism: Scyliorhinus torazame; assembly: GCF_047496885.1. Taxonomy (NCBI): domain Eukaryota; kingdom Metazoa; phylum Chordata; class Chondrichthyes; order Carcharhiniformes; family Scyliorhinidae; genus Scyliorhinus; species Scyliorhinus torazame. The sequence goes on along the minus strand of NC_092709.1, from coordinate 279,380,944 downwards.
AAGCTGAATTCAGGGAGTTAGGAGTTAAACTAAAATGTAGGATCTCAAAGGTAGTAATCTCAGGATTGCTACCAGTGCCACGGGCTAGTCAGAGTAGGAATATCAGGATAGATAGGATGAATGCGTGGCTCGAGAGATGGTGCAAGAGGGAGGGATTCAAATTCCTGGGGCATTGGAACCGGTTCTGGGGGAGGTGGGACCAGAACAAACTGGACAGTCTGCACCTGGGCAGGCCTGGAACCGATGTCCTAGATGGGGTGTTTGCTAGAGCTGTTGGGGAGTGTTTAAACTAATGTGGCAGGGTGATGGGAACCGATGCAGGAATTTGGAAGGTAGTAAAACAGGGACAGAAACAAAAGGCAGTAAGGGGGAAAGTGTAAGGTAGAGAAGCCACAGTCAAAAATCAAAAAGAGCGACAGTACAAGGTACAGTGGCTGAGGGGAGCTCAGTGAATAGGACCAGTAATACTAAAAGGAATAAAACGGGAAGTAAAATCATTAATGGTAAGTGACGGGCAGGTTGTTACATGATCACATGGGTTCAACGACAAGGAAAATTAGGAGAAAAGTTGAGAGGAAATATAACTTAGGAGAGGTTACTGATCGAGGTGTTAAGATTCAAAACAGAGGTAAAAAAGCCAACATAAGCGTACTTTACCTGAATGCTCGTAGTATTCGGAATAAGGTAAATGAGTTGATGGCGCAAATCATCGTGAATGATTATGATTAAGTGGCCATTACTGAAACATGGTTAAAGGATGGTCACGACTGGGAGTTAAATATCCGAGGGCATTAAAGTATTCGGAAGGACAGAGTGGATGGTAAGGGAGGTGGTGTAGCTCTATTATTTAAGGATGACATCCGGACAATAGTAAGGGATGACATCGGTGCTATGGAGGATAAGGTTGAATCCATTTGGGTGGAAATTAGGAATAGTAAGGTGAAAAAGTCACTGATAGGAGTAGTCTATAGGCCACCAAACAGTAACATTACGGTGGGGCAGGCAATAAACAAAGAAATAACGGATGCATGTAGAAATGGTACAGCAGTTATCATGGGGGATTTTAATCTGCATGTCGACTGGTTTAAACAGGTCGGTCAAGTCAGCCTTGAGGAGGAGTTTACAGAATGTATCCGCGGTAGTTTCCGAGAACATGTAATGGAACCTACGAGGGAACAAGCAGTCCTAGATCTGGTCCTGTGTAATGAGACAGGATTGACTCATGATCTCATAGTTAGGGATCCTCTCGGAAGGAGCGATCACAATATGGTGGAATTTAAAATACAGATGGAGGGTGAGAAGGTACAATCAAACACCAGTGTTTTGTGTTTAAACAAAGGAGATTACAATGGGATGAGAGAAGAACTAGCTAAGGTAGACTGAGAGCAAAGACTTTACGGTGAAACAGTTGAGAAACAGTGGAGAACCTTCCAAGTGATTTTTCACAGTGCTCAGCAAAGGTTTATACCAACAAAAAGGAAGGACGGTAGAAAGAGGGAAAATCGACCGTGGATATCTAAGGAAATAAGGGAGAGTATTAAATTGAAGGAAAAAGCATACAAAGTGGCAAAGATTAGTGGGAGACTAGAGGACTGGTAAATATTTAGGGGGTAACAGAAAGCTACTAAAAAAGCTATAAAGTGTAGTAAGATAGATTATGAGAGTAAACTTGCTCAGAATATAAAAACAGATAATAAAAGTTTCTACAAATATATAAAACAAAAAAGAGTGGCTAAGGTAACTATTGGTCCTTTAGAGGATGAGAAGGGAGATTTAATAAAGGGAGATGAGGAAATGGCTGAGGAACTGAACAGGTTTTTTGGGCCGGTCTTCACAGTGGAAGACACATATAACATGCCAGTGACTGATAGAAATGAGGCTATGACAGGTGAGGACCTTGAGAGGATTGTTATCACCAAGGAGGTAGTGATGGGCAAGCAAATGGGGCTAAAGGTAGACAAGTCTCCTGGCCTTGATGGAATGTATCCCAGAGTGCTAAAAGAGATGGCTCGGGAAATTGCAAATGCACTAGTGATAATTTACCAAAATTCACTAGACTCTGGGGTGGTCCCGGCAGATTGGAAATTAGCAAACGTGACACCACTGTTTAAAAAAGGAGGTAGGCAGAAAGCGGGTAATTATAGGCCAGTGAGCTTAACTTCGGTAGTAGGGAAGATGCTGGAATCTATCATCAAGGAAGAAATAGCGAGGCATCTGGATGGAAATTGTCCCATTGGACAGACGCAGCATGGGTTCATAAAGGGCAGGTCGTGCCTAACTAATTTAGTGGAATTTTTTGAGGACATTACCAGTGCGGTAGATAACGGGGAGCCAATGGATGTGGTATATCTGGATTTCCAGAAAGCCTTTGACAAGGTGCCACACAAAAGGTTGCTGCATAAGATAAAGATGCATGGTATTAAGGGGAAAGTAGTAGCATGGATGGAGGATTGGTTAATTAATAGAAAGCAAAGAGTGGGGATTAATGGGTGTTTCTCTGGTTGGCAATCAGTAGCTAGTGGTGTCCCTCAGGGATCAGTGTTGGGCCCACAATTGTTCACAATTTACATGGATGATTTGGAGTTGGGTACCAATGGCAATGTGTCCAAGTTGCAGACGACACTAAGATGAGTGGTAAAGCAAAAAGTGCAGAGGATACTGGAAGTCTGCAGAGGGATTTGGATAGGCTAAGTGAATGGGCAAGGGTCTGGCAGATGGAATACAATGTTGACAAATGTGAGGTTATCCATTTTGGTAGGAATAACAGAAAACGGGATTAGTATTTAAATGATAAAATATTAAAACATGCTGCTGTGCAGAGAGACCTGGGTGTGCTAGTGCATGAGTCGCAAAAAGTTGGTTTACAGGTGCAACAGGTGATTAAGAAGGCGAATGGAATTTTGTCCTTCATTGCTAGAGGGATGGAGTTTAAGACTAGGGAGGTTATGCTGCAATTGTATAAGGTGTTAGTGAGGCCACACCTGGACTATTGGGTTCAGTTTTGGTCTCCTTACTTGAGAAAGGACATACCGGCACTGGAGGGTGTGCAGAGGAGATTCACAGAATTTGTTTTACATAGAATTTACAGTTCAGAAGGAGGCCATTTAGCCCATCGAGTCTGCACCGGCTCTTGGAAAGAGCACCCTACACAAGCCCACACCACCCTATCCCCATAACCCAGGAACCGCACTCAACCAACACTTAGAGCAAAGGGCAATTTAGCATGGCCAATCCACCTAACCTGCACATCTTTTGACTGTGGGAGGAAACCGGAGCACACGGAGGAAACCCACGCACACACAGCGAGAACGTGCAGACTCCGCACAGACAGTGACCCAGCCGGGAATCGAACCTGGGACCGTGGAGCTGTGAAGTAATTGCGCTAACCACTATGCTACCGTGCTGCCCAAGGTTAATTCACTAGGTTAATCCCAGAGCTGAAGGGGTTGGATTACGAGGAGAGGTTGAGTAGACTGGGACTGTACTCGTTGGAATTTAGAAGGATGAGGGGGGATCTTATAGAAACATATAACATTATGAAGGGAATAGATCGGATAGATGCGGGCAAGTTGTTTTCCACTGGCGGGTGAAAGCAGAGTTAGGGGACATAGCCTCAAAATAAGGGGAAGTAGATTTAGGACTGAGTTTAGGAGGAACTTCTTCACCCAAAGGGTTGTGAATCTATGGAATTCCTTGTCCAGTGAAGCAGTAGAGGCTCCTTCATTAAATGTTTTTAAGATAAAGATAGATAGTTTTTTGAAGAATAAAGGGATTAAGGGTTATGGTATTCGGGCCGGAAAGTGGAGCTGAGTCCACAAAAGATCAGCCATGATCTCATTGAATGGCGGAGCAGGCTCGAGGGGCCAGATGGCCTACCCCTGCTCCTAGTTCTTATGTTCTTGATGAAGGCAGACATGGACTGGCAAAATTGTTAATCACATCCAACAGGTCAGTTCAATCTTTGGCTGACTGAGGAAGAGTATTTGAGGAGTAGGAACTCAAAGCTGCAAGGACATAGTTTACCAGGCAGGAGTGGCCCTTGTGCTCCTATATTCTCTGGAGACTTAACCTACAGCAGTCAAAAAAGGCAGTCCAACCGAACATACTCTCCCAAGCCAACAAGCCCAGCACCAAGGTGCTAATCACACAAAACCAGCTCTAGGGGCATGGGAACCTGGATTGTAGTTTTAGGGTACGGGAGATTGAGAGTATAGAGGTCAGGAGCACAGATTTGGCTTCGCAGGAGGGGGCCAGTGTTCAGGTAGGTGGTTTGAAGTGTGTCTACTTCAATGCCAGAAGTATACGAAATAAGGTAGGGGAACTGGCAGCATGGGTTGGTACCTGGGACTTCGATGTTGTGGCCATTTCGGAGACATGGATAGAGCAGGGACAGGAGTGGTTGTTGCAGGTTCCGGGGTTTAGGTGTTTTAGTAAGCTCAGAGAAGGAGGCAAAAGAGGGGGAGGTGTGGCGCTGCTAGTCAAGAGCAGTATTACGGTGGCGGAGAGGATGCTAGATGGGGACTCTTCTTCCGAGGTAGTATGGGCTGAGGTTAGAAACAGGAAAGGAGAGGTCACCCTGTTGGGAGTTTTCTAAAGGCCTCCTAATAGTTCGAGGGATGGAGAGGAAAGGATGGCGAAGATGATTCTGGATAAGAGCGAAAGTAACAGGGTAGTGATTATGGGAGACTTTAACTTTCCAAATATTGACTGGAAAAGATATAGTTCGAGTACATTAGATGGGTCGTTTTTTGTACAATGTGTGCAGGAGGGTTTCCTGACACAATATGTTGACAGGCCAACAAGAGGAGAGGCCACATTGGATTTGGTTTTGGGTAATGAACCAGGCTAGGTGTTAGATTTGGAGGTAGGTGAGCACTTTGGGGACAGTGACCACAATTCGGTGACGTTTACGTTAGTGATGGAAAGGGATAAATATACCCCGCAGGGCAAGAGTTATAGCTGGGGGAAGGGCAATTATGATGCCATTAGACATGACTTGGGAGGGGTAGGTTGGAGAAGTAGGCTGCAAGTGTTGGGCACACTGGATATGTGGAGCTTGTTCAAGGAACAGTTACTGCGTGTTCTTGATAAGTACGTACCGGTCAGGCAGGGAGGAAGGCGTCGAGCGAGGGAACCGTGGTTTACCAAAGAAGTGGAATCTCTTGTTAAGAGGAAGAAGGAGGCCTATGTGAAGCTGAGGTGTGAAGTTTCAGTTGGGGCGCTTGATAGTTACAAGGTAGCGAGGAAGGATCTAAAGAGAGAGCTAAGACGAGCAAGGAGGGGACATGAGAAGTATTTGGCAGGTAGGATCAAGGAAAACCCAAATGCTTTCAATAGGTATGTCAGGAATAAAAGAATGACTAGGGTAAGAGTAGGGCCAGTCAAGGACAGGGATGGGAAGTTGTGTGTGGAGTCTGAAGAGATAGGCGAGATACTAAATGAATATTTTTCGTCAGTATTCACTCAGGAAAAAGAGAATGTTGTGGAGGAGAATGCTGAGACCCAGGCTATTAGAATAGATGGCATTGAGGTACGTAGGGAAGAGGTGTTGGCAATTCTGGACAGGCTGAAAATAGTTAAGTCCCCGGGGCCTGATGGGATTTATCCTAGGATTCTCTGGGAAGCCAGGGAAGAGATTGCTGAGCCTTTGGCTTTGGTTTTTATGTCATCATTGGCTTCAGGAATAGAGCCAGAGGACTGGAGGATAGCAAATGTGGTCCCTTTGTTCAAGAAGGGGAGTAGAGACAACACTGGCAACTATAGACCGGTGAGCCTCACGTCTGTTGTGGGTAAAGTCTTGGAGGGGATTATAAGAGACAAGATTTATAATCATCTAGCTAGGAATAATATGATTAGGGATAGTCAGCATGGCTTTGTGAAGGGTAGGTCATGCCTCACAAACCTTATCGAGTTCTTTGAGAAGGTGACTGAACAGGTAGACGAGGGTAGAGCAGTTGATGTAGTGTATATTGATTTCAGTAAAGCGTTTGATAAGGTTCCCCACGGTAGGCTATTGCAGAAAATACGGAGGCTGGGGATTGAGGGTGATTTAGAGATGTGGATCAGAAATTGGCTAGCTGAAAGAAGACAGAGGGTGGTGGTTGATGGGAAATGTTCAGAATGGAGTTCAGTTACAAGTGGCGTACCACAAGGATCTGTTCTGGGGCCGTTGCTGCTTGTCATTTTTATAAAGGGTGGGGGAGTAAATTTGCAGACGACACTAAAGTCGGTGGTGTTGTCGACAGTGCGGAAGGATGTTGCAGGTTACAGAGGGACATAGATAAGCTGCAGAGCTGGGCTGAGAGGTGGCAAATGGAGTTTAATGTAGAGAAGTGTGAGGTGATTCACTTTGGAAGGAATAACAGGAATGCGGAATATTTGGCTAATGGTAAAATTCTTGGAAGTGTGGATGAGCAGAGGGATCTCGGTGTCCATGTACATAGATCCCTGAAAGTTGCCACCCAGGTTGATAGGGTTGTGAAGAAGGCCTACGGTGTGTTGGCCTTTATTGGTAGAGGGATTGAGTTCCGGAGTCAGGAGGTCATGTTGCAGCTGTACAAAACTCTGGTACGGCCGCATTTGGAGTATTGCGTACAGTTCTGGCCACCTCATTATAGGAAGGACGTGGAAGCTTTGGAACGGGTGCAGAGGAGATTTACCAGGAAGTTGCCTGGTATGGAGGGAAAATCTTATGAGGAAAGGCTGATGGACTTGAGGTTGTTTTCGTTAGAGAGAGGGTGAAGAGGAGACTTAATAGAGGCATACAAAATGATCAGAGGGTTAGATAGGGTGGACAGTGAGAGCCTTCTCCCGCGGATGGAAATGGCTAGCACGAGGGGACATAACTTTAAACTGAGGGGTAATAGATATAGGACAGAGGTCAGAGGTAGGTTCTTTACGCAAAGAGTGGGGAGGCCGTGGAATGCCCTACCTGCAACAGTAGTGAACTCGCCAACATTGAGGGCATTTAAAAGTTTATTGGATAAGCATATGGATAATAATGGCATAGTGTAGGTTAGATGGCTTTTGTTTTTTGACTTCCCATGTCGGTGCAACATCGTGGGCCGAAGGGCCTGTACTGCGCTGTATCGTTCTATGTTCTATGGGGCAGGATATGTCATTCTGATTCCTGACACTAGCTTCCCATACTGCTTTACTCAGAATTTGGTCGCAGCAAGAAACTCAGAGGAGGAAAATATAAAAACTTTAGGGGTGCCCTCAAAGCATCTCAGAAGAGATCAACCATCCAAGTATTCCTGCCAACTCACTTGAATCCCTGGCTTGTAACCGACCAAAATTAAGACATTTAATTTGGGAAGATTTTGAACATGAACATGCAGAGGCGAAGGTGCAGTGTCCGGGAGAGCTTACAAACCTCCAAACAACTCGTCTAACTGACCCTTCCAGCAGAATCTGCCCCACATGTGACGTAGTCTGCAGATTAACTATATCAGTACCCATCAAACCAAGCAAGTGGAAGTAAGTCATCCTCGATCACGAGGGAGTGCCCAAGAAGACCAATAGTTTCACTTAGCTAGGGAATATAGAACATGGAATTTAGGAGCAAACGTAGGCCATTCAGCCCTTTGTGCACGGTATCATTATGGTTAGCACAATTGCTTTACAGCTCCAGGGTCCCAGGTTCGATTCCGGCTTGGGTCACTGTCTGTGCGGAGTCTGCACATCCTCTCCGTGTGTGCGTGGGTTTCCTTCGGGTGCTCCGGTTTCCTCCCACAGTCCAAAGATGTGCAGGTTAGGTGGAATTGCCATGATAAATTGCCCTTAGTGTCCAAAAAATTGCCCTTAGTGTTGGATGGGGTTACTGGGTTATGGGGATAGAGTGGAGGTGTGTGCTTGAGTAGGGTGCTCTTTCCAAGGGCCGGTGCAGACACGATGGGCCGAATTGCCTCCTTCTGTACTGTAAATTCTATGAAAAACCATTCAGTAAGATTATGGCTGATCTGATTGTGATCCCAACTCCACTTTGCCATCTAGCTCCCCATAACCCTAGACTCCCTACAAAAATTCTGTCTATCTCCGCCTTGAATAAGACACAGGCAAGTTATGTGTATGTGTGTGCGTGTGGGGCGGTGGGCACACAGTTTCAGAATAATGATCACTTAGGACGAAGATGAGGAGAAATTTCTTCACACAGAGCGTTGCGAAACTTCTAAATTCTCTACCGCAGATAGTTTTGGATGCTCGATTGTTGAAAATATTTAAGACTGTGATAGATTTTTTCCTCAGGGGACTGAAATATATGGGGAAAAGAAGTGTGAAACGGGAGTTGTAGCTGAAGATCAGCCATAGTCAGGCTGATTAGCAGAGTAGGCTTGAGGGGCCATATGGTCTATTATTTCTACTTTGATTTCTTATACTCTTACATTAAAACCTAACTTGCACACTGCCAATTGTCACCAGAAAAACTAGCAAAAAAGACCTTCATGAATGAGTTGGTGGATGTAATATTCTCACCATTTATTTCTGCTCCCTTTCTGAAAGGTAGATTCCATGCTTAAAGTAGGCAAAAAAAAAAATCAGAAATATGTATGGGCGACCTTGGGATTTGATCACAACAAGCTGGTTTTGCATTGTACAAGATAGATTAGAACAACGTGAAGGAACAATCCTTCAACTCTTACTTTAGCAATAAGAAGTTATGTAAAAATAAACAAGGTACCTGTTGAACATCTTTCCACTCCTTATAAATACATAATCTACCTTTGTATAAAATATATAGTCAAAAGATTAAATCTATGTAAGCAGCCTACTGTAATTAAAAATAGTTGCCCACACACCAAAAGTAAATTTATCTCCTCTTTTAGACTGGCACAAGAATTTTTTTTTAAGTTGTATGTTTTGTTTCAGTACAGAGTATAGTCCTAAAATTTAGATACCTACCACAGTAAACTGAATTGCAATGGTGTCAGCTGTACCCATGCCAAGGGCAAAGTAGTAGACTTCACACCAGTACAAGGGCATTTCTTTAAAACACCACAAGAAATACTGGCACTTTAAGTAATAAAGTTACTGAAAGAAAACTATTAACAGATCTCCAAATTCAGCAGCAGACAAGTCAACACAACCCACATGTCGTAACCTCAAACCGCTGGTGAACTCACCCCTGACCAAAAATGACTTTGCTGGAGTTTGTATTCCAAGATAAATTTTAATTCGAAACGTTCACTCCACAACGGTGGATAATCCCACTGCACTTTTATCCTTCTAGGAGACCCAAAAACAGGCTCAGCTGTAACATTTGCAGGCGGATTGGGTTGAACTGAAACAAAAAAGAAGAGAATGCCTTTGTCAGACTAGTCAGAATGCTACATCTACGACAAAGGGCTTTTGCTGTAACAGAACTGTAGCGAAGGAATTTTAAAACCTAATAATGTTTGGGTCAGGGTTAGGTAGGACTAAACATGTAGCAAATACCTCAAACCTGAATGACTATGCATCAAAACCCACCCATGGTAGCATTTAAAGGGCGGGAACATAGGTGGGTGGCTGGCAAACCCACTACCAGGTCATTCATTTAAATTGTTTCATGAGGCTGCAAGCCTCCTGTTTTTCTCATCCCCCTGCCCCTTTCTGACTTACTTAATTTATGCTCGATGCAATCGAAACATTTTTTAAAAAGTTTTTTACATTTGGTCTCACTGTGGTAAACATCTAAGTCAAATTTATTTCCAGGGTTCTTCTCTCATTCCCTTAGAGCTTTTTTGAAATTGTACATCTATACAAGAAGTATAGGCAATCTAGTAGAGGGGTTTGAGTAGCATTAGTGATTAAGGATAAAATGTATTATATTCTAAAAGATTTTGCAATGAGAAGTAAGCAAGCAGCAGAGACTTTTATGGGTATAATTCAAAAATTTGATACTGTACTGGGAGTTGTGTATAGGCCCCTTGATAGCAGCTGTGAAGTAGCAGAACATATTAATACAGACAGAGCAATTTTAATGGGGTATTTCATAGCTTGGTGTAAGCAGGTGAGTTCATGTCAAAAAGGGAGCAAAGTCCTTCAGAATGTTCAGGACATTTTACTGCAACAATATGTCCTAAAATCAACACATGCTCAGGTCATGTTTGATTTAAACCAAGGGTGCAATCCATCAGCCACGTCGCTGTCGACCGGGAACGCAACGTGGCCAGAAGATGCTGGGACAGACCTCCCACAGGCAGCCACGATGCCTTGCGGGATCTACCCAAGTCCAGAATTCCACCCAAACAATGTGAGGGATCACGTCGCGCGCACTCACCTGCGATCTACTGGCTCCCGGGATCAACCGCCGGGCGTCATTCACTACTGGTCCACACGAGGGAGGTACATATGACATGATTATTTCTCACAAAACCCCAGCATTTAGTACAGTACAGAATGATAATAATTCCACATATACAACTTCCGGTGGCAGGGATGTGCTGAGCAGACGCAGGGAAGGTGGCTCTCCTGTCGGAAACTTGATTAAGTACTTTTAGCCTGAAAGTTGGCTACTACCCCATCTGAAAGGAACCCCTCTCACCCTCCCCGAGGCCACCATATACTCGAAGAGTTACCCTCGAAACAACAAAGGGGTCGAAAGCACAGCAAGAGCCAGGAGAGAAAGGTCGAGGTTGCAGTCATGTGGAGCGAGGCAAACAGGATATGACAGATCGGCGATACAAAGGCTGGACTCCAGCCAATAGGACAATGGATGGAGCTCCTAACACGGGAGCTCCTAAATCAGAGATACCACGAAGAAGGAGATGATGCCCACGTTGAAGTCGGCAATCGCAGGCGCCTTGGCCCCCTTCAAGGAGGCAAAAAAAAAAAAAGAGCGACGACTGAAGGCGCAGGAGGTGACAGTGGGGGAGCTCGAAAAGGCAGCCACTGACCAAGGTGACCGGATCGCCTTGTTGGAAGCATAAGTGGCTGGGTTAGTGGCAGCCCAGGGAGTGATCGGGGGAAGGTGGAGGACCAAGAGAAAAGGCCTCGCCGTCAGAACTTCAGAACTGCCGGAGGGAACCGAGGGCAAAAACCCCACGGAGTATGTGGTGCAAATGCTGGGTAAGCTGGTCGGGGGCGAAAGTTTCCCCAAGCCCCAGAAATGAACAGGGTCCACAGGCCACTATGGCAGAGGACCAAGGCAGGAGATCTAGCACAGGCCATCATCGCCAAGCTTCACCGGTTCCAAGAAAAGGAGCAGATCCTGAAATGAGAAGAGCACACGATCCGCTTTTACCAAGACATTGGGGCTGACCTGGCCAAGGACCGGGCCGAATTCAACGGATCTAAAATGGCTCTATTTAAGGGAGCAAGGATGGTTCGGGATGCTCTATCTGGCCAAACTGTGGGTGACCTTCCAGAACAGGGAACACTGTCTCACCATGCCGGGCCGGGGAGGTGGGCATGGATAACGGGTCATGATAAACACATGTCCTCGGGAGGGTGCAAAGGGGCAGGAAAATGGGAAAGGAGAGGTGTGTGGGGTGGGGAGGGAGAATCACACGGGTACAGGGAGGTAAGTGGAGTAAGTGAAGAGGGGAGGCCGCGCCGCAACGTCTAATGGTTGGGGGGGGGGGAGATGTGGATGGAGACCTCTGGCTGAAGGGGCACGCACAGCACAAGGGTGGGGAGTGTCATAATATCCACTCATGTATATAATGAGATGCAGACATGCACTGATCCCTGTCGGGGAGTGCAATCAGGCAGAGAATAGCTTCTGACGCCTAAATAGCGGTAGGCGTCGGTTTGACGTTTAATCGCGATGCTCTGTTACCTCAAATGGCGTCAATGCAATGCACAGCGTGCGTACTTTAAACACCGTTTGCATATCATTGGTGGGCCCACCCACTATTCTTCACCTCCGATAGGCCGAGTTCCCAACAGTGCAGTCCACGTATGCTCTCAGAAATCGTGAACCTGGGGTGGTGACAGCTGAGAGATAGCCAGTGTCCAACACCGCCATACTTCGCCGACAGTTGTGTGGCTGGCCAGGGGACTTTGGCCAGGGCAGGGGGGGGGGGGCAAAGAGTAGTTGGAGGTGACCAGGAGTTGCACTGTGGGGTCCAGTCGGCTGGGTATGCAACACCTTTACCGCAGCTGGCAAGGCAGCCATGCAGCTGCGAGCCCGCTTTAAACCTGGTGTCCTGGGTCGTATAGGTACCCCTCCCCTGCCCCCTCAGTGCCATCTGGCCACATTCGACCCGTCAGCTGTATGGGCTCTCCAGCACAACCTGTCCCATCTTTTTGGCTTCAATAAGTCGGTGTGTGGGGAGGTGTATGTTTATGCGCAGCTGCAGCTCGTCAGCCCTGCGAGTGTCCTTCACGAACCCGCCGAATCCCGCACCATTTTTCATGGAATTCGATGGTGTTCCATGTGGCGCCGGTGCTAGCCCCTCACTGGTAGCGGAATGGGTGCAGGTGCGCCACCAATTTTCCTGTCGTAGAAGTCCACGGATTCTCTTTGTCGCAGAAACGGAGAATCCAGCCCAGAGTATACCTTAAATGGTGAAATGTTAGGAAGTGTTGAACTTCAAAGAGACTTCGGTGTCCTGGTTCATGAGTCACTGGACAGGATCCAATGGCCACGCTGCACCGGTAAAACAGCTCGCTGCAGCACAGCATGGACGATAAAAGCTGGGAGACCCTGCTCCGGGAGCTACCCAGCTCGCAATGCCTCAAGAGATCCAACGTGATCTCACGAAATGTTGCGATGTAAATCTCGCCCATTGTATTTTATTTTCTCCCGTTTGAGAAATTCTGCCAAGTTGGACAGCCAGTCCATGGCCTTGGGTGGCGCAGCCAATTGCCAGCCCAGCTGGTGTCTCCGGCGGGCCATCAGGGAGGCAAAGACTAGGGCACCTGCCCCTCTTCCCATAAATAGTTCTGGTTGTTCCGACACCCCAACGACCACTACTACCGGGCATGACTCCATACTCATCACCACAACCCTGATATGGCCTCAAAGAAAGCTCAGGGACAGGAATTGTTGTTGCAGGTGCCAGGGTTTAGATATTTCAGTAAGCTCAGGGAAGGTGGTAAAAGAGGGGGAGGGGTGGCATTGTTAGTCAAGGACAGTATTACGGTGGCAGAAAGGACGTTTGATGAGGACTCGTCTACTGAGTTAGAAACTCGGGCTGAGGTTAGAAACAGAAAATGAGAGGTCACCCTGTTAGGGATTTTCTATAGGCCTCCGAAAAGTTCCAGAGATGTAGAGGAAAGGATTGCAAAGATGATTCTTGATAGGAGCGAAAGCAAAAGGGTAGTTGTTATGGGGGATTTTAACTTCCTAAATATTGACTGGAAATGCTATAATTCGAGTACTTTAGATGGGTCCGTTTTTGTTCAATGTGTGCAGGAGGGTTTCCTGACACAGTATGTATATAAGCCAACAAGAGGAGAGGCCATATTGGATTTGGTACTGGGTAATGAACCAGGACAGGTGTTAGATTTGGAGGTAGGCGAGCACTTTGGTGATAGTGACCACAATTCGATTAAGTTTACTTTAGTGATGGAAAGGGATAGGTATATACCGCAGGGCAAGAGTTATATCTGGGGGAAAGGCAATTATGATGCGATGAGGCAAGACTTAGGATGCATTGGATGGAGAGGAAAACTGCAGGGGATGGGCACAATGGAAATGTGGAGATTGTTCAAGGAACAGCTACTGCTTGTTCATGATAAGTATGTACCTGTCAAGCAGGGAGGAAGTGGTCGAGCAAGGGAACCATGGTTTACTAAAGCAGTCGAAACGCTTGTCAAGAGGAAGGAGGAGGCTTATGTAAAGGTGAAACATGAAGGTTCAGTTAGGGTGCTCAAAAGTTACAAGTTAGCTAGGAAGGACCTAAAGAGAGAGCTAAGAAGAGCCAGGAGGGGACATGAGAAGTCTTTGGCAGGTAGGATCAAGGATAACCCCAAAGCTTTCTATAGATATGTCAGGAATAAACAAATGACTAGGGTACGAGTAAGGCCAGTCAAGGACAGTAGTGGGAAGTTGTGCTTGGAGTCCGAGGAGATAGGAGAGGTGCTAAATAAATATTTTTCATCAGTATTCACACAGGAAAAAGACAATGTTGTTGAGGAGAATACTGAGATTCAGGCTACTAGACTAGAAGGGCTTGAGGTTCATAAGGAGGAGGTGTTAGCAATTCTGGAAAATGTGAAAGTAGATAAGTCCCCTGGGCCGGATAGGATTTATCCTAGGATTCTCTGGGAAGCTAGGGAGGAGATTGCTGAGCATTTGGCTTTGATCTTTAAGTCATATTTGTCTACAGGAATAGTGCCAGAAGACCGGAGGATAGCAAATGTTGTTTAGCAGTTTGGATCAGAAATTGGCTAGCTGGAAGAAGACAAAGGGTGGTGGTTGATGGGAAATGTTCAGACTGGAGTCCAGTTGCTAGTGGTGTACCACAAGGATCTGTTTTGGGGCCACTGCTGTTTGTCATTTTTATAAATGACCTGGAGGAGGGCATAGAAGGATGTGTGAGTAAATTTGGAGATGACACTAAAGTCGGTGGAGTTGTGGACAGTGCGGAAGGATGTTACAAGTTACAGAGGGACATAGATAAGCTGCAGCGCTGGGCTGAGAGGCGGCAAATGGAGTTTAATGCAGAAAAGTGTGAGGTGATTCATTTTGGAAGGAATAACAGGAAGACAGAGTACTGGGCTAATGGTAAGATTCTTGGCGGTGTGGATGAGCAGAGAGATCTCGGTGTCCATGTACATAGATCCCTGAAAGTTGCCACCCAGGTTGAGAGGGTTGTTAAAAAGGCATACGGTGTGTTAGCTTTTATTGGTAGAAGGATTGAGTTTCAGAGCCATGAGGTCATGTTGCAGCTGTACAAAACTCTGGTGTGGCCGCATTTGGAGTATTACGTGCGATTCTGGTCGCCGCATTATAGGAAGGATGTGGAAGCATTGGAAAGGGTGCAGAGGAGATTTACCAGAATGTTGCCTGGTATGGAGGGAAGATCTTATGAGCAAAGGCTGAGGGACTTGAAGCTGTTTTCGTTGGAGAGAAGGTTAAGAGGTGACTTAATTGAGGCATACAAGATGATCAGAGGATTGGATAGGGTGGACAGTGAGAGCGTTTTTCCTCAGATGGTGATGTCTAGCACGAGGGGACATAGTTTTAAATTGAGGAGAGATAGATATAAGACAGATGTCAGAGGTAGGTTCTTTACTCAGAGAGTAGTAAGGACGTGGAATGCCCTGCCTGCAACAGTAGTGCACTCGCCAACACGAAGGGCATTCAAATGGTCATTGGATAGACATATGGACGATAAGGGAATAGTGTAGATGGGCTTTATAGAGTGGTTTCACAGGTCGGCGCAACATCAAGGGCCGAAGGGCCAGTACTGCGCTGTAATGTTCTATGTTCATCCCTGCGCATGTGGAGATTAAGTTTGCCTTGTGCAATGTGTCGATCCAGTGTCAATCTCCCCAGCCAGTTCGTCTTCCCTTTTCTCCTATGTCTCGTCCAGGGTGACTGTACATATCAGAACAGTTCTAGTCTACTAGGTTGCCCACGGTGAGAAATTTGTCCAGTAGTGAGTGTCCTGGTATCCGGGGAAATGTCATAGTCTCCTTTCGGAGGACATTACTGATCTGAATGTACCGTAGCTCATTCCCTTTTGTGAGTTGAAATTTGTCCCATGTGTTCCCCCAGGGTCTCTACTCTGCCTTTGACATGCATGCCCCCACCGTCAGTGTCCCTTCGTCCTGTCTCCACCTTTTAAAGGAGCCGCCCATTGACGCAGGGTGAACTTGTGGTTGTTGTAAATTAGGGCCATGGTAGACATCTCGGTCAGACCGAAGTGGTGTCACAGTTGGTTCCACGTTCACTATGTGGCCACTATCATTGGGCTTTTTGAATATCTAACAGGTGAGGGATAGGAGTACAGCCATGGCCAGCGCACCGAGGGATGTTCCTGAGCAGGAACTCTTCTCCACTCGGACTATTCCTTCCCCGGCTACTTGACCCTTTCTGCGGTACCTCCCAGTGGTAGAATTGAAGGTTCGGGATGGCCAGGCCTCCATGTTCCTCCTTCTTTGCAGAATCTTTCATGATCCACGGGTTCTTCCACTCCCAGCCCCACACTCACAAACGTCATGATTAATTTGTCAAGGCAGCATGGTGGCGCAGTGGTTAGCTGAGGACCCAGGTTCGAATCCCGGCCCTGGGTCACTGTCCGTGTGGAGTTTGCGTCTGCGTGGGTTTCACCCCCACAACCCAAAGATGTGCTGGTTAGCTGGATTATACACACTAAATTGCCCCTTAATTGGAAAAAAATATAATTGGGTACACTAATTTTTTTTTTTAAATGACTAATTTGTCAATTTTGGTAGAGAAGACCTTGGGGATGAAGCTCGGAGGGATCTGAACAGGAAAATTAACCTGGGAAGCACTTTTATCTTGATCATCTGCACTCTCCCCATCAGGGAGCGAGCAGGAGCGAATCCCACAAACTCACTGCCTGTACATTACTCCTGCATGAGTAGCAGTAGTAAATAAAATAATAGCACTAAAAGTGGCAATCCCCAGGACCAGATTATTTGAAATCCTGCAACGAAAACTAAGTGTTAAATTGCAAATACCCCAACTAGGATCGTCCAAAGTTATCTAATTTCAAGAAGTGTTCCTTTAGATTGGGAAATTGCAATTACTTCCCTACTTGAGACAGGTGAGGGAGGAAAGGAAACCAGTTAGTGACTGAAACCTTTCAAAATATTCAACTAATCAGGCGGAGAGTGCCTGACAAACATCATTGCTAAAGTAATGTACAGGGAATGAATGTATATAGATGTTGCGTGAATGGACTTCCAGTAGATATTTTTTGAAGTCTGCTAGGAGACGATTAGCTGAAATTGAAGCTTATGAATTGACACAAATTATTGACCTCATTTGGAGACACAGACACATCGAGCCTGCACTACCATTCAATATGATAATGCAAATTCAGAATCGCACTCCAGCTTACTCTCCATACCCCTTGATCCCATTAGCTGCAATGGTCACATCCAGCTCCCTCTTGAATATATCCAACTGAGTGGTAGGAGAAAATGGGCAGGCACTCTAATTGGCAGGATGCATTTGGTGATATCATGTAGAGATCGGTGTTGGACTTCAACTATTCTCTGTAGTTGCTGACATGATAGTGAGCCAAATATCTAAGTGTGCAGGTGACAGAATGATTGGCAGCTTTGTAAACATCATAGACAGAGGTTAGACAGAATAAAATTATATGGGTATTATGTGATTAAGTTAATCGCCATAATAGTGGCAAATTAATTTCAATATCAGCAAGTAGGAGGTCATCCATCTTGGACCTAAAAAAAATAGAACAGAATACTTTCTAAATGGTGAAGCTTGAAGCAGTGGAGATCCAAAAAGATGTATATACATCACTAAAATGTCATGGATAGCTACAAAATAGTGAAAAGGGAAATAGAATGCTGGTTTTTTTAATGAGAGGATTAAGGTTAGAAATCATGCTACAGCTATACAAAGTTCTGGTTGGACTACATCCACGTTGAGTTCTGGGCATCAAATCTTCGTAGCAGAAACCTAATACAAATTAATTTGGATAATGAATTTTGAATACAAGAAACTGGATTAGTTATCAACCATCTCGAGGGCAATTAAGGATGGGCAATAAATGCTGGCCAAGCCAACAATCACATCCCATGATTGAATTTTTAAAAAAAATCAAGGACAAAGCAGCCACTTGACTGGCACCCCATCCTCCACCTTAAACATTTGCCCCCTCCACCACCAACTCACGGTGACAGCAGGGTGTACCATCTACAAGATGCACTGCAGCAGGGTGGCACAGTGGTTAGCACTGCTGCCTCAGAGCACCGAGGTCCCAGGTTTGATCCTGGCCCTGGGTCACTGTCAGCGTGGAGTTTGCACATTCTCTCTGTGTCTGCGTGGGTCTCACCCCCACAACTCAAAAAGATGTGAAGGCTAGGTAGATTGGCCACGTTAAATTGCCCCTTAATTGGGAAATAAGAATTGGGTACTCTAATACTTATTTTTTTTTAAAAAGGAAAATAAAAAGAGGCACTGCAGCAACTCATCACAGCTCCTTCGCCAGCACCTTCCAAACCTGCGACCTTTAGCATCTAGAAGAAGGCCAACAGATGCATGGAAACAAAGCCACACGCTAAATTGAAACTATGGGCATGATTTAACACACAAAAAAAAGAGTCCCGTTTTGGGTGCGTACAGCTCTTTCTCGGCACCTGCAGCGCAGAGGATGATTGTTTTCTCTGACCTCAGTCAGGAACGACCCGCTGAGGCCGAACTTACCTCACTTTCTGGGTGCCTGGGTGGCAGCGCCAGGGTTCCAGGCTGGTACCACCCTGCCCAGAGCCCAACCACTGGGGGCCTCTGATGACCTGCTGGGATCCCTCACACACCCTCTCTTTCTCTGCCCCCCCCCCCCCCCCCCCCCCCCTCCCCATTTCATCTGATTCCAGTTTGTGTGGAGCAGTGCTAAACGGCACCATGGCAAGGTCTCGGGTTCCCGGGCCTCAAGCGAATCGGGCCCGACATATTTAAAGTAGCCTAATGGCTCGCTTAAATATGTTAATCTGGATCTTGCCCGATCTCGCGAGGCATTCTTCGCATCACAAATCTCACGAGAGGCTTCTCGCAAGATTTAACTGCCTTGTCACATCACTTTTTTTATAAATGTTTTATTGAAAATTTTTTCCCAAACAACAATTTTTCCCCTCTTACAAAGCAAACGCAACAATAACAATACAGAAATTTTAAACAATACACAAGTAACAAAACCCCTTTATCTTTGACCTAAACTAAACCCCCCCCCCCCCTCCCCCCCCCCCCCCCCCTCCCCCTGGGTTGCTGCTGCTGGTCATCTGTCTTCCCTCTAACGTTCCCCTAGGTAGTCGAGAAATGGCTGCCACCGCCTGGTGAACCCTTGAGCCGATCCCCTCAGGGCAAACTTTATCTGCTCCAGTTTAATGAACCCCGCCATATCATTTACCCAGGCCTCCAGTCCGGGGGGTTTCGCCTCCTTCCACATGAGTAGGATCCTGCGCCGGGCTACTAGGGACGCAAAGGCCACAACGTCGGCCTCTTTCGCCTCCTGCACTCCCGGCTCTTCCGCAACTCCAAATAGAGCTAACCCCCAGCCTGGTTTGACCCGGGCCTTCACCACCCGCGAAATCACTCCCGTCACTCCCTTCCAATACCCTTCCAGTGCCGGGCATGCCCAAAACATATGTGCGTGGTTTGCCGGGCTCCCGCCACACCTCCCACATTTGTCCTCCACTCCAAAGAACCTGCTCAATCTTGCTCCCGTTATGTGTGCTCTATGTAGCACCTTAAATTGAATCAGGCTAAGCCTGGCGCATGAGGAAGAGGAATTTACCCTGCTTAGGGCATCAGCCCACATACCCTCCTCTATCTCCTCCCCTAGTTCTTCTTCCCACTTTCCTTTTAGTTCGCCCACCGACTCCTCCCCCTCTTCCCTCATCTCTCGGTAAATCTCTGACACCTTGCCCTCTCCGACCCACACCCCTGAAAGCACCCTGTCCTGTATCCCCTGTGTCGGGAGCAATGGAAATTCCCTCACCTGTTGTCTAGTAAATGCCCTCACCTGCATATATCTCAAGAAATTTCCCCGGGGCAACTTATACTTTTCCTCCAATGCTCCCAAGCTCGCAAAAGTCCCATCTATAAATAAATCTCCCACCCTCCTAATTCCCAACTGGAACCAGCTCTGAAATCCTCCATCCATTCTTCCTGGGGCGAACCTATGGTTGTTCCTGATTGGGGACCCCACCAGGGCTCCCCGCACCCCTCTCTGTCGCCTCCACTGTCCCCAGATATTCAATGTTGCCGCCACCACCGGGTTCGTGGTAAACTTTTTAGGTGAGATCGGTAGCGGCGCCGTCACCAGCGCCTCTAAACTCGTCCCTTTACAGGACTTTCTCTCCAGTCTTTCCCACGCCGCTCCCTCACCCTCCATCATCCATTTACGTATCATTGCCACATTGGCGGCCCAATAGTAATCGCCCAAGTTCGGTAGTGCCAATCCTCCTCTGTCCCTACTACGCTGAAGGAACCCCCTCCTTACTCTCGGAACTTTCCCTGCCCACACGAAGCTCGTGATGCTCCTGTCTATTTTATTAAAAAAGGTCTTAGTGATTAGTATAGGGAGACATTGAAATACAAATAAGAACCTCGGGAGGACCATCATCTTAATTGCTTGCACCCTGCCCGCCAGCGACAGAGGCTGCATGTCCCACCTCTTGAAGTCCTCCTCCATTTGTTCTACCAACCGTGTCAGATTAAGTCTGTGCAAGGTTCCCCAGCTCCTAGCGATCTGAATCCCCAGGTATCGGAAGTTTCTTTCCACTTTCCTTAGAGGCAAGCCTTCTATCTCTCTACTCTGGTCCCCTGGATGTATCACAAATAATTCACTCTTCCCCATGTTTAGCCTATACCCCGAGAAATCCCCGAACCCCCTCAAAATTCGCATAACCTCTATCATTCCCCCCGCTGGGTCCGACACGTATAACAATAGGTCATCCGCATATAACGAGACTCGGTGTTCTTCTCCCCCTCTAATCACCCCTCTCCATTTCCTGGAGTCTCTCAACGCCATGGCCAGAGGTTCAATTGCCAACGCGAACAACAATGGAGACAGCGGGCATCCCTGTCTTGTTCCCCTATATAGTCGGAAATACTCCGATCTATGTCGACCTGTAACTACGCTTGCCGTTGGAGCCCCATAAAGAAGTCTAACCCAGCTAATAAACCCGTTCCCAAACCCAAACCTCCTTAACACTTCCCATAAATACTCCCACTCCACCCTATCAAATGCCTTCTCTGCGTCCATTGCCGCCACTATCTCTGCCTCCCCCTCCACTGGGGGCATCATTATCACCCCTAATAGTCGTCGCACGTTAACATTCAGTTGTCTCCCTTTTACGAACCCTGTCTGGTCTTCGTGCACCACCCCCGGGACACAGTCCTCTATCCTCGATGCCAGTACCTTTGCCAACAATTTGGCGTCCACGTTCAACAATGAAATGGGTCTATAGGACCCGCACTGCAACGGATCTTTATCCCTCTTCAAAATTAACGATATCGTCGCCTCCGACATCGTCGGGGGTAGAGTACCCCCCTTTCCTGGCCTCATTGAACGTCCTCACCATCAACGGGGCCAACAAGTCCACATATTTTCTGTAATACTCCACCGGGAACCCGTCTGGTCCTGGGGCCTTCCCTGCTTGCATGCTTCCCAGTCCCTTAATAACCTCGTCCACCCCAATCGGTGCCCCCAGGCCTACCACCCCCCGCTCCTCCACTTTCGGGAACCTCAATTGGTCCAGGAACTGCCGCATCCCCTCCCCTCCCTCTGGGGGTTGAGACCTATACAGTTCCTCATAGAAGGTCTTGAACACCTCATTTATCTTTCCTGCCCTTCGCACCGTGTCTCCCCTTTCGTCTCTAATTCCTCCTATTTCCCTCGCTGCTGCCCTCTTTCGCAATTGATGAGCCAACAGGCGACTCGCCTTTTCCCCATATTCATACCTCCTCCCCTGTGCCTTCCTCCACAGTACCTCCGCCTTTCTGGTGGTCAGAAGGTCAAATTCCGTCTGGAGTCGTCTCCTCTCCCTGTACAATTCCTCCTCCGGGGTCTCTGCAAATTCCCTATCCACCCTTAAAATCTCCCCCAGTAATCTTTCCCTTTCCTTGGCCTCTGTTTTCCTTTTGTGGGCCCCAATGGAGATCAGCTCTCCTCTGACCACCGCTTTTAGTGCTTCCCATACCACTCCCACAGGGACCTCGCCGTCGTCATTGACCTCCAGGTATCTCTCAATACACCCCCGCACTCTTGCACACACTCCCTCATCCGCCATCAGTCCCACATCTAATCGCCAGAGTGTTCTCTGCTCCCTTTCCTCTCCTAATTCCAGGTCCACCCAATGTGGGGCATGATCCGAAACCGCTATGGCTGAGTACTCAGCTTCTTCCACCCTAGAGATCAACGACCTTCCCAAAACAAAAAAATCTATCCGGGAGTACACTTTATGGACATGGGAGAAGAAGGAATACTCCCTAGCCCTAGGTCTAAGAAATCGCCATGGATCCACTCCCCCCATTTGGTCCATAAACCCCTTAAGTACCTTGGCCGCTGCCGGCCTTCTTCCGGTCCTTGAGCTGGATCTATCTAGCCCCGGGTCCAGCACCGTATTAAAGTCCCCTCCTAAAATCAAGTTTCCTACCTCCAGGTCCGGTATACGCCCCAGCATCCGTCTCATAAATCCCGCATCGTCCCAGTTTGGGGCATACACGTTAACCAACACGACCTCCATTCCCTCCAGCCTGCCACTCACCATTACATATCTACCTCCGCTATCTGCTACGATGTTCTTTGCTTCAAATGCGACCTGTTTCCCCACCAAAATGGCCACCCCTCTATTCTTTGCGTCCAGTCCTGAGTGGAACACCTGTCCCACCCATCCTTTCCTTAGCCTAACTTGGTCCGCCACCTTTAGGTGCGTCTCTTGGAGCATAACCACGTCTGCCCTTAGTCCTTTCAAATGCGCGAGCACTCGGGCCCTTTTTATCGGTCCGTTCAGGCCTCTCACGTTCCACGTGATCAGCCTCACTAGGGGGCTACCTGCCCCCCTCCCGTGTCGACTAGCCATTACCTTCTCTAGGCCAGTCCCATATCCCGCCTCCGCGCTCCCGCTCGCTCCTCCAGCGTCGCACACCATCCCCGCCCACCCACTCTTTAGCCATTTCCTTTTGGATTTCCGCAGCAGCAACCCAGTTGTCCCCCCCCCCCCTTCTCCCTCCCTCCTCCCCTCCCCGCTAGATCTCTTTCTAGCTTGATTGCTCCCCCCATATTACTTCCGTAAGTCAGCTGACTTCAACTGACCCCGGCTACTCCTGCTCACTCCTCGACCCCCCCCATGTGGGGAACTCCCATCCGCCTTGCGCCTGTCTTCCCGCCTTATTCTTTCTGGTGCGGGAACATCCCTTTACCTGACCCGCCTCTTATGGCGCAGCTCCCTTTCCCCTCCCCCTCCCCTTCCCCATTCTCCAACTATGTCCCGTCTTTCCCCCCTCACCGGCGCCCACATTTCCCCAATGTCTCCCCCCTTCCCTGTTTACTTCTCAATTAACTTCCACCGTAACATTAACAATAACATTTCCTGCAGCATCAGTCCCTCAGTTCCGCTCCAATTTCTCTTCTTTGATGAAGGTCCATGCTTCCTCCGCCGTCTCGAAATAATGGTGTCTCTCCTGATACGTGACCCATAGTCTTGCCGGCTGCAGCATCCCGAACTTCACCTTCCTTTTATGCAACACCTCTTTGGCTCGGTTGAAGCTCGCCCTCCTTCTCGCCACCTCCGCACTCCAATCCTGGTATACCCGTACCACTGCATTCTCCCATCTGCTACTCCGCACCTTTTTAGCCCATCTCAGGACCTCTTCTCTATCCTTAAGGCGGTAAAATCGCACGATTATCGCCCTGGGTGGTTCTCCCGCTTTTGGTCTTCTCGCCGGAATCCGATTTGCCCACTCCACCTCCAAGGGGCCCGTAGGGGCCTCAGCACCCATCAGTGAGCTCAGCATCGTACTTGCGTACGCTCCACAGTCCACTCCTTCCACACCCTCAGGGAGACCCAGTATCCGAAGGTTCTTCCTTCGCGCTCCATTTTCTAGGGCTTCGATCCTTTCAGTACACTTTTTATGAAGTGCCTCGTGCGTCTGTGTCTTAACCGCCAGGCCCAGGATCTCGTCCTCAATATCTGTCACCTTCTGCTCCACCACACGGAGCTCTGTCTCCTGGGTCTTTAATGTCTCCTTGAGCCCCTCAATTGCCTGTAGCAACGGGGTCAGCACCTCCCTCTTCAGCAGCTCCACGCACCGTCTCGCGATCTCATCCTGCTCAGGCCCCCATGTCGCCTGCGCTTTCTCCGCCGCCATCTTGCACTTCTCTCTTTCTGACCCTTTGGTCGACGATTCCTCGCGCTGCAGCCGCCGCCGCCGGTTTTTTCCTCCTTCGTTGGGGGGGGGACTCCCTTCTCACACACCCCACACCGGGTTGCGTCGTCGAAAAATTCCCCGTTGGGGCTCTTAAAAGAGCCCGAAGGTCCGTCGGAGCTGGAGCCGCCGAAGCGTGCGGCTAGCTAGGCATCACCGCAACCGGAAGTCCCTTCAGTGGCCTTGATGAGGTCTTTTCACAGTTGTTCCCTCTGCTGCTAGAATTCACCTTTGATACAGGCCCTCAGGTCAGCTTGCAGCTTTAAGCTTGCCCTTCCCCCGCCTGCATGCTGGAAGAGGCCCTGTTTATCCTGTAGTTGCAGCCAAATCTTTCACTGTTTCTGCGTGTGTCTGGCAACCAAGAGACATACCCTTCCTGGGGGACACTGTCGGGGGAATATTGCCGCCTTCTTCCCACACCGGGAAATGTCAAACAAATGCCGTGGGGGCCCTGTAAAAGAGCCCAAAAGTCCGTTCCAAGCAGGAGCTGCCGAATATGCGACCTAGCTATGCATAGCCGCACCCGGAAGTCCGCCTTGTCACATCACTGAGTCAAGGCTGTTTGATCGCGCCCTAATATTTCCCTTCCTTCTCTATGCCAAAATACTGGAACACCTTTCCTAACAGAAATGGTCACCCAGTAGTAAGCACCTGTCTGCCGTATTGGAAGAAGGAACAATGCAGTAAGTTTTTAAACCTGTGGTTTTAATGGACGCTACCACCCTGTTTCTGCCCACTTGAGCCAAGAACATCTTCCCCATTGAATTATTCTTTATTACAGTTTTGATTGTACCGCTAATTACAAATGCTTTAAGTGAGTCAAATTTTGTTGTGATAAATTTATTTACATAGACATACATAGAACTTACAGTGCAGAAGGAGGCCATTCGGCCCATCGAGTCTGCACCGGCTCCTGGAAAGAGCACCCTACCCAAGGTCCACACCTCCACCCTATCCCCATAACCCAGTAACCCCACCCAACACGAAGGGCAATTTTGGACACTAAGGGCAATTTATCATGGCCAATCCACCTAACCTGCACATCTTTGGACTGTGGGAGGAAACCGGAGCACCCGGAGGAAACCCACGCACACACGGGGAGAACGTGCAGACTCCGCACAGACAGTGACCCAAGCCGGGAATCGAACCTGGGACCCTGGAGCTGTGAAGCAATTGTGCTAACCACCATGCTACCGTGCTGCCCTACCTCTATATCATTGCTGCTAGTTTAATACCAAACAATTGAAATCCTAACAAAGTTCTTGGACTGGATTCTCCGCCCCGCCGCGCCATCCCGCTGGCGGGTTGCTCCGTTACGCCGGGCGATCATTGTGGGGCAACCCCACGACGCGGGAAACACCTGGGCTGCCGGCAAAACGGAGCATCCCGCCGGTGAAGAATCCAGCCCCTTATTATACTACTATTGAATGATGTTGCAAATCTTTGGACAGTTAACAGTTTTTAAAAACTATTTAAAGAACCATTTTATATTCCAACCAAAATGCCAACAAAGTAAGAGTGGCGACAAGCATTACTTACCAATCTCCATTGTCACAATTTCTAACAATGTAGTTCTGCGGCCAACAGGGTTGATTGCAGTGATGTTTATAATATATGGCAGGGATGCAAACATTTCAGGATTGTCTATTTGGCAAATATTGCTGAGCAAATCCGTGGTACAGTTGGAAACTTTTCTGCTTGGATTGCTGAAACAAAGGAAAATTTGATTCTTTTCTAGTGGAGGCTGCAGGCTTTGATTTTAACAGCGTAATATATGCATCTCAGGCGTACAACAAATCATTTTTTTTTTTAATTCATTTACAGGATGTGGGTGTCACTGGTTAGGCCAGCATTTATTGCCCATCCCTAGTTGCCCTTCAGAAGGTGGTGATGAGTTGCCTTCTTGAACTGCTGCAATCCTTCAGGTGTAGGTATACTCATTGTGCTGTTAGGGCCGGAGTTCCAGGGTGTTACCCCAGCGACAGTGAAGGAACGGCAATACATTTCCAAGTCGGGGTGCTGAGTGACTTGGAGGGGAACTTCCAGGTGGTGGTTTTCCCAGGTATCTGTTGCCCTTGTCCTTCTAGATGGTAGTGGTTCTGGGTTTGGAAGGTATTGTCTAAGGAACCTTGGCATTTACAACTTTATAGGTGCATAAAATTCGTACAACATCTCTTGCAATTAAATAAAACCTGCAACAGAATAAAGCTATGTTTGAATGAATTACAAAATCGGATTCCCAAGTCCGACGGCTCTCATTAAGAACTAGAACCATAGTGTATAATCAGGTATATATGAGCTCATGTATAGTGTTCACACTCCAAGCTTGTTCTTAGGGCAGAGGCACTAAACTTTGGAGTGTGAAGAATTTACTCCAAAAAAAAAAAAAAGCAAGATGTCACCCGATGAAGCAGAGAGCTATATTCACTCAAATCTGATGGTGTCCAGTTATGATCTGCTACCAGAATTAAAGCTGCCTGTAGCCTATAACTTTCACAAAAAGGGCTTTACACAGTACAGTAATAAGGACTGCACCTTTTAAGGAATTCCTTACACGACTTCTCTCTGGAATTGGATTCCAAAAATTTCAACAACCATTTTCTCCTGGCTTAAGACCCACACAAATAAATACTGAACTGAAAGATGCCAATATATTAAAAAGTGGTGAGCGATGCACTCCCAATGTGTGCGCACTTCTCGCCAGCTACATTATAAACTCTAGGCAATTTAGCATCTGAAAAGCAGGCACAGTGTACCCAAATTTCAATGCCACAATGTTCACTGAGCTCCAAATATTCACCAGGCCTGTTACCTTGCCAGAATGCAACAGATTTAACACACATGATCGGTCTCCCAAACAGCCACACTCATTCCCTCTTATTAGACTACGGGGCAGGATTCTCCGGTCGCCGATGCCAAAATCGGAGAATCCCCGTTTGTGCCGAAATTGGGGGCGGCGCCGCTTTTGCGATGCTCCGCCCCGTCGAAAACGGCATACTCGAAGAGTGCACCGCATGCCGCATGGACGGTCTCAGGACGCCACCTGAGGCCCTCCCCAGGTGCTCCGCCCCCGATGGGCCAAGTTCCCGATGGCGTGGGTCACGTATGGTATATTTTCAGCTATTCTTTCAACTTGCGGACGGAGTCCAGCGCGCTTTAGCACAGGGCTAAATCGCTGGCTTTGGAAGCAGACCAACGCAGGCCAGCAGCACGGTTCAATTCCCGTACCAGCCTCCCCGAACAGGCGCCGGAATGTGGCGACTAGGGGCTTTCCCCAGTAACTTCATTTGAAGCCTACTTGTGACAATAAGTGATTTTCATTTCATTTCACAGTCGGGGTGAAGCCATTCAGCGGGCAGGGGGGGCTTTGGCAGGGCCTCGGGGCACTTGTGGGGGGTGGTCCAGGGTGGTGAGGGGGGTTACTAGGGGACAGTAATGTGCCAGGCCGGGTCCGCACGCGACTGGCGCCATGCTGCACGGTGCAGCCACTGCAGGCCACCGCCATGTTGTACGGAGCGGCCGCTGCAGGCCGGCGCCATGTTGCATGGTGTGGCAATTGCGCCGCCGTGCGCATGCGCGGCCACAGACCCGGCAATTCTCCGACCTTTTCGCCGGGTATTTACGCTGCATGCCTGGTCGCCCCCCCACCAGACGGAGGATCGGTGCAGCTTTTGCGCCATTTTGTCTGGCGTAAAACACCACTGTTCCCATGCCGGCATCAGCAGTTAGACGTCAAATCCAAGAATCCAGCCCCAAATTTCTCTGGCTTTCTCAAATATTTTCTCCAATGTTTTCCCTACTACAGCAGACCTACTGAACTGCAACTCTGAGAGGCAACTTGGTGCTCCTTTTAAAAAAAAGATTTGTTATAACTTCTGCCCTTCAGCAATCACTATTCTAATTTCCAAGTCCTCAAAATGTGCAGCAGGATGTAGCAAATTTACATATAACTGTTTCTGGAGGTGCTGAACTTCTAAATAAAGTACTGGTTTTATGTCTGGCGTTAAAATGTCAACATTTCTTCCCAAGTTATATCCCACATTAAAGAACCTCCTATAAAACCTAATTAAAATGCTAGGATCCTTCCCACAGGCATCGTGCTCAGACGGTTACACAATGACTGTATAAAACAAAAATGGATGAACGGATGAGCTGGTATTTTACTAATTTTTCTCTTTTCAACATTTCTTGGTGTCTTCCCTTCTCATGTAGCTTCGCTTGAAGTCAGAGTTCGTGTGCATGAGCTTCGATAGTCACCTTTGACCAAGTTGGGGGATTCTCATTGAGATAAGGGAAAAGTCAAAGTTAAGCCCACCTTCGCCCTTTATGGATTGAGCATATTACACTTGTTGGTTGAGGAGATAATTCATGTTTGTGCAGAAGTCTGACACACATCTTGGGTTGTAAATCGGGCTGCGAAAAATCCAGAGACCAGAAGATCAGGGCCGCTTGGTGGCACAGTGGTTAACACTGCTGCCTCACAGCACCAGGGACCAGGATTCAATTCCGGCCTTAGGTAACTGTGGAATTTGCACATTCTCCCATTGTCTGTGTGAGTTTTCTCCGGGTACTCCGGTTTCGTCCCACAGTCCAAAGATGTGCAGGCTAGGTGGATTGGCAATGATAGAATTGCCTCCTAGTATCCAGGGATGTGTAGGTTAGGTGGGGTTATGATGTTACGAAGATAGAGCAGGAGAGTCAGGTAGGGTGCTCGTTCAGAGAGTCGGTGCAGACTCGATGGGCCAAATAGTCTCCTCCTGCACTGTAGGGATTCAGTGGTTTTAATACTAACAGCAGAATTTGAAATTATTGATCCAAACAAAGAATGGTTTAGTATGTTAGCTAGAGGTCTTTAACTTCTCAGACCTAGGTTCAAATCCATCCATCCCAGATTAATGGGATGACAGCATCAGTGCTCACAGTGGTAAATGACTTTTGCTAATATCATCCAATTGTGAAAGGACACGGATCCTCCAGACAAAACTGGACTTTATCTAGGGTCAACTGTTCCAGTCAAAGTTCGTGAAAGAACCAACCTCCTAGAAATTCAACTATAGGAAATCTTACAATCTGCCAAGAATCCTTCAATTTGCAAATCCCTCGCTTCAACATCGATGCATCAAATCATCTATGAAATTATAGGCCTGCCTTGTGGGAGCATAAATCAGAAACTGAGATAAATATATTCTGTAACATTCATCTGTATCTAACCTTTGTGTATGTGTGTGTATGTACATGGATAAATAGAAAATAGGAGCAGGAGGAGGCCTTTTGACCCTTTGAGCATGCTCCACCATTTATCACAATCATGGCTGATCATCCAACTCAATAGCCTGATCCTTCTCCCCATAGCCTTTGATCCCATTCGCCCCAAGTGCTGTATCTAGCCGCCTCTTGAATATATCCAACGTATTAGCATCAACTACTTCCTGTGGTAATGAATTCCACAGGCTCACCACTCTTTGGTGTGAAGAAATGTCTTCTCATCTCTGTCCGAAATGGTTTACCCTGAATCCTCAGACTGTGACGCCTGGTTCTGGACACATCCACCATTGGGAACATCTTCCCTGCATCTACCCTGTCTAGTCCTGTTAGAATGAGATCCCCCCTCATTCTTCTGAACTCCAGCGAGAACAATGTATACATGCACATTGTTGTGTTTAATTTGGGGCAAGTGTGAGAGACTAAATAATCGGTTATTTTTAAACTCACAAAAGCTGATTGGTTGAATTATTTAATTAGGATACTGACACTCCCAGATTAAGGATACACACATCCCCTTGTCTACAAAACACACTGATCATAGGCAGACAAATTTCACCTATGACCGAAAATTCTGAAGAATTGATGGGGGGGGGGGGGCAAAAAAAAATCGAACTGTTGAGCAATTAAAATTAATTGACTCCAAGTTAAGAGTGCTATAGGTTGCACATCTGACCTGGGAGTAGTAGAGCTGAACAGTCGGGGTGGCGAGCACCTGCCTGGAGGGTTGGAGAGTGCAGGAGGCGTGGGCACGTGGCTGGCCTATGAAAGGAGATGGCTACGGGGGGTGGGGGAGCAGGTGGTCCCCGATCCGGCTGATCACGTGGAACGTGAGAGGCCTGAATGGGCCGGTCAAGAGAACGCCCGGGCCGGGTGTTCGCGCACTTAAAAGGACTGAAGGCAGACGTCGATATGTTGCAGGAGACGCACCTGAAGGTGGCGGATCAGATCAGGCTGAAAAGGGATGGGTGGGGCAGGTCTTTCACTCTGGGCTGGATGCAAAGAATAGGGGGGTTGCAATACTGGTGAGCAGGCAGGTGACGTTCGAGGCGATGAGTATTGTGGCGGATAATGGGGGCAGATATGTGATGGTGAGTGCTAGACTGCAGGGGACCCGGGTGGTGCTGGTGAATGTGTATGCCCCGAACTGGGATGATGCAGGGTTCATGAAGCGCATGCTGAGCCGGATCCTGGATCTAGAGGTGGGGAATCTGATAATGGGCGGGGGGGGGGGGGGGGGGGGGGAGGACAGGGACACGGGGGGGGGGGGGCGGGGGCGGAGACACACGGGGGACTTCAATACGGTACTGGACCCGGCACTGGATCCATCTAGGTCAAGGTCGGGCAAGAGGCCAGCTGTGGCCAAGGTTCTGAGGGGGTTTATGGGTCAGATGGGGGGAGTGGATCCGTGGAGGTTTGCCAGGCC
Source organism: Scyliorhinus torazame (assembly GCF_047496885.1). Taxonomy (NCBI): domain Eukaryota; kingdom Metazoa; phylum Chordata; class Chondrichthyes; order Carcharhiniformes; family Scyliorhinidae; genus Scyliorhinus; species Scyliorhinus torazame. The sequence continues at coordinate 279,350,234 of NC_092709.1, read as the reverse complement.
AGCGGCGAGGGTTCTCCTTCTTTTCCCATGTGCACAAGGCCTATTCACGGATAGATTTCTTCGTGGTGAGTAAGGCGTTGATCCCAAGAGTGGAGGGGACGGAGTACTCGGCCATAACGATTTCGGATCACGCCCCACACTGGGTGGAGCTGGAGTTGGGGGAGGAGAGGGGTCAGCGCCCACTGTGGCGCATGGATATGGGACTGCTGGCGGATGAGGAGGTCTGTGGGTGGGTCCGGGGGTGCATTCAAAGATACATAGAGGCCAATGATAATGGGGAGGTACCGGTTAGTGCGGTTTGGGAAGCGCTGAAGGCGGTGGTCATGGGAGAACTAATCTCAATCAGGGCTCACAGGGAGAAGAGGGAGAGGATGGAAAGGGAGAGATTGGTCGGGGAGACACTGATGGCGGATAGGAGATACGCGGATTCCCCTGAAGAGGGGCTGCGGAAGGAGCACCGGAGCCTCCAAATGGAGTTTGATTTGCTGACTAAGGGGAAAGCCGAGGCCCAGTGGAGGAAGGTGCAGGGGACAGCGTACGAGTATGGGGAGAAGGCGAGCCGGATGTTGGCGCATCAGCTACATAGGAGGGAGGCGGCGAGGGAAATTGGAGGAATCAGGGCTAGAGGGGGGTGTCCGGCCAAAATAAATGAGGTCTTCAGGGATTTCTACGGGAACCTGTACAAGTCAGAACCCCCGGAGAGGGGGGGGGGATGCAGCGGTTCCTGGACCAATTGAGGTTTCCGAGGGTGGAGGAGGGACAGGTTGAAGGTTTGGGGGCCCCGATTGGGATGGAGGAGCTTGTTAAGGGGTTGGGGAGTATGCAGGCCGGCAAGGCCCCGGGGCCGGATGGGTTCCCGGTCGAATTCTATAGGAAGTTTGTGGAATTGTTGGGTACGTTGTTGGTGAGAACCTTCAACGAGGCGAAGGAGGAAGGGATTGTTCCCCCCGACGATGTCTCGGGCGCTGATCTCGCTTATCCTCAAGCGGGACAGGGACCCACTGCAGGGTGGCTCGTATAGGCCGATTCCGCTCCTTAATGTGGATGCCAAGTTGTTACCGGGCAGGATGGATGGCGGATTTCTAGGTTGGCATCGGGCAGGAATTAAAAGGATGGGGGACCTATTCATTGACGGGACTTTTGCCAGTCTGAGGTCCTGGCTACTAGGATTGAGGATTGTGTCCCGGGAGTGATACATGAGGATCAGACGGGGTTTGTGAAGGGCAGGCAGTTGAATGCAAACATGCAGAGGCTCCTGAATGTGATCATGATGCCCTCAGAGGGGGGGGGGGGGGACAGAAGTGGTGGCGGCAATGGACGCGGAGAAGGCCTTTGATCGGGTGGAGTGGGAGTACCTGTGGGAAGTGCTAGGCAGGTTCGGGGAGGGGTTCATAGGATGGGTCAAATTGTTATACTAGGCCCCGGTAGCGAGTGTATCGACCAATCGGCTGAGGTCAGAGTACTTCAGGTTGTACTGTGGGATGAGACAGGGGTGCCCCCTGTCCCCCCCCTGCTGTTTGCCCTGGCAATTGAGCAGCTGGCCATGGCACTAAGGGAGTCTAGAAACTGGAGGGGGTTGGTCCGGGGATGGGAGGAGCATCGGGTCTCGTTATATGCAGATGACCTGCTTTTGTATATTGCAGATCCAGTGGAGGGGATGGCAGAGGTCATGCAGACCATTAGGGAATTTGGAGATTTCTCAGGATACAAGCTCAATGTTGGGAAAAGCGAGCTCTTTGCGGTGCATGCGAGGGGTCAGGAGAGGAGGCTGGAGGAGCTGCCGCTCAAGAGGGTGGAGAGGAGTTTCCAGTATTTGGGTATCCAGGTGGCCAGGAATTGGGGGATCCTGCACAAGCTCAACTTGGCGCGGTTGGTAGACCAGACCGGACTTTAGGAGATGGGACGTGTTGCCACTCTCCCTGGCGGATAGAGTGCAGTCCGTTAAGATGACGGTCCTCCCTAGGTTCTTGTTCGTGTTCCAATGCCTGCCTATTCTCATCCCTAAGGCCTTTTTCAAGCGAGTGAGCAAGAGCATTATGGGGTATGGGCAAGTAAGACCCCGAGGGTTAAGAGACTGTTCTTGGAGCGCAGTCGGGGGGTGAGGGGGCTGGCCCTGCCGAATCTGTGTAGCTACTACTGGGCAGCTAATGTGGCAATGATTCGGAAATGGGTAATGGAGGGAGAGGGGGTGGCGTGGAAAAGACTGCAGGCGGCATCATGTGTGGGTATAGCCTGGGGGCACTGGTGACAGCACCGTTGCTGCTACCGCTGACGCGATACACCACAAGCCCAGTGGCGGCGACACTGAGGATCTGGGGGCAGTGGAGACGGCACAGGGGGGAGGTGGGGGCCTCGGTTTGGTCCCCGAAACGGAACAACCATAGGTTTGCGGCAGGATGGATGGCGGATTTCTAGGTTGGCATCAGGCAGGAATTAAAAGGATGGGGGACCTATTCATTGACGGGACTTTTGCCAGTCTGAGGGTGCTGGAGGAGAAATTTGGGCTACCCCGGGAAATGCCTTCAAGTATATGCAGGTCAGGGCATTTGTGAGGAGGCAGGTAGGGGAATTTCCTCTGCTGCCTGTCCGGAGGATACAGGACAGGGTGATTTCGGGTGTGTGGGCCGGACAGGGTAAGGTCTTGGCGATTTACCAGGAGCTGCAGGAGGCGGAGGAAGCCTCGGTGGAGGAGCTGAAGGGCAAGTGGGAGGAGGAACTGGGTGAGGACCTGTGGGCTGACGCCCTGGGCAGGGTTAATTCGTCCTCATCTTGTGCCAGGCTCAGCCTGATCCAGTTTAAAGAGGTGCACAGGGCGCATATGACAGGGGCGAGGATGTGTAAGTTTTTTGGGGTAGAGGACAGGTGTGTGAGGTGTTCGGGGAGCCCAGCAAATCACGCCCATGTGTTCTGGGCGTGTCCGGCGCTTGAGTGGTTTTGGAGGGGCTTCGCAAGGGCTATGTCCAGAGTCTTGGATACTCGGGTAAAACCGAGTTGGGGGATAGCGATATTTAGGGTGTCAGATGAGCCGGAAGTGCAGGAGCCGAAAGAGGCCGGAGTTCTGGCATTTGCCTCTTTGGTAGCCCGGAGAAGGATCTTACTAATGTGGAGGGACCCGAAGCCGCCGAGTGTGGAGGCTTGGATCAATGACATGGCGGGGTTTCTCAGGTTGTAGAAGACGAAGTTTGCCTGGCGAGGGTCTGTGCAGGGGTTCTCCAGGCGGTGGCAACCGTTCCCAGACTTCCTCGCGGAACATTAGGTGGAGGTCAATAGCAGCAGCAACCTGGGCGGGGGGGGGGTTCTTGTTTTTGTTTATGTAAGGGGCATTTGCCCCATTTTTGTTCTTAGTTTGTTAGATAGTTTAATGGTTAGAGGATTAAGTTGCTTTGTGTGTTGGCGTAATGCCCTTTTTATTTCTCTTTTGTATATTTTCTTTCCTTTCTGGAATGTTATTAAAAAATTTATTGGAAAAATTTTAACATTTAAAAAAAAAAAAAATTAATCCTCTGCAAATACATAGTTATGTAGTATCACAAAATGTACACCAGTGTCTTAGTAATAAATCCCACAAACAATAAGAGGAATTATATAAACCGGGAACACTTGGTTAATCATCCACAATACAACCCTAGTTCCAATAATAGAAAACCAACCTTTTATATAATCTCCATGTTAGTACAAATTTCAAACACACACTAGTTGGGAAATTGGTCTCAAGCTGGATGTCGACATGAAGCACAAATGAGGCCAAAGGCTTACTGGAAAGTAGACCTTCTGCCTCATCTATGTGAATCATGATACAACTCATCAGTCCAGTACCGTGATGTGGAGCTAGCTTGCAGATAAATTTTAAGGGGCAACTTAGCACCTGCACATATCTGGAGACGATCGTGTCCAGGAATCGATTCCCTAAATAACTTTTTTCTCCCAGAAATCTGGTTATGACAAAGAACAATTTCTCCCTCAGTTTTTTTCCTTCTTCTTCGTAAGTGATGACACAACCCAACCTTAATTTTATTGCTTTCCTAACTTGCCCCCCAAAAATGGCGATGGGTCTTCGCCTTGAACTCACATGATGGGTAGGGATTCCATAAATGTTACCCAGCAGTGATTTAAATGGGTACATAGAATGCAACCATTTCACAATTATACTACATGCCTGAAGACATCCTACCGAAATGTTGCACTGTAACTGGTGGGAAAAGCTGCCTCTTGATTCTTCTTCCACGAGCAGGAAATTCTATAAAAATTTGAAGCCTGGCAATGTACCAATGGCTTACTTGGAGGATCTATTAATGAAACAGAAATAAAACTGTTGTAACTGTTGGAAAATTCTGGGAAAATAGTTCAACTCCTGTTTTCTAAGAATTCAACATGTAGTTGTCTAAAATTTAATCAGTACAGATCTGCCAAAATTACATAAAACAAAATACCTGTTGAGTGCATGTATAAATCCCATGTACAACAGGTTTGAAATACTTAACAGAATGTAGCATCTTGATAATTTCTACCCTAAGAGTCCTGACCGTTCTTGACATTGAGAGGGTGTTTCACCTGGCTGAGGATCTGGAACACAGGGCACAGTTTCACAATAAGGGATTGGTCAAGTAGGTGGGAGAGAAGGAAAAATCTTTTCATGTGAAGGGTTGCGAGTCTTTTAGAATTTTTTTTATCCCAGGAGGTTGTGGATGCTCCATCATTGAATGCATTTAAGATGGAGGTAAACAGATTTTTGGTCTCTCAGGGGATTATGGGATATGGGATGGAAAGTGCAGTTGAGGTCAAAGATCAGCCATGGTCAAACGGAATGGTGGAGCTGGCACGACGGGCCAAATGGTGTACTCTTGCTCCCATTTTTTACATTCTTATTAGATGACCTGGAGTCAAGACTCTGTTCCTGCTGTTTTGTAATCAGTCACATGAAGGATTGCAAAGATGGCCACCAATGACTGGAATGTGGAAAAAGTACCAGTTCTTCACAATACTGATTAGACAGCTAAATAGTCCACCATGTGAGGAGTCTTTGTATGATCCTAATACCCTCTAACAGAGCACATGACAAAGCATGAATATGCTCCTCTGGGAGCAAACATATGACTTAGATTGATACATGAATACTTGCAACCATTGATGCTCCTTTGTATACTTCTTTATGGTACAAGAGATTGGTAGAGATTAGGCAGCAGAGTGTTTCAGACCCACATTTCCTTAATTCCAATACCTGAACTGAAAGTAGATGCCTTAAAATTACCTTGTTAAATGAGCCCTTGGAATTATGACAAAATAATGGAACCTAGCATTAGACAGAACTTGCAAAATGTTGACGTTTACAGGAGAACCACAAAGATGACAAATATCTGTAGGCAGCCTTGTTGGTGTTGTTATGGGCCAGGGCTTAGAAACTCCAAAGTGTATTATGAAGTTCACTTGACCTACAACCTTTATGTTGAATTTGTCTAGGATGAGCGCAAGAGCCTTCACTGTAGGTGTGATTCATCAGACTTCCTCGACACTTTAATCAAAACAAGGTTTATTCTAAGAATGTAGTTAATATATACATTATATACACATATACATACTATATCCAGTCAGCAGATTCAAACTCCTTCCGGGAAACAACTATATCTTTAAAGTTACCAAGAGATTTAGCCACAACCAATGGACATTTTACTGAAACAGCTTTTAAAATGAAAACAGAGTAAACACTTCTTTCTCCTTCTACAGTCCAAAGCAGTCAAACTGAAACTGTAACCTTACAAAAAACCCTCTTTCCTGACAGCCACAGCCAATGTGCTACAAGTCACATGATGAGACTAAACCTTTCTTAAAGGGACACTCACATGACAGTGTTCAAGGTTATGCAGAATCTTCATCTATTAAAGATCTGCAACGTTTCAATTCCTCAAGTCAATATATCCTTCCATATTTGGACTAATTACTCATCTTTTCCCTCATCTGTATCTTATCAAAGTCAAGGTACATTCATTTTTCATATAATTTACAGTGATGAAGGAGGCTATTCGGCCCATCGAGTCTGCACCGGCCCTTGGAAAGAACACCCTAGCCAAGCTCCCACTTCCACTCCATCCCTGTAACTCAGTAACCCCACTTAACCTTTTTTGGACACTAAGGGCAATTTACCAAACCCGCACATCTTTGGACTGTGGGAGGAAACCGGAGCACCTGGAGGAAACCCACGCACACACAGGGAGAATGTGCAGACTCTGCACAGACAGTGACCCAAGCCGGGAATCTAACCTGGGACCCTGGAGCTGTGAAGCAACTGTGCTAATCACTATGCTACCGTACTACCCATTTCTTTGGCTATTGAACTATTTACATGCAATGTAACATCTATAATACCACTATAGGTCAGATACTCATTAATGCCACCAAGTAGCTCCAGCTATAACTACCATTCACTTCTGACAATTTATCGTCATTCCTTAAATACCTCATTCAATCCCTCCCATCTATGTTAGCAGTGGAATATCTATATTTGATGTGCTGGATGCAAGAAATTGAACAGCCAGGTCTCAGATCTGTGTATAAAATTATGAGGGGCATTGTGAAGGGGCCAATAACCCAAGGGGCATAAATAGTTAATGGGCAGGAGGTTTACAGGAGATGTGAGGAAAAATCTTTTCATCCAGGAGGGTGGTGGGAATCTGGAATTCATTCCCTAAAAGATTGGTAGAGGCAGGAATCCTCACAATATTTAAGAGATATTCAGATAAGCACTTGAAATGCCATAGCATACAAGACCACAGGACAAGTGCTGGAAAATAGGACAAGAGCTTGATGGCCAGCGTGGACACCATGAACCAAATGGCCTCTTTCCCTGCTGTAAAAACTGTATGACTCTCTATGACTCTAATGTACTGGTGATGGAATGACACTAAGTAACAGGTAGAAACACAGAGATATGCGCATTTTTAAGGTGGAAACTAAGTCTCCATCTGGAAACATATTCCTGTAATAAGCACAGCTTCCACCCCCAACTTTACTCAAAATGTTGGAAGTATTTCCCAGGAGAATCCTAAACTACCATCAGCTTTGAAATTCTAATTGAAAAGATCAAAGCCCCTTTACAACGGGAAAGGAATAATGAGTTTTAGAGAATGCTTCCAAACAGAAAACCTGGTCACTGGGGGATCACATTTGAAACCTGAGTGCTATGAAAGGAAAGCAGTGACTATGATTTATTGTAAAAATTCAATATTGAAGGAACACAGTGTCAAGCTGGTTTATTCTACTATACTTGGTTTAGAATTGCATCAAACAGTGAACTTAGGCCGTTTAAAATAATTAGTCTTAGATGGTGCAAGCCAGATAAGCTGAATTCTGTCTGAAAATTCTTCTTTGTCCCAATAAAGGGAAACAACAAAATGATTCCAGCATAATCGGATTGGATTGGATTGGATTTGTTTATTGCCATGTGTACCGAGGTACAGTGAAAGGTATTTTTCTGCGAGCAGCTCAACAGATCATTAAATACATGAGAAGAAAAGGGAATAAAAGAAAATACATAATAGGGCAACACAACATATACAATGCAACTACATAAGCACTGGCATCGGATGAAGCATACACAGGGTGTAGTGTGAATGAGGTCAATCCATAAGAGGGTCATTTAGGAGTCTGGTGACAGTGGGGAAGAAGCTGTTTTAGAGTCTGTTCGTGCGTGTTCTCAGACTTCTGTATCTCATGCCCGATGGAAGAAGTTGGAAGAGTGAGTAAGCCGGGTGGGAGGGATCTTTGATTATGCTGCCCGCTTTCCCCAGGCAGTGGGAGGTGTAGATGGAGTCAATGGATGGGAGGCAGGTTTGTGTGATGGACTGGACGGTGTTCACGACTCTCTGAAGTTTCTTGCAGTCCTGGGCCGAGCAGTTGCCATACCAGGCTGTGATGCAGCCCGATAGGATGCTTTCTATGGTGCATCTGTAGAAGTTGGTAAGGGTTAATGTGGACATGCCGAATTTCCTTAGTTTCCTGAGGAAGTATCGGCGCTGTTGTGCTTTCTTGATGGTAGCGTCAACGTGGATGGACCAGGACAGATTTTTGGAGATGTGCACCCCTAGGAATTTGAAACTGCTAACCATCTCCACCTCGGCCCCGTTGATGTTGACAGGGGTGTGTACAGTACTTTGCTTCCTGAAGTCAATGACCAGCTCTTTAGTTTTGCTGGCATTGAGGGAGAGGTTGTTGTCGCTACACCACTCCACTAGGTTCTCTATCTCCCTCCTGTATTTGGACTCGTCATTATTCGAGATCCGGCCCACTATGGTCGTATCGTCAGCAAACTTGTAGATGGAGTTGGAAACTTCCTGGAAATTACAGCGCATGTGTCTGCATCAGGACTCAGGCGAAATCCTGAGATACATCTCCCAATTTACGTCACGCAATGTAAAACTCAGTACATCTCACTAAAAAGAAACACATTACAGGTAACTAGACTGAGCTTTCCAAGTTTCAGATGCTTTACGCAGAAATCAATTTGCCAAATTAAATTCAACACTCTCATACACAAGTTTTAATGCAACACCTCAATTCTGGTTGAAATAGCTTTAACCATAATTCCCAAGAAAGGCCCAAAAAGGTTGATGTCTGGAGTTTAAAAATGCCTAGGTTTGCCCAAACTGAATTGCAACATCCATGGCAGTATTCTTTTAAAGGTGTTATCAGTTGTGACAGACATCAACCATATCATAAATTTGACTTACATCCAAGTTTTAGTTTGATCCAGTGCAACAATCTTCCAGTATTGCCGTGACAACTATAATTTCCTTCCATGGACAAGTCTGCCATCAACAACACAAGATTTCCATGTTGTATTTTTGTATCGTTAGTTAAGGCCACAAGGGTCCCATTAACCTTCCACTGAATAATCCTGTTGATAAAGTTACATGCTGTAACAATAATTTAGTGCATGTGAGAAAACAATGAATAAATCTTCACATATCAGGATTTAGGGATCCTGAAAGTTCACTCTAACTTATTTCATCTTTACACCTTTTGGTAAGAATACTGCAAATACACTCCCAATTCATAAATGTCCAGAACAGTTATCACATACTAACTTGTACTGAAACAGTCAACTTTGCTCTTCTGGCACTTCTCAGAAAATTTGCCTCAGAAACTATCAAAATACGTTGGGCTTGCTGGGGGGGGGGGGGGGGGGGGCTGCCTGGTCCATGGCTCGGAATTGGGGTGGCCTGGCTCAGCCCACCTTTGCTGCATTACGTGTTTTAAACGCACCTCTCTGGTACTACTTACAGGCATCTGGCTTTCACACTGCTGACTGCTCAATGTGTCCTGGAAATTTTCATAGCGCCTCTGGTGATATGGGAGCCCACCCAGGCTGCCCCTTTGGAAACCCTCATGCCCCATTAGTATCATCAAGGGCATGGCCATGCTCAATCACCGGCCCACCAGGTATTGGCACTCTTCAGAGCGCAACCTCACTACAGAGGAAGCAGGGATTTAGCAGAGCTCACTGACACCTGCACAGTGGCCTTTGGAACCCTCCCTGGCTCACAGCCCCTCGCAGGGCAGAGGCCTCACCAGTGACCCCAACTTTTAGCTCAGATCATGAACAGTCTCCCCCTGGTGAGGATGGCAGCACTGACTGCTTCTGCCACATCCTCCCAGGCTCTGTTCAGGAAGGCGGGTTTGAGCCTGCGACCTAACCTGGGGAAAAGAATGCTCCTCCGCGGCATCGAGCAATGGGTCCACTTCAGACTCACAAAATCGTGAGGCAGGTCTTCTCTGAGCCATCCTCTTAGCTGGAGTGAGAGTGTGTGGTGAGTGGAGCGTTTATAAGCAACTCCAGATTGTCAAGCTGTTTAACATGAATCCCGGCCCTAAAGGATCTACCTCCAGAGGGGAGTGCTGGCCCATTGGCATGTCCTGAATATAAAACAGATTTACAGCACTCAACATCCCCTTAGTCCTCTATTCACCATTAAAGTAAGGTATTTATAGAGTTCTTCCAGTGTAACAACAAAGTGTCAAGTATTGAATACAGTCATTTAAATTTGTACAATATTCCAAGATTATATTATCCTCGTATCCTATTGTTCTTAGATCATTGGAATCATAGCAACTTGTGTTATTTGCTCCACCTTGTCTAAGACAGTTAATCTACTGAGGATATCCACTTTCAATTCAGTTTTAGTACATCCTTCTATATTCATTTTCAAATACTTACCTCTGAAGAGAGAAATTGATGTTAGCTCCAGCCTTATTAGCTATTTATTATAAATCACTGCAGAGGCCTGCAGTGGTTATATTAATAATCCAATGTAGGAAATAACAACTTTTCTAGTTGCCCCTCATTCTAACAAAAATCCAGTGTACATATCCACATGGTACTAATTTAAAAACTATTGGAAATAAACGTAGTTTACTCTTGCAAACCTTTCTTAGTGTTAAAAATGTTTATTATTTCTCTGTAATGCACTAAAATAATTGAAATATTTCCATCCCTTATTGCATCACAGCGTGGGCGTTAGGGTGGCACAGTGGTTAGCACTGCTGCTTTACAGCACTTTTGCACTTTCTCCCAGTGTCTGCATCAGTTTTTCCGCTGGGTCGGAGAATCCCCACAGGGGGGGCACGAATGCCGCCCTGCTGCCCCGACGCCGGCTGCCATATTCTCCGGGCCCCGATGGGCTGAGTGGCTGTCCATTTCTGACCAGTCCCGCCAGCATGGATTATGTATGGTCCCACACGACGGGACCTGGCAGGTAAGTCGGCGTGGGCGGTCCTTGGGATTGCACGAGGGGGGGGGGGGGGGGATCAGACCCCGGGAGGGGCCCCCACGGTGGCCTGGCCCGCGATCGGAGCCCACCTATCTGCGGGCGGACTTGTTCCGTGGGGGCACTTCTTCCTTCGCGCTGGGCCCCTGTAGGGCTCCGCCATGGCCGGCGCGGAGAAGAGAACTTTGGCATGCGCCAAACTATGCCGGCCGGTCTGCGCATGCGCATAATCACACCGGCGGTTCCGCGCATGCGCAAGATCACGCCGGCAGTTCCACGCATGTGCGAACTTGCACCGTCCCTTCGGCGCCTGTTAGAGTGGCGACAACCCCTCCGGCGTCCACCTAGCCCCTAGACAGGTGAGAATTCCTCACCTTGGGGGACCGTTGACGCCGGTTTTCCAGCCGGCGTGGGGACTCCACAGAGGGGAGAATCCCGGCCCACATGCCTTCAATCTCAAAATAAGTCTCAGGTCGCGCACTTTATTACCTGCTGAAAAATCAAAACACATATATTCTCCACATTCAGTTTTACTGAAAAACTGAAATAAATTTGGGTCAATTAGTTAAGTGCCCCCTGCTCTTTATAAGTCCATGATTTTGCACCCTACTATTTATAAGTCCGTGCTTTCATGTAGGGTACCTTACAGATAGCAAGGTAATGGAATCTTTATCCTGCCAGCAAGCACAGACAGGATTCAAATTTGCATCTAACAAGGAAAGATTGGTTTTAATAGTGATGCCGCTCAATATAAACATTCGGGGGGTCTGCAAATCGGCTCCTCAAGCCAGCTTTGCTATTCGATAAGATCATGGATCCGATTGTGGCATAAACTCCACTTTCCCGTTTGTTCTCTCCCCTCTCCCCCTCCCCACACCCAATTCGATTCAAATTCTTTCAGCCTCGGCCTTGAATAAATTGTTTTTTTAATCCATTCATGGGGTGTGGACAACCTTGGCTAGGCCAGCATTTATTGCCCTCGAGAAGGTGGTGGGTGTTACAATACCCTGGACTACTACGTGGTTAATTCCATCTCCATTTGACCTGGAGTCACAACACAATTGAATTAACCAATAATTCTGAGAGAAAAAAAATCCTAAGTCTTCGGCCCTTGGCTGCCCAATAATTAGTCACCTGGTTTCTAAATTTAAATACCATTCCTTTTTATTTATCATCAGAACTATAACGAAATATGCAGCAAAAACTATCAGCTCATTCCTAATCCCTCACTTTAACTTTCTCCCCCATCCTGCATGAACACACAAACACACACACACACACACGACAGACAAACACAGAGGGGATGAGAGGGGTGAACATAATAAGTAAAAGGAAAAGAATCTTTGTTTCAGATGGTTGTCTTTAAGCAGATGCTCCTTCAAAGTAAGCTTTCAAATCCAGGTCTGTTTGCAGCCTGGAATGGTTTTGCTGTAAATTAATTCAGATCTCTGCAGTTTCAGAAATGCAGCAACTCACAGCATTTCTGGAGGTAACAAGGGGGTAGAGAGAAGAGCAGGCCCTTTCCCCTGAGTGTCCAGGATTCAAACTTAGTGCCTTGGGTCTCTGAAAATCATTCCATTTGAGTAGGACCCAATCACCACCTCGTACCGGGCAGAATACAGCCTTTTGCCTAATTTATTGGCCACCGGCCAATCAATAGGACAGAGTCCCATCACACTTCTCGGGTGGCGAGAAGTCTGGGACTGGTTGTCTGAAGCTAGCAGCACCATATACTATGCTGCAACTTCTTGATTTCCTCCATTTCTTTGCTGTTTGACTTAAAGATTAATGTCCATTAAGCATCCACGGATCAAAAATGATAACAGCACAAAATAAATAAAGGGAATCAGCAGGAGGACCCTTAAAGCTAGTGAGTTGCCTTCTTGAACCACTACAGTCCACTACAGCTGCAACGCTGTGTATTTCATCACAAGTCTTCCTCTGCATGGACAGCTTCAGTATCTGAGCAGTCGTAAATGGCGTTGAACATTGTGCAATCATCAGCAAACATCCACACTTATGACCTTATTGTTTGGGAATAGATTTAGTAACTTCTGACTTGGGAGTAAAATCACATGCTTATACCCTGGTGAACCTTACACTGCATAAGGCCGTTTATCAGTAGCACAAGGCGAACATTCACATCCTCAAGGACCCAGGATGAGCAAGACATTATTTCATTGGTTGTTTACTTTTAGAAGTGTGCCCACCAACAATCGAACAGGCAATTTAGCCCATTAAGGGGCCAGCTGAAAGCAATTTTACATGGTTCATCTCATTTTACCGGTGGCAGGTGGGCCAATTGGCCAGGCAGCCATTACATTTTAGCTGTAACCTCAATCCAGGGCGAAATGAACTGTCAGGGCTGAAAGTGTCTAGCGATTGAGGTTTATGTTTGAATGTGCTGTCTAGACACATGTTTGCAGTAATTTTCCTTCAGGATTTATTTTGCATACGTCTGTCGCTCTGAAAACACTCCACAGCAGCTGTCTTCTTGTGGGCGCCCATTAGAAGTGTCAGCTCGCATCCTCCCATTTCTCAGGGCCTGCCCTCCCCAGCAGCACTGAGTCTTTCCCAGCACATGCTTTAAGCTGGCTGCCCGTTAATTGGCAGTATGGAATAGTGTCCAAAGCCAATCACAGCCAGATGCATGTTTCCTGACGCCTTCTGGGCCTGCCGAGTGCGTACGCCCAATGGGTGCAAAATTCATGCTGAGGAATTTCTTCCCTGAAGGCTGTTAATCTTTGGAATGCTTTACCCCAGAGTACAGTGGAAGCAGAGTAATTTATTCAAGGTTGAGTTTGATAGGTTGTTGTTCAACAAGGAAGTCAAAGGACCCAGGGACAGATAGGAAAGGAGTTGAGGTCACAATCAGATCAGCCATTGTGGCAGAGCACGTTTGGGAGGCCGAATGACCTACTCCTGCTCTTCGATCTGGTGATGGTGGGAGAATAAAGGATTGTACCTATTTTGAAGTATGGTAGAATGGTGTTCTTTCATTTGATGCTGCTGATAAACTGGAGAATGATAAGCGAGGGCTGGCAAGGTGAGAGATTGTACCTTTGGAAGAATGTGCATGTCTCAAAAACTGAGGCCAATTTTACAATTCCTTTAGTAATGGGAGTCATCCTTCTCATTTGCCATTTGGTAAGTGAACCCTAAGTCAGGGAAGGACTGATAAGGGAGGGTGGCTATAAGCAGAGTCTATACTTGGAAGTGCCAGCCTGCCCTTTCTCTTTGACTACTCTTACAGATCTGTCAGTATTGGACCAGAACTTCTCTGCCCTTGTCTTGGTCAGCACTACTACACTCTCTCCAATGCTTCTCTGCAATCTGATGCTGGCACCATCATGGGCATTTCACATTCTTTCAGGCTGGTGGCTACCATTTGCTTCTGACCCAACAGCAGTGAATGGCCCTTACACCGACAACGCCTCCGACTACTGATGTGTTGCTGACAGTGGACGGTGCCTCAATCCCACCTCCTGCCCACCCAATGGCAAGTTGAAGATTGTATTCTGCCTCTGCAGTGATCTGCCAACAAGTTTTGTATAAGGACCTTAAAGAAGTTTAACACATCAAGCCGGTTCCCTATTCTACCCCCACCACCTCGCCTCAAATGAAAATGCATCATACCAGCCTTGTATCGAGAAACCAGCACGCTGACTCAGTGAGCAGGTTTCCATGGTTACCAACCCCCAGAATTACCCAGTGCCAGGCTTGCAAATCCAGACAGAAGGCTGTGCAGATTTCGATTCAGGCTGACACAAATGACTGGGAGTAGGAATCAGGCGGTGGCAAGTGAATGGAGTATGTGGCAAGGACTGAAGACAATAGTTTTGAATTTCCCTATATTTAGTTGGTGGAAATCATTTGAAATGTGATCACTTGTGCAATATCATGTTAGCAGTTTTAAAATGCAAATCTGATTGAAAAGATAAATTTTCTTACCTTTCAGACATACCCCAAAATAAACGTGAACGTTGCACTTAACAGATAGCTGTGTAACTTTCCAGTTACAAAGTATTAATTTGAGAGTCAGCTGGTGTGCAAATAAAGAATCTTTTGTGAATAGCTTCTAGAAAAGTTTGCTGATTCTGTTTTTCCTCCTTCTTTTCTACCACAGATTCTACTGCAATCTGCATTTGAACTGCCCAATTACTGCATTACAGTGACCACATTTATAGTGTCATCCTAATTGATTGCACCCTCCCATAGAAATTGTGTTCTATAAACCTGCTGAGTTTGTAAACCATTTGTCTCAACCACAAGAGTAACAAAGTGGCAAGAAACGCAAAATTGATGTAAAATTCCCTCTCCCACCACTTCACATTTCAACTTGTTGCAGGGAAAACATATTCAAAGAGGCTTCGGTGCCAGCACTTTGCTGAGTCTTGCATTACTATGACTACCTTTAAAAAGCAAACATTTACACAGCAGAAATCTCAAGAAAAATAGATCAGCCTTAGAATGTGGTTAAAATATTAACTGCTCACTTCTATCTTTCACTTCATTCCCGTTGCCATCTCTCTCATAAAAACATAAATCAATCCTTCTGTCCTCAATTACAGCCCCTTCTCCAAAATTATTGAAAACATCATTTTCCAACAAAATCCTTACTTGCCTTTAACTCCCTATTTGAATCTTTCCTTTGTGCCTTCTGCCTGTCTCACAGCAGCATAATGGCCCTAACCTAGGTTACAAATTGTGTCACCCCTGCCTGTGGACATGACTATTATGCTGTTGTACTCCTTGTCCTCAACTTACTGCTTGATGTGACAGATCACAACTAACTTCTCCAATGTCGGTCTTCCATGCAACCTTCCTCACACGGTTCCACACCTATCTACATGAACATAGCCATAGCACAACTTCTCTTCCAACCCACTCACCACCACTGTTGGGAGGCCCCTTCCAACAATTTATCGTTGGCTCCTTCCTGTTCCTTATCTAACTGCTGAGTATTCTGGGGTGACATCCACATGTGCGCCAAAAAACTTTGCTCCACACGTGCCACTATGACCATCTCCAACAAGAGGGAATATAATCATCTTCACTTTACATTCCATGGCACTACTCTCGTTGATTTCCCCCTCCATCAACATCTTTGTGATTACCATTGTATAGAAACTGAAGTAAACATGCCATAAAAATACTACAAGAGGATGTCAGAGGCTTCATATTCTTCAGGAAGTAACCTACCTATTGCCTCCCTAAGCTTGACTATCATCTATAAGGCACAAGGAAGACGTGTGATGGACTACTCTCCACTTGCCTGGATGACTGCTGCCCTACCAAGACTCAGGAAGCTCAACACTACCCAGAACAAAGCAGCCCACTTGATCAGCACCCAATACACCAGATTAAACATTCACTCTATCCAACATGGGCACATTGCGGCAATACTAGTGTCTATCATCTGCAGGTTGCACTGTAAAAAAATCACCATGGCTCCTTCTAGAGTATCATCCAAACCAGACTTCTACCACCTAGAAAGTCAAGGGCATCAGACATATGGGAATAACATCGCTTGTACGTTCTCCTCCAAGCCACACATCATCCAGAATATAAAACTATACTGCTGGTCCTTTACTGTTGCCAGGTCAAAAACCTGGGGCTGGATTCTCCAAGCCCGCGCTCGGCCGAAGAATAGGCGTTTACGCCAAAACGGCCCACGTCGCCGCTCCAACGTCATTTCCCGATGCTCCGCACCCAAAAAAAACCGCGGGATCGCGGCGTGCGCCGCACGGCCCAGAGAATTGCTGAAGTTGGCCCGATGACTGTTTCTCCGGACCCCTAACAATGCGGCGCCCCTAACGATCCTGCAGCAGAGGAGCAGGCCACAGAGGGGCATGTGCCAGCCGCTCAGGTTGCAGGTCCGCCTGCCTGACAGGCCGAGGAGGAGGAGGAGGAGGAACCAGAAGATAGGGAGCCGCAGTATGACGATGAGGAGGAGGAGGAGGTGGTGTCACGGAGGCGCGTGATGAGGCCCCGTGTACACCGGCGCCGCATGCCATTCCAGGACCTCACGTACAGGGCATACAGGAGGAGACTGAGGATGAGCCAGGAAACCGTTGCCCACATATGCCACATGATGGAACACCTGACACCGTGTGGGACTGAGGGAGGACACCCCCTCCTGGTGGCCATCAAGTTACGGTCACCCTAAACCTCTTTGCGACGGGGTCGTTCCAGTCGCCGAGTGTGGACCTGTACGGCATCTCACAGGCATCGGTGCACAGGTGTATCCGTGCCGTGACTGACACCCTGTGTGCCATTGCGTATTGATACATCCAGTTCCCTGTGGACTGCGCCCACCAGGTTGCCTAGGCAGCGGGGTTCGCTGCCGTCGGCAGGATACCCATGGGCCAGGGGTCAACAATGGGGTGCACGTTGCCCTGCGGCCACCCGCGGATAACAGGCCAGTGTTCATGAACAGGATGGGCTACTACTCCATGAATGTGCAGGTGGTCTGTGACCACCAGATGAAGATACTGCACGTCTGCGCCCGGTACCCGGGCAGTGTGCATGACTGCTTCGTGATGGCACAATGTGATTCCCGACATGTTCGAGGGACACCCCCCACCAGCTGCGGGGCTGGTTGCTGGGCGACTGGGATTACCGGTTGCGGTATTGGTTGATGATGCCTATACGGAGGCCACAGATCGACGTGCAGACCCACCACAATGAGACCCAATGTGCGTCCAGGGGTGTTGTCAAGAGGTGCTTTGGGGTCCTGAAGATGCGCTTCAGGTGCCTGGACCGTTTTGGAGAGGCACTCCAGTACGACTCAAGGAGGGTCGGCCGCATTGTTGTGATCTGCTGCGTCCTACACAATATAGCCCAGCAGAGGGGCGATGTGCTGGAGGTAGAGGAGGATCTACCAGATGAGGAGGAGGGGGGAAGAGGCGGGACATGGGGGGAGGAAGAGGAGGAGAAGGAGGAGCGGCACTCCCGACATTTGGCGCTGTCAGTCCTGGAGTCCCGCCGTGGCATCGACAGAGGTCTGGACGTTATCGGCTATGGGGCCCAAGGAGTGGGCCATCCCTGACTGGGAACGTGACACCTCCCACTGGGACTGTGCCACCTCCCTCTGGGACTGCGCCATCTCCCTCTGGGTCTGTACGATGCTGGCCAGCAACTGGGCAATGGTGTGGATGCTTTCAGCCATAGCCTGCTGGGACTGGGCCATGGCCTGCTGAGACTGGGCCACAGTAAGGAGCGCGCTGCAATCTGCACATGGCTCTGGCACATGGCTGCCTGTGAGTGGGCAGCCATGCCCTGGGCCACGGTCCCCACCCGCACAGAAAGCCCCACGCCTTGCATAACGTGACCCATGTCCAACACCGTCGCCCCCATTTCCTCCACCGTGGACGCTACCCGTGCGGTTTCGGCCTGGGTGGCACGCATGACCGGCACCACTCCCTGCTCCTGCTTATAATTGGACTACTCCACTTGCGTCTGCAGGTGCTGCTAGCCAGCCGTCATCACCTTCTCTGGTCCCTGGGTTGCTGACTGCATCGCATCTATGGGTGGGAGTAGAGATTCCAGGAAACCGGGACCCGTCTGGGTGGCAGCTGGTTGCTGGGGCTGGGCTGCCCTCCGACCGTCCAGCCCCTCGCCTGCTCCTACCTCAACCTGCTGAACCGGAGCGGCTGTGTGGTACGCACCAGTGAGTGTCCCAGAAGCCTCCTCACTAATGATCCCAACCGAGGTGATAGTCTCTGCGATGGTGGAGGATGTGGGCGATAGCAGTGCCAGAGAGTCTAACGTAATGTCCTAATCGGACCCGATGTCCGGCATCCCTTGTGTCGGTGTGTGCTGTATTGCCATCCCCTGTGTGGTTGTGTATTGGGTGTTTGTCCCCTCTGTTTCTGTGCCCACTGTTTCCGTCCCGTGTAGCTGTGTTGGGCGCAGGGCTGTTGAGGTGCTTGGCCTCCCTGTCGGTGCTTGCGGCCCTGGCACTGGCCGGGGTTGCCGGATGAGCCCGGATCATCGCTGGCTGGTCCTGTAAGACACAAGACAGCATGTATGGTTAGACAGATGGGCGGGGGTAAGGGGTGGGTGGGGTTTGGCACAAATGTGTTGTGAGGGGCCACGGCTAGGTAGAGGCGCGTCCCATTTGAGGGCATGCCTCCGACCTCGGCATCGGCAACCTCCTGATCTTCGGGTCCGCCAGCGAGGTCAAGTGCCCTTTGCTTGGACACAGCGAGGGTACGCAGTTCAGGGGCTCCCCCCCCACCCCAGTCTTCTCCCGCTCCTTGTGGTTATGGGCGTTCTTATCCTTGGGGGGGGGGGGCACACTTGGGGGGGCAAACATCAACAGTATTAGACGGTCCGACGCATGCTGCCCAGATGTTGGGTCCGTGATGGCATTGGTGCCAAGAGCACAAGGTAACTGCGGCTGCCATGGGTGGGTGCAGCCATGTGGGTCACGGCAGGGGTGGAACTGTCCCACTTTTGGGGGGGGGGGGGGTGCACGTGTCGGCTAGAGGGGTTGGTGCCACGGTCATAGTGAAAGGTGCTCACCCTGGCTGCCCTGAGTAAGTCGTGCATCTTCTTGCGGCACTGCTCGCCTGTCCTGACAGCCGTCCCGACGGCGCTGACGGCATCGCCCATCTCTACCCACGAATGCCGGATGGCGGCAGCTGCTACCCTGTTTCAGGGTGCGGGGTACAGGACCCCCCTCCTCTGCTCCACAGCGTCGAGCAGGGTGTCCAGTTCTCCCTCCCGAAATCTCAGCGCTGCATGGCGGGCGGCCATCTTCCATGCAACGGAAGTGTTTGAGGCGGATCTGGCTTTAAGGCACCGCAGCGCGCCGCGTATCGGTGGACGCTCCCTCAGGCACTTCCCGCGTGCCCGTGCTGGCCCCTTGCGGGCTATTGAATCGGTGGGCTTGGGGGGCCCATTGACACTCTTGTAAAACTCTACACTTAGCCCCATTATCGGAGAATCCAACCTCTAGCATTCCCTTTCCAACAGCATTCTTAAATGCACTCAGGAGAACCTGTTTAACCAGCACATGATAAGTCCAACAAACAAATGGAGCAGATCTGCACTTAATTTGAGGGAACTAAAGGGCAAATATTTTAGTAATCATAATTCAGTTAGGTTTAGGGAAAAAGACAAAAAACAACCAGGAATAAAGGTCCCAGTTAGGGAAAGGCCAATTCTACTGAGCGGAGATGTAATTTTGAAAAAGTGAATTGAAAACAGCTACTTGAAGACAAATGAGTGGGAAATAGTCATTTGAGGAAATCAGAGACGGTTCCAATCAGAAATTGCTCCTACTAAGTAAATGGGTAGGGTTACCAAACGTTGAGCCCTCTGGATGTGCAGGGGCACACATGGTGGGATAAGGCAAACAAAAGAGAAGTACAGTTCAGAAAGTGAAAGCTAATTACAACAGAAAGTTTTGAAGAGACTTGAAAGGGCAAGAGTGAAATTAAAAAAAATAAGAAAGCAAAGAGATGGCAAGAAAAAATATTAGCGAGTAAAATAAAAAATAACCAAAGATGCTTTGCAAATATATGAACAGCAAGAAAATAGCCCCATATTCTATAGATATGTCAGGAATAAAAGAATGACTAGGGTAAAAGAAGGGCCAATCAAGGACAGTAGTGGGAAGTTGTGCTTGGAGTCCGAGGAGATAGGAGAGGTGCTAAACGCGTCCCACCTCTTGAACTCCTCCTCCATTTGCTCCACCAGCCTTGTGAAATTAAGCCTATGCAGAGTCCCCCAGCTCTTGGCCAGATGGATCCCCAAATACCTGAAGCTCCTCTCCACCTTTTTTAGTGGGAGCTCGCCAATCCCCCTCTCCTGGTCCCCTGGGTGAACCACGAACAGCTCGCTCTTCCCCATGTTGAGCCTATACCCCGAGAAATCCCCAAATTCCCGGAGGATCCTCATTACCTCCGGCATTCCCCCCCACCGGGTCCGCCACATATAGCAGCAAGTCGTCCACATAGAGCGACACTCTATGCTCCTCCCCACCCCGCACCAACCCCCTCCAGTTCCTCAACTCCCTCAGTGCCATTGCCAGGGGTTCAATCGCCAGTGTGAAGAACAGGGGGGACAGGGGACACCACTGCCTCGTCCCTCGGTGCAACCGAAAATACTCAGACCTCCTCCTGTTCGTGGCCACACTCGCCATCGAGACCTCATATAACAGCCTGATCCACCTGACAAACCCTTCCCCAAACCTCTTCAGCACCTCCCACAGGTACCCCTACTCTACCCTATCGAAGGCTTTCTCAGCGTCCATCGCCACCACTATCTCCGCCTCCCCCTCCCTCACCGGCATTATGCTAATGTTCAGCAGCCTCCGCACATTCGCGTTCAACTGCCTCTCCTTCACGAACCCCGTCTGGTCTTCGTGGATGATCTGCGGCACACAATCCTCAATCCTCGTGGCTAAGACCTTCGCCAGCACCTTGGCATCTACGTTTAGCAGCGAAATCGGCCTGTAAGACCCACACTGCAGGGGATCCTTGTCCCGCTTCAGGATCAAGGAGATCAGTGCCCGGGACATCGTCGGGGGCAAAGATGTATATCTCAGACAGCGTGGATAGGAAGGACAATTTCCTTTAGCAGCGGGGTTAATACCTCTACTCTTGGATTTAATGTAATTGGAAGAAAGATCAAGGGAGAGTTGAGGATAAATGTTTTCACCCAAAGTGTGCTCGACCCCTTGGTCTCACTGCCTGAGTGACAGAGGCAGAAAAGATCTTTGCATTTCAATCGTACTTGAATATGCATTTGAGGTGCTGAAACCAGTTATATATTTGTTTGATGTCTCACTAAGAGGTCTGGAAGCTTGTATGATTGAACATAAATTGTTTACTGGTAACCCATAACTGTATACATATCTCCCAAGTTATCACGCTATCTACGTGCGGTCATCACACCTACTTCTCACAGACACTCTCTGCGCCACTCTGTCATCTATCCACTGTCTTGTGTCTCTCTATATCAGACTGTGGGCAATACTGTTCACCAGTCCCTCTTTAACCCTTATGATGCTGAACGCACTTACACTATGTGGTAGTCACCACTGATTGTATAGTAGTTGTAATGATGATTATTAGAGGTAATACGGTAAGGCTCCTGTACTATAGGTACGGGGGTAAATCCCTGCTTGCTGGCTCCGCCCAGTAGGCGGAGTATAAATGTGTGTGCACACCCGAGCTGCTTCCATTCTGGTAGCAGCTGCAGAAGGCCACACATCTGTTTAATAACGCCTTGATTATTCTCTACTCTCGTCTCATAGTAATTGATAGTGCATCAATTTATCAAGCAGAGATATTACAGCGATGGAACTTCGTATCAAGCCTGATCGCCTACAGCTGCACCCTCAAGCAGCCAACGCCACTGGCTAGCTTGCATCGAAAGCTACGTCAGATCATCGACTGAACAACCCTCGGACGCACAGAAGCTCCAGGTCCTGTACTCACAGGTGAGCTCCGATATTTTTCCCCTTATCCGGGATGCGCCCACTTACACTGAAGCAATGGAGCTTCTGAAAGGACATTATATTCGGCCGATCAATAAACTCAACGCCAGGCGCCTCCTGACCACGAGACAGCAACTCCCCGGTGAGTCATTAGACAATTTCTAGCGTGCCCTGTACATCCTGGCGAGGAACTGTGACTGCCAGGCAGTTTCGGCAGTCGAACATACGGAACTTTTAATCAGGGACGCTTTTGTTATGGGCATGGGGTCGGCGTACATCCGCCAGCGCCTATTAGAAGGGAGTACGCTCAACCTCGCGGCAACCAGGCAGCTCGCGAACTCGCTAACAGTAGCCTCCCGTACAGTCGTATGCCCCCGACCGCACGGCACCCTCATGGACATCGTGGGCCCCACCAACTACCGCCCTCAGCCCACCCTAAGCCTGCACCGCGCAGAAGCCAGCCAGCTCCGGGGGGCCCAAATGCTACTTCTGCGGGCAGACCAAACACCCCCGGCAGCGCTGCCCAGCGCGGAGTG
This sequence comes from Scyliorhinus torazame, assembly GCF_047496885.1. Taxonomy (NCBI): domain Eukaryota; kingdom Metazoa; phylum Chordata; class Chondrichthyes; order Carcharhiniformes; family Scyliorhinidae; genus Scyliorhinus; species Scyliorhinus torazame. Next base: position 279,327,489 of record NC_092709.1, on the reverse strand, counting down.
CAACCTGCAAGGCCTGCAGAAAGAAAGGACATTTTGCTGCGGTGTGCCAGGCCCGATCGGTCGCTGCAGTTTCTAGGCCCAGCGTTCCTACACCCACCCCATGTGCAATCTGTGGGCGCCGCCATTTCCGCCTTCACATACCACGTGCGGTCCGTGGGCGCTGCCATCTTCCTCCCAGCAGACCGTGTGCGGCCCATGGGCACCGCCATCTTTAACGCCGCCTGCCATGTGCGCCGCCATCTTCGGCGCCATTTTGGACAGCACCCCTGGACCCCTGCCCGTCGGGAACTTCATCTGGCCGTTCATCGCCTGCCACCAACGACGACCAGCCCAGGGCCTACCAGCACCAGCCGCAGCTCGCCTCCATCACGCTCGACCAGTCCCGGCGTCATAACCGCGACGACGATGGTGAAAGTCGATGGGCACAAGACTTCCTGCCTTCTTGACTCCGGGAGCACGGAAAGTTTCATCCACCCCTCTACAGTAAGGTGCTGCTCCCTCGCGGTACACATCCGTTACCCAGAGAATCCCCCTGGCCTCCAGATCCCATTCCGTGGAAATTCGGGGGTACTGCATCGCCACCCACACCGTCCAAGGCGTAGAGTTCAGCAACTTCCTGTCGTGTTGGGTGCTCTGCTACACAGACGAACCAACACGGTTGCGGAAGGTGCAACTCAGTTTTATTACTAACAATATTAACATTTGTAAACTGGTTATTGTGGTTCATTCATTACCCTCTAACCTGTGGACCCAGCCCTAACACTATCTTGGAGAGCCATTCAGCACATGGTGAATGTCTGAGTGGCTTGCTGTGAGCTCTGTGCCCTGAGCTGTCTCCTTCTGGAATAAATCGAAGTGTCATGTTCCCCGTTTTATAGTGTGTCTGCTCTTGCTTGTGATTGGCTGTGATGTTGCGTGTGTATTGATTGGTCCGTTGATCTGTCCATCAGTGTGTATGTGTTTACGCACCATGATGTTTATCTGAATATCATGACACTTCCGACTCTACATCCTCCCCAACCTCTGCGCTGCCCTGTTACTCTGCCTGGACATCCAGTGCAACCTCCAAAGCATAACTCTAAAATTCGGCGGACCCCTACCACCCTCACCTTATGCAGCCTCACGACACTTAAGGTCGACCCACCTTCCCTGTTTGCAAACCTCACCCCGGATTGCAAACCCGTCGCCACCAGGAGCAGACGGTACAGTGCCCAGGACAGGACCTTCATCGGGTCGGAGGTTCAGCGGCTACTGTGGGAAGGCATCATTGAGGCCAGCCATAGCCCCTGGAGAGCCCAAGTGGTAGTAGTTAAGACTGGGGAGAAACACAGGATCGTCATGGACTACAGTCAGACCATCAATCGGTACACGCAGCTCGACGCGTACCCGCTTCCACGCATATCTGATATGGTCAATCAGATTGCTCAGTACCGGGTCTTTTCTACAGTGGACCTGAAATCTACCTACCACCAGCTCCCCATCCGCAAGGCGGACCGCCAGTACACTGCGTTCGAAGCAGATGGCCGCTTTTACCATTTTCTTAGGGTTCCTTTCGGTGTCACTAACGATGTCTTGGTCTTTCAACGTTAGATGGACCGAATGGTTGACCGGTACGGACTGCGGGCCACCTTCCCGTACCTAGATAACGTCACCATCTGCAGCCACGATCAGCAGGACCACGACGCTAACCTTCACAAATTTCTCCACACCGCCAAACTCCTTAACCTCACGTACAATAAGGAGAAGTGAGTGTTCCGCACCAACCGCTTAGCCATCCTTGGCTATGTTGTGGAAAACGGAGTTCTAGGGCCCGACCCCGACCGCATGCGCCCCCTCATGTAACCCCCCCATCACCCACTGCACCAAGGCCCTGAAATGATGCCTGGGGTTTTTCTCCTATTATGTCCAGTGGGTCCCTAACTATGCGGACAAGGCCCGCCCACTCATCCACTCCAGTTTTCCCTCTGACGGCTGAGGCCCGCCAGGCCTTCAACCGCATCAAAGCAGACATCGCCAAGGCCACGATACACGCAGTCGACGAGTCCCTCCCTTTTCAGGTCGAGAGCGATGCATCGGACGTCGCTCTGGCCGCCACTCTCAAACAGGCAGGCAGACCCGTGGCATTCCTTTCCCGCACCCTCCACGCCTCCGAAATTTGGCACTCACTCTGTCGAAAAAGAGGCCCAAGCATCGTGGAAGCTGTGCGCCATTGGAGGCATTACCTGGCCGGCAGGAGATTCGCTCTCCTCACTGACCAAAGGTCGGTTGCCTTCATGTTTAACATTACGCAGCGGGGCAAGATCAAAAATGATAAAATCTTAAGGTGGAGGATCGAGCTCTCCACCTACAATTACGAGATTTTGTATCGCCCCGGGAAGCTCAACGAGCCCCCCGATGCCCTATCCCGAGGTACATGTGGCCAGCGCACAAGTGGACCGACTCCGGGCCCTACGCGATGGTCTCTGTCACCCGGGGGTCACCCGGTTCTTTCACTTCATAAAGGCCCGCAATCTGCCCTACTCCATTGCGGAGGTCAGGGCTGTCACCAGAGACTGCCAGGTCTGCGCGGAGTGCAAACCGCATTTCTACCGGCCAGACCGAGTGCACCTGGTGAAGGCCTCCAGCCCCTTTGAACGCCTCAGCATGGACTTCAAAGGGCCCCTCCCCTCCACCGACCATAGCGTGTACTTCCTGAACGTGGTCGATGAATACTCCCGATTCCCCTTCGCCATCTCATGCCCCTGTATGACGTCTGCCACGGTCATTAAAGCACTCAACAGTGCCCTGTGCGGTTTCCCTGCTTACGTCCACAGCGACCAGGGATCCTCCTTTATGAGCGATGAGCTGCGTCAGTTCCTGCTCAGCAAGGGTACTGCCTCGAACAGGACATCCAGCTACAACCCCCGGGGAAGCGGACAGGTGGAGAGGGAGAATGGGACAGTCTGGAGGGCCGTCCTGCTGGCCCTGCGGTCTAAATATCTCCCAGTCTCCCGCTGGCAGGAGGTCCTCCCCGACATGCTCCACTCCATCCGATCACTACTCTGCACTGCAACTAACGAAACCCCCCATGAACCGTCTCCTTGCCTTCCCCAGGAAGTCTACTTCCAGGGTTTTGCTCCCAACATGGCTGGCAGCTCCTGGATCCGCCCTCCTCCGCAAACACATGCGGGTCCACAAGGCGAAACCTTTGGTCGAAAGGGTACAACTACTGCACGCGAACCCGCAGTTCGCCTACGTGTCGTGCGCCGACGGGCGCCAGGACACAGTCTCCCTCCGGGACCTGGCACCAGCAGGATCCCCACTCATGGCACACCACCCGAAACCAGCCCCCTCCGATTGCCCCGGTGCCACTCACCCTCCCCCCAGCGCACCTCACTGCAGCCCCCGCCCCAGAACGATCTGTCCTCCCACTGGTTCCACCCGGGGATGAAGAAGAGGACAACACGCTCCCGGAGTCATAGGCGACCAAGGCAGCGCCCGCATCACCACCAGGACCGAGTCGATCACAGCGGAGGATCAAGGCACCCAACCGGCTGAACTTGAAAATGTCGCCTGAACTGTAAATTTTTCAACCAAACTGTAAATTCTTTCACCACCCCCGCTGGACTCTTTTTTTTTTTTTTTAAACAGGGTTGTGAATGTGGTAGTCACCACTGATTGTATAGTAGTTGTAATGATGATTATTAGAGGTAATACGGTAAGGCTCCTGTACTAAAGGTACGGGGGTAAATCCCGGCCTGTTGGCTCCACCCAGTAGGCGGAGTATAAATGTGTGTGCACACCCGAGCTGCTTCCGTTCTGTTAGCAGCTGCAGGAGGTCACACATCTCTGCTTAGTAAAGCCTCGATTATTCTCTACTCTCGTCTCGTAGTAATTGATAGTGCATCACACTACAAAAGCTACAGGCTGCAGACCTAGAGCTGGAAAGTGAGACTTGGCAAATAGATATTTTTCTGCTGGCATAGGACTGAATAGCCTTTTTCTGTGCAATAATTTTCTGCTTCTATGGGTAGGATTTTAGGATGGCGTACGATCGGAGGTTACCATCCCGAGAGTTGACACTTAACACGCTCCTGCCACTCTTGAAAACCCACTGCCATTTCACACTCACTTGACCGTTGATTTGCAGTTGGTGGGACTTCTGACTGCCATTAGAAGGAAGTTGCACCTGTGAGAGCTGCCAGCCAATCGGATTGGCTGACAGCTCTCCAACCCAGCCAGGCACAGCGCTGCAGTGGCCAGAGGCGGTACTGCAGTGGTCCACCTGGAACTGAGTCCCGGGACCATTGGAAAGGGAAGTCGGAGAGTAGGGAATATCCTGGGAGGTCAGCGCTTGCAATGTCAGGGGATAAGGGGTAGGCCAGGGGAGGGGGTCCAAGAGCTCCAGGTTCCCAGAGGGGAGGGCCCCCCAGCTCAAATTGAAGCACCCACTCTACCATCACCTGCTCCAGCCAGCCTAAAATTCAGACCCATGTTCGCTGATTCTTCCTTTAAAAATCTCCTCAAACCCTAATTCTTTTATCAAGGTGTTTATCAGCCTTCTCAATTCATGCTCAGTGCCCATTTTTCACATGCCATCAGTTTGTTTCTAAATATGAATGATTCTGTATGGACAGAAGACGTGCAGAGATTTTCTGGTCTGAGCCAAAGCATCAAGATCGGTCAACATCACTTGCTAGGTCAAGTCAGTTACTGCACAGTACCACACAGGAAAGAGCTGGGATAACAGTATAAAAGCACAAAAAGCAAGAAAGGCACATTACACATGAATTCATGATTAACCAGAACTTAACAGAGAATACCTGTCATTAGCTGCTTTGCACGTCAAAGTAATATCTGTTCCTATTCTTCCATATAGAACATCTAGGACAGAACAAAATATATTATAATGACTTCAGAGATTTATCTCCTAGCCCCCGTTCTGTAGCACTAGCATCAAAACTGCATTGGCTATGGCATATTCATTCTTTAAGGGGTGCAGACTTGACTGGATATGCTTTAACCATTCATCAGAGTACTATGGGATCCTGCTTTCAGCTCTGAAAACTACTCTTAAACATACTGGTTGGCACTGCTGCCTCGCAGCACCAGAGACCCAGGTTTAATTCCAGCCCTGGGTGGCTGTGTGTAGGTTGCACATTCTCCCTGTGTCTGCGTGGGTTTCCTACGGGTGCTCCGGTTTCCGCCCACAGTCCAAAGACGTGCGGGTTCGGTGGGGTTAAGTAGGGTCCGGAGTTTATGGATGGCAGTGTTTCTCATAATAATAACCTTTTATTGTCACAAGTACGAAGTTACTGTGAAAAGCCCCTTGTCGCCACATTCCGGCACCTGTTCGGGTAAGCTGGTACGGAAATTGAACACGCGCTGCTGGCCTTGTTCTGCATCACAAACCAGCTATCTAGCCCACTGAGCTAAACTAGCCCTTCCAAGTAACCGGGAGGTCATCCAAAAATCTGTTGCCGATGCATTAATACAAACCAAATTCTATTTGCCTATTCAATCATTGAATCCCCTACTATGCAAAAGGTGGTAATTCAGCCCATTGAGTCTGCACCGACCCTCCGAAAGAGCACTCTACCTAGGTCCACTCCTCCGCCCACCCCACCCTATCCCTGTAACCTAACGTACATATACCTGGATACTAAGGGGCAATTTAGCATGGCCAATCCACCTAACCTGCACATCTTTGGACTGTGGGAAGAAACCGGACCACCCAGAGGAAATCCACATGGACACGGGGAGAACATGCAAACTCCACATAAACAAGGCGAGAATTGAACCAGGGTCCCTGGCGTTGTGAGGTTACAGTGCTAATCACTGTTCCACTGTGCCGCCACATGTTCGCTGTTCAATACTCGGTCCTGATTAAGCAACACCTTAATTTTAAAATTCTCATCCTGGTTTTCAAATCTTTTCAAAGCCTCACTCCTCCCCATACCTGTAATGTCCTCAAACCTCACAAACCACTGTAATATCTGAGCTTCTGCAATTCCGGCTTCTTGCGAATCCACAAATTTAACTGCTCAACTACTGAATGCTGTGCCTTCACCTTTCAGGACCCTGGGGTCTTGAGATCCCTCCCACATCTCTCCACCTGTCCACCCTTGCTTTCCTTCTTTAAAATTTACCCCATTGACTGTCCTTTCCTTATTTAGCTTGTTCGATAATGACCGTGAAGCATCTTGGTCTTCTTATGTCCAAGACACTACATAAACACAAGTTATGTTTTGTATCTTAAGGTTACATTCACAGTACCTTCATTGCAGTGTTAATGTAAGCCTACTTGTGACATTAATAAAGATTATTAAACACAAAAAGCTTTTAAAGCAACATTAATCATAGCAGCAACATATTTTATGCTTTGACATTTGTTTTCCCATCTTGCATTCTGCTCAAAACATTATTGCAGGAAATTTGACAAATCTTTGCTTATGATCACACACTGAATAAATGTTATCAGTACCTTTACCAGAGCATATCAGGACATTACATTGAACAGACCAAAAGCCAAGCTATGAACATTTGATATAAACAGAAACTCATTTTTTAATGAAGATTTTTAAAAGGTTTGCATCACACTGCCATGAAAATAACTGAATATTATGTCACAGATAATGTCCTAATGAACAGACTATTTACCTCACTTATTCTCATGCTCCCTTTCAGAATAATTAAGATCAATAGAACTCTAAAGCCAACTAGCCCTTCTTTTATAAAAAAAGCCAATATTTATATAATACTTTCACTTTTTTTTAAATAAATATTTTATTGAAAATTTTTGGTCAACCAACACAGTACATTGTGCATCCTTTACACAATATTATAACAACACAAATAACAATGACCTATTTTATAAACAAAAAATGAATAAATAATAAATAAAAAAAATGAAAACTAGCCCTAATTGGCAACTGCCTTGTCACAAGTAACACTCTCCAAAAATATAATTTAACAGTCCAATATATAATTATCTGTAGCAACGACCTATACATATTATACAGTATATATTAACAACCCTGAGAGTCCTTCTGGTTCCTCCTCCCCCCCCCCCCCCCCCCCCCGCCGATCCTGGGCTGCTGCTGCTGCCTTCTTTTTTCCATTCCGTCTATCTTTCTGCGAGGTATTCGACGAACGGTTGCCACCGCCTGGTGAACCCTTGAGCCGACCCCCTTAGGACGAACTTAATCCGCTCTAGCTTTATAAACCCCGCCATGTCATTTATCCAGGTCTCCACCCCCGGGGGCTTGGCTTCTTTCCACATTAGCAATATCCTGCGCCGGGCTACTAGGGACGCAAAGGCCAAAACATCGGCCTCTCTCGCCTCCTGCACTCCCGGCTCTTGTGCAACCCCAAATATAGCCAACCCCCAGCTTGGTTCGACCCGGACCCCTACTACTTTTGAAAGCACCTTTGTCACCCCCATCCAAAACCCCTGTAGTGCCGGGCATGACCAAAACATATGGGCATGATTCGCTGGGCTTCTCGAGCACCTCGCACACCTATCCTCCACCCCAAAAAATTTACTGAGCCGTGCTCCAGTCATATGCGCCCTGTGTAATACCTTAAACTGAATCAGGCTTAGCCTGGCACACGAGGACGACGAGTTTACCCTGCTTAGGGCATCTGCCCACAGCCCCTCCTCGATCTCCTCCCCCAGCTCTTCCCATTTCCCTTTAGTTCATCGACCATAGTCTCCCCTTCGTCCCTCATTTCCCTATATATATCTGACACCTTACCATCCCCCACCCATGTCTTTGAGATCACTCTGTCCTGCACCTCTTGTGTCGGGAGCTGCGGGAATTCCCTCACCTGTTGCCTCGCAAAAGCCCTCAGTTGCATATACCTGAATGCATTCCCTTGGGGCAACCCATATTTCTCGGTCAGCGCTCCCAGACTCGCGAACTTCCCATCCACAAACAGATCTTTCAGTTGCGTTATTCCATATCCCCCATCCATTCCCCCCGGGGCAAACCTATGGTTGTTTCTTATCGGGGACCCCCCCAAGGCTCCAGTCTTTCCCCTATGCCGTCTCCACTGTCCCCAAATCTTCAGTGTAGCCACCACCACCGGGCTTGTGGTGTAGTTCCTCGGTGAGAACGGCAATGGGGCTGTCACCATAGCCTGTAGGCTAGTCCCCCTACAGGATGCCCTCTCTAATCTCTTCCACGCCGCTCCCTCCTCCTCTCCCATCCACTTACTCACCATTGAAATATTAGCGGCCCAATAATACTCACTTAGGCTCGGTAGTGCCAGCCCCCCCCTATCCCTGCTACGCTGTAAGAATCCCTTCCTCACTCTCGGGGTCTTCCCGGCCCACACAAAACCCATGATGCTCTTTTCAATCCTTTTAAAAAAAGCCTTCGTGATCACCACCGGGAGGCACTGAAACACAAAGAGGAATCTCGGGAGGACCACCATCTTAACCGCCTGCACCCTCCCTGCCAGTGACAGGGATACCATATCCCATCTCTTGAAATCCTCCTCCATTTGTTCCACCAACCGCGTTAAATTTAACCTATGCAATGTGCCCCAATTCTTGGCTATCTGGATCCCCAGGTAACGAAAGTCCCTTGTTACCTTCCTCAACGGTAGGTCCTCTATTTCTCTACTCTGCTCCCCTTGATGCACCACAAACAACTCACTTTTCCCCATGTTCAATTTATACCCTGAAAAATCCCCAAACTCCCCAAGTATCCGCATTATTTCTGGCATCCCCTCCGCCGGGTCTGCCACGTATAGTAGCAAATCGTCCGCATACAAAGATACCCGGTGTTCTTCTCCTCCTCTAAGTACTCCCCTCCACTTCTTGGAACCCCTCAACGCTATCGCCAGGGGCTCAATCGCCAGTGCAAACAATACTGGGGACAGAGGGCATCCCTGCCTTGTCCCTCTATGGAGCCGAAAATATGCAGATCCCCGTCCATTCGTGACCACGCTCGCCATTGGGGCCCTATACAACAGCTGCACCCATCTAACATACCCCTCTCCAAAACCAAATCTCCTCAACACCTCCCACAAATAATCCCACTCCACTCTATCAAATGCTTTCTCGGCATCCATCGCCACTACTATCTCCGTTTCCCCCTCTGGTGGGGCCATCATCATTACCCCTAACAACCTCCGTATATTCGTGTTCAGCTGTCTCCCCTTCACAAACCCAGTTTGGTCCTCGTGGACCACCCCCGGGACACATTCCTCTATTCTCATTGCCATTACCTTGGCCAGGATCTTGGCATCTACATTTAGGAGGGAAATAATGCGGGTCCTTTTCCTTCTTTAAGAGAAGCGATATCGTTGCTTCAGACATAGTCGGGGGCAGTTGTCCCCTTTCCTTTGCCTCATTAAAAGGTCCTCGTCAGTACCGGGGCGAGCAAGTCCACATATTTTCTATAGAATTCGACTAGGAATCCATCCGGTCCCGGGGCCTTTCCCGCCTGCATGCTCCTAATTCCTTTCACCACTTCTTCTACCTCGATCTGTGCTCCCAGTCCCACCCTTTCCTGCTCTTCCACCTTGGGAAATTCCAGCCGATCCAAGAAGCCCATCATTCTCTCCCTCCCATCCGGGGGTTGAGCTTCATATAATTTTTTATAAAATGTCTTGAACACTCCATTCACTCTCTCCGCTCCCCGCTCCATCTCTCCTTCCTCATCCCTCACTCCCCCTATTTCCCTCGCTGCTCCCCTTTTCCTCAATTGGTGTGCCAGCAACCTGCTCGCCTTCTCCCCATATTCGTACTGTACACCCTGTGCCTTCCTCCATTGTGCCTCTGCAGTGCCCGTAGTCAGCAAGTCAAATTCTACATGTAGCCTTTGCCTTTCCCTGTACAGTCCCTCCTCCGGTGCTTCCGCATATTGTCTGTCCACCCTCAAAAGTTCTTGCAGCAACCGCTCCCGTTCCTTACTCTCCTGCTTCCCTTTATGTGCCCTTATTGATATCAGCTCCCCTCTAACCACCGCCTTCAACGCCTCCCAGACCACTCCCACCTGGACCTCCCCATTATCATTGAGTTCCAAGTACTTTTCAATGCACCCCCTCACCCTTAGACACACCCCCTCATCTGCCATTAGTCCCATGTCCATTCTCCAGGGTGGGCGCCCTCCTGTTTCCTCCCCTATCTCCAAGTCTACCCAGTGTGGAGCGTGATCCGAAATGGCTATAGCCGTATACTCCGTTCCCCTCACCTTCGGGATCAATGCCCTTCTCAGCACAAAAAAGTCTATTCGCGAGTAGACTTTATAGACATAGGAGAAAAACGAGAACTCCTTACTCCTAGGTCTGCTAAATCTCCACGGGTCTACACCTCCCATCTGCTCCATAAAATCTTTAAGTACCTTGACTGCTGCCGGCCTCCTTCCAGTCCTGGACTTCGACCTATCCAGCCCTGGTTCCAACACCGTATTAAAATCTCCCCCCATTATCAGCTTTCCCATCTCTAGGTCCGGAATGCGTCCTAGCATACGCCTCATAAAATTGGCATCATCCCAGTTCGGGGCATATACGTTTACCAAAACCACCGTCTCCCCCTGTAGTTTGCCACTCACCATCACGTATCTGCCCCCGTTATCCGCCACTATAGTCTTTGCCTCGAACATTACCCGCTTCCCCACTAATATAGCCACCCCCCTGTTTTTCGCATCTAGCCCCGAATGGAACACCTGCCCCACCCATCCTTTGCGTAGCCTAACCTGGTCTATCAGTTTCAGGTGCGTTTCCTGTAACATAACCACATCTGCCTTAAGTTTCTTAAGGTGTGCGAGTACCCGTGCCCTCTTTATCGGCCCGTTCAGCCCTCTCACGTTCCACGTGATCAGCCGGGTTGGGGGGCTTCCTACCTCCCCCCCTTGTCGATTAGCCATCACCTTTTTCCAGCTCCTCACCCGGTTCCCACGCAGCTGTATCTCCCCCAGGCGGTGCCCCCCCCGGCCATCCTCTCCCATACCAGCTCCCCCCTCTCCCCAGCAGCAGCAACCCAGTAATTCCCCCCTCCCACCCCCCCCGCTAGATCCCCCGCTAGCGTAATTACTCCCCCCATGTTGCTCCCAGAAGTCAGCAAACTCTGGCCGACCTCGGCTTCCCCCCGTGACCTCGGCTCGCACCGTGCGACGCCCCCTCCTTCCTGCTTCTCTATTCCCGCCATGATTATCATAGCGCGGGAACCAAGCCCGCGCTTCTCCCTTGGCCCCGCCCCCAAAGTACATAAAACTCCTCTTTCCCCCCTTTTCAACCCCCCTCTTTGCCCCCCACATTCGCCCCACCACTTTGTTCAAACGTTCTTTTTAATAACCCGCTCATTCCAGTTTTTCTTCCACAATAAAAGTCCACGCTTCATCCGCCGTCTCAAAGTAGTGGTGCCTCCCTCAATATGTGAGCCACAGTCTTGCCGGTTGCAGCATTCCAAATTTTTTCTTTTTATGAAGCACCGCCTTGGCCCGATTAAAGCTCGCCCTCCTTCTCGCCACCTCCGCACTCCAGTCTTGATAAACGCGGATCACCGCGTTCTCCCATTTACTGCTCCGAGTTTTCTTTGCCCATCTAAGGACCATTTCTCTATCCTTAAAACGGAGGAATCTCACCACTATGGCTCTGGGAATTTCTCCTGCTCTCGGCCCTCGCGCCATCACTCGGTATGCTCCCTCCACCTCCAACGGACGCGCCGGGGCCTCCGCTCCCATTAACGAGTGCAGCATCGTGCTCACATATGCCCCGACGTCCGCTCCCTCCACACCTTCAGGAAGACCAAGAATCCTCAGGTTGTTCCTCCTGGCGTTGTTCTCCAGTGCCTCCAACCTTTCCACACATCGTTTCTGATGTGCCTCATGCGTCTCCGTCTTCACCACCAGGCCCTGTATGTCATCCTCATTCTCGGCTGCCTTTGCCTTCACGACCCGAAGCTCCTGCTCCTGGGTCTTTTGTTCCTCCTTTAGCCCTTCAATCGCCTGTAGTATCAGGGCCAACAGCTCTTTCTTCATTTCCTTTTTGATCTCTTCCACACAGCATTTCAAGAACTCTTGTTGTTCAGGGCCCCATGTTAAACTGCCACCTTCCGACGCCATCTTGGTTTTTGCTTGCCTTCCTTGCCGCTGTTCTAAAGGATCCACTGCAATCCGGCCACTTTCTCCTCCTTTTTTCATCCGTATCCAGGGGGGATTCCCTTCTGGTTTACCGCACAGTGTTTTTAGCCGTCAAACTTGCCGTTGGGGCTCCTATCAAGAGCCCAAAAGTCCGTTTCACCGGGAGCTGCCGAAACGTGCGACTCAGCTGGTCATCGCCGCATCCGGAAGTCCAATCACTTTTTAAACAGTGTGTGGAGATGCATCAGATTTCACGGGAATTAATTTTAAAGTGATGGAGAAATGCAATAAAATTAACTAAGTTCAGTTGGCCAAAACTCTTACCCCATTCCAATTAAAGATTAAAAGCCTGAACAGTTGGGGTTGGGACAATCCAAGATCATATTTTTGGAATTGTATACATTCTTTTTTAAGATGCGTCTTTTCAAGTAAGTGCATTCTTTCCACATTCCCTCGGCCCCTTCGGAGGTCATTTGCAAATGTCTACGATAAGGTTTTCACCTTTTTAGTCTCACCCTCTTCCCACAACAATACAGCTGTAATAAAAGTTATTAATGGAATGGTAGACTGAATATCTAAACTATTATTCCATAGTGCGACACCCCAGCCTCAAAGACACAGGACTTGAGTTGCTTGATATTTTCAGTTGTTCAAAAGCAAATTTCAGTGCTTCCAAAATCCAGCATCCTTACCTTTCCCTCTGAAAGTTTCTGCTCCAGCTGGAATCAAAACATAAATTGCGGCTGTAATGATTACAAGGCATAGGCGGGAGGTAAAACCCATCATCTGAAATGGGAACAAAATAATTGAAGTGAAATGGATTATCGAAAAACACAACAGAATTCATTCAACTCACAGATACAGCTAATACCTGCCCAGTTTAAAAGGGACTTTGGAAAAAAATAATCTGACCGTCTGAAATTACATGTGTACAGGAAATCACCACACCACAGAATATCCTGGCATCTAGCTGCTAAAGTATTGACCTTTTCTCTTTTATCATAAAATAATAGAGGAACACCAGTGCTCGTAAAACTATATCAGGCAAGAGCATGTTAAGGCTTTAGTTGTCAAACAGAGAGATATGGAAAAAGTATTGAATGACTAATTTCCCAGATATTTTTGAACTACACTACATTAGTCTCCTCAAGAGTAGGATTTTCTTTCTTATTTATACCTTTAGAAATGATGCACCTTAATACTAAACAATACAGGAAGCAATTCCATCAAGAGAATAGTGGTTAAAATGACCACATCACACCATTACTTACATTAAAGCATAAAACAGCATGTAATGATCAAGATATTCGCATACACTGAAGTTCCATTTGGGATTAGACTAAAGAACTGCAATAAGAAAGATCATGTGCCCTTATACAAAAACAGAAAAGGGTCCATGGTCCATGCTCAGACACTCTCACTGTGTAATGGAAACTTACTGTAAGAAGAGATGTAGTTTTAAGTGATCCATGTTTGTATTGTTAAACATTAGAAATAAGATACACATTTAAGTGGATTTAATTTACTGTTTCTGTGCAAGGAATGATAAACCTATAATTAGATTCATGCTCGACAAAGGTGTTTGTGGGGATTGGTTAAGTTCAAATTGCTGTTCCATTGTTCTTTGAGAGGGTTACGGCGTGAAAAGAAAAGCTGGAGAAAGTAAACACTGTTGCTTAGCAACCAGAGGCACCTTTAGGGTAGGGAGATTTGGGGGTTTTTTTTGAGTGTAGCATTTAGCTGTATCCAAAGCAGTTGCTTATAGAAGGCTAGAGAGGGACCATCTCTCTCAGCTTTGCAAGAAGAAAAGGCATACCATGGAGTAATGGTTAATAAAACACGTGCATGAAACATAAAGAACAGCTAGTTAAGAAAACAAGAGAAATTTTTTTAAGTTTCCAAGAAATCTGAAGTTAAAAGAACAAAGAGGGACTGGAAAGAGAGTACTGTTCAGTAAAGACACAGATAAAGTTGGAAGGGAGCTGGTTCATGAGAGACCAGAAAGATATCTAAAGTTGTTCTACAGTTTGTGAGATTTTACCACAGTTCGTGAGACATTATTTTAAATAATTGTGAAAATCAGCAGCTGGATCTCGGAGTTGGAATAAAAGCATTGAAGACAAAGGAAAACTGACGGGAGGTGGAAACCCTGGTGCTGGTTCCTTGTTAAAAGTGGAGCAAAAATGTTGTTTTAAAAGGATCATTGTAAAACCTGGAGTGACTTCTTAACGAAAACAACTGATGGAAAGCAGTGTTTGAAAGATAATATTAAAGCATGGCTTTTTGGGAGTGGAGTTTGGAAACAGTCATGTGACTTGGGGGATTGTGAGAAGAAATCCATAGAAGATTGGTTCAGTGGCATCGGCCAACTGGTTTCATAGTGGCGTGTTATCATTTGTAAAGCTAAGAGGGGAGTAAAAGAGTATTGTATTATAATCAAACTTTTCATGTTTAATTAGTTTTTAACAAGAAAAAAATATTAGCGGTTCTGTGACTCACTTCCACCATGTTTTCTTTAAAAAGTAAAGCGTTATGTTTTCTGAGCCAGCATCCATTTGAATTCTTCCTGTCCAGTAGTAACACCAATTGGGATCATAACACCACACAGGCCAATTTTACCAAATTGGATTAGTGCAAGGCTATTTATAGTTCACTAGACTCTGTGTCCGACAGTAACACCTGCGCCACAAACTTTTGATAGTTCCATGTAATGGCATCCTTCTTTGCTCACATAATACCATCGCTCTTTTTTTTTAATGGGAAAGAAAAAGAGAAAAAAAACGATCTACCATGAAACCATTGTCGATTGTCGTAAAAAAAAGCAATCTAGTTCACTAATGTCCTTTACGGAAGGAAATCTACATAGCTACATACATAGAACATACAGTGCAGAAGGAGGCCATTCGGCATATCGAGTCTGCACTGACCCACTTAAGCCCTCACTTCCACCCTATCCCCATAACCCCTCCTAACCTTTTTTGGACACGAAGGGCAATTTAACATGGCCAATCCACCTAATCTGCACGTCTTTGGACTGTGGGAGGAAACCGGAGCACCCGAGGAAATCCACGCAGACACGGGGAGAACGTGCAGACTCCGCACAGACAGTTACCCAGCGGGGAATCGAACCTGGGACCCTGGCGCTGTGAAGTCACAGTGCTAGCTACGTGTGCTACCGTGTTGCCCTTGTCATCCTTACCTGCTCTGGCCGACATGTGACTCCAGATCCACAGCAATTAAGTTGACTCTTAAATGCCTTCAAAAATGGGCAATAAATGCTGGTCCAGCCAGCGACATCCACATCCCATGAATGGATTAAAAAAATGTAGTCAATAATCACAATTTTAAGTGGTTCATTATTAGCAATTCCAGTTCTGACCCTGTTCCTCTCTCTTCAGATGCTCATTTACCAGTGTTTCAAGCATTTCCTGTTTTATTACAATTTTTAAAAAATAAATGTTTTTAAAACATAGCAACAAAAAGGTCCAAACCTCGAATGTATCAATAAACAAGCACAAGATACGCTCTTTAACAACGAACATGGAATGCTACTTTACTCTGGCTTCAGCCTCACACATTCTCTTGTTCCTATCCTCCAATCTCAGGGCACGATCTAATGGAAAAGGATCTAAGTATCACTTGCGGCGGATTTTGCCAGGAGTTTCCCGCTATCTCTATGGGCGAGTTTCCCACCACACTCTAACTACACTTAGTCACTTTTTTCAGGCCCTGGGGAGTTTCTCCCTGGTCAAACCCACACTGGCCAGACTGTCTCCCGAAAGATCAGGCTACCATTTTGAAAGGGTGTCCAGATCTGAAGAGGTTTTGTGGGTTCCCCCCCCCCCCCCCCCACCCACCCCCCCACGCATGGGCAATGTCAACCCCAACACATTGGCATGATTCCACGCCCCCCCCCCCCCCACGCATGGGCAATGTCAACCCCAACACATTGGCATGATTCCACACCTCCCCCCCCAACGCATGGGCAATGTCAACCCCAACACATTGGCATGATTCCACACCTCCCCCCCCCAACGCATGGGCAATGTCAACCCCAACACATTGGCATGATTCCATGCCCCCCCCCCCACGCATGGGCAATGTCAACCCCAACACATTGGCATGATTCCACCCCCCCCCCCCCCCCCCCCCAAGTGATGACACCCTGCTTTTGGGTTGCTGAGCCTTTTCAGGCATTCACATAGCCCCTTCCCCCCCTCCCTGGACCCCTGCCCTTCACCCCTTCCAACCTTCCAGAGGCCCCTTTATAACTGCACTGCCCACCCACCCCTCATCCTTCATACCCCTCCTCCTCCACCTTCCTTTCATGGGCATGGCTCCCCCAGGCCCTAACCTTTGGCAGTGCCACCCTGGCATCCAGGCATCCTGGCACTGCCACACTGGCACCACTCCTCACGGCTTTGCAGTGCCACTCACGTTCCAGAGGAAGGGCCAGGGGGCCACCCTGCCCTAACCCTGACCACCCAGGAGCCTCCGATGGCTTGGGAGGCTCCTTTGTGTACTGTTCTGCCTGCTCCAAGTTTGTGTGGGGCAATACTGAATGGAGCCCAGCTGGGGACACCCTGGGGAGGCCATTAGATTCTGGGAGTCCGGTAGATCCCAGGTGAGCACGTCCAAGGGAGTTTGAAACCTACTTAGGGGTGCGAGGCTTCGTCACGTCCATTGTGGGCAGTATTCTAAATAAAGAGTTAAATGCAAAAAATTTTAAATACCAGCCACACCAGACTGCATTTTTAATTCTAGGATCTGATCCGGATGCCAGTTGAAGTACAGACCCAGAAGGGACAGTGGAGAAGGTTTCAGGACACTCAATTAAGATGCCGCAACAGGGAACCACACCCAATTAGGAAAGAGAATTTGAGGGTTGATAGGAGCGCCTGTGTCTCTGGGCAATCTGCAGCTCCATCGGGAGGGGTAGGGTGCTGCTCCTGTAGTTGGGAAATTGCAAGAGTACCTCAAGATGGAGGTGCCCTCTAAAAATATGTTAATAATACAAGATATAATGTGACCACAACTACCGGGTCATCATTGCACAGAAGACCTCTTCCATGGGATGATCGGCAGCTGCGGCCCTCGCAGCCAGTAGATCTATACTGGACTTTTTGCATTTCTGCACCCCTGCCCCCACTCCCCTCCCCTCCCCCAGCCACTGGAAGATCAGCTCCATTAAATCTACATATTCCAGCTACACTGGAATTTGTTAAAATCAAAGCGATACTTTAGGTGGCCTAACTGGCTCCCAACCATGGTGGGAGAGTAGCCAACAACCAGAAACCTACTCCCTTAAAGTAAACTGGAATTTGCTGACAGACTGGCACTCCAGCAGCTAGCGAGTAGCGAGTAATTGCCAGTTGGTCTGCCTCCAGCACACCTGCACCGCATAATCAAAATACTGCCCATGTATGAGAATTTTAGAAAATCTTATAAATTGCAAATTAGCAACCTATTTTACATCACACCTGATCTTCTTCATAGTCATCCATTTTGCACTACTTTCCAGGAATAATGTTCACCCCAACAGACTTTGGCTTTGATTATAAACCTTTCAGATTGGCAGGAAAGGATCAGGCGAGAGCTTAAACTCCCAACCTTCAAATTCCTCCCCCCAACCCAGCAACAAAATATTTATGGAAGAAATATAATGGCTCCCTCTAACAAAGAAAAAGTAGGGAAAACAAATCCAGGGCTCCAGAGATGGTGTAAAAAAAAATGACGTTGGTGCCTCTGCTGGCAAAACTGAATACTCACTGCCAGTTGAATTAATACAGGTTTATTATAGCTATGTGTGCATTTAACTAGTTACACAAGTTTTTACAAAAGTGGAGGATCTGGAGAACAGGTCAAGGCGGTTGCACCTCAGGTTGGTGGGGCTGCAGAGGAAGTGGAGGGCTTGTAATCGATCGAGTAATTTTCAGTGATGTTTATTCGGCTGGTGAGAGGGGATGAAGTGTTCTTCCCTCCGTAGTTGGCTAGAACCCATTGGGCGCTCAAGCAGAAGCCAAGGCCGAGGCTTTCACAGTTATCAAAGGAAGGAGGGGGTCTCGGAGTTGGCGAAAAAGTCTGGAATATTGACAGGGACGGGCGCATGTTGTGGCTCTATCAGGACATTGGCACTGAGCTGGCAAGAGGCGTGTGGCCTTCAACAAGGCGAAGGTAGTGGTTTACAGCAAGGATGTGCAATTTGGTATGGCGCACCTAGCACAATTGCAGGTCACAATGGACTCAAAAGATTACTTTTTCAACACACCGGAGGTGCAGATGCCTTCATCAGAAAGAAGAAACTTGGGTCGGTCTGAGGACTGTTTGGAACTCTTGCAGTGTCCTTATGCCTCTTTGTTATATTTATCTTTCGGTGGGACAGTAAAAAGGGGGAATTGCAATGTTCCTTAGAGGGGAGAGAAGCTTGTTAAAGTTGTTGCGATTTGGGCACATTGGTGGGGGAGTGGGATGGGGTAATGGAGGGGGACCTTGGATGGGAGCCACTTTGCCAGCAGCAAGGAGGGGAGATGGCGAGCGAATGGGAGTGGAGTAGGGATGGTGGGGGGTTGGACCAGGTTGTGAGGGGCACCATGGATCTAGTTGTTTGTTTGGCGGGGGTGATATGGGGAAGATTTTGGCAATAGGCGGAGGGGTGTCGAGAGGGGGGGGTAGTCTCACCCTAGGGGTGGAGCTGGATGCCTTCTTAGGCAGATCTGGGACCGAGGAATCTGTGTAGGGGTACTTTATCGTGGTGGGGATGGTCGACTTGAGGAGGGGGGTACCCCTGACAAGGTTAGTCACCTGAGCGGGGCCTGATGAGAGGGCAACAAACCCCATTTAAGGGGTTTGGGGGCTGATCTGGTGTTCCTGCAAGAAACTCACCGGCATGGGAGTGGTGGGGGGGGGGGGGGTCCAGCTAGAGGATGGTTTTCAGCCGGAGACGGTTTTGGCCAATCAATGAGTCGTTACATGATGGTTATTAGGATTAGGGTTAGGGTTAGGTTGGCGGGGATGTCCGTGGTGTTGGTGAACCTGTATGCCCTGAATTGGGATGATTATTGGCTGCAATTCTGGAATTAGATACACACAATCGATTTTTTTGGGGGGGGGCGTGTGGGATTTTAATCGTGTGTTGGAACACTCGAGACCGTGATTACTGGCCCCTTCGGGGATAGCGAAAGTGTTAGCTAGGTTCATGGAGGAGACGGGGGATGAAGAGTTTTTGCTTTTTATCCCCCGGTACACAAGGGGCGGGATTCTCCGACGACGGTTTTCGGGTGGGGACAGGGATCACTCCACGCCACACCGGTCAGGGGCTGTTGGCAGCGGGTCTCCCGACAATTCTCCGGGCCCCGATGGGCTGAGCGGCCGCCCGTTTTTGGCCAGTCCCACCGGCGTGGATTGGAATGGTCTAACACGGCGGGACCTGGCAGCTAAGCTGGCTGGTGCGGTCTTCAGAGAGGGGCACGGGGGCATCTGATCCCAGGGGAGCCCCCACGGTGGTTTGGCCCACGATCGGGGCCCAGGGATCTGCGGGCGGGCCTGTGCTGTGGGGGCACTCCTTTCTTCCACGCCAGTCCCTGTAGGGTTCTGCCATGGCTGGCGCGGAGAAGACACTCCCCTGCGCATGCGCCAGAATACGCCGGTTGGTCTGTGCGTGTGTGGAACCACAGCGGCAGTTCTGCGCATGCGCTTACTCGTGCAGTCCCTTCGGCGCCGGCTGGTGCGGCGCCAACCCCTCCACCGCCGGCCTAGCCCCCGGAAGTGAGGAGAATTCCGATACTTCCGGTCGGCCCGACGCCGGAGAGGTTCGCATTGTTTTTGACGCCGGCTTCGGGCCATCGTGCCGATCGCAGAGAATCCCACCTCAGATGTACTGGAGGATTGACTTCTTTGTCATGAGTAGGACCCTGTCGCCGTGGCTGGAAAACGCAGAGTATTCAGCGGTGGTTATTTCTGACCACTCGCCGCACTTAGTGCGCTTGAAGTTGGAGGTGGGTGGGGCGCAGTGCACGGGATGGAGGCTGGATGTAGGACTGTTATCTGATACTGGGTTTTGGGGGAAGATTGAGGGCCATAAAGAATGTGTTCACTTCAATTAGAACGGGATGGTCTCGTCTTCTACTTTATGGGAGGCATTAAAGAGTGTGATTGGAGGGTGATCATCTTGTACAAAGCATTCATAGATAGGGGGACCAGGAAGGAGCATCAGGAGCTGGTGAACAAGATTCAGTGTGTAAATCGGGAGTATGTGAATGGCCCATTACTGGCGTTATGGGAGTGCAGAAAGCAGCAGCAAATGCAATTTGACCTGTTATCCATGGATCGCATGGGGCATCAACTGCGACCCTTAAAGGGGGTGGAATATGAAGTGGGGAAAGGGCTAGCCATCTTCTTGTTCATCAATTACGGCGACAGGAAGCAGCTAGGGAGATTGTGCAGGTGCGGAAGCCAAAGGTGGATTGGCTCTGACCCAGAGGAGGCGAACACGGCATTTTGGATCTTCTATGAGGGGCTTTATAAATCCGAGCTGTCAGACAGCGAGGGTTTCCCCAGGTGGGGGAGGAATTTCAGGAGGAGTTGGAGTCGGAGGAGGTTTGCACAGCTTTAGGAAAGATGCAGACGGGGAAGGCATTGGAGCCAGACAGGATCCCAGTAGAATTTTAAAAAGAAGTTCACGGATCAGTGGGGATGTTTAACGATTCACTGGTGCAGGGTTCTCTCCCAGAGACATTGGGGCACGTGTCCATCTCCCACCCCCTGAAGAAGGATAAGAACCCCACAGAGTGCGAGTTGTACTGCCCACGTTCGTTGCTCAATGTGGATGCAAAGATTTTGGCTAAGGTCTCAGCGTTGAGGTTGGAGTTCCGTCTCCCAGAGGTAGTGGGAAAGGATCAGACAGACTTTGTGAAGGATAAAAAACTGTTGTACAACTGAGGCAGTTACTCAACTTGACGGTTGGGCCAGAGATAATTGCGTCTTTGGATGCAGGAAAACGTTTTGATATGGTGGAGTGGTCCTGGTCCTGGAGACGTTTGTGCTGGGTCTGTGTAATGGATGTGGCCGCTACATGAAGCTCCGGCTGATAGTGTGCGTACTAACACCAAGAGCTCGGGGTCTTTTCGGCTGCATAGGGGGATGAGGTAAGGGGTATCCTATGTCTCCTCTTTTGTTTGTGTTGGCGATCGAGCCATTAGCTAACACTTTGAGGGACTCGGATAAGTGAAGAGGAATTGTGAGGGATGGAGTAGAACTCAGGAAGTCTCTGTATGCGGATGACTTTTTGCTGTACATAAGGAGTTCGGGCCCAGTTATTGAGGATATCATGGATATATTGAAGAGGTCTGACTCATTTTTGGGGTACAAACCAAACATTGGGAAGAGCAAGTATTTTGTGGTTCGCTCTTTCAGGGGAGGAGCTGGATTGGGAGAGGGCGCTGCCATTTTGTTTGGCTGGGACTAATTTCTGGTATCTGGGGGTCCAGGTGAATCAGGATTAGGCTTCGCAAATTGAATTACCCTAGCCTGGCGAGCAGGGTCAGGGCGGATCTACAAGAGGTGGAATAGCCTTCCGTTGTCATTGGTGGGCCAGGTTCAATCCATTAAGATGGAATATTTTGCCGGAATTTACGTTCTTATTTCAATGCCTACCAGTTTTTTTTACCCAAGTTGTTTTTTCGGGGATGGAGCGGCTCATAACGGGCTTCCTATGGGCAGGGTGAACTCCACTGAGTCAGAGGAGGGTCCTACAAAGGAATAGGCAGGCAGGGGGTTTGGCGTTGGGTATTGTTGTTTATTATTGGGCAGCAAATGCGGATAAGGTGTTAGGTGGTGGGGACTAGATGTTACTTAGTTGCAGATGGAGTAGGGGTCGCGCAAAGGGTCTAGCTTGGAGGTGCTGGTGACGGCATCTCTGACGTTTGCTCCAATAAAATATTCTTTGAATCTGGTGGTCGTCTCCACTTTGAAAATATGGCAGCATCTCCATCAGCACTTTACGTTGAGGACAATGTCAAGTTGGGCCCCTATCTATAGGAATCATTTGTTTGAGCCGGTGAAATTGGATACCGCATTTGGAGGGTGGAAAGGTAAGACTCTAGAGAGGTGAAGGATTTGTTTCTAGAGCGGTGCGTTGAAGGAGAAAGCAGGACTTGAGGTGGGGGGGGGGGGGGGGGGGGGAGGAGATGGGGAAGTGGGCATTTATGTTCAAATATGGGACTATGTTGAGCGGACTTTTCCGACAGCGCCACCGTCCACTTTATTAGAGAGAATACTCACCTGTGCTGGGTCGAAGAGGGCAGCACATCCAGGATATATGGACAGATGTAGGTAAAGAGCAGGTTTCGGTGGAAGAGGTGAAGGCCACGTGTGAGGAGGATCTGGGACCTATCTTAGACGAGGAGGTGTGGAGTGAGCCCCTGTGCAGGGTGAATGCTACATCATCCTGCGTGAGGTTGAGCTTGGTACAGCTCAAGGTAGTGTTTAGGGACACCGCACCAAGGCCAGGGCGAGTTGATTTTTTTTTTTTGCATTGGTTAAGGATAGGTGTGAGCGGTATTCGAGGAAGCCCGCAAAACACACATACATGCTCTAGTCCTGTCCAAAATTGGTGGAGTTTTGGGAGTCGTTTTTCTGCACCATATCGGGAATCCTGCATGTTTATTTAGAGCCCTGTTCATCAGTAGCTATATTTGGGGTGTCGTACCAGCCAGAGTTAAGGACAGCCTCGAGGGTGGATGCTCTGGCATTTGCCTTATTGATTGCTCGGCAGCGGATTTTGCTTAGTTGGAGGCAGGGGATGCAACCTAGTGCCTCAGCTTGGCTAGGTGACTTGATGAGAGTTTCTGTACCTCGAGAAGGTGAAGTTCACTATGAGGGTGTTGATTGACGGGTAAATGGCATTTGTTCATATTGCATTTTAAGGAACTGGTCGATGTTAGTGGGAGTGTTGTTTGGGTTATATTTCCGTTAAGGGTGGGGGGAAAGATTGTTACAGTTGTTGGCTGTTTGTTTACTCCAATGTTTATACATGTGCTAGTTTTGTTGTGTAAATTTTTGGATATAAAATGTTACAAGTTCAAGAAAAAGATTTCCCCCCCAAAAAAAATTATTCCAGAGAAGTGTGAAGTATTGCATTTTAGTTAGAATAAGAGTCAATATGAAAGGAATCATAGAATCAGAGAATCCCTACAGTGCAGAAGGAAGCAATTTGGCCCATCGAGTCTGCACCGACTCTCTGAATGAGAACTCCAGTCAAGCTTGGTCTCCCGCCCCTATCCCAATAACCCCTTAACCTAACCTACATGTTTTTTTGACATTAAGGGGAAAACTTAGCATGGCCAATCCACCTAACCTGCATACCTTTGGACTGTGGAGGAAACCAGAACACCCGGAGGAAACCCACGCAGTCACAGTGACCCAAGACTGGAATTGAACCTGGGTGAGGCTGCAGTGCTAACCACTGTGCCACCCAAGGGCGCAAGGGAAGGGTGCAATTCTCAAGGCATTCAGGAGCAGAGTGACCTGGATGTACATACATATATGAATCCTTGAAGGTGGCAGGACAGGTTGAAAGAGTGGTTGAGAAAAGTATATGGTATTCTTAGTTTTATCAATATGTTACAGGCCTTCCTTTTGATTTCTCTTCATTCCGATTTCTTTTATGTTATCCCTTTTCTTTTGGTCCGGGATCATAAATTGAAATATACCTTTCGAGCGGAGGAAGTAAAGAAGTCATAATTTCAAATAGCTTGACAACCGGAATGCCATGTCCTCAAGTTATGTATTTGGGAAAGGAAATCCCAGACATGCTGGCACCCGCCAGACTGAAGAGATTCAGTTTGATTGACTGGCGGCCAATGGGGTGGCCAGGGTTAGTGTTCTGTCTGGCAACAGGCATTGATTGGTTCTTGCTAGGTGAGGTTTTTCAGAGAGAAGCCAGCAGAAGAACTAAAAAGCTGTGTTTTCTCCCTCTCTCTCTCTCTCTCTCAGCTACTGGCTGCCTGCTGTCTCGGTGAGACTACAATGAAGACCATTAGAAGCTAAAGGCATTAGCTGGAGAAAAAAACTAACTGGAAGATATCCATATAAAGTTAAAGATTGCTATCTTTTATTTTTTATCATTATTTTCTTCCCTCTCCACCACCTTCTCCCTCCATGTTGTCTGCTTGTGTATTATATATATTATTAGAGTAGGGTAAGTTTGAAAGGGGTGTTTGGGAATTAAATAGTAGTTAACCAGTTATATTGCTGCCTATTTAATACTAATTACTATTAAATAATAAAAAAGCTATGTGTGTTAAATTTTACAAACCTGGTGGCTGTAATCCGGGTCAAATCGTAAACATTTGATATTTAAGTAACTTTAATTTCACTTGTATTGGGACCCCGAGTCAGGTGGTCTGGAACTGACCGTGCATTGGGCCAGGGTGCTGGGACACAGAGTATGAAAGCAAGGGAGTTATGGTGAACTTGTATAAAATAATAGTTCAGCCTCAACCAGAGAATAGGGTCCAGTTCTGGAATGTGAAGGCATTGGAGAGTGCAGGAATGATTCACAACAATGGTTCCAATGATGAGGAATTTCAGTAACATAGAAATATTGGAGGAGTTGAGACTGTTCTCCTTGGAGAAGAGGTTTGATAGAGGTGCTCAAAATCATGAGTGGTCTGGACAGAAAAGATAGGGAGAAACTGCTCCCATTGGTGGAAGAGTGGAAAACCAGATAGAAGATACTTGGCAAAAGCAGCAATGGTGACAAGAGGAAAAATTTTTTTACACAGTGAATGATTCGAATCTGGAATGCACGAGAGTATATTGGAGTCAAGGTTAATTCATCCTGGGGGTTACCATTAACCATAAACTGAACTGGACTAGCCATATAAATACCACGTCTACAAAAGCAAGTCAGAGGCTAGGAACCCTGTGGCGAGTAGCTCACCTCCTGACTCCAAAAAGCCTGTCCACAATCAGCAAGGCACAAGTCAATAATGTGATGGAAAACGCTCACTTGCTTGCTTGTGCAGCTCCAACAACACTGAAGCAGCTCAGCACCATCCAGACAAAGCAGCCCGCTTGGTTAGCACCCCGTCCACAAACATTCACTCCCTCTACCACCGGCGAATAGTGGCAATGGTGTGTATCATTTACAAGATCCCCTGCGGGAACTCACCAAGGCTCTTGAGGCAACACCTTCCAAATACATGACCACTACCACCTTGAAGGACAATGGCAGGAGGTATATGGGAACACCATAATCTGGAAGCTCCTGTCCAAGTCACCCACTATCATGAATTGGAACGATATCACCATTCCTTCACTATTGCTCGGTTAAAATCTTGGAACTCCTCCTCTAACAGCACTGTAGGTGTACCTACCACATGACTGCAGTGTTTTCAAGGCAGCAGCACACCACCACCTTCTCGAGGGCAATTAGGGATGAGCAATGAATACTGGCCTAACCAGCAATGCCCACATCCCTTGAATGAATTTTTAAAAAGGAGGCTTTCAAAAGGGCTACAAGGAAGTGCAATAGGTGGCTTGCTCATTCGGAGGGCCAGAACTGATATGATGGGCTGAATGTTCTTCTTCTGTAACTATTCTACGATTCTGGAAAGAAATGTAAGTGTGTAATGACCGAAGTACATTCTGGTCCAATATAGCTAAAATGTGTTCAATTTAACCCTCATTGTACAATTCCACATATCTTTGCATAACAATAATGCCCTCATTGACCAAAGCACTGATTACTCAACTGGAACCGGCAACATTTTTGATACACATCCAAGCCACTTGCAATGAGGAAGGACAACAACCAACACCAGCTCAGATTTCGCTATTTGCCACATAGAGCATGCACATCATGTATCCATCAATGAAATAAAACACTCCAACAGAAACGCTAAAATCAATCTGCAGACCCAAGAACTGTTTTTTGTGCCTATTTAGTAACAAAAATTCAGCATGTGGCAGTCATACTGCTGAGTATGAAGGAGGGACACCTCTAAAACAGGGTTATTTTAAATAAATTGTAACCTCTCCAGTCCAGAATGCTTGGATCAAGGAATTTTTTAGGATTATGGAATAATGTTAGAATGCCTAAACACAAGGTTAAAAAGGTTATTAGCTTATTCTCCAATAACTAATGTTGGAAATAAGGGGCGGAATTCTCCGCAATCGGCGCGATATCCGCCGACCGGCGCCAAAAACGGCGCGAATCAGTCCGGCATCGCGCCGCCCCAAAGGTGCGAAATCCTCCGCATCTTGAGCGGCCGAGCCCTAACCTTGAGGGGCTAGGCCCGCGCCGGACTGATTTCCGCCCCGCCAGCTGGCAGGAAAGGCCTTTGTGCCCCGCCAGCTGGCGCGAAACTGACATTGCCGGGCGGCGCATGCGCGGGAGCGTCAGCGGCCGCTCACGGCATCCCCGCGCATGCGCAGTGGAGGGGGTCTCTTCCGCCTCCGCCATGGTGACCATGGCGAAGGCGGAAGGAAAAGAGTGCCCCCACGGCACAGGCTGGCCCGCGGATTGGTGGGCCCCGATCGCGGGCCAGGCCACCGTGGGGGCACCCCCTGGGGCTAGATCGCCCCGTGCCCCCCCCAGGACTCCAGAGCCCGCCCGCGCCGCCTTGTCCCACCAGTAAGAGAGGTGGTTTAATCCACGCCGGCGGGACAGGCATTCCAGCAGCGTGACTTCGGCCCATCAGGGCCGGAGAATCGCCCCGGGGGGGGGGGGGGGGGGGGGGGGCGGGGGGGGGCCGCCAACCGGCGCGGCGCGATTCCCGCCCCCGCCGAATATCCGGTGCCGGAGAATTCGGCAACCGGCGGGGGCGGGATTCACGCCAGCCCCCAGCGATTCTCCGACCCGGCGGGGGGTCGGAGAATCCCACCCAAGATTTGTAAACTAAAGCAAGCACTCCATAAATTATACTGAGATGATGGTGGACATCACTGCTCCATACCCACATTCACTCCACCAAGTATTGTAAAATTGATCCTCAGGTCTACTATGTGCTTCACCCCACTTTTATAGTCTATAAAATATATATTTTCGGTGATAAAGCCTTAGTTGTAAGTTTAATACCAAATCAGATAAAATGTCAGTGTGTAATGACGCACGTGGTATACTCTGGTCCATTAAGATAAAACAATAGTGACAGTGACATATGAGCTGTATTACCAACATGTATTGTCAATGAGTATTATTGCACAGGAGCTGGAGAATGGGGTCTGTGTCCTGCACAGATCAGAGAAGTGGTACAAGGAGGCTACAGGAAGCATGGTGACTCTAAAGCATTTCTTTTGGAGGTGAGCAAGTTATAAGGTAGATTTTTGTCTATATCATCCAGTGTAAATCAGGTGGGGAGAATCACACTCCCTCGGTCATGCACAATGTTCCCTCCTTTCAAAAAAAAAAAAAGAGGAAAAAAAAAATCAGGCAGGTTCTGCTACCAGCATGCAATCAATCCTATCCAAGGTATGCTTCCTGCATTCTGCTGAGATAGATGAACCGATGACCTTATAATGTGTACACAGGAATAAACCCGATCTTCTCTGGAAAACTTGTACGCACTTGCATTGAAGGAGATCAAGGTGACCATTCATCTTTTTTCATTGACGTCACAATGCTGGACACATTCAGTACAGCTTCATCAAAGCAGTGCGACCAAGCAAACAACAAGAAAAGTGTTTTTCTCATCACAGGAAAGTGTTTTATTAGAACACCAGATCAATATAGAGCAACAGATGGCAGTAAATGTGGAAAACATATTACACAAATCCATGGTGTATATTGACTGAAGCGACTTGCCGATTGCAAGTCTCCTGTCTGTTTAAAAACAAATCCTACATGTATACTTTATCGCAAAATTACTGGAATTTTTTTCTCTCTGAGAAGTCTTGCTCAAACTATACAAGGCACTAGTTAGACCACACCTGAAATACTGTGAACAGTTTTGGTCCCCTTATTTAAGAAAAGATATACTGGCATTGGAAGCAGTCCAGAGAAGGTTCACTAGGTTGATCTCAGCTATGGAAGGATTTTCTTACAACGAGAGGTTGAGTAAGTTGGGCCTGTATTCATTGGAGCTAAGAAGAATCAGAAGTGACCTTATTGAGACATACAGGATTCTCAGGGGACTCGACAGGGTAGATCCTGAAAGATTATTTCCCCTTGTGAGACAGTCCAGGACGTAAGGGCATGGTGTCAGAGTAATCGGACGCCCATTTAAGACAAAGATGAGGAGGAATTTCTTCTTTCAGATGGTAGTGAATCTACGGAATTCAGATGTTTGTAGAGGCTGGGTCATTGAGTATGTTCATGGCTGAGATAGACATATTTTTAATGAATAAGTGAATCAAGGGTTATGGAGATAAGGCAGGAAAGTGGAGTTGAGGATTATTAGATCAGTCATAGAATCATAGAATCTATGATCTCATTGACAGGTGGGGAAGATTCAATGGGCCGAATGGCCTACTTCTGCTCCTGCATCTTATGGTCATCAACAAATTGTTACGGATAAAGCATTTCAAGGCAAGTACTTAATGCTGAAAATATACCAAACTCAAAAGTCCTTGCCTTCAATAAATACAACATTAAAAGACTTAAATTGCAGAAATATCTGCAGATTGTATCAGCAATTCAGCAACATCTTTCTGTTATTAAAAGGAAACAACAAAACTACTTCAGCAACACAATTAATTGGATGAGCATCAAATCTACAGGTTGCTGTCTAACTCATTGCCGATACTGTTTGTATTATACCAGTAGTCCAATGAGATCAGGTTTCATGTTGCAATTTCACGTGAAGGTACCAAAGTACAAGTTATTTTCCAAGTACTTTTACGGGAACAACAAACATGCATTATTTGAACTAGTTATTTGAGTACGTTATTAAATACAGACAAGTGAAGATTAAAATAATTTTCACCTTAAAAACAAAATTCACTGTTACTATTTTACCTGCCATTTGATCAGTATGTTCGCGGATGATACGAAAATTAGTGGAGTGCTAAATACTGAGGCGGATATAGAAGGGCTGGTCAGATGGCCGGATCAGTGGTAAATTCCATCTTGATAAGTGCGAGGTGATGCACTTAGGTAGGACAAACAACACCAGGGCATGATAAAGGGCAGGTGATAAACGGCAGGATTCTGGGAAGCACCGAGGATCAGAGGAACCTTGGTGTGCATGCACACTGGTCCCTTAAGGTAGCAGAGCAAGTGGATACAGTGATTGAGAAGGTATTTGGTATACTTGCCTTTATTAACCGAGGCATAGAATTTAAGAGCAGGGAGATAATGCTGGAACTGTATAAACTGTTATGGTTAGGCCATAGCTCGAGTATTGTGTGCAATTCTGGAATCCACATTATAGGGGGGATGTGATAGCACTGGAAAGGGTGCAGAGGAGATTATCAGGATGCTGGCGGGGCTGGAGAGTTTTAGCTATGAAGAAAGATTGGATAGACTTGGGTTGTTTTCCTGAGAACAGAGGACACTGAGGGGGGGGGACATGATTGATAAGTTTAAAAAAGAAACACCAAAGAGCACCGTTTTGTGTTCTCTCAAACTCCAGGAGATAAATCACACCCAATAACTTAGTAGGTTAGAAACAAAATGTGCTTTCAACTCTGTAGACCAGAGGAGTGCCAGGTCTGTGTAACTACAACCTTGGCTTATCTTCCTGCTCCTACCTCCTTTAGGGTCACCCCCCCCCCCCCCCTCCAAGGATCAATCCCCCCTCCCATTTCTCATCTATATGCTTTCCCTCGGTGACGTCTGAAATCATGGCATGTTTTCACTTCTACACTGATGACACCCAGCTCTACCTCAGCACCACCTCTCTCAACTCCTCCACTGTTGCTAAAATATCAGATGCTTCATCTGTCATCCAGTACTGAAGAAACACAAATTTCCTCCAATGTAACATTGTTAAAACCAAAACTACTGTTTCTGTGGTCCCCACTGCAAACTATGGTTTCCCTCCTTCTCCACTGCAACTGTCTGAGATTAAGCCAGCGTGCTCAAAATCTTATGTCATTGCAATTCAACTGGCTAGTCACAAAATAAATAAAGAAATGAATGCGAAGCTTGTCCTCCACGTTGTGAATGCACAGAATTATCTTTTGTTCACTTGTTGAAGAATCAGGGCATATCGGATTCTGAGCGAGATCTTTTCCCTCAGGGGGAAAAGAGAACTAGGCAGCACTATTTAGAAATAAGGGGTCTCTGATTTAATGTGCAGATGAGGAGGAATTTCTTCCCTACAGGATTATCGTTTTTTGGACCTTCCACAGACCGGAGTGGAGGTTTGGTCATTGAATATATTCAAGGCTAAACTGGACAATTTTTTAAATCTAAAAGTGAGTCCAGGGTTATTTTAGGGTGGGGGGTGAGGGGTGCAGGAAAGTGAAGTTAAGGCCACAGTCACAAACCTGCAGGGCAGGCTCAATGAGCCAAATGGCCTACTCCTGCTAGTTATTATGACGGAACTGTTATTGTAATGTACTAAGCTTCTGAAGGCAATAAATGTGGTTTGCCGACATCACGCACAACCCAAGAGCAACATTTACAGACGAATTAGGTACAGGAGTAGGCCGGTAAAGGAGCACAGTAATCCTTCAATCAGACCCCAAGGAACTGCAATTCAGCTTTTCATTTCTGATCATTTCTCTCCCTCAACAAAATTGGAGTACTAATATTTTTGAAACTGAAAATAGAAGTACAAGGCATAACTATGAGCCTGAAGAAGGTTTTTCTTTACTTATTATGGGTGTGAAGTAGGAAGGAAGAAAATAAATTCATGCAATAATCAATTTGCTTTAAAGCTTTATTTTAAAAATATTTGATTTACAAACGGTAATACTTTTAACCCTCAGAACTAAAAACTGATGTTTGTTTTGAAAATCCAGTTTAACAGTTGAAATAATTTTGAAGCATTACAGGTATTCCTAAATAATTTTATTTGAAAACTGCACCAATTATCTTAATATTGCCAAAAACAAGTAATGTACTGGCATTATCAACAGTGATATAAACGGGATAATTTGTGTCACTAGATGCTTTTACATTGGCCTCAGAGAAATGCTTTATCTGTTGCCCCTGATGCATGGATTTCATACTCATGATGGCAACTTCAATGTAAACTTTCTACATTAAAAAAGACCAATTGACAGTCAGCTCTTTCAGTCAGTCAGTTTATATTGGAGCTCCCAAGATCCATGCACCACAAACCAACCACACTGAGAACACCTTTAAATCCAGATTAAAAGCAGCTGCAGAGGGCAGCACAGCAGTTAGCACTGCTGCCTTACAACGCCGAGGACCCAGGTTCGATCCTGGCCCCGGTCACTCTCCGTGTGGAGTTTGCACATTCTCCCCATGTCTGCGTCAGTCTCACTCCCATGACCCAAAGATATGCAGGGTAGGTGGATTGGCCATGTTAAATTGCCCCCTAATTGGAAAAATTCTTAAAAACAAGAAAAAGCAGCTTTGGATAACTATTTTTGGCTGTAGATTCCCCTAATTCCTGATCTCAGGTGCATTATATTCCATATTTGCAAAAGAAAACAAAGACTTTTCTGGAAATATTACAAAACGTGTACTTAAGGCAATCAATACAAAGGTTCAAGCGTTCGTCATGGGGAGCAAGAAAGGAATGCAAGAAGATTTACAGCAGACTCCAGACAGATTGACCTCATAGAATGTTAACCTTAATAGCTAGAGGATTTGAGTACAATAGTGATGTATTGCTTCTGTATGTAGAGAAGCTTGGTTAGGCCGCGCCCGGAGTACTATGTGTTTTGATCCCCTTACCTCAGAAAGGATGTTATTGCCATCAAAGGAGTGCAACAAAGTTTCACCAAACGTATTCCGGGGATGGCGGCACTCTCTGATAAAGAGCGATTTTGCAAACTGGGCCGGTATCCTCTAGAGCATCAAAGAAAGAGATGATCTCACTGAAACCTACAATACTTAAAGGAATAAATGGGTAGATACAGGTAAGATGTTTCCCTTGGTTGGGGAATCTAGAACAGGGGGAACAATTTCAAAATAAGGGGGAAGCCACTGAGGGCAGAGGACATAGTGGGTTGTGAATCTTTGGAACTCTCTACCCTAGGGAGCTGCGGAAGCTCAGTCATTGTGTATGTTTACGGTAGAGATTGATAGATTTATGATTAACAATAATGTAAAGAGTTATTGGGTGTAAAAGGTATTGAAGTGTCTGATCAGCCACGATCGTATTGAATGGCGGAGCAGGCTCAATGGGCTGAATGGCAGACTTCTGCACCCATGTTCTTAAATAAGACAGGTGTCCCTCTCGCAGGACAGTCCTGTAACTCACATAAATGTTCAAAGCACATTAAAACAGCTTGTAAAAGAGAGTATGCAGAAAAACCTAACAAAAGATTTGACATAAAGCCTTTTTTTATTGGGATGATTATTCTGGAGACACTGGTCCGGGATCTTGGCCTGCAAAGGGATCCAGACTACTTTTTTTTCTTTAATGGGATGTGGGCGTCATTGGCAAGGCCAGCAGTTGTTGCTCATCTCTAACTGACACTGAACTGAGTGCCTCTCTGCGCCATTTCAGAGGACAGTTAAGAATCATCCTCATGACTGAGGATCTGGAGTCACTTGGAAGTTGAGAAGATTTGATAGAGGAATTCCAGATTACACAGGGTCTGGACACAGTAGACAGGGGTAAACCATTGGTTGAAGGATCAAGAACCTAGATGGAACAGATTTAAGGTAATTGGCAAAACAAACAATAGCGATGAGGAAAAATGTCTTTCCTCAAGTGTGATTAGGATCTGGAATGTATTGCCGGAGGGTGTGTTGGGAGGCAGATTCAATCATGGCTTTCAAATAAAAATCCAATAAGCACCTGAACACAGAGACAAGACGCATTGAGATTGCTCTTCCTTCAATACCTGCTTCCACTTGGACATTTGCAAATACATTTACTATGAGATTTGCAGGGCAATATGGAAAAGGTAAGGTGTGGGATTCGCTGGAATGCTCATGCTGCAAGTCAGCATGGGTTCGACAGACCAAATGGCTCCTCTATGCTGTATTATTTCTGTAATACAAAGCAGGCCAGAACAGATAAGGATTTCCTTACTTAAAGGATATTCATTAACCAGATGTGTTTTTACAAAAATCGTGATGTTTCAGTTGCCATGGACAGACTTGAACCCACGTCACTAGAGCATTAACCAAGGCCTCTGGATTATGGGTCCAGTGACAATACCACAATGCCACTGTCTTCCTGGCTCTATGATCAATTAAAAAGTGCATTCTTATAAACAACACTGACACAAATTCTTCAACGGATTTTTAAAAACGTTGAGTAAAGACGGAGGAGAAATTGTTGTTGAGAAAGTTTGTTCTTTGCTATACTAGATAGCTTAATCATTAAATTTTAAAAATAATTCCAGGTGAATCGACAGGTCACCTGGGAGTGCGTTAATGTTTATCTCACATGGGTCACACTTCTACCAAACCACATAGAAAGCCGAAGTGCACAAGGTCACCTTCTCACTCGAGGTTACCAACCTGAGGCTACATCCTCAGGAGCTCTTCGCTACATCAGCTGGATAGAGAACAGTTCACCTCTGCAAATAAAACTAGCAAGAAAAAGATGTTGAAATTACAAACATCTAACAAAGACACTGAATGCAACAACTGGATGTGAAATGTTGGCTCTGGTTAAACGTGTTTAATATTTTATCCTAAATAAATTTTATATCACAGTGAAAAGCAATGAAAGCTTTTGATAATCTCATCTAAAATCAGAAACAAAATTAAACCGATGTGGTGTAAAAAGAACTTTCAAAATTGTGTGAAGGCATTGTTTTCATTCATGGTTAATGCCAAAATATGATGCAGCATGAATGACAACTTAACTTGCATTTATTATAACTTAATTGATCCATCATGCACAAAAATAACAGCAATGAAACTGTTGAGTAATTATACCCTATCATATGAAAAACATTCTTGAAGGCATTTGTTCGAATTTTATCCTCCTGATGCCAATTGCCCAACTAACACAAAAACTATCTCAATAACTGCTGTCACAAAAGCACGTACACTGGTTTTCTGTAACAGAGCCAACAAAATGGCCGTGTCGATGAAGAACTGTGACAGGATTAAGTTACGCAAATGCTGGAAATTTGAAATAAAATCAGAAAATGCTGGAAATCTGAGGAGAGAAGGTGGTAATATCCCATGTTGCTCTTTCTCAACCTTTTTTCAGGAAGTCTAATGTGTCCAAGTTTGCAGACGACACTAAAATGAGTGGTAAAGCAAAAAGTGCAGAGGATACTGGAAGACTGCAGAGGGGTTTGGATAGGTTACGTGAACGGACTAGGGTCTGGCAGATGGAATACAATGTTGACAAATGTGAGGTTATCCGTTTTGGTAGGAATAACAGCAAAAGGGATTATTATTTAAATGATAAAATATTAAAACATGCAGCTGTGCAGAGAGACCTGGGTGTGCTAGTGCATGAGTCGCACAATGTTGGTTTACAGGTGCAACAGGTGATTAAGAAGTCAAATGGAGTTTTGTCCTTCATTGCTAGAGGGATGGAGTTTAAAACTAGGGAGGTTATTCTGCAATTTTAGAAGGTGTTAGTGAGGCCACACCTAGATTAGTGTGTTCAGTTTTGGTCTCCTTACCTGAGAAAGGACATACTGGCGCTGGAGGGTGTGCAGAGGAGGTTCACTAGGTTAATCCCAGAGCTGAAGGGGTTGGATTACGAGGAGAGGTTGAGTAGACTGGGACTGTACCCGTTGGAATTTAGAAGGATGCGGAGGGGGGGGGGGATCTTATAGAAACATATAAAATTATGAAGGGAATAGATAGGATAGATGCGGGCAGGTTATTTCCACTGGCGGGTGAAAGCAGAACTAGGGAGCATAGCCTCAAAATAAGGGGAAGTAGATTTAGGACTGAGTTTAGGAGGAACTTCTTCACCCAAAGGGTTGTGAATCTATGGAATTCCTTGCCCAGTGAAGCAATTGAGGCTCCTTCATTAAAGGTTTTTAAGATAAAGATAGATAGTTTTTTGAAGAATAAAGGGATTAAGGGTTATGGTGTTCGGGCCGGAAAGTGGAGCTGAACCACAAAAGATCAGCCATGATCTCATTGAATGGCGGAGCAGGCTCGAGAGGCCAGATGGCCTTCTCCTGCTCCTAGTTCTTATGTTCTAAGTTAACTTTTCTTCTCTTTCCACCATTGTCACCCTACCTGTTGGGTATTTCCAGCATCTTTGTTGTTATTTCACCCAACTGACCAGTTGGTTTCAAACTTCAAATGACAAAATATTTCTTGACTCCAACATATGCAAGTTACAACACAAAGAACGGTGATGAAAAATATTTGTGTGGAGGACATCTCCGCCACCTCTCCCACCCCAATGATATATTACCCTGATGGGCATTCTTCAGAACTCAAATCTGTTTTGTATGTAAACTGTTGTCCCTTATAGAAAGAGATGAAGAGATTTAAAAGTGATTGTCCCAATATGGTCAATTGCCTTGGAAGAGTTGCATAGTTCCTCCCTCAAACAAAACGCACAAAAATAAAATGTGTTGCTGGCCCTTCATTTCCTATTCAATTCACCTAAAGCTTTGCAAGGTTTGGGGTTGAAGATTTAAGAGGAACCTGGGTGACAGTTGCCTTATGTCCAAAGTGAAATTAACTCAAAGAATGAAATACAAAATAAATAATTTACCAGACCCACAAGACAAATGATGAAGTGGAAACGGAGCTAGCACTAATAGGAAACATAGGGTTGGGCTATATTCAGAGGTTTGGGTTGTTGGACCAAGATTCCCCCTTCTGCTGCTTCTTGTTAAAGAAACTTGACAAGATATGAAGAAAAGACTCACAAATTGAATCAATATTGTTTGCATGAAATTTTACATTAGCAAGATTAGAATTGGATAAAATAACTTTCTCTAAATATTTTATATACAATTTTGAAACAATTTCCAGAGTACTGGGACTGCAGTAATCCAGCAAAACAAAAGGACTAATGAAGCCAATCAATTTTTAAAAAACATACTCCCCAGCACTATATCCCTAACAAAATATTGGAAAGAGTAAAGCCATTGTCTTCAGTTCATATCACAAACTCCAATCTCCCGCAATCAACGCCATTTGTCTCCCTTGCCAGCGTCTGAGACCAAAGCAGATCATTCACAACCGGAATGTCCTGTTTGACCCCAAGTAAACTTGAGCGCACCCTAAACACTGCTGCCAGTGTGCTAACTTGCACCAACCAAGTCCATGTTAATCATTATCCCATAGCTTGCGGACATGCATCAGCTCACAGTCCAGCAACTCCATGATATTAAAATCTTAGGTTGAATTTTAATCACAAAGACTGGGGATGCTCCACCAGGCCCATAAGCAACTCCGTCTGAACTAGCTGCAGGACCCAGGGTGGCATGTTCCCAGCAGTGGCCAATAAAGTGGCAGCTGCCAGGGCTTCCTTCCCATAACCTCCTGTGGTGCCACAACCCTTCAAATCTTTGCATTCCTCCAATTTTGTCACCTTGCACATCCCTGATTTTCTGTGCTTAACCTTTGGTGACTGTGCATCAGCTGTGGAGGTCAAAGCTCTGGAATTCCTGTCCGTTTCTTTACCTCTCTTTCCCCCTTCAACTTACCCCTTTGACCAAGCTTTTGGTCACCCATGCTAAACGGCTTATGTGGCTTAGTGCCTTTAAAGACTTATATTTACCTAGTGCTTTACAACAAATGAAGTACTTGAAGTGTAGGAATATAGTATTGTAATGTAGGAAACACAGTAGCCAATTCGCACGCAGCAAAATCACATCACACTGCAACTAGATCATTGTATCTTGCGATGCTGATTGAGGGATAAATATTGGTCAGGTCACCAAGGATAACTATTCTGCTCTTCTCCGAAATAGTGTCATCTTTTACATCTATTCACCCATCATAGAACTTACAATGCAGAAGGAGGCCATTCAGCCTATTGAGTCTGCACCGGCCCTTGGAAACAGCACCCCACTTAAGCCCACACCTCCACCCCATCCCCAGAACCCAGTAACCAGACCTAACATTTTGGACATTTAGGGGCAATTTAGAATGGCCAATACACCTAACCTGAACATCTTTGGACTGTGGGAGGAAACCGGAGCAAGCCCATGCAGACACGGGGAGAAATTGTAAACTCTACAGTCACCCGAGGGCCGAATTGAACCCGGGTTCCTGGAGCTGTGAGCCAGCAGTGCTAACCACTGTGCCACCCAAGTAGGCAGAGCATCTCATGCAAAAGGTGACTCCATCAGTAATGCATTGGAAGATCATTGATTATTTCTGTGGCACCAACTCGGCCATGGCTAACACTCAAATGACCCGACATTTGCTACACGAAGGGCAGTATATAAATGCAAATTGTTGTTGTGTATTCACACAATCAAGCTTTCAAGGTGGTTTCAAGAACAAGCAACCTGTGCATGAACTAGTACTTCTGCGATTCAAGAACTTGAAACAATAATATCGCCACAACGCATATCACAGAATCATAGAATTTACAGTGCAGAATTAGGCCATTCGGCCCATCAAGTCTCCACCAGCCCTTGGAAAAAGAGCACCCTAACCAAGCCCAACCCCCGCCTTCACCCTATCCCCGCAACCCAGCAACCCCACCCAACCTTTTTGGATACTAAGGGAAATTTAGCATGGGCAATTTAGCATGACCAATCCACCTAACCTGCACATCTTTGGACTGTGCGAGGAAAACTGAGCACCCGGAGGAAACCCACGCAGACACGGGGAGGACGTGCAGGCTCCGCACAGACACTGACCCAAGCCGGGAATCAAACCCTGGACCCTAGAGCAATTAAGCAACTGTGCTAACCACTGTCCTACTCTACTGCAAAATCAGCTTGCTACAAGCAACACCAGGAAGAACATATCTTAAAACAAAAAATGAAAAAGGCACAATGAAAAGGGAACCAAATCAGACAACACTGTCCTAGGTCCAGGACATCTTGAGCTGCAAAAATAGGTGAAGAGATTGTAAGAAATAGAACTTTGCTTTTCTTTTTCCCCAAAACGTGGGTGGGAGTACACTGCCACCAGTGAGTTAAAAGGAAGGAAAGACATAAATGTTTTTGAAGTCTTCCAATCTTATAAAACACTCATGGCGAAAGTTAACGCAAACAATAATTGCAGTGCAGTATCTGGCTCGAGAGGAAATAAAAACTCTTTGAACTTTTGCTGTTAACAGAAAGTTATAATTAATTGAAATTATGCAGAAGAAAACGGTGGTAAACGACAGACAAACGGACTGAACGCTAAAGAATCCAAACGACTAATAGACAAAATAATAGGCTTTGACCGCTTTCTGGCGGAACTTCTAAAGAAAAATCGTGCAAAAACCGACGAAAGCTACAGTCCCGCAAAAAAAAATAAACACCACTGAAGAGACCTTATCGTCTTGTTGGGGGCGGGGAAATCACAGCACAATACTAGTGATTGATTGAATGGTACAACTGCGAAGAAACAAGCACTTTTACTTCATGGGTGTTACTGCTGCGAGGGTCACTGAAATACCGGGCGAGGTTTTACCGATGTGGTAAATCGAAAGTTAAGCAGTGTTGCGGTTGGACTTTTAACACCCTGGAGGGTCGCGCGGAAACTAAAGTCCTAAGTTTCGGAAAGAAACGCCCCGTGTTGTGAGCTCTGAGGAGCAGTCCACACAGAGGGCACAGCCGAGCTGAGCCAAACAAGACCTGCTCAACACCCTCGCCCCATGATGGAAGGAAAGTGTGCCCACAAACTTTTGTTTGGTGGAACCCCAATACACACAACAAAAGTTCATCACACACCCAATACACGTATTGCCCTGGTTACCTTGTGCCTTGTCGGTGGGTTCACCCTGCTGGGTTATCCATGCCTCCCTCGCTCCCTCATCCCGCTGCTCTCCCTCTGGCTGTGGGAACCAAATCAGACAGCACGCTCGAGCACAGGCTCTCCTGTCAATCAATCCCACTGCCCCTCATTCTCCAGCTCCGTGGAGCCAGAGCTCAACAAACACCGGATAGCCCGCCCCCGCCTCCTCCTCTGCCCCATTGGCCGGAGCTGCTGTCCATCCCTGATGCCCGTCTCGTCAGCAGCATCGCAGACACTGGGGGGGAGACACATGTAGTCGCTTCTTACCCGGCCCGACAGGCAACTCACAGCCCCTTGGCGACAACGAAGCACTCGCCTTTTTGTCAAGTACTGCAGGAACAGAGCAGGCAATTTTGCTCACAGTAAATTCCCACTCGCAGCAGGATGATCAACCAATCTGTTTTTCTGTTGTCGACTGAAGGATAAATATTTGCCAGGGCACAAAGGGTAGCTCTGTTGCTGGGGATGGTTGCCATATGGGATCTTTTACATCCATCGGAGCAAATAGATGGATTGTCTTGGTTTAACCTCTCATCCAAAAGGCAGCATCTCCAACACGCCCTCATTCCCCGCATTAGCTGTTAGACTTGACTTGAAACCAGCACCTTGTGACTCAGAGGCAAGCTGATCCATAGGTGGCAGGACATACAAGGCGTTCACCATTGTCACACACATCTGGAGGTATTAGCAAACAGATGTGTATTAAAAATGAGTAAAATGCATTACCAACTTTCTGAAGTTTATATTGTCCTTGAGCATTTGGATAAGAATGTCTTATGTAATAAAAACATCTGGCATTTATATCGGACTTTTAGTTCAGTAAGGTCTCCTAAGGCAGTTCACAGTAGAGTAATCAGACACCAATCCAAAGGAGATCAGAGGTGTAATCAAAAGCTTGGTCAAACGAGACAGTTTTGAGGTGGGAGTAGCAGAGCGATTTAGGGAGGTCATTCGCGAGTTTAGGATCTAGACAGCTTAAGGCACCGTTTCCAATGATAGTAAAGCGAGTGGGGTATGCAGACGAAGCAGGAACGCAATGTCGCAGAGGGTTGTAGGAGGTTACACAAAAAGGGAGAAGCAAGCTATGGAGGGATTTGAACATGGTAATTAGAATTTTAAAATCAAGGCATTGGTGGACAAGGTGCCAATAAATCGGTGAGCATAGAGGTGATGGATGAGTGCAACTTTGTGCGAGTTAGGATACAGGTAGCAGAATTGTGGATGGGTTCAAGTTTACGGAAGATGAGAGCTGTCGGCCAACGAGGATAACACTGGAAAAGAGGACTTGGGAGATAAAAAGAAATGTGGATAAAGGTTTGAACAGCAGATAGGCAGGGGTTCAAGAGGAGCCATGTTGCAGAGATGGACGTATGCGATCTTTGTAACAGAAAAAACATGGGGTCAAAGGCTCTACTTGCTCCAGTAGGATGCCAAAGTTAGGACAGGCTGGTTCAGGCTGAGAAAGTGGCGAAGGAGCTCCATGGAAGAAGTAGTTCTGAAACAAAGTTTGTGATGGAGCTGACTGGCTTTGGGCATCCTAATATTTAAATGAAAAATTTTGGCTCTTCCAGGACTGGATATTGGGCATGCAGTCTATCAACAGAGGAGGCGTTGAGAAAGGTGACACTGAGGTGGAGTTAGGTGTCATAAGCGAACATGTGGACTTATTTCAATTTAGACGCCCCGTCAATTTTCTCAAGTGTTTGTAACAAATTCCATGGCACTGTTGCGAAGATGAACAGCAGAGTTATCCTCAGTGTCTTATCATAGAATCATATAATGGGACATAAGCAAGGGAAAAGCACAGAAGGAGGCCATTAGGCCCACTGTGTGCCATGGCTCACTGCAATTCACCTGGTGCCACTCCACCACCTTTCCCCCATAGCTCTGCACACTTTTCCTCTCCAGATAATGACCCAATTCTATTTTGAATGCCATGATTTAATCTTCTACTGTATTGGCCAACATTTATCCCTCAATCAACACAGGAAAACAAATTATCTGGTCTTTGTCACATTGCTGTTTCTGGGAGCATTCTGTGCTGGTTTAGCTCAGTTGGCTAGACAGCTGGTTCGTGATGCAGGATAAGGCAACCAGCGCAGGTTCAATTCCTGTACTAGCTGAGGTTATTGATGAAGGCCCTGCCTTCTCAACCTTGCCCCTCATCTGAGGTGTGGTGATTCTCAGGTCAAATCATCACCAGCCAGCTCTCCTCCTCAAAGGTAAAGCAGCTTATGGTCATCTGAGATTGTGGTGATTTACTAGTTTTGTTTATAAGTATTCTTAATTTTATGCCACAAATGCAATCACTTTTCTCTCTCTTTCTCTTTTATTCTAATTTGAATTGTTTCCAGTGTCCTTCATGATATTTTGATCTAATTGTGGAAAAATGCAAGGATAATCTATCTTGATATTGTTCCTTTGATCATGTTGATTGCCAATCCTATTTTCTGAAGAATTGTTGGAGGTTTTGTTTATTCGTTCATGGAATATGGGCGTCGCAGGTTGGGCCAGTATTTATTGCCCATCCCTAATTGCCTTTCAGGGGGCAGTTAAGAGTCAATCTCATTTCTGAGGGTCTGGAGTCACATATAGACCAGACCAGGTAGGGACAGCAGATTTCCTTCCCTAAGGAAACCAGAACATTGCCCTAGGTTTCTGGTTTACTATCTAGTGACAATACCACTACACCCCCGCCTCCCCTATTTGGATTAATATAAATAAATATAATGATTAAATGGATTAAACTGATGGATTTGCTATGTTCTTGAGTGCTTAATAGATTTCTGAAAATCGTTTGTTATTTCAGAATCCTGAGAGTATTGATGTATCTGTTCCTTGAAATTTCCCCCCTGTTTGGGATAGAGCAAGAGACTAGCAGAAGAAAATTCATAACAGCATCAGGATCTTTGAATCGACAATCTAGACTTATGAATTGGAAAAGTTTACTTTAAAGTCCTAGGGCGTGATTCTCCGGAAAAATTTCTAAGTGCTGTAGCGAGCGAGAATTGCCGTGAGTATCCCGGCACTCAGCCCAGTGAGACTGGCAATGCTATTCAACGTTAATTCATCCACTTAACGAGGCCTCACGGGCTTCTCGCCCCGAATGTCGGCCCGCCAGTTGATTCGCCGGTACCGCACTTGCAAGCCCCCAGGTAACAATCTCGAGCAGCACTTAAGCTGCACTTGCTCAGTCAACTCCATCCAGCTCACAACAATGACACCGAGGAGACCAGCCCCAAGATTTGGGGATGCTGACCTGGGGAGGCTGCTGGACTCGGTGTAGGTCTGTAGACCTGTTCCCCTGAGGGTCCCGGAGGGTGAGCCACAAGGCAGCCAGTGCTGCCTGGGATGAGGTGGTGGCGGCAGTGAGCCCGGGAGTGTGACCAGGAGGACTGGCCTCCAGTGTTGGAAGAAGGTCTACGATCTACACCGGGCAGTATGAGTGAGTAGGCACCAATGTCCCACACCCCCAATGGGAAATCACCCCAGGTGACCCCAACCCTCCCTCCATCCCCCTCCCCTTCATCCTTTCCTCCACCCACCACTTCAACCCTCCCTCCACCGACCCCCCCCCCCCCCCCCCCCCCCCCCCCCCCCCCACCCAACTGTGAACCACCCATGTGGCTAATGATGCCCTCTGTATCTCCTCAGGAAAAGTTCTCCCATAATCGGCAGGAGAGGGCCGAGACTGGCGGTGGGGTGCCGGATTTGAGAACCCTCACCTCCTTCGAGGAGCGGGCCCTGGAGGTGACTGGTGTGGCCAAGGACAGGACGGTCACCCATGTGGAGGCTGGCGGATGCCGCAGAGGTGAGGAACCACCAGGCTTCACCTAGAGGACCTGTCAAACGTGAGTACTGATTGCCTTACTGACTGACCCATCCCGCCCATTGACCACATGTTCATTCTCCCGCAGGTCCTCCAGCCAATGGCACTGGCCCATCCCGGGCAGCACCCTCTCCTGACTCTGAGGAGAACACCTCAGAGGAGAGCTCCGAGGATGCAACTGTTATA
Source organism: Scyliorhinus torazame (assembly GCF_047496885.1). Classification (NCBI taxonomy): domain Eukaryota; kingdom Metazoa; phylum Chordata; class Chondrichthyes; order Carcharhiniformes; family Scyliorhinidae; genus Scyliorhinus; species Scyliorhinus torazame. The sequence continues at coordinate 279,284,462 of NC_092709.1, read as the reverse complement.
GTCGCAGCACAGCTGTCATCCCCACCCTCCACCCGCGCAGATACTCACACCTCGGTGGGACAAGTTGGTGGTCAGGCTTCTGGGGTATAATCTGGTGAGCACTACACTGTTGATGATGCACATCTGATGGAGGCAAGAACCACCAGGCAAGACACAGTTGGAGGTCTGCTGGATCCCTGGAGCCAGTTGGGTCCCAGCCAGATGCTGAGCCTTTGGAACAGGATTACCTGGAGCTGATGGCGACGTTAGGGAGCGGCCGGGACATTCAGAGGGACATGTCAGTGTCACTCTAGCAGATCCATAGCAGTTTGGAGGAGTCCAAGAGGCTATGGGTGCAGGAGATCAGGAGATGGTGCCGGCAATGAGTGGTACCGAGACGAACTAGGATGCTAGGGTGACGACCGCAGTGGAGAGTCTGGTGCACAACATCAGCACCATTTGTGAAGGTGTCCAAGGCATCTCGCAGTCAGTGACGGCCATGGCTGAGGGTCTCGGCAGAATGTCCGACTCGCTGGGAAATGCCACCCAGTACCAGGCCAACCTTGATGAGGCTCTGCGGGATATGTTCCGCTCTCAGAAGGGAATGACCAAACGCTGCGGAGCTTGTCTCAGTCGGAGGTGGGCATTTCCGAGACACTGCAGAGCATGTCCGAGACACTGCAGAACATGGCCCAGTCACTGGGAGATATGTCCCAGTCACTGAGGAGCATCCCCGAGGGCGTCAACACGATGGTGCAAGCATTGGGGAGCAGCCAGGGCTGGCAGAGCTAGATGATGCAGGGATAGCCGGGGCTCGAACCAGCTGCCCCTCCATCCCAAGGCAGCCCACAGGGTCCTATGGGCACCGACCAGAAGGAGGGGGGCTAAGTGCCAACCAGGACCTGAGTTCCACCCCTCTGATTCCACCCCTTTGGGCAGCACGGTAGCATTGTGGATAGCACAAATGCTTCACAGCTCCAGGGTCCCAGGTTCGATTCCAGCTTGGGTCACTGTCTGTGCGGAGTCTGCACATCCTCCCCGTGTGTGCGTGCGTTTCCTCCGGGTGCTCCGGTTTCCTCCCACAGTCCAAAGATGTGCGGGTTAGGTAGATTGGTCATGCTAAATTGCCCATAGTGTCCAAAATTGCCCTTAGTGTTGGGTTGGGTTACTGGGTTATGGGGATAGGGTGGAGGTGTGGGCCTTGGGTAGGGTGCCCTTTCCAAGAGACGGTGCAGACTCGATGGGCCGAATGGCCTCCTTCTGCACTGTAAATTCTATGATAAGGCCACATTTCGGGGTCAGCACACGGGACAGTGCCGTCAACAAGTGAGCCGGGGCCCTCCGGCCCCAGAGACCGGCCGCCAGGGGCATCGAAGGCCATGGGACAATGTAAGCAGCTGGCTGCCTCCACCTCAAATGTGCATCCTGGGGAGACACCTAGATGTAGTGGTAGAGCCAGGAGGACCAAGCATATCGAGGATCACTGATGGACTGGGAAGGGGGGGCAGGGTAGGTAAGGGTTACGGGGGTGGGGGGCAGGGGGCTGCACCATCGGGAGAGTGGGGACCTGTATTGAATAATAAACACCCTTGTGCACAACCAGTAGGAAGCCTCTGTCACTTTCTTCCGCAAAGCATTACCGCGTGTAGGTGATGGGTGTGAGCGAGCACTCAGCAGGCAGGCAGGGGTCAGACTATGGCATAGATTGAGGAGCGCCAGCGCCCAGCTCTCTGTGGGTTATCATCACCCCCCTGCCCTTGACAGTGACCCGCTCCGCTGACAGTGCCGACACAGTCTCAGAACCCTGGAATGATGTGACACAAACCCCGGGAGGGTGGGAAATGGGGGTGGTGGGTGGGTAAGGATGCGACGATGGACCAGGCCACGTCCTAGGTGAATCGCGTCAGTATGAGGGTCTCCCTGGCCCTCCGCTCTTGCCGAGCCCTCACCGCCGCCGCCTCTCCTGCATCCTCCGGCTGGGCCTCAGGTTCCTCCCCGGCCACGTCCTTCTGCCCCTGCTGGTCCAGCGCCTCATCATCATCCTCATCCCCCTCCTCCTCATCCTCCTCCTTTTCCTCATCCTCCTCCTCGGAGGTTGCCACATGTTCTTCGTCACCAAATTTCAGCTCGTCGCCCTGCTGCTGTGCGCGGTTGTGGAGAACACAGCAGACCACAACTAAGTGGGTGACCTTTCTGGCGGTGTACCTCCGGAGCGGTCAAGGCATAGGAACCCGCACCTTGAGGAGTCCGATGCACTGCTCAATGACAGCCCGAGTAGCCACATGGCCCTCGTTGTACCGGGTCTCCACTTCAGGCTCTGGCCTCTGTACTGGTGTCATGAGCCAGGGCATCAGCGGATTTCCCTTATCCCCCAGGAGCCAGCCGCCCATCCTGGGGTGCTCCTTGAAGAGATCGGGGATGACCTATTGTCCCAGGATGTAACTATCGTGGACGCTCCCCAGGAAGTGGGCACACACTTGCATTATCTTCATCTGGTGGTGGCAGATGAGTTGAATGTTGAGGGAGTGGAACCTCTTTTGGCCAATATAGGGAACCCCCAGATGGCCCGTTGAGCTCAGGGCAACATGCGTGGCATCTATGACCCCCTGGAGCTGGGGCATCCCGGCGATGGCGGAGAAGCCTGCTGCCTGGGCATCTTACTGGGCTTTGTCCATGTCAAATACAATGTAATCTTCTGCCCGGGCGTACAGGGCATTCGTGGCTTGCGAGATGCCACACAGGTCCCTGCTCGAGCCTTGGAATGATCCCAATTCAGGGCTATTGTGACGTTGACGGCCACCGGGAGCAGGGGTCCTCCTCCTCCACATGGTGCCAGGTCCATGAGGATATGGCACAGGTGCCGCACCATCTCCTTCTTGAGGTGGAGCCTCATGCGGCACGCTCTGTCCGTCATTTGTTCAAAGGACCAGCGGCATCTGTACACCTTGGGCCGTCGGGGGACTCCCCTTCTGGGTCCCTCCCTAGCCTGAAGAATGGCTGGGCCCTCAGGATGTGCGGCGAGGTACGGTACATGGACTGCACCTCGAGTATCTGCAGGTGCTGCTGCTGCCTTCTCCAGCGCCTGGCTGTATCGCGTAGCACCAGCACCACTAGGGCAATCTCTGTGGCCAATATCCCTGCCACAGCGTTCAATATCTGTAAAGTATTGAGAGAGGGTGTTAGACTGACAAATACCAGTGGCTCCCACCCTGTGACCCTCTAAACTCCCACTGACCCCCTCTTGCCCCTACCCAGAATACCCTGCCCACACACACCCGGCTGCAGCGGGCCCTCCTCACTGGGCCCCAGACCCTATACCCCGCTCACAACATCAACTGGACCTGCCGCTGGTGCCCTCCCCATGGCACTCATCCACCCTCCGGCTGTGGAAATGTCCCCTGGAGCTGTGTCTCATCCCCTGGGTGTTCGGATGTTGGCTGTTGCATCCGTGGTCCTGCCTCCCACAGTGTTCTGGCACAGTGTCCAAGCATCAAGGTGTGATAGGGATGCCAAGCAACGACTCCCATATGGCTACATGGCCCTCGGGGATTCACTTGGGCTGTGTGAAGTGCTCATTAACCACGATTGCCAATTCCCTATTAGGGATAGCCTTCAGCCACACAGCCAGAGATCTCGGCAGTCAGTAATAATAACAATAATATATGCCCCTGTACACCTGGGCAGAAGATTACATCCTATATGACATGGACCAAGCCCAGCAAGATGCTCAGGCAGCAGGCTTTTCCGCCATCGCCGGGATGCCCCAGGTCCAGGGGTCATAGTAGAGATTATGGGTGGTTGGTGGGGCAGATGGAAAGGGACAAGAGTTGCCCCAGGTATGGGTATACACAATCGAGGGGTTGGCAAAGTGGTGCTGCAAGCGGTTGCCCCCCCAGTGCCCCCCCATACCCTCCCATGGTGGCACACACCTGCGGAAGGTGCCCCCATCCTCAGTCTAGGGCTCCCCATCCCCCCGCCGAGCACAGGGGCAGGAAGCCCAGCATCCCAAGCTCTTTGCCTGTGAGCAAGGATGACTACTCACCTCCTCAGCTCCCGACAGAAGCCCTTCTGCAGGTTCACATGTTTCAAAAGGAGTACTAATTGGTGCCAGCATGATCACTTTGCTGGGGAGGCCGCTGAACGATGGGAGGCCTTTGGATAATGGGTAGCTCTCGTTAATTTTATGGAATGGGGCTTAAGTGGTGATATTTGGTTTCTTGCCACGCTGCGGCATGATCCTGATTTCGCTTACAGGAGCAGGCTGGTTGCATCGCAAACTGTTTGGTGCCTGGTGCTGATCTTGTTTTTGCTCTCTCCTGCTACTCGGTTCGCTTGAGCGAGAGCGTGACAAAGCCAGAGGATCGTGCCCCTTGTGCATGGAGCAGTTGTCATCACCACACTGTTTTTACAGTGAGATTTAGACTGTGTATCAATCAGACAAAGGAGGACGAGACAAATTCCATCAGTAGTGTCTCTGCCGAATCCTGTGGATTCAATAGGAGGACCATTGAACAAATATCACAGTCCTTTTGAAGCCAGCTCCACAAGCATTCAAACAAGCCTCCTGCAAATGGTCTGGACACTGTCCCAATGGCGGATAACTGTCTCCCCCACCAGGACCTATTTCCTTAAACCACAAGTCATAAACTCATAGGGTACGATCAACCTCTCCACCCTGTGCCCTGGCGTAGCAGGGGGACCTGCTGGAATTCCCCCCTAATGTTCGATGTGATCCAATTCTCGAAAGTGCATAATGAATAACGCCCATGAATTGTAGAACCTTTCCATCCTTCCCCTCAGTTCAAATTTGACATTTATATTCGGCCCATCCAGTCTGCACTGACCCTCTGAAAGAGCACCATACCTAGGTCCGCTCCCCGCCCTATCGCCGTAATCCCACCTAGGGACAATTTAGCAGAGCCAATCTATCTAACTTTCACATCTTTGGACTGTGGAAGGAAACCGGAGCACACGATGGAAACCCATGCACACAAAGGAAGTATGTGCAAACTCAACACAGACAGTTGCCCGAGGTCGGAATCAAACCCGGATCTCTGGCGCTGTGAGGCAGCAGTGCTAACCACTGTGCCACTGAGCTGCCCTGAATTGGTCAATGTTCCAGGAGTGGACAAAGAAAATACTTCAAAGCCACTCTGAGGTCTCCTTAAACACAGCAGCGATGACATTAATGACTGAGGAACTTGCTACCAATCATTCAGAACGGCTACAATTCGCCCATCAAGTTGCATCACGTTTTGAGTCACAACACCTTAATAATGAGGCAGGACAGTGGCAGAGAATGAAATTAAGGGAACAAATCCTGCACTGAGGATGCCACTACCTCTTGGCACATCCTGTCCCATGTACCCAAAGATCTACGGATCAAGGATTACCTGTTCTGTGCACATGAAGACCCATGATAGAAACTCATCATCCTTAATTGCGGGGCAGTCGATGATGATACTCACCTTAGGCTGGAATTATAGCCTGTAATTTTGTTTAATGTACATGAGAAATTTCCTTAATAGACTCCATTGTTTTTCCTGTTATAGATTTTAAACTAACTGGCTGTACATTGTTAAGAATTTGCCTCTGATCTTTGTCGAAATTTTGGAATGACTTCAGTTAATTTTCAGGTTTCTTGAACAACTGCATAATCAGTAATACATTTCAGATGCAACTCCCCCTACTTCTGTTTCGTTTGTTTCCCTCTGCATTCTTGGATATATTCCCCTGATCTTGCTATCTGATAAATAATACGTTTTTTCAATGACTATGTAATTATGGTACGAAGTCTTACAACACCAGGTTAAAGTCCAACAGGTTTGTTTCGATGTCACTAGCTTGCGGAGCGCTGCTCCTTCCTCAGGTGAATGAAGAGGTCTGTTCCAGAAACACATATATAGCCAGATTCAAAGATGCCAAACAATGCTTGGAATGCGACCATTAGCAGGTGATTAAATCTTTACAGATCCAGAGATGGGGTAACCCCAGGTTAAAGAGGTGTGAATTGTGTCAAGGCAGGACAGTTGGTAGGATTTTGCAGGCCAGATGGTGGGGGATGAATGTAATGCGACATGAATCCCAGGTCCCGGTTGAGGCCGCACTCATGTGTGCGGAACTTGGCTATAAGTTTCTGCTCGGCGATTCTGCGTTGTCGCGCGTCCTGAAGGCCGCCTTGGAGAACGCTTACCCGGAGATCAGAGGCTGAATGCCCTTGACTGCTGAAGTGTTCCCCGACTGGAAGGGAACACTCCTGCCTGGTGATTGTTGCGCAATGTCCGTTCATTCGTTGTCGCAGCGTCTGCATGGTCTCGCCAATGTACCACGCTTCGGGACATCCTTTCCTGCAGCGTATGAGGTAGACAACGTTGGCCGAGTCGCACGAGTATGTACCGCGTACCTGGTGGGTGGTGTTCTCACGTGTAATAGTGGTATCTATGTCGATGATCTGGCACGTCTTGCAGAGATTGCCATGGCAGGGTTGTGTGGTGTCGTGGTCACTGTTCTGAAGACTGGGTAGTTTGCTGCAAACAATGGTTTGTTTGAGGTTGCGCGGTTGTTTGAAGGCAAGTAGTGGGGGTGTGGGGATGACCTTGGCAAGATGTTCATCGTCATCAATGACGTGTTGAAGGCTGTGAAGAAGATGACGTAGTTTCTCCGCTCCGGGGAAGTACTGGACGACGAAGGGTATTCTGTCGGTTGTGTCCCATGTTTGTCTCCTGAGGAGGTCGGTGCGGTTTTTCGCTGTGGCGCGTTGGAACTGTCGATCGATGAGTCGAGTGTCATATCCCGTTCGTACAAGGGCATCTTTCAACATCTGTAGATGTCTGTTACGCTCCTCCTCGTCTGAGCAGATCCTGTGTATACGGAGCGCTTGTCCATAGGGGAGGGCTTCTTTAATGTGTTTAGGGTGGAAGCTGGAGAAGTGGAGCATCGTGAGGTTATCCGTGGGTTTGCGGTAAAGCGAAGTGCTGAGGTGACCGTCCTTGATGGAGACGAGTGTGTCCAAGAATGCAACTGATTTTGGAGAGTAGTTCATGGTGAGTCTGATGGTGGGATGGAACTTATTAATGTCATCGTGGAGTCGTTTCAGTGATTCTTCGCCGTGGGTCCAAAGGAAAAAAATGTCATCGATGTATCTGGTGTATAACGTCGGTTGAAGGTCCTGTGCAGTGAGTAGGTCCTGTTCAAACTTGTGCATGAAGATGTTGGCGTATTGGGGTGCGAATTTGGTCCCCATGGCTGTTCCGTGCGTCTGGATGAAGAACTTGTTGTCGAAGGTGAAGACGTTGTGATCCAGAATGAAGCGGATGAGTTGCAGAATTGCGTCTGGAGATTGGCAGTTGTCGGTGTTGAGTACTGAGGCTGTTGCAGCAATGCCGTCGTCATGGGGGATGCTGGTGTAGAGTGCCGAGACGTCCATTGTGACGAGGAATGTTCCTGGTTCAACTGGTCCATGGGTGCTGAGTTTCTGCAGGAAGTCCGTAGTGTCGCGACAGAAGCTGGGCGTACCTTGTACGATGGGTTTCAAGATGCCCTCAATGTAGCCAGAGAGGTTCTCACACAAGGTCCCATTGCCTGAAACGATAGGGCGGCCTGGTGTGTTGGCCTTATGTATTTTCGGGAGGCAGTAGAGATCTCCGATGCGGGGAGTGCGTGGGATGAGAGCACGTAGGGTGCTCTGAAGATCTGGATCCAAGGTCTTGATCAGTCTGTTAAGTTGGCGGATGTGTTCCTTGGTCGGATCTGCGGGTAACTGTCTGTAGTGTTCTTGGTTGTTCGGTTGTCGGTATACTTCTTTGCAGTAGTCCTCGTCAGTTCCTGCTCAGCAGGGGTATCGCCTCGAGCAGAACGAGGAGCTACAACCCCCGGGGAAACGGACAGGTAGAAAGGGAGAATGGGACGGTATGGAGGGCCGTCCAGCTCGCCCTACGGTCCAGATATCTCCCGGCCTCCCGCTAGCAAGAGGTCCTCCCTGATATACTACATTCCATTCGCTCATTACTTTGCACTGCTACTAACAGTACACCGCATGAACGTCTTTTTGCCTTCCCCAGGAAGTCCACATCCGGGGTATCACTCCCAACTTGGCTCACATTTCTGGGAACCGTGCTTCTTGGTAAACATGTGCGGCTCCACAAGGCGGATCCGTTGGTGGAAAGGGTGCAACTGCTCCACGCAAACCCACAGTACGCCTACGTGGCATTCCCCGACGGCCGCCAGGATACCGTCTCCCTCAGGGACCTGGCACCAGCAGGTTCCACCCCCGCACCACCCCCGTCGCCCCCTGCGCCACCCTCCCCTCCCCCGCTGCCCCCATCAACCCCCCAGGACTGTCCGTCCTTCCCCTGCCCATCCCCTTTGATGAAGAATATTTCGGCATGCTCCCAGAGTCAACTTCGACCACAACAGCACCAACATTGCTGGCTCCACTTCGTCGATCCCAGAGGACGATCAAGGCGCTGGACCGGCTGAACCTCTGACCAGCCCTCCGGATGACCAGAGACATTTTTTTACTGTTCTGTAAATATTAAAGATTGCGAATTGTACATAGTTATCCACCATCCCCGCCGGACTCAATTTTAACAGGGGGTGAATGTGGTAAACCACTGTGTTCTTATATTAAGGGTTGTACGGTAGAACCTGCACTACAGGTTCACCTGGGCCCCTGCATGCTAGTTCCGCCCAGGAGCCGGGTTGTAAATATGCGTGGCCTTCAGCTCGCAGCCATTTCGTCAGCTGCTGTAGGAGGCCACACTTCAGAGACTAATAAAGCCTCAGTTTGAATTCAACTTCGTCTCCAGCCAAATTGATCGTGCCTCACTCCCTCTGTGTACCCAAACAGGCGCCGGAGTGTGGCGAAATAGGGAATTTTCACAGTAACTTCATTGCAGTGTTAATGTAAACCTACTTGTGACACTAATAAAGTTTATTATTATTATTTATGGAGGATGCAAGATGGGAGACTTGCTAAAAGAACATTGAGCTAATTGACCCTTGAAGTGACAAAGGGATGAATAAGGATTTTGGCAACTGAGAGCCAAGGCAGAGGCAGGTAACCTTGAAGAGGGGAAAATAGGTCAGATGATCAATTATGACAGAGAGACATTTTGTGATAGAGAGGTTAAGAGTTCAGTGACTCAACATAGATTAGAACAGGACATCAAATTTGTAAAACAGTTAGTGAAGTCTGAGTCTGTGGTCAGAGAGGGGGATGGAGCCATTGTTAAGCATATAAATATTTTCTGCAGCCACAGTAATTTATTACCCACTCTTTTGGGCTGGGGTTGGGCTTGTGCATGGGACTGCTGGTTAAAATTATCATACTGCCTCAGGACAGGTCAGAAACGAATTGACTCTTGGAGTGTCCCACTGGAAATCCACTGGGATTTAAAATTAATCCCAAGGTCTCCAGTATCAGAGTGTAAGGAATATTCCTTGCAATTAGGTATATCTTCCAGATCACTTTCAGGTTCTTGAGTTGTGTGGTATGTAACACACAATACTTGAGACAGTTGAAGGATTGAAGGACTGTGCTACAGGATGCATTCAAATTGGTTGAATTACATTTGGCAAGCTTTGCAGTCCTTTAGCTTATTTCATGCAATTCCACAAAGTAGACAAGCGAAATGATTATATTAAAAAACTCAAGTGATTTTTAATTTTTATTTGGATATAAAAATGAGAATGCTGGGCTAACTTTTAAACATACTGTGATTATGCTTGATTCTATATAGCCTTACTACTGAATACATATCCTTGTACATAGTCTAAGCTCATTTTTTTATCACTGACTGTTTTCCATTGATTTGGAATAAGTTGAGTTATATGGAGGGACAGCTATTCATTTTTAAAAAATTATTTTATCGAGGCATTTATATTATAAATTTTAACAGAATAAGCAACCATACAGCCCCCCCCCCCCCCCCCCCCCACTCCCCCACCTCCCCCGCTGACAGCTTAATTTTTCTCAAAGAAGCTGCCACCACCGGGCAAACCCTAGCATCGATCCCCTCAGGGCGAACTTGATCTTCTCAAGCCTGAGAAACGCAGCCATGTCACTAACCCATACCCCCGACTTTGGGGGTTCGGAGTCCCTCCATGCTAACAAGATCTGTCTCCAGCTACCAGGGAGACAAAGGCCAAAACATCCGCCTCTCTCGCACCCTGGACTCCCGGGTCCTCTGACACGCCAAAAATGACCACCTCTAGACTCGGAACCACCCTTACCTTTATTACCTCCGGCATGACGTTGGCAAACCCCTGCCAGAATCCCCCAAGCTTTGGACACACCCATAACATATGGACATGATTCGCAGGCCCACACGCACACCACCCATACCTATCCTCCACCCCTTCAAAGAACCTGCTCATCTGGGCCACAATCATATGTGCCCTGTGGACCACCTTAAATTGTATAAGACACATGACGAGGATGCATTGACTCACCTCAGGGCTTCTTCCCATAACCCTACTCCAAATCCCAACCCAACTCTTCCTCCCACTTCCGCTTCACTTCCCCTATCGGGGCTCCCTCCCAATCCATAAACACTTTATAGATTACCGATACCTTCCCCTCCCCCGCTCCCGCTTTCGACACTACCTTATCCTGTAGCCCCTGGGGCGGTAGTTGCGGGAAGGTCAATACCTGCCTCCTTACAAAGTCCGTCACCTGCAAGTAGCGGAACCCATTCCCACCAGGAAACTCAAACTTCTCCTCCAACTCTTCCAGGCACGCAAAGCCTCCATCTGTAAACAAATCCCCAAACTGCTCGATCCCCGCCCGCTGCCACCCCCAAACCCCCCGATCTAGCACCCCGGAGCAAATCGGTAGGTTTTTAAAAATAAATTTAGAATACCCAATTATTTTTTTTCCAATTAAGGGGCAATTTAGCATGGCCAATCCACCTAACCTGCACATCTTTGGGTTATGGGGTTGAAACCCACGCAGGCATGGGGAGAATGTGCAAACTCCACACGGACAGTGACCCAGGGGCGAGATTCGAACCCGGGTCCTCAGCGCCGCAGTCCCAGTGCTATCCACTGCGCCACATGCCGCCCTGCAAATCGGTAGTTGCCACATATTGGTGCCCATACCGATGTCCCTTCCAGCCCCATGTGCTGCCGTCACTACCCCCACACCCTCAGGGCTGCCACCACTGCCGGGCTTGTGAGGTACCTGGCTGGTGAGAACAGCAGAGGCGTCGTTAACAGTGCCCCTAAACACGTGTCCTTACATGAGGCTGCCTCCATCCGCTCCCACACTGACCCCTCCCCCGCTACCCATTTCCTGACCATCGCTATATTCGTCGCCCAATAACAATTTGTAAAGTTCAGGAAAGCCAGCTGCTTCCCCCCCGCCCCGCTCCTGCCCCTGACCCCGCACTAGCAATAACTTCTTCACCCGTGGGGTTTCACCCACACAAACCCTGAGATCACCGCATTCACGTTCCTGCAAAAAATGCCTTGGGAATGAAAATTGGGAGGCTCTAAAATACAAACATGGACCTCAGGAGGACCGTCATCTTCACCGTTTGTACCATCTCCACCAATGCCAACAGGAGTGCATCCCACCTTCTAAAGTCCCCCCTTATCTGCTCCACTAACCGAGCCAGATTCAACTTTTGCAGCTGCTCCCACCCCCTTGCCACCTGAATCCCAAATATTGAAGCCCTCCCTCCCCCCACCACTTTGAGCGGCATCTTCTCCAGTCTCTTCTCCTGCCACCTTGCCTCGATCGGAAAGACCCCACTCTTCCCCATTTTCAATTTATACCCCAAAATCCGGCTTACTTCCTCCAAGATCACCATAATCCCCCCACTACCACCCAACGGGCCTGAAATATGCAGTAACAAATCATACGCATATAGCAAGACCCTGTGCTCCACCCCTCCTGTACTATGCGGCACGGTAGAATAGTGGGTAGCACTGTTGCTTCACAGCGCCAGGGTCCCAGGTTCGATTCCCGGCTTGGGTCACTGTCTGTGCGGAGTCTGCACGTTCTCTTCGTGTCTGCGTCGGTTTCCTCCGGGTGCTCCGGTTTCCTCCCACAGTCCAAAGATGTGCAGGTTAGGTGGAATGGCCATGATAAATTGCCCTTAGTGACCAAAAAAGGTTGGGAGGGGTTATTCCCGTACCAGCCTCCCCGAACAGGCGCCGGAATTTGGCGACTAGGGGCTTTTCACAGTAACTTCATTGAAGCCTACTTGTGACAATAAGCAATTTTCATTTTCATTGGGTTACGGGGATATTGTGGAAGTGAGGGCTTAAGTGGGTCAGTGCAGACTCGATGGGCCGAGTGGCCTCCTTCTGCACTGTATGTTCTATGTTCTATCCCCTGCCAGTCGATCACCAATAAGAGCAGTGGGGAGAGTGGACATCCCTGCCTCGACCCCCGGTGCAGCCTAAAATAGTCCGAGCTCACCTGGGTCGTCCGCACACTCGCCACCGGTGCCTGATACAGCAGCTGGACCCAATCCACAAAACCCTGCCCAAACCGCCACGAAACCTCCTGCAAATAGTCCCAATCCACCTGATCGAAGGCCTTCTCCGCGTCCATGGTGACCACCACCTCCACCTTTCGTCTTCGGGGGCCATCATTATCACATTAGCAACCTCCTAATATTAGCTGTCAGGTGCCTTCCCTTCACAAACCCCGTCTGGTCCTCCTCTATCACCCCTGGCATGCAGTCCTCAATTCTTGAGGCCAAGATCTTGGCCAATAACTTGGCATCCACATTTAACAATGAGGTCGACCTATACGACCCACACTGCTCTAGATCCTTATCCCGCTTCAAAATCAAGGAGATTGAGGCCTGCGACAGCGTCGGGGCGTGCAACCCTGCTCCCACACCTCATTAAATGCCCTCAGCAACAAGGGCCCCAGGACCCCTGGAACCTTTTATAGAACTCCACTGGGTATTCATTCGGACCTGGGGCCTTGTCGACTGCATTGCCTCCAGCCCCTCCACCAGTTCTACCAGCCTAATGGGGGCACCCAGCCCCTCCACCAGTTCCTCTCCCACCCTCGGGAACTACAACCTCTCCAAAAATCGGCTCATCCCCTCCACTCCGGCCGGGGGTTCCGACTCATACAGCCTACTGTAGAAATCCCTCAACACCTCATTCACCCCCACCGGGTCCAAAACCGAGACCTCCTCTGTGTTGTTTAGCTCCACATACCCCTGAATGGCCTCCCTCACCCGTTCACAGGCCTCCTTGTCTGACAAAACCCCCACATCTAACCTCCATTGCGTGCACTGCCCTCTCCCTTATTCACCCGCAAGTTCACCCAATGTGGAGCATGGTTCGACAGCAGCACGGGCAGCATGGTACCACAGTGGTCAGCACAGTTGCTTCACAGCTCCAGCGTCCCAGGTTCGATTCCCAGCTTGGGTCACTGTCTGTGTGGAGTCTGCACGTTCTCTCTGTGTCTGCGTGGGTTTCCTCCGGGTGCTCCGGTTTCCTCCCACAGTCCAAAGATGTGCGGGTTAGGTGGATTGGCCATGCTAAATTTCCCTTCATGTCCAAAAAGGTTAAGTGGGGTGACTGGGTTACGGGGATAGGGTGGAGGCCAGTGCTTCAGTAGGGTGCTCTTTCCAAGGGCCGGTACAGATTCGATGGGCCGAATGGCCTCCTTCTGCACTGTAAATTCTATGATCACTATCGCTGAACGCTGAATACTCCACGTCGACCACAAAAAAATCATTTCGAGAGTACACCCTGTGCACATGCGAGAAGAACGAAAATTCCTTCGCTCTCGGCCTCCCAAACCTCTATGTGCTCCATAAACCCCCTGAGCTCCTTCGCTACCCCCGACACCCTGCCCTACCTTGAACTCGACCGATCCAACCTTGGGTCTAAAACCGTATTAAAATCCCCCCCCATTATCAAATGATGCGAGTCCAGATAAAGGATCTTTTCCAACATCCACCTCATAAACTTCAAATCACCCAGTTCGGTGCATAAATATTCACCAGCACCACCGGCATCCCCTCCAATTTCCCACTCACCATCACCACATTTCCCCCCCAGAGTCAGCCACTATACTCCCCACTTCGAATGCCACCCGTTTATTAATCAAAATTGCCATCCCCCTCATTTTAGAATCTAATCCCGAATGGAATACCTGCCCAACCCATCCTTTCCTCAACCTAATCTGATCCACCACCTTCAGATGTGTCTCCTGTAACAGAGCTACATCCGCTTTTGGACTCTTTAAATGTGCGAATGCACAGGCCCTCTTGACCGGCCCATTCAACCCTTGCACGTTCCATGTGATCAGCCTGGTTGGGAGGCACCTCGCCCTACTTCCCTGCTGATCAACAATGGCCCCTCCTGACCCAGCCTCCAGCCCTTGGCCCGCACCTTCTCAGGCCTGCCCTCGGACGCCCACCGTTATTGTCCCTCCCCATCCCACATTTTAGAAACCTCTCTCCTGTCAGACATTCCCCCACCACAAATTAACAACCCCAACTCCCATCAGCACACTAACCACCTGCTCACCACTCCCCCTCCATGAACTAGCCCACCCAGCTAGCCTGGTAGCCCCAGCCCATGGCGCCTAGCATTCTACCCCCCATTGACCACCTCAACCCCCCCCCCCCCGCTGAAACACTATACGTGCAACCTTAACAACACACACCCAGCACAAAAAAACAAGCAACCCACCATCCCCCACCTAGAACAAACACAGAGCAATGGCCCCAAACTCAATACAAAAATAACCCAAACAAACCCAAAGGAACAGAAAGAGAACATCTCTTCCAAAGTTCAGTGTCCTCCTTCTCCTGCCAGTTTATTGCCCCTGACAAATTCCATCGCCTCCTCAGGCGTCCCGAAGTACAGCTCACGACCCTTATAGGTCACCCACAGACGCGCCAGGTACAGCATGCCAAATTTCACTCCCTTCATAAAGAGGTCGCCTTCACTTTGTTGAAGCTCGCTCTCCTCTTGGCCAACTCCCACCCAGGTCCTAGTACGCACGCAGCTCATTACCCTCCCAGGTACAACTCCTCTTCTGCCCTGCCCACCTCAGGATCCGCTCCTTGTCCAGGAACCGGTGGAGGCGCACCACCATCGCCCTCAGCAGCTCATTCCCCTGCGGCTTCCTCATCAGCGCCCTGTGCGCCCGGTCCACTTCCAAGGTTCGTTCAATGGACCCCTCACCCAGCAGCTTCTCAAGCATCCAAGCCACATCAGCTCCTCGCTGTCCTCCGGCAGTTCCACAATCCTCAAGTTTTGCCTGCAAGACCGATTCTCCAGGTCCTCCGCTTTCTCCTGCAGCCGCCTCTGTTGATCCTGCATCATCCCCATCTCCACTGCCATCGAGGCAAGGTGCTCCTCGTGCTCCTCCACCGTCTATTCCATCTTCTGGATCGCCTGGCTCTGGGCCTCCAACCTCAATCCCCGCCAGTCGTCCTCCAAATACTCCTTCCTCTGCTGGGTGAACTTCTCTTTAAGGAAGCCCACCAGCTGCTCCATCGGCCATTGGGAGGGCAGGGCCGATCCCTGGCCGTCCGCCATCTTCTCCTGTGTCGCAGGCACAACTCCAGCTATCACCAATTGTTCCTTTCTTTTTAGACCACTTCTGGTCCACAAATCCATCCACCGGTGGGACAATCTCTCCTACCACCCCTCCCGCACCTTTTTAAATCAGCAAATCCACCCGTTACCCAGAGGAAAGATCCGCAAATTTCACCTCAAGCGGGATCTCTCACACCGTGGCAGCCACCAGAAATCAGGGTCAGCTATTGTTAAACATTTCCTTGCCCTGTGACAATTCTATTGCAAATATTTTTGCTTTAGGTTGAACTTCAGTTCACAGTTTGCCCATGTAAGTTGTTTTTATCTGAATAAGCAATTTTGACAATCTGCAAGCAATAAAACCTGAAACAATTTAAGAAACAATTGGATACTATGAAAGATATCCAAAGGTTCTTTCTGGATGGATTAGTTTAGACTGTTCAAATTACTTTCCTTATTCATAACAACCTCATGACCTTAGGGGGGCATGGTGGCACAGTGGTTAACACTGCTGCCATACAGCACCAGGGACCCAGGTTCAATTCTGGCCTTGGGTGACTGTCTTTGTGGAGTCTGTGTGGGCTTCCTCCGGGTGCTCCGGTTTCTTGCCGCAGTCCAAAGATGCGCAGGTTAGGTGGATTGGCCATGCTATGTTGCCAATTAGTGTCCCAAAATGTGCAAGTTAGGTGGGGTTGGTGAGCGCCTAGGGGGCTCCTTCAGAGTCAGTGCAGACTTGATGGGCCGAATGGTCTACTTCTGTACTGTGGATTCCATAACCTGCCGTCTTTGTTCTTTTTTGGGGGTGTTTCATCAGTATTTCATTTTAATTTTGCCTAATGCTGTTAAAGCTTTGCAAATTAACCACTCAAGAATTGATTTAAAAATCTGATATCCTCAGTTGAAAATTGGACGGTTAACAAGAATGTGTAATTGGCAGGAATGTTTATGAATCTGGCAGTAACGTATAGTACTCTATGTGTCAGACAGCCTTGTGGTTTAGTCAGTATAATGAGAGGTTCAACCAATCGAGCCCTAAACCAGGGGGTACATAACACTGTTAGGGTCGTGGTGAGACAGCAATGGAGGTACACCCATTGACCGAGCCTTCTTCATTAACGTAATCCTTCTTGATTCCTGTGGATTCAAAGCTGCTGACATCTACTATCTGCAGGGCTTCCCAGCATTGGATACTTTGACACAGCCTTCAAGAATGCTGCTGCCTGCATCAATTTCCTGAAAGTGTTAGAGGAGAAGAGAGACCTGGCACACCCGAGAATTCTCAAAGCTGAGCCCCTCTTTACTCTGCCGTCTCATCGGGAACATGTGGCCACTGTGCACCTCTACAACCCCCAGGTGCTGGTTATACATCTGCTCACCTTCCTTGTCAGGTATGTTGACAAGATTGGCAACTGCTCAGAGGTCAAGGATGCTTTTGGACCAGCAAACGTCAGGTCAATCTGACACTCAAGACCATTGTTAAGAGAGTATCCCCCACCCTCCCTCCAGCTTTGTGATCAGGGGAAGCCGTGGCTATCTCATCTATGCCGAGCAGCCCAAAGTTTGTCTCTACTGTGGAGAATCCGGCCATTTGGCAGCCAACTGCAGTGCTCTCATCAACAAGAATTGCAAGCAGGAAGGACACAGACAAAGGTGTAAGCAGACTAAGTGTTGCAACCTATGTGGCGAAGCTGGCCATCTTTGCAAGATTTGCCCCAAACCCAGCCTTACTTACACACAGGTGGTGAATGCCAAGGATGGCCAGGCAGATGGAATGGCCAGCCTAACTACCGCCAAGGAGACATGCAAACCTCCAGTATGCAAAGTCCCCGGACAGCAGAATGGGACAAAGGAGGATAAAGTGGAAGACAAGGGGAAAGGAAAGACAGAGGCAGCGGGTGGCCAAACAACATCAACGCTCCCCACAACCTCCACCTCTCAGTGGACCAAAACTAGGGCAGCACGGTAGCATAGTAGGGCAGTGACTTCCGGGTGCGGCTATGCAGAGCTAGGTCGCATATTCGGTAGCTCCCGCTTGGAACGGACTTTTGGGCTCTTTTGCAGGGCCCCCACGGCATTTGTTTGACATTTCCCAGTGTGGCAAGAAAACTGCAGCATTCCCCTGACAGTGTCCCCCAGGAATGTTATGTCTTTTGGCTACCAGACTCGGCAGAAACAGTAAAAGATTTGGCTTTGGCTGCAGGTTTAGACAAAAGCCTCTTCCAGCATGCAGGCGGGGGAAGGGCAAGCTTAAAGCTGCAATCTGACTTGACTCTATCAAAGGTGAATTCTAGCAGCAGAGGGAACAACTGTGAAAAGATCTACCAAGGCCATTGAAGAAGCAGGGACGAGGCTTCCGGTGGCGGCCATGGAGGAGTAGGTCGCGCATTCGGCAGCTCCCGTCTGGAACTGACTCTCAGACCTTTTTCAGGAGTTTCCATAGACTTTTTAAACGGACCAGAAGTGTAACGGCCAAAGGAGCGGCACTGGAGCAACGGGAGAAGCGAGGGAAAGAAAACAAAATGGCGGCGGCCAGGGCCAAAGGGGAGCTGCAGGAGTTCATCAAGCGCTGCTTCGAGGAGCAGCGCGAGGAGATGCGCAAGGAGATGTTGGCGCCTATGCTTTCGGCAATTGAAGGACTCGGGATCACCCAGAAGGTCCACGAAGCTAAGATCCAGGAGGTACAGAAAAGAGTCAGTCAGAACGAGGAATAGCTCGTGGGCCTGGCGGTGAGAGTGGAGCAGAACGAGGCGCTACACAAGAGGTGGGCGGGAAGACTCGAAGACCTGGAGGACAGGTCGAGGAGAAAGAATCTGCGAATCCTGGGTCTCCCTGAGGGAGTGGAGGGGGCTGATGCCGGGGCATACGCGAGCACGATGCTCGAGGCGATGATGAGCACGAAGGCCCCTTCGAGGCCGCTGGAGTTGGACAGGGCACATCGGGTGCTGGCGCAGAAGCCCCAGGCAAGGCGATGGTGGTGAGGTTCCACCGGTTCACGGACAGAGAGTGGGTCCTGAGATGGGCCAAGAAGGAGCGGAGCAGTAAGTGGGACAATGCAGAGATCCGAATATACCCGGACTGGAGCACGGAGGTTGCAAAGCGGAGAGCGGGTTTCAACCGGGCCAAAGCGGCGTTGTGCCGGAAAGAAGTGAAATTCGGAATGCTGCAGCCAGCGCGACTGTGGGTCACATACAAGGGCCAACACTATTACTTCGAAACGCATGAAGAGACGTGGATCTTTGTACAAGCCAAAGAGTTGGACTCTAACTGAGGGTTTGTGAGGGTAGGGGGGATGTTTAAGGTTTGATGTGTGATGGTTGTTGCATATAGGGGGTCAATCACGTGCAGGAAATGTTACATGGGCTGGGGGAGAGAGACAAGGCCGCGACAGGAGCTGCGCCAGAGGGGGCGGAGCGGGCTTTGGAAAGCGCGGGGTGTTTTCCCGCGCGCGGGAAGAAAGGTGGGAAGGGGAACGAAGCAATGCATATGGATTGGGAGACTCCCACGCGGGCAGGTCAATGGGACAGCGGGGGAAGCCGGGGTCAGCATGCGTCAGCTGACTGACGGGAGTGACATGGGGGGAGCAAAAAAGCTAGACAGGGGTCTAGCGGGGGGGAGGGGAGGGGGGGAAGGGGGGGGGGGAAAGGGTTGCTGCTGCACTGGCCGAAAGGGAATGGGACACAGAAGAGGTGGTCGGGACGGGGATCCCCCCTCTGGGGGACTGGAGGGTGAGGGAGGCGTGGACACGGGACTGGCCCAGAAAAGGAGATGGCTAGTCGGCGGGGCGTTGGGGGGGGGGGGGGGGGGGGGGGGGGGGAGAGCCCCTCCAATCCGGCTGATAACGTGGAATGTGAGGGGCCTGAATGGGCCGGTGAAGAGCGCTCGAGTGTTCGCGCACTTAAAGGGACTGAAGGCGGACGTGGCCATGCTCCAAGAGACACACCTGAAGTTGGCGGACCAGGTCAGGCGAAGAAAGGGATGGGTAGGACAGGTATTCCACTCGGGACTGGACGCGAAGAATAGAGGGGTGGCAATATTGGTGGGAAAGCGGGTGTCATTTGAGGCCAAGACTATTGTAGCGGACAATGGAGGACGATATGTAATGGTGAGCGGTAGGCTGCAAGGGACGTGGGTGGTGTTGGTAAATGTATACGCCCCGAACTGGGATGATGGAGGATTCATGAAGCGCATGTTGGGCCGCATTCCGGACCTGGAGATAGGAGGCCTGATAATGGGAGGGGACTTCAATACAGTGTTGGATCCAGCACTAGACAGCTCCAAATCAAGGACTGGAAAGAGGCCGGCGGCGGCCAAGGTACTTAGGGGGTTTATGGATCAGATGGGGGGAGTGGACCCATGGCGGTTTGCAAGGCCGCAGGCCAGGGAATTTTCTTTCCTCTCCCATGTACACAAAGCCTACTCCCGGATGGATTTCTTTGTTCTGGGTAGGCCGCTCATCCCGAGGGTGGAGGTGACGGAGTATTCGGCTATAGCCTTTTCGGACCATGCCCCACACTGGGTGGAACTGGAGCTGGGAGAGGAGAGGGATCAACGCCATTTGTGGTGGCTGGATGTGGGACTGCTGGAGGACGAGGTGGTGTGTGGGAAGGTGAGGGGGTGTATCGAAAGGTACTTGGAGGCCAACGACAACGGGGAGGTGCGAGTGGGGGTGGTATGGGAGGCGTTGAAGGCGGTGATCAGGGGAGAGCTAATTTCCATTAGGGCTCATAGGGAGAAGACAGAGGGTATGGAAAGGGAGAGGTTAGTGGGGGAGATTTTGAGAGTGGACAGGAGATACGCAGAGGCCCCGGAGGAAAGATTACTTGGGGAAAGACGACGGCTCCAGACGGAGTTTGACCTGTTGACCACAGGGAAGGCGGAGGCACAGTGGAGGAAAGCGCAGGGGGCGACCTACGAGTATGGGGAAAAGACTAGTCGGATGCTGGAACACCAGCTCCGTAAGAGGATGGCAGCGAGGGAAATAGGGGGAGTCAAAGATGGAAGGGGAGCCACGGTTCGGAGTGCGACGAAAATAAACGAGGTATTCAAGGCCTTTTATGAAGAGCTGTACAGATCCCATCCCCCAGCGGGGGGAAGAAGGGATGAGACGATTCCTAGATCAGCTGAGATTCCCGAGGGTGGAGGAGCAAGAGGTGGCTGATTTGGGGGCACCAATTGGGTTGGAGGAGCTGAGCAAGGGTTTGGGGAGCATTCAGGCGGGGAAGGCCCCGGGACCGGATGGATTCCCGGTGGAGTTCTACAGGAAGTACGCAGACCTGTTGGCCCCGCTACTGGCGAGGACCTTTAATGAGGCAAGAGAGGAGGGGACCCTGCCCCCGAAAATGTCGGAAGCGACAATTTCTTTGATCCTAAAGCGGGACAAGGACCCACTGCAATGTGGATCGTACAGGCCGATCTCGCTCCTCAATGTGGATGCAAAGTTGCTGGCAAAAGTGCTGGCCACGAGGATCGAGGACTGTGTCCCGGGGGTAATCCACGAGGACCAGACGGGATTTGTAAAGGGCAGGCAACTAAACACCAATGTGCGGCGGCTCTTAAACGTGATAATGATGCCATCGGAGGAGGGAGAGGCAGCTATGGACGCGGAGAAGGCCTTTGACCGAGTAGAGTGGGAGTACCTCTGGGAGGTGCTGCGCAGGTTTGGGTTCGGGGTGTAGGGTTTATCAATTGGGTTAAGCTCCTTTACAGAGCCCCGATGGCAAGTGTAGTGACAAACCGGCGGAGGTCGGAGTACTTTCGACTGTACCGAGGGACGAGGCAGGGGTGCCCCCTGTCCCCCCTGTTGTTCGCATTGGCGATCGAACCATTGGCCATGTCATTGAGGGAGTCTAATAAATGGAAGGGGGTGGTCCGAGGGGGAGAAGAGCATCGGGTGTCGCTATATGCGGATGACCTGTTGCTGTACGTGGCGGATCCAATGGAGGGGATGGTGGAGGTCATGCAGACTCTAAGGGAGTTTGGGGAGTTTTTGGGCTATAAGCTCAATGTAGGGAAGAGTGAGCTCTTTGTATTACAGGCGGGGGACCAAGAAAGAGGGATAGGGGACCTACCGCTGAGGAGGGCGGAGGGGAGCTTTCGGTATCTGGGGATCCAGATAGCCAGGAGTTGGGGGACCCTACATAAACTGAATCTGACGAGATTGGTGGAGTAAATGGAGGAGGATTTCAAAAGGTGGGACATGTTACCGCTCTCGCTGGCGGGTAGAGTGCAGTCGGTCAAAATGGTGGTCCTTCCGAGGTTTCTGTTTGTGTTTCAGTGCCTTCCCATCGTGATTACTAAGGCCTTTTTTAAGAGAGTAGGCAGGAGTATTATGGGGTTTGTGTGGGTGAATAAGACCCCGAGAGTAAGGAGAGGGTTCCTGGAACGCAGTAGGGACCGAGGAGGGTTGGCACTGCCAAACCTGGGGAGCTACTACTGGGCAGCAAATGTGGCAATGATCCGCAAGTGGGTTATGGAGGGAGAGGGGGCGGCATGGAAGAGGATGGAGATGGCGTCCTGTAAAGGAACGAGCCTGGGGGCGTTGGTGACGGCACCACTGCCGCTCTCGCCGACAAAGTATACCACGAGCCCGGTGGTGGCCGCAACGCTAAGGATCTGGGGCCAGTGGAGACCGCACCGGGGTGCAATGGGAGCATCGGTGTGGTCCCCGATCAGTGGTAACCACTGGTTTGTACCGGGGAAGATGGACAGGGGGTTCCAGAGCTGGCATCGGGCGGGGATTGGAAGAATAGGGGACCTGTTCATCGACGGGACGTTTGCGAGCCTAGGGGCACTGGAGAAGTTCGAGTTACCCTCGGGAAATGCCTTTAGATATATGCAGGTGAGGGCTTTTGTGAGGCGACAGGTGAGGGAATTCCCGTTGCTCCCGGCACAAGAGGTTCAAGATAGGGTGATCTCGGGTGTATAGGTCGGGGAGGGCAAGGTGTCGGAAATACACCAGGAGTTGAAAGAAGAGGGGGAAGCGCTGGTAGAAGAGTTGAAGGGTAAATGGGAGGAGGAGCTGGGGGAGGAGATCGAGGAAGGTCTGTGGGCTGATGCCCGAGGCAGGGTTAATTCCTCCTCCTCGTGTGCCAGGCTCAGCCTGATACAATTTAAGGTGGTCCACAGAGTTCACTTGATGAGGGCAAGGTTGAGTAGGTTCTTTGGGGTAGAGGACAGATGTGGAAGGTGCTCAGGGAGCCCGGCGAACCATGTCCATCTGTTTTGGTCATGCCCGACACTGGAGGGGTTCTGGAGAGGAGTGGCGGGAGCAATATCTCAGGTGGTGAAAGTCCGGGTCAAGCCAAGCTGGGGGCTAGCAATATTTGGAGTAGTGGACGAACCGGGAGTGCAGGAGGCGAAAGAGGCCGGCATTCTGGCTTTTGCGTCCCTAGTAGCCCGGCGAAGGATCTTGCTAATGTGGAAGGAGGCGAAGCCCCCCAGCCTGTAGGCCTGGATAAATGATATGGCTGGGTTCATAAAGTTGGAGAGGATTAAGTTCGCCTTGAGAGGGTCTGCGCAGGGGTTTTACAGGCGGTGGCAACCGTTCCTAGACTATCTCGCGGAGCGTTAGAGGAAGGTCGGTCAGCAGCAGCAGCAAGCTTGGGGCGGGGGGGAGGGGGGCAGGGGGGGGGGGGAGGGGAGAGGGGGGACTGCCTGGGAAGGTGGATGAGCAAGAGATAACATGAAGGGTTGGGGAAACTGGCACGTACGGGTGAGGGCCAGTGTACAAAACTGTGTAAATATATCATTTTGCCATGTATATATCTTGCTCTGCGCGATTTCTCTTTTTTTTTTGTTATGGGGGGGGGGGGTGGTGGTTATTGTTTGTAAGGGAGAAAAATTGTGTTAAAAAACTTTAATAAATATATTTAAAAAAAACGCATAGTAGGGCAGCGCGGTAGCATAGTGGTTAGCAGGTTTGATGCCCGGCTTGGGTCACTGCTAGTCTGGATTGGCCATGCTAAATTCCCCTCAGGTTAGATGGGGTTGCTGGGTTACGGGGATAGGGTGGAGGTGTGGGCTTAAGTAGGGAGCTCTTTCCAAGAGCCGGTGCAGACTTGGTGGGCCGAATGGCCTCCTTCTGCCCTGTAAATTCTATGATTGTATGATTCTATGAAACAATGGAGGAGAAACCATCAGAGGGCATATCGGCAGGGGTTTGGCAGCTGGCTAGTAGGAACAGAAAGAAGGGGGATGTATCGCCACTTTGAATTACCTTGCCAAGGTCAAAGCTTACCTGCTGTTCCTGCATGAGTGTGTCATACTGCACCTCAGCTCTTATAGGCAAGGCTGCCCCCAGGGGCCATCAATCTGTTCAAGAGGAAATGACTCACATTCCTCCGACCTGGGTATGCTGCTTCTCATGGGGCAACTTTCCCAAATGTGAAGCTAAGGAGGTGGTGGACGGGCACCACCTCCTTAGTTTCAGACGTACTGTAAAAGAATGTTCCATTCGCGTTAGTTAACGTGTATGCACCGTCTCAAAACAGTGAGCAGCTGGCTGCTGTTCAGCAGTTTCCACTTCTAGGCCGGTCATTCTGGGCGGTGATTTCAACTGCATCTTTGTAGTGTCTGGGCAATCCGGCAGCAGTGACTGCAAACTGGATGCCACATCCAGACTCCTGATGGGAATAGTTTAAGATGCCAAGCTGCATGACATCTTCAACAACCTTGCAGATGGAGTGCAGCAGAGATGTAAGAACATAGGAACTAGGAGTAGGAGTAGGCCATCTGGCCCTTCGAGCCTGTTCTGCCATTCAATGAGATCATGGCTGATCTTTTGTGGACTCAGCTCCATTTTTCAGCCCGAACACCATAACCCTTTATTCCTTTATTCTTCAAAAAACTATCTATCTTTATCTTGAAAACATTTAATGAAGGAGCCTCCACTGCTTCACTGGGCAGGGAATTCCATTGATTCACACCGATTTGGGTGAAGAAGTTTCTCCTAAGCTCAGTCCTAAATCTACTTCCCTTAATTTTGAGGCTAGCCCCCTAGTTCTGGTCATGGCCAGATGGGTCTGCCTTCTCCAGGATCGACTTACTGTTTGTGTCCTAAGCTTTCAAGATCAGATCCAACGACGTCAAGACCACTGCCTCCTACTGGCTAACTTTTTCATTTCAACTGTCACCTTCAGGAGGACCAGAGGTTTGGCAGGGGATCATGGAAGCTCAATGTGAAACTGTTGACCCCAGAGAACATTGAGGAACTCAAAAGGGAGATCTGTGAAATCCCTCTTTGAGTCCCTGACACACAGCTGGGAGGCAACAAAAGGGAACGTCAAGAGGTTTTTCATCCTCAAAAGTGTTCAGAAGGCGAAAGAGATACGGGGAAATGTCTCAATTCCAGAAAAGCATGCAGAATCTGATCTGGCTCCAGATAATGGGGGTTGATGCCAAGAATGACCTCCAGGAGGTGAAGGGCCAGCAAGCCTCGCTTTTCTCCATGGATGCTTTCAAGATCATCTTCCGGTCCAGAATCCGCTCCATGGAGCAGGATGAGACTTGCTCGTGTTTCTTCTTTCAAAAGGTACACAAGGAGAGCTCTGTGATCGGCAGCCTCAAGGAAGAAGGTGGCTCCGTAAAGTCATTGCACTCTGATATTTTGAGGATCGGCAAATCCTTTTATGCTGGACTATATGACATGAAGCCCACAGACAGCCCGGCCTCGCAATCCTTCCTGTCCTCTATCATGGAGGTCTTAGAGGATAGTGAGCAGGAGGGCCTGGTTATATCGCTAACTCTGGATAGTTGAATAAGGCCCACAAGTCCTTTGAGAAGAGTAAAACTCCTGAAAGCGTTGGCTCTGTGGGACTGGATCGACCCTGGCGTGCTGGAGATATGCAAGAGTATGCTTTTGGCTGGGAGCATGTCAGAGTCCATGAGGAAAGGTACCATCAACCTCATCTACAAGCAGAAGAGGGAAAGGGAATAAATTAGAAATTGGCAGCCTGTTTCACTGATCAATATGGATTATAAAATTCTGTCCGAGGTCATTGTCAATCGGCTCAGGTCTGCTCTGGAGTCAGTGATCCACTCTAACCAGACTTGCTCTGTACCTGACAGGAAGATTTCTGATAGTCTCGTGCGGCTCAGGGAAACGATTGCCTATGTGCAGGACAGTGGCGTCGCTAGCTGCTTCATCAGCCTGGACCAAGAGAAGGCCTTTGACAGAACCACACACCAAGGTGATGGATGTGCTCTCCAAAATTAGGGTCTGGGGAGGAAATCCACAATTGGATCCAACTGTTCTACTCAAACATCAGTAATGCAGTTACAGTCAACTGGTGGGAATTGGAAAGCTTTCCAATTAAATCTGAAGTCAGGCAGGGGTGTCCTCTCTCTCCCGTCCTGTATTTGTGTTGTGTGGACCCCTTTGCTGAGTCCATCAGGAAAGGATCGGACATAAGATGATCCTTGGCAGTGGAGCCAGTCAAGTCAAAGCCTCGCTGTATATGGATGGCATCACGCTGCTGCTTGGAGTCACTGCCGGTGCACAGACTGATCAACATCTGCGACCAGTTTGAACTAGCCTTGGCTGCCAAGGTAAATCATGGCAAGGATGATGACATGTTCTTTGGGATCAGCCTGAAGGTGCTGGGGTTATGTTTCGGAGGGAGCAGGGCTTGCGTTAGAAACTGGAAGGAGAAAGTAGGTATAATGAACCAAAACCTGGGTATGTGTGAGTGACGCTACCTCTCCATTGCAGGTAAGAACTTGGTCATCAGGTGCGTGGCACTCTCGGTGTTGCTGTACATGAAGCAGGTCTGGCCCACTCTTCACTCCTGCGCTGTGGCAATTATCTGAGCCATTTTTCATTTTTTCTGGGATTCAAAGACCGCATTCGAAGACGTGATGTACTTACCTTGAGATAAAGGGTGAAAAAGCATGCCCAAAACTGCCAATATCCTGATGGCCATCTTTGTATGTGGTGGCATCAAGCTATGCTTGGATCCTTGGTACACAAACATCAAGTATCACTACTTGCTGAGGTTCTACCTGTCCCCAGTGTTGTGAAGGATGGGACAGACCACACTGCCATGGAACGCTCCAAGTAGTTGGATCGTGCCGTACAACCTATTCCTTGTGGAAATATTTATGTTATGTTTTTCCACAGAATCCATAGAATCCCTATGCAGAGGGAGGCCATTCGGCCCAACAGGTCTGCACTGACCCTGCGAATAAACTCTTTATCTAGGCCCACTGTCCTGCCCTAACCCCATAACCCCGTGCATTGATCATGGACAATCCACCTAACCTGCACAATTTTGAACACTAAGGGGCAATTTTAGCAAGGTCAATCCACTTAACCTGATCCACCCACCTAATGCAGAGAAACATCTTTGACCACAAGTCCATCAGGCAATGTATTGCACAGAACATCCTCGAGGCCCTTCGGATAAAGGAGATGGTGGATCCTGTCAGATGGTTCTCTGAGCAGACTGTCAAGGTCATTTGGCGGAATTTCTCATCACCAGAACTTTCAAACAAGCACCAAGGTCTAGCTTGGCTGGTGGTAAGAAAGGCTCTCCCCATCAGATCCTTCCTACACATTGAGAGTCTCACCCCATCTGTACGCTGCCCTTGAGGTGACTGAGGTGGGCAAGAGACTTTGCAAAGGAGGTTTGAAGAGAGGTGAGGTGGTTTCTGTCGAGGTACATTTCGAGCAGCTCCGTGACTCAGGACTCTGTGCTCTACGGGCTGTCCCCGACAATGTTGCAGTCTGGAACATTACAAAGCTCAGGACTACATGCTGAAAGATGCACGAAAGATTGGGGAAGCTGCTGCAGAGGCGAAATAGGGGAAGGTTGCTGCCTAAGAGCTTTCAGCCATAGAGAACGGAGTGGAGGAGAATAGTATAGAACCTCCTGGGGCTGAATGACTCACATTGAATGCACATAGTGAATATTACAAATATCACAATTGTGTGGAGCATCCCAGAGTGTAACATGATCTATACAGACAACGTAAATACAATTGCACCTTATGTAATGATCATTTTGAAATGTGTGTTATGTTTCTTTGACTGTATTGAAACACCTCAGAGTGCAACATGGTGTATGTAGAGAACCTGAATATTATTGCATTTTGTGTGATGGCCACTTTCAAATGTTTGCAATGTTCTTTCAGATATTTTACGAACAAAGTATATTTTTGTAAAAAGAACGACAGACTTTCGTTATTCAACAGAATTTAGCCTCAAGTTGGGAAATGTTGATACAGGATACATTTCTTTGTCACAGCACGCTGTGTAACAATTTGAGACTTCCAATTAAAATAAGCTCAAGTTCCAGATGAGAAAGTGATACCATAACAGCCGAGTAAAAATTTATCTTGGCATTTTGAATCATCCAGCTTGGTCATTTACAGTTACCAGAACAGAAACTTCTATTGCAATTTCTTAACAGTGCTGAATTCTAACTGGACTCAAAAAATAAACTTAAAATGGTGACTTCTATTCTTGCCAGGGTAATCAGGTATGCAGAACATCTGTAGAATTATGATACATATTGAAAAAAAATACGTGTTTAATACTTTCTTCCTGCTCCAAGATAAGTACTATTGCTCCTATCTCAAAACTGTACCGTAAAATTCTGAGACTTTTTTCCACCACTTTTACAAACTGCTGCTAAAGTTGATTACACGCTTTTTAAGGAAGTTCATTTCGCTTAGCTCTCACTCGGGTCTTGGTGTCAGTGAAGAACCACCTCCATTGGCAAGCCTTCAGTCTTTCTTACTCCCAGTCCATGTACCATTTTGCTGGAAATGTACTGGCGTTCAGCTTATTCATGAGAATCATGGTCCCTGGCGCTGTGAAGCAACAGTGCTAACCACTGTGCTTCCGTACAACTGACTCCAAATTAAAAGTATATGCTGCTATAATTGATTTGTCATACCACATTAAAAATATGCCAAAAGTCCATGAGGCTATCAGCATTCTGGAGTAGCATCTCGCAGTAGTATCCAGTGAAAAATGAAATGAAGCTGAAATGAAAATCGCTTATTGTCACAAGTAGGCTTCAAATGAAGTTACTGTGAAAAGCCCCTAGTCGCCACATTCCGGTGCCTGTTCGGGGAGGCTGCTACGGGAGTAAACTGAGTAAAACAAGCATTTTCTTGCCATTGCTCTTTACAGCAACCTGCATGTGCAAGGTTGGATTTTCCATTTTCATATAGATGAAGACTGCACAAGGAAACTGGCTGAAGTCTGCACCTGATGTGCGCATTGCCCTTTCTGTGACAATATGTGTATTGTAAGAATAATGAAGGGTTAACAATTTACTTGTAACTACATCCACTCACTAGAAGGCGATCAAGCGCATACACGTGGACCACGTGATATTCTTGATTCTGGGAGAGACTTGTTAGGCGAGTCAAGAGTTCTGTAGTTAGTATCATAGTTATAGTCAATCTGTCATCTTTTATATCTTAGCAAGCAAGACAAATCCAGTCATGTGTGGTGTAAATACATTTCTTTGTTTTAAACATAGCTTGATGTTCTTTGTGAAACACTACATTTTGAAGCCACTCTCATTAGAAATCAAAGAATATCACACTTTCCTCCTGTGAACCCGATTCATGTGAGATCGTGAGGACCAAGCAGACTCCCATTTTACATTAAAGATAAGCGAGCATGGCTTGTATCGCGAAGGTTGGCTAGCGTGAGTAAACGAAGGTTGGCCGGTGAGGGTCCTGAAGGTCAGCCATTTGGGAAAAGTGGTACCTGGGAAAAAAAAGTTTGCAAAACACTGCCCTATTTAACTCTTCCTATATGCTCTGTCCTGCAGTATAACTGCCATTCAGGTACCTCTACACTACTCCCACAAGTGACTCTTACCTTTCCTATTTCATATCTCTACCCAAACTGATTTTATAGCTTGCTCTTTTGAGCGTGAGGACCAAGCAGACTCCCCTTTTACATTAAAGATAAGCGAATGTGGTTCTAACCTTAGTCACCCTGCAATCATGGGGTGGATTCTCCGCTATCAGCCCCCTGATGCGAGTTTCCTGAAACAGCGGGGAATCGTGCGATGGTCTAAAAATGGAATCCAATGCTTAGGTCCCCCGCTGATGGCAGCAACAAGCTACACACCATGTGCTGGCGGGAAGATGCAAGTGGGTCATTTGTACTCATTTGCATTCGATTAACAGGCTGGAAGCCCAATTCTGGTTCAGCTCACTGGCTTTTAAAGCACACCAAGGCAGGCCAGCAGCACGGTTCAATTCCTGCAACAGCCTCCCCGAACAGGCGCCGGAATGTGGCGGCTAGGGGCTTTTCACAGTAACTTCATTTGAAGCCTACTTGTGACAATAAGCGATTTTCATTTCATTTCATTTCAATCCTCCAGATCCCCGTGATGCTCTAGGGCTCTGAGCTGGGATTCACGTGGGTGAGAATTAGTGCAGATATTTTCAAGCATGGCCTTGACCGGATGAACCCCATGGTGGGGCAAGGGGTTCATGAATATTTGGCATACCCCCAAAGTCAATCGGAAGCCCGCCCTCCTGCACACACACACACACACACAGTGCAGATACAGGGGGCGGGATTCTCTGATCTTGAGGGTAAGTGTTGACGCCGTTGGCATTTCCCGATGGCACCAACATGGCCTCAGGATCAGCAATTCTGGCCCTAATTCTAGTGACCCACGCTACTCGAGCTGCCGATCCCGACCTCAGATGGGCGCCGCCGGTCCGCGCATGCGTGGTGGGACCGGTGCGATTTCCGCGCATGCATGGTGTCTCCCTTCTCCGCGCCGGCACCGACGCAACATGGCATAGGGCTACAGGGGCCGGTGCGGAAAAAAGGTGGCCCCCAGCCCGAGAGTATGGCCCGCCAATCGGTGGGCCCCGATTGCGGGCCAGGCCACAGCAGAAGCCTCCCCCGGGGTTGCCCCCCCCCCCTCCCCCCACAGTCTTGCCGGATCCTTCCACACCGAGGTCCCTCTGGGTAAGAACATTGGCGCCGGCGGGACTCGGGCTTTTGGTACGGCTGTTCGGCCCATCCCGGGTGGAGAATCGCCAAGGGGGCCACTCCGGCCGGCGCCGCGCTGGTCGCGCCGGTGCCAATTCTCCACTCTGCAGAGAATCGCGTTGGGGCGGCGTGGCACGATTCGCCCGGTCGTGGCGATTCTCCGGCCTGGCCCCGGGCTGAGAGAATCCCGCCCAGAGTCTTTAATTCTAGTGCTTTACCACTTTTGCTATCTCCAGCCCTATCTGCTGGTGCACTCTTAAATATGTACCCTCTGTCTCTTCCTGCCACATTCTGGTAATCATTATCCAAACCGCTACCCTGTTCTAGCACTTTGTGGTTACCCCTTGATTCACTATTTCTCCTGTCACAAGATCCCTTTTCCCCCCACCCCACTATTTAGTTTAAAGCTCATTCTACCCTAGTTTAAGACTCATCAGAACACTAGTCCCAGCAAGATTCAACTGAAGTCCATCCCAATGGTCAAGCTCCCACTTATCCCAGTACTGATGCCATACAAAACCGCCACCACCAGACTTTGAGCTATGCATTCATCTCTCTAATCTTATTTACTTTATACCAATTTGCTTGTGGCTCAGGTAATAATCCAGAGATTATAACCTTTGAGGTTCTGCTTTTTAATTTAGCCCCTAGCTACTTATGATCCCTAAACAGAAGCTCTTTCCCAGTCCTACCAGTGTTATTGGTACCAACATGAACTATGACAACTATATCCTTCCTCTTCCATTTCAAATTCCTCTCCAGCCCAGAGCAGTTGTCCTGAACCCTGGCACTGGGCAATAAACACTTGGACTCTCTCAGCCCAGTGAACTGTGTCAATTCCCCCTGACCATACTGCCCCCAACATTCTTATTAACTCCCCCGCCCTCCATGGCTTCCTGTACCATGGTTGGTTTGCTCATCCACCCTGTGGTCCCCACTTTTCTCCCCAGATGCTGTAAAAACCTTGGAAGTATTGGAAAATTGCAAGGGCTGATCCTCTTCTTGATGCTCTTATCTGCCTCACTTGGAATAATGCTCTCCTGTCCCTGAACACTGGCCAAATCAGAAGACACTAACCTAAGTGGTGTGACTAGCTCCTGGAACAAATGATCCAGGTAACTTTCCCTTTCCTTGAGGCATCGTAGTGTCAGCAGTTCGGCCTCCAGCTCGATGAATCTGAGCCAACGCTCCTCAAGCCACTTACACTTATTAAAAAGGTCTTTCCTCTGAATCACACTGATCTCCAGACACTCCCACATTCTGCAGTCGCAACACCTCAACTGCCATGCCATCTTTATTACGTGTTAATTATTTTATTATTACTATTTTACTTAATTTATAATTTGTAAACTCTACTATTCCCAATGAGCTTTACTACTGCTAGCAATATTTGAAAATACTAATGAAACCTTACAGCTGCCAATAAATTACAAACTTTTGAAAGATAAATGAGCAAAATACTTATAAACCAACCATTTATCTGCTTCCCTCCTTCCCCACTGCACAGGGCAGCACGGTAGCACAGTGGTTGGCACAGTTGCTTCACAGCTCCAGGGTCCAGGTTTGATTCCCGGCTTGGGTCACTGTCTACGCAAAGTCTGCACTTTCTCCCCGTGTCTGCGTCAGTTTCCTCCGGGTGCTCCGGTTTCCTCCCACAGTCCAAAGATGTACAGGTCAGGTTAGGATTGGCCATGGTAAATTGCCCTTAGTGCCCAAAAAGATTGGTTACTGGGATTACGGGGATAGGGTGGAAGTGTGGGCTTAGGTGGGGTGCTCTTTCCATGAGCTGGTGCAGACTCGATGGGCCAAGTGGCCTCCTTCTGCACTGTGAATTCTATGGTTCCCTCCTTCACCCAATTTTCAAGTCTACACTCTGTAACAAACACTCTGTGATGAGCTTTATGCTTGTTGCCCCCCCTCCAGTTAACATCTGCTTCCTCCGGTTGTGGAATTGTTGCAATAATGCATTCTAAGACACACTCACTGTCATTGATCACTTGTGTGAGGTAATTGACGTTCTTATGACATTGGTTTCACGTCCTTTGGGATCGGTCCCTTGTATTGACCTACATAGCAATCTTTTCCCATTGCCTTTTGATGCTATGCCTGGTGGGCCTCCTGGTCTCCTATGGATATGGGACATCTCTCCTACTTTCTCCCTCCTCCACCAAAGTCTCCAGTGCAGCATCTGAAAACCTTGCAATCCATTCTCTCCCATAGTGTGCCATTCTTCACTGGTTACCAGTTCTCTGTTGCTTTCTGCATGACTACCAGTGCCAGCTCCAGCTCCAGCCACAGCGCACCTCTTGTTTAAGAGGTACAGGTTATTTTTCAGCATTGCAGTCTATCTTTAAGTGATGCCAGGAAGGTACAATGTTAAATTAGTGCAGTCAATCAAAAGTATGGTTAGCACGGGCTGCATACATTATTGTAGAATCCTGACAGACAGGCGGCTACCAGATGGATTAAGAAATTAACGTTTTATTAAGTAAGAAACTATGTACAGAGAGTGAGATAAAAGCTACCATGTACCAAGACTCCAAACTCGGAACTGACTGGGAATCCGAGCTCCGCTCCCAGTGTTCCCGATCTCTGGCCCCATAGGCCAATTGCGTCACACCATGCTGCTGGAAAAGTCTAGGCCTACCCAAAAAACTTGCTTTTAACAGACCCCCCCCACCCCCACCCCCGGAGGAATTATTGCAGAGCAACACTTCAAATGAATGCAACTGCTGGCACCAGCAATCATGACTTTTTGTCTGAACACAAGTTGGCTGAGCACATTGCCCACACTCATTGCCCTGCATTGACCTAAAATCCCAAATTTGGGGATTGTCCAGCATCCAGAGATAAAATGGCCAACTTTTAAATAATAGTATTGCTTTCTTATTATTGCTCCAGAATTTAATCGGGCAGGTTCTACAGTATAATTAGCCAAGATTGTTACAGGAATCTCTTCCTGTCCAAGTGAATGCACGATATGAATGCAACATTGACCTTGATGACATTAAATTTGATCCAGGAGCGGTCTTGTTTCTACTACTAAGTTTAGTTTGGCCATCTCAAGCAGTATCATATATGCCTTTCTATAGCTAAATCCTCCTCATGCCACCTAAATCCATATTTTCCACCTTCTGGAAAAGAAAAGTGCTTCTCTGCCAATGACTAACTACTTCCTCTGGCTGTTTCTCATTCCCCCGCACCATCTCATATCTTTCATTTTGATGTCAAATATGTTGTGCAAGGAGGCTTAAAACATTCTTTTAAAGGATAGTAACACCAATGGTGGTAAAGGATCAGATAGTCACAGAATCATAGAAAGTGAAGAAGTTCGGCCCATCGAGTCTGCACCGGTCCTTAGAAAGAGGACTTAAGCCCACATCTCAATCCTATCCCCGTAACCCAGTAACCCCAACTAATTTTTTTTTGATGGACACAAAGGGCAATTCAAAACATCCAATCCACCTAAACTGCACATCTTTGGACTGTGGGAGGAAATCCCCACAGATACGGGGAGAACATGCAGACTCCGCACAGACAGTGACCCCCAGGTTGGGAATCGAATCTGGAACCCTGGAGCTGCGAAGCAACAGTGCTAACCACTGTGCTACCGTGCCACCCACAGTAACACCAATGGTGGCCTCAGTCTGTCGATCATACCCTGGTGCCCAATCCCAAACCCACTCTCAGACCCCCCTATCACTGCAACTTTCGAATCACATTCATCGCAGTCTCTCTCACTCGTCTGTCTCCTGAGACCTACCTACTCTTTGCTAATCTACCCCCCTCCCCCCTGCCCCTCATTTAGATGTTCAACTACCTCAGCATTTGGCAAATGTCCATAATCCAACATAAAATTTGTGAGCTTTTAGAAACACTGAGAAAAGGGAAAAAATCTGTACAGACTATATAGTTGATTGCTGGGAAGTATGTTTCCCAGGGTGTTTATTTGCTGTAACCTGTTTTGATACAAGTTTGTAATAAAATACATTTTTTTAAAAAGGTTGCCATCTATCCAAGTACCATCCGTGCTGTCCACTGGTTCAAATGTCAGCCAAATATTAGTCAGTATCACCAATTAAAGGCATATACCTCTTCCATGGAAGGTGCATTGCAGCAGGAAGAAGTACTTGGCATCCTTCATTTAATATATCTGAGCTGTATTCACAGGGAACAGGAGGCCCTCCAGACACATGTTTAGGAAGCAGTGAGGACAAATAGTGCTGGAGGTTAATGCCAGGAATGTTGCTTTCAGAGAAAAATCAGAAGATTCTGGAAGCACTCAAGTCGATGACCTTTCATCATCTGGAACCTAGATCAAGAGCAGGATGAAGTTTAATGAGTTCACTCAAGTTGTCAAATTGAACATGTTTGTCTTCAAAAGGCCCATCTGACCAACTGCATGCCTTGCCTCATCCATATCCATAGAATCCCTACAGTACAGAAGGAGACTATTTGGCCCATTGAGTCTACGATTTGAAAGAATGTTTTACCTAGCCCCACTTCCCCGCCCTATCCCCGTAACCCTGCGCATTGATCTCGGCCAATCCACCTAACCTCCACATCTTTGGACACTAAGGGGCAATTTTACTAAGGCCAATCCACCTAATCTGCACATCTTTGGACAATGGGTGGAAACCGGAGCACCCGGAGGAAACCCATGCAGACATGGGGAGAAAGTGCAAATTCTACACAGTCACCCAAGGCAGGAATCGAACTCAGGTCCCAGGTGCTGGAAGGCAGCAGTGCCAACTACCGTGCTGCCGAATCCGCTGCTCAATTAATTACACCCATTGCCCTCTTACCAATCATTTCTATCAATCAGGACTCAACCGTAATGTTCATATACTTCATCTCACTCTCACTGTTTAGCAGTATTCAAAGCTTCACAACCGCAGCTCACAGTTTGCACACATTGCTATCTATTCAACCATCACAGCCACGACACTGAAAGATATTGCACATATTGTCAGAAACAGTTCAGGGATGGCAGGACTATCTTATGAGGAATGGATGAACAGGTTGGGCCTGTAGCCATTATAGTTTAGAAGAATGAGAGATGATATTATTAAAACATAAAAGGTCCTGACAGGACTGGCGAAGGTGGATGCTGAAAAGATATTTCCTCTTGTGGGAGAAACTAGAACTAGGGGACACAGTTTAAAAATAAGGGGTCTCCCATTTAAAACAGAGCTGAGGAGAAATATTTTTCACTGAAAAGCATCATTGTCTTTGGAATGTTCTTCCCCAGAAAATGGCAGGGACAATGTCATTGAATATCTTTAAGGCTGAGGCAGGTAGACTGAATTAACAAGGGAGGCAAGGGAAATCAGGGGATAGGTGGGAGTGTGCATTTGAGGCCATAATCATGATCAACCATTTTCTTATTGAATTGCAGAACGGGCTTGAGGGGCAGAATGGCCTAATCCTGTCCTAATTCATGCACCTTGGGGAAACGTCGGGTATTCCTGGTGCCTGTGTTGTCAGGAAGTGGCCCCAGCTGCTCGAACTCAGACAGGTTCCAACCTTGAGGAGTAGCTGTTTTCACTGCAGGATGTACCAAGTGGCTGAGTGTTTCCTGGATCGCAGGATGCAGTAGGTCCCACAGTCAGTTGAGTTCAGAACAGTATGTGGCTGGCTTCCCAAAAGGGCAGGAAGAGGCAAGCAGTGCAGGAATCCGTCGGGAAAGTGGCACATTCAACCGATGCTCAGCGTTGGCAACACTTTGGAGCAGTGTTGGCTTTGCATTACTCTGCAAAGTTTGCCATGTCAATCCCAGCTGTAAGGTGACCAAAATAGTCAGTTTATATTTATGGTTAGGGGCTGGGAGGAGAAGGTGTGTTCGCGCGGAACCCACCAAATTAATCTGGGCTGCTGCCTCACCGGGGTTCCTGTTTCCCATTTTGTGACACCCCCCCCCACACATCACCTATTTGAAGCCCGTTGGATAGACCTCTATGCTGCCCAATATTATGTTGACTTGAAACCAATGAGCTGAAGACTATTTGCTGCCCACGGCCTGGCAGAGGTAAGGTAAATATTGGTCTTTTGTCCTCACAGTTTGACTGATTTGCTTTGTGCTAGTAGCGAAAAGCTACATGTCTACTTCTTTGAACATGTGCAGCGTGGGATTCTGGAGTGTTTACATACATTGTTGAATTTAATCAGACAATCAGAAAAGAAACTGGCAAAAATAAATAACCCTAGTCTGGTGGACAAACACCAAAGGGACTTTTTGTTCTATTTCATGGATGATGGTTGGATAGCAGCCAGACCTATTCAATATGACTTCAGTAAACAGTTTTTGTGAAGTAGGTTTCATAACTCCCTTGTCATGAAGGGAAAGTGCACAAAATGTATTCATGGAGCATTGTGTAAAGATTCAGAGCAGTTTTTTAAACAACTTGTTTTATGGCTGCAGTCATATTAAAGAAAAGAACCAGGCAAAGCACAAATAAAAATATATTAAACGCCAAGAAAATGGTGCCAATTTATGAACTTAAACCATTTGTATGTCTTGAAAATTGTCAAAGGTGACTCCCCCACTCAATTTCAGCAGTGTGGTCAATTCTGACACATTAGTAGGATGTCTGCCCAGGCATTTAATAGAAAAGGTATCAAAAGCAGTCAATTTACACAGAGTAAAGTTCCACAAACAGCAATAAGATAATGGCCAGATTATGGGGAGGGGGGAGAGGGGGAGGGGGGGGGGGTGGTGAGGTACTCACCCAGAGCTGGCAAACTCCTAATTTGGCTTCATTTCATTATCATTGTCGGTCAGGAATCCCAATTCCCTCGCCTCCTGGGATTTTCCAGCCACCCCACCCCCCCCAAACCCCAACCAGCCGGAGTCATGCTGGCATGAATTGGTGCTGACAAGTTCTGACATGTATGGACCTTGCACCTTGCACTTCAAGGGTTTGGATCAAGGGAGTGAGTACCCTCTCTACACTTGCTTCGAGGGTGCCAAGGGGTCCTTCAGATGCGGCCGGAAGGGTGGGGGGTAGGTTTGGGTTAGCTTTAGGATTCAGGTCTGGGGTCTTTCCCAGGATGGGGGTTATTTGGCTGGTCTTCCCTCTGTCGCTTTGAAAATCATCAAACTGTCTTTCAGCATGTTGCAGTTAAAAGTCTTCACTCTGATGTGTCAGTACCCTTTGATGTCTCTCCCAGCATGTCAACATCAATTCTCTGCCAGAAGAAGGTGAAAGTTTTCTCCCTGTAGCCGTAAAACCGTTAAACTCTCTCCCAGCATGTCAATGACAATGATCTGTCAAATGAAGGTAAAAGTCTTCCCTTTAGTGTGTTGCAAACCTTTGAAGTGCCTACAGACAGAAGTTTAGAAATCTGAGGAAAGAACCAAATCAGATAGAATTTGAAAGAATTAAGCAAAATAATTTTGATAGGTGGATAAGAGCATTAAAAATAGACCTAACACATGATGCTCTTGGGGAAATTATTATTTTGGAGGAATTTAAAGATTCACTTGCTTTAGAAGTGAGAACTCCGATAGAAGAGCAAAGGGTTAAAACTGCCAGACAGCAGCAGTAATTTAGATTTGAGCACCGTCACCTGTTTAGTTACTTCCGTCAGGGATGAGGGGTCGAACCACCAATCCGAGAGAGAGAGAGACCAAGGTTAATCTTACCTTGTGCCGGCGTCCGTCTTTTTCCTCCGGGTCTGGCTCGATCACTTCTTCAGTCCCCCACGGAATTCACTCAGGATATTGGTAACTGCTCGCTTGCGCCAAATGCTAAAGTCAATATTTTCCGCTTCTGTAGTAGAAAGATTCAACACGCTCATTAAGACAAAATAACCAGCTTTATTTTAAAAACGACTGCATGCAGTTCTGGCTGAAACTTGAAGTCAGAGAGCAGTCAACAAAACTGCTGAGTCTTTCGCAAGGACCGCGCTTTCGCAGAGAAGTAGCTCAATATTTATACATTATCATTATCAAGATTGTGTGACAACAGTATAGTCAGGAATTTGATCGGAAATACAAACGGAAGCATAGAACAGACCATTTTTGGTCACATCACTCATACCATTATCTTGTCCTTGGAGGCCTGAACTTATCTTGTTTAATTCCTACGGCCCTGGGTTATGACGAGTTAGTTTTATTAGGAGTTGCCGAGGTCCGGTGTTTTGGAATGGCTCGTCCTTCGCTGATCTTTTCAGACTTCAAGTTATGCAGAGTTGGCCCTATCAGTCTTACAGTCTGAAATGGTTAGGGCAGCATTTCTTATAGGGGTCTGGTGAACTGTGAGCATTCTTTACATGGGCCTGGTGAGCTGGAATGAGTAGTTCCAGCCTTTCTTACATTGTATCAAACATTTTGACCAGTCTTCCCATTCAAAATGCTCTTTGGGATAAAAATCTCCTCAATGCTATTCAGCTTCCCCATCAATTGGCAATTATTAAATGTGCTGCGCACACAAAGGGGGACACTCCTGTTCAATTAGGAAATGCCCGTGCTGTTTCGGCTGCTAAGGCTGCGGCTATATCAGCCTCTCTGATTGTTCCCAGTGGGGCTAATCAGGCTCTAAACCAGGTACCTGCATTAGGAACGAAGGGCATGCCAGAGATAACTGAAGTTCAAAATTTACAGAGGGACGCCACTGATTCCGAGCGCACACTATTGAAGTCAATTGGGTGTTCACACTCCTTGAAATGAGACCTCTGGCCTACTCCCGTTGGGCAAGTTTGTATTCCGAATTCTTTATTGCCAGTACTTATTGATTATTTGCATTCTTGTACCCATCTTGGCAAGGAGGGAATGGTACAGCTACTCCTAAAAACTTGGTGGCATCCAGATTTGAATACAGCAGCGCAAACGCGGCTGAATCGATGCGTCATTTGCATGAAACATAATAAGGGTAAAGGCATTAAATGCCCTCCAGGAACCACTCCCTTGCCAGATGGCCCTTTTGCCTGTGTACAGCTTGATTTTATCGAATTGCCAAAAGCACTGTGCTATAAATATTGTTTAGTGATAATCAATGTGTTTAGTAAATGGATTGAAGCCTTCCCCACCACTAATTGTACGGCACATACAGTGGTGAAGTTGTTGTTAACGGAAGTCATTCCTCACCACCAAAATGGTGAGCTCAGACAATGGACCACATTTTGTAGCTCGGATCAATACTGAATTGTACGAAGCACTCGTAATTAAACAATTCCTGCTGCCTGCGGGTGATCTGCGCAGTGCAGTTGCTGTTTAATTACGAAAAAAACACCTTGGTAGGAGTAATTTACAGGCCCCCGACAATACTTCCAAAGTGGGGCATAGTTTAAACCAAGAAGTAATGAGGGCTTGTGAGAAGGGCACAATGGTAATCATGGGTGATTTTAATATGTGTATTGACTGGACTAATCGAATTGGCAAGGGTATCCTCGAGGGAGATTTCATCGGGTGTATGAGGAA
Organism: Scyliorhinus torazame; assembly: GCF_047496885.1. Taxonomy (NCBI): domain Eukaryota; kingdom Metazoa; phylum Chordata; class Chondrichthyes; order Carcharhiniformes; family Scyliorhinidae; genus Scyliorhinus; species Scyliorhinus torazame. The sequence continues at coordinate 279,244,560 of NC_092709.1, read as the reverse complement.
TTGTTTCTTAGTGAAATATGTTATGGAGCAGGGAGCAGGCTATTTTAGATTTAGTATTATGTAACAAAGAAGGGTTGATAAATAGTCTTATTGTTAAGGATCCTCTTGGAAGGACTTCCGGGTGCGGCGATGACCAGCTGAGTCGCACGTTTCGGCAGCTCCCTGTGAAACGGACTTTTGGGCTCTTGATAGGAGCCCCAACGGCAATTTTGACGGCTAAAAACACTGTGCGGTAAACCAGAAGGGAATCCCCCCTGGATACGGATGGAAAAAGGAGGAGAGAGTGGCCAGATTGCAGTGGATCCTTTAGAACAGCGGCAAGGAAGGCAAGCAAAAACCAAGACGGCGTCGGAAGGTGGCAGTTTAACATGGGGCCCTGAACAACAAGAGTTCTTGAAATGCTGTGTGGAAGAGATCAAAAAGGAAATGAAGAAAGAGCTGTTGGCCCCGATACTACAGGCGATCGAAGGGCTAAAGGAGGAACAAAAGACCCAGGAGCGGGAGCTTCGGGTCGTGAAGGCAAAGGCAGCCGAGAATGAGGACGATATACAGGGCCTGGTGGTGAAGACGGAGACGCATGAGGCACATCAGAAACGATGTGTGGAAAGGTTGGAGGCACTGGAAAACAACGCAAGGAGGAACAACCTGAGGATTCTTGGTCTTCCTGAAGGTGTGGAGGGAGCGGACGTCGGGGCATATGTGAGCACGATGCTGCACTCGTTAATGGGAGCGGAGGCCCCGGCGGGTCCGTTGGAGGTGGAGGGAGCATACCGAGTGATGGCGCGAGGACCGAGAGCAGGAGAAATTCCCAGAGCCATAGTGGTGAGATTCCTCCGTTTTAAGGATAGAGAAATGGTCCTTAGATGGGCGAAGAAAACTCGGAGCAGTAAATGGGAGAACGCGGTGATCCGCGTTTATCAAGACTGGAGTGCGGAGGTGGCGAGAAGGAGGGCGAGCTTTAATCGGGCCAAGGCGGTGCTTCATAAAAAGAAGATAAAATTTGGAATGCTGCAACCGGCAAGACTGTGGGTCACATATCGAGGGAGGCACCACTACTTTGAGACGGCGGATGAAGCGTGGACTTTTATTGTGGAAGGAAAACTGGAATGAGCGGGTTATTAAAAAGAACGTTCGAACAAAGTGGTGGGGCGAATGTGGGGGGCAAAGAGGGGTTTTATGTACTAATCCTGCGATGTGGTAACTTTTCTCTCTCCCACAGGTGGTGATGGGGGGAGGTGGAGGAGATGGGGCGTTGGCCATTGGGGGCGGGGCCAAGGGAGAAGCGCGGGCTTGGTTCCCGCGCTATGATAATTATGGCGGGAATAGAGAAGCAGGAAGGAGGGGGCGTCGCACGGTGCGAGCCGAGGTCACGGGGGGAAGCCGAGGTCAGCCAGAATTTGCTGACTTCTGGGAGCAACATGGGGGGAGTAATTACGCTAGCGGGGGATCTAGCGGGGGGGGTGGTTGGGAGGGGGGAATTACTGGGTTGCTGCTGCTGGGGAGAGGGGGGAGCTAGTATGGGAGAGGATGGGCGGGGGGGCACCGCCTGGGGGAGATACAGCTGCGTGGGAACCGGGTGAGGAGCTGGAAAAAGGTGATAGCTAATCGACAAGGGGGGGGGTAGGAAGCCCCCCAACTCGGCTGATCACGTGGAACGTGAGAGGGCTGAACGGGCCGATAAAGAGGGCACGGGTACTCGCACACCTTAAGAAACTTAAGGCAGATGTGGTTATGTTACAGGAAACGCACCTGAAACTGATAGACCAGGTTAGGCTACGCAAAGGATGGGTGGGGCAGGTGTTCCATTCGGGGCTAGATGCGAAAAACAGGGGGGTGGCTATATTAGTGGGGAAGCGGGTAATGTTCGAGGCAAAGACTATAGTGGCGGATAACGGGGGCAGATACGTGATGGTGAGTGGCAAACTACAGGGGGAGACGGTGGTTTTGGTAAACGTATATGCCCCGAACTGGGATGATGCCAATTTTATGAGGCGGATGCTAGGACGCATTCCGGACCTAGAGATGGGAAAGCTGATAATGGGGGGAGATTTTAATACGGTGTTGGAACCAGGGCTGGATAGGTCGAAGTCCAGGACTGGAAGGAGGCCGGCAGCAGCCAGGGTACTTAAAGATTTTATCATAGAATTTACAGTGCAGAAGGAGGCCATTCGGCCCATCGAGTCTGCACCGGCTCTTGGAAAGAGCACCCCACCCAAGGTCCACACCTCCACCCTATCCCCACAACCCAGTAACCCCACCCAAGACTAAGGGCAATTTTGGACACTATGGGCAATTTAGCATGGCCAATCCACCTAACCCGCACATCTTTGGACTGTGGGAGGAAACCGGAGCACCCGGAGGAAACCCACGCACACACGGGGAGGATGTGCAGACTCCGCACAGACAGTGACCCAAGCCGGAATCAAACCTGGGACCCTGGAGCTGTGAAGCATTTGTGCTATCCACAATGCTACCGTGCTGCCCACGTGCTGGAGCAGATGGGAGGTGTAGACCCGTGGAGATTTAGCAGACCTAGAAGTAAGGAGTTCTCGTTTTTCTCCTATGTCCATAAAGTCTACTCGCGAATAGACTTTTTTGTGCTGGGTAGGGCATTGATCCCGAAGGTGAGGGGAACGGAGTATACGGCTATAGCCATTTCGGATCACGCTCCACACTGGGTGGACTTGGAGATAGGGGAGGAAACAGGAGGGCGCCCACCCTGGAGAATGGACATGGGACTAATGGCAGATGAGGGTGTGTGTCTAAGGGTGAGGGGGTGCATTGAAAAGTACTTGGAACTCAATGATAATGGGGAGGTCCAGGTGGGAGTGGTCTGGGAGGCGTTGAAGGCGGTGGTTAGAGGGGAGCTGATATCAATAAGGGCACATAAAGGGAAGCAGGAGAGTAAGGAACGGGAGCGGTTGCTGCAAGAACTTTTGAGGGTGGACAGACAATATGCGGAAGCACCGGAGGAGGGACTGTACAGGGAAAGGCAAAGGCTACATGTAGAATTTGACTTGCTGACTACAGGCACTGCAGAGGCACAATGGAGGAAGGCACAGGGTGTACAGTACGAATATGGGGAGAAGGCGAGCAGGTTGCTGGCACACCAATTGAGGAAAAGGGGAGCAGCGAGGGAAATAGGGGGAGTGAGGGATGAGGAAGGATAGATGGAGAGGGGAGCGGAGAGAGTGAATGGAGTGTTCAAGACATTTTATAAAAAGTTATATGAAGCTCAACCCCCGGATGGGAGGGAGAGAATGATGGGCTTCTTGGATCAGCTGGAATTTCCCAAGGTGGAAGAGCAGGAAAGGGTGGGACTGGGAGCACAGATCGAGGTAGAAGAAGTGGTGAAAGGAATTAGGAGCATGCAGGCGGGAAAAGCCCCAGGACCGGATGGATTCCCAGTCGAATTCTATAGAAAATATGTGGACTTGCTCGCCCCGGTACTGACGAGGACCTTTAATGAGGCAAAGGAAAGCGGACAACTGCCCCCGACTATGTCTGAAGCAACGATATCACTTCTCTTAAAGAAGGAAAAGGACCCGCTACAATGCGGGTCCTATAGACCTATTTCCCTCCTAAATGTAGATGCCAAGATCCTGGCCAAGGTAATGGCAATCAGAATTGGGCCAGTCCTGGACTTCGACCTATCCAGCCCTGGTTCCAACACCGTATTAAATGGCAAGGGGCAGCATGGTAGCATTGTGGATAGCACAATCGCTTCACAGCTCCAGGGTCCCAGGTTCGATTCCGGCTTGGGTCACTGTCTGTGTGGAGTCTGCACATCCTCCCCGTGTGTGCGTGGGTTTCCTCCGGGTGCTCCGGTTTCCTCCCACAGTCCAAAGATGTGCAGGTTAGGTGGATTGGCCATGATAAATTGCCCTCAGTGTCCAAAATTGCCCTTAGTGTTGGGTGGGGTTACTGGGTTATGGGGATAAGGTGGAGGTGTTGACCTTGGGTAGGGTGCTCTTTCCAAGAGCCGGTGCAGACTCGATGGGCCGAATGGCCTCCTTCTGCACTGTAAATTCTATGATAATAGAGGAATGTGTCCCGGGGGTGGTCCACGAGGACCAAACTGGGTTTGTGAAGGGGAGACAGCTGAACACGAATATACGGAGGTTGTTAGGGGTAATGATGATGGCCCCACCAGAGGGAGAAACGGAGATAGTAGTGGCGATGGATGCCGAGAAAGCATTTGATAGAGTGGAGTGGGATTATTTGTGGGAGGTGTTGAGGAGATTTGGTTTTGGAGAGGGGTATGTTAGATGGGTGCAGCTGTTGTATAGGGCCCCAGTGGCGAGCGTGGTCACGAATGGACGGGGATCTGCATATTTTCGGCTCCATAGAGGGACAAGGCAGGGATGCCCTCTGTCCCCATTATTGTTTGCACTGGCGATTGAGCCCCTGGCGATAGCGTTGAGGGGTTCCAAGAAGTGGAGGGGAGTACTTAGGGGAGGAGAAGAGCACCGGGTATCTTTGTATGCGGACGATTTGCTACTATACGTGGCGGACCCGGCGGAGGGGATGCCAGAAATAATGCGGATACTTGGGGAGTTTGGGGATTTTTCAGGGTATAAATTGAACATGGGGAAAAGTGAGTTGTTTGTGGTGCATCCAGGGGAGCAGAGTAGAGAAATAGAGGACCTACCGTTGAGGAATGTAACAAGGGACTTTCGTTACCTGGGGATCCAGATAGCTAAGAATTGGGGTACATTGCATAGGTTAAATTTAACCCGGTTGGTGGAACAGATGGAGGAGGATTTCAAGAGATGGGATATGGTATCCCTGTCAATGGCAGGGAGGGTGCAGGCGGTTAAGATGGTGGTCCTCCCGAGATTCCTCTTTGTGTTTCAGTGCCTCCCGGTGGTGATTACGAAGGCTTTTTTAAAAAGGATTGAAAAGAGCATCATGGGTTTTGTGTGGGCCGGGAAGACCCCGAGAGTGAGGAAGGGATTCTTACAGCGTAGCAGGGATAGGGGGGCGCTGGCACTACCGAGCCTAAGTGAGTATTATTGGGCCGCTAATATTTCAATGGTGAGTAAGTGGATGGGAGAGGAGGCGGGAGCGGCGTGGAAGAGATTAGAGAGGGCGTCCTGTAGGGGGACTAGCCTACAGGCTATGGTGACAGCCCCATTGCCGTTCTCACCGAGGAACTACACCACAAGCCCGGTGGTGGTGGCTACACTGAAGATTTGGGGACAGTGGAGACGGCATAGGGGAAAGACTGGAGCCTTGGGGGGGTCCCCGATAAGAAACAACCATAGGTTTGCCCCGGGGGGAATGGATGGGGGATATGGAATGTGGCAAAGAGCAGGAATAACGCAACTGAAAGATCTGTTTGTGGATGGGAAGTTCGCGAGTCTGGGAGCGCTGACCGAGAAATATGGGTTGCCTCAAGGGAATGCATTCAGGTATATGCAACTAAGGGCTTTTGCGAGGCAACAGGTGAGGGAATTCCCGCAGCTCCCGACACAAGAGGTGCAGGACAGAGTGATCTCAAAGACATGGGTGGGGGATGGTAAGGTGTCAGATATATATAGGGAAATGAGGGACGAAGGGGAGACTATGGTAGATGAACTAAAAGGGAAATGGGAAGAAGAGCTGGGGGAGGAGATCGAGGAGGGGCTGTGGGCAGATGCCCTAAGCAGGGTAAACTCGTCGTCCTCGTGTGCCAGACTAAGCCTGATTCAGTTTAAGGTATTACACAGGGCACATATGACTGGAGCACGGCTCAGTAAATTTTTTGGGGTGGAGGATAGGTGTGCGAGGTGCTCGAGAAGCCCAGCGAATCATACCCATATGTTTTGGTCATGCCCGGCACTACAGGGGTTTTGGATGGGGGTGACAAAGGTGCTTTCGAAAGTAGTAGGAGTCCGGGTCGAACCAAGCTGGGGGTTGGCTATATTTGGGGTTGCACAAGAGCCGGGAGTGCAGGAGGCGAGAGAGGCCGATGTTTTGGCCTTTGCGTCCCTAGTAGCCCGGCGCAGGATATTGCTAATGTGGAAGGAAGCCAAGCCCCCGGGGGTGGAGACCTGGATAAATGACATGGCGGGGTTTATAAAGCTAGAGCGGATTAAGTTCGTCCTAAGGGGGTCGGCTCAAGGGTTCACCAGGCGGTGGCAACCGTTCGTCGAATACCTCGCAGAAAGATAGACGGAATGGGAAAAAGAAGGCAGCAGCAGCAGCCCAGGATCGGGGGGGGGGGGTGGAGGAGGAACCAGAAGGACTCTCAGGGTTGTTAATATATACTGTATAGTATGTATAGGTCGTTGCTACAGATAATTATATATTGGACTGTTAAATTATATTTTTGGAGAGTGTTACTTGTGACAAGGCAGTTGCCAATTAGGGCTAGTTTTTATTTTTGTTATTTATTATTTATTCATTTTTTGTTTATAAAATAGGTCATTGTTATTTGTGTTGTTATAATATTGTGTAAAGGATGCACAATGTACTGTGTTGGTTGACCAAAAATTTTCAATAAAATATTTAATAAAAAAAAAGGATCCTCTTGGAAGGAGTGATCTCAGCATGCTAGAATTTCAAATTCAGATTGAGCGAGAGAAGACAGAGTGCCAGACGAGAGTTTTAGCATTGGGATTAGACAGGTCTAAGGAAAACATTGTCCCAAGTAGACAAGGCACAGATAATTGAGGGTTGGACAGTTGAGGAACAATGGCGGATATTCAATTCCTGAGAAGAAGAGGAAATGTAAAAGGGATAAAAATGTTCCATGACTAAACAAGGAAGTCAAGGAAGACATCAAGGCAAAAGCTATGGAATCTCATACTGCTAAAAGCTGGTGGTAAGATGAAGGACTGGGGGAACTTTACGATTCAGCAAAAGGCTACTGAAAATAAAATCAAAAGAGCTAAGGTGAATTACGACAGGAAACTAACAGTAAACATAAACATTGATACCAAAAGCTTATTTCAGATCTCCAGCATCTGCAGTATTTTGCTTTTATTTAGGAGAAATTACTTCACTCAAAGGGTCTTTGGAATTTTCTACCTCAGATATGGTGGATGCCCCATCACTAAATATATTTAAGGCTGGATTGGCCATACTGGGCGGCGAATGTGGAGTACTGGGCGGCGAATGTGGAGAAGGTGCGGAGCTGGGTCAGAGGGGTTGACTCCCAATGGGTCAGATTGGAGGAGAGTTTGGGTAGGGGGTCGGGGTTGAAGGCGCCAGCAACAGCGCCACTCCCAACAGCCCCGGGGAGATACTCAGGGAGTCCGGTAGTAATAGCTTTGTTGATAATTTGGAGGCAGTTTTGACAGCACTTCGGGTTGGGAGCAGGGTCAAGGGAAATGCCAATTTGGGGGAACCATAGATTTGAGTCAGGGAAGTGGGATGGAAATTTTCGGAAATGTGAGGAGAAAGGAATTAGAACACTAAAAGATTTATTTTTGGGGGGTCGTTTTGCGCAATTGAAGGAGCTGGGAGCGAAGTATGGGTGGGAGCAGGGGAAATATTTAGGTACAGACAGGTTTGAGACTTTGCCAGAAAGGAGATACAGAGCTTCCCAGTAGAGCCGGCTTCCACATTGCTGGAGGAGGTGCTGCTGACAGGAGGACTGGAGAAGGGGGTAGTATCGGAGGTTTACGGGGCTATTTTGGAGGAGGAGAAGGCGCCATTAGAAGGGATCAAGGCAAAGTGGGATGAAGAGTTGGGAGAGAGTATGGAGGAGGGGTTCTGGTGTGAGGTGCTCCAGAGGGTGAACGGCTCCACCTCGTGTGCGAGGTTGGGGCTGATACAGCTGAAGGTGGTATATAGAGCGCACCTTACAAGGGCGAGGATGAGCCGGCTATTTGAGGGGGTAGAAGATGTGTGTGAACGTTGCAGGGGAGGCCCGCAAACCACGTTCATATGTTTTGGTCCTGTCCAAAGCTGGCGGATTACTGGAAGGAGGTGTTAGGGTAATCTCTAAAGTGGTGCACGTGAAACTGGACCCGGGCCCTTGGGATGCCATATTCGGGGTATCGGACGAGCTGGGATTGGAAACGGGCGCGGAGGCAGATATTGTAGCCTTCGCCTCGTTGATCGCCTGAAGGCGGATCCTGTTAGGGTGGAGATCAACCTCTCCACCCTGTGCCCTGGCGTGGCGGGGGGACCTGCTGGAATTCTTAACGCTTGAAAAGGTCAAATTTGAACTGAGGGGAAGAATGGAGGGGTTCTACAATTCATGGGTGTTATTCATTATGCACTTTCAAGAATTGGATCACATCGAACATTAGGGGGGTTGGGGGCTGGGAGGGTTGGGGGAAGGGGGACTGTATGTGTTAATGGTGACTATGGGTGATTCCTGATTCCTTTTGTCATTTGTTTATGTTAACACGCGGGCCAATGTCTGGGGTTTGGTGGGAGAATGGGATCGTTGTTATTGATATGGGGATTGACATTACATTCATTACTGATTATTGTTTATTGTTGGGTGTAAATTTGGGAGACAATGTGAAAAAGGATGAGAATAAAAAAATATTTTTATAAAAGGGTGGATTGGCCAGATTTTCGGTTTCTCAGGGATATGGGAATCGAGCGAGAAAATTGAGTTGAAGCCCAAGATCAGACTTGATTGTATTGAATGACAGGCCACATTATTTCTTGCGTTCTTGTGTTTGTGAGAGCCTGCCGGACATGTTGGGAGACCTGCTGCTGGCAATATCAGAGGATAAAGTCCCACCTCCTGCCCAAGCTTGCAGACACCTTGGGCGAGATTCTCTGACCTCCCGCCGGGTCGGAGAATCGCCGGGGGCTGGCGTGAATCCCGCCCCCGCCGCTTGCCGAATTCTCCGGCACCGGACATTCGGCGGGGGCGGGAACCGGATGGGCCGAAGTCCCGCTAGTGGAATGCCTGTTCCGCCAGCGTGGATTAAACCACCTCTCTTACCGGCGGGAGACGGCGGCGCGGGCGGGCTCCGGGGTCCTGGGGGGGGCGCGGGGCGATCTGGCCCCGGGGGGTGCCCCCACGATGGCCTGGCCCGCGATCGGGGCCCACCGATCCGTGGACGGGCCTGTGCCGTGGGGGCACTCTTTTCCTTCCGCCTTCGCCATGGTCTCCACCATGGCAGAGGCAGAAGAGACTCCCTCCACTGCGCATGCGCGGGGATGCCGTGAGCGGCCGCTGACGCTCCCGCGCATGCGCCGCCCGGTCGGTTTCGCACCAGCTGGCGGGGCACCAAAGGCCTTTCCTGCCAGCTGGCGGGGTGGAAATCAGTCCGGCGCGGGCCTAGCCCCTCAAGGTTAGGGCTCGGCCGCTCAAGATGCAGAAGATACCGCACCTTTGGGGCGGCGCGATGCCGGACTGATTTGCGCTGGTTTTGGCGCCGGTTGGCGGACATCATGCCGATTGCGGAGAATTCCGCCCCTGATCTCCTTATTATCTGCCATCAGACCACCTTTACTTTTATGAACTAATTCATAATCATCAGCCATTTCTGCTGCTAATCTCGCAGTTTTAACCCTCTGTTCTTCCACATGAGTTCTCACTACATTAGGAATTGAATTTTTAAACTCCTCCAAAAGCATAATTTCTCTGAGAGCTTCATACGTTTGGTCTATTTTCAAAGCCCTTACCCACCTATCAAAATTACTCTGTTTGATCCTTTCAAATTCCATGTATGTTTGACCACATTCTTTCCTTAAATTTCTAAACCTTTGTCTGTAGGCTTCAGGCACTAGTTCATATGCACCCAAGATGGATTTTTTCACCTCCTCATATGTCCAGATACCTCGTCCGGTAGTGATGAAAACACTTCACTAACCCCACCTATCAGCTTTGTTTGAATCAGTAATACCCATATGTCCTGTGGCCATTTCATTTGTTCAGCTACCTTCTTCTGAAAAAGGCTTCCACTTCCTTCTCGTCAAACCTTAACAATGCTTGGACATATTTAAATAGATCCCCACCAAGCCTTCGACTTTGACGCTCTTTCTCACTATCCTCATTACTATCATGCAACTATATGTTTCCCTTTACGTCTGCCAATTTTAACTGACTGTCTGTTTCATAGCCATTTTCTGAAGTTCAAACTCTCTCTCTTTTTCCCTTTCCTCTCAATCTCTTTATTTTTGTTCTGCTAGGGCTATTCTTTCTTTGTTTCTTTCTTCTCTCTCCTTTTCTTTTTCCCCGATCTGTATCTCCCTCTCTCTTTCTTTTTCTCTCATTGCATATTCAAGCTGCTTTAATTCTTTTTCATGTTCAAGTTGCTTAATCTGCAACTGGATCTTTGCCATTTCTAATGAGTCAGACTGTATCTCAGGCAACTTTAAATGCTTAGCCACCGCCATAATTATCTCATCTTTTCGCATTTTGTCAGGTAATGTTAACTGCAATGTTTTTGCCAAATCTAACAGTCTGCTTTTAGTCTCTGTCCGTAAGGTGCTGCATGTCACCGTCTCCACCCCCAAAAACTTCAGAGCCTCTGAAAGAGCCATTGTCCACAACACACTCCCTACTGACTAGAATACCACACCTGAAAAGCAACCACAATATGCTCACCCCTCACTGTCTTTAAGTTCACAAAACCAATCCAATAGGTAGACTTTTATCCCCCTCGAGCCCCCAATGTGTTATGGACCAGGGTTTAGAGAACCCCAAAGTGTATCATGGACAACTTTTAATAGATTGTGGTATGGGGAGCACACGGCACACTCTACAGCTGTGGTACAACAGAAATGGAAAAGTATATTTTAAGGCAAAACAATGTTTATTCTATGAACTCAAGTTAACTTTTCTAAAACAAACAGTGAACATCTTAGCAACCATTAATTCAAATACAACCCCCAAAGACTACAACACTAAGTAAACCTTTAAGCTTTCCTTTTTAACATCCAGAAGACTTTTAAAAAAACCTTTGAACAGAAGCACATCAGGTGAAAGTCACTACTGCGAGCAGTTATTAGTTTTAAATCACCAAAGGATCGATTTACAGTCTTTAGATTACAGAGAGATTCATGCACCTTCTGGCTGTGACTGCAGCTATCCAGCTCTGAAAACGAAACTAAAACACACCCTGCAGCCTGCTCAAAAACAAAAGTAAAAAGCTGACAGGACAGCCCAGCTCCACCCACTCTCTGACATCACTGCAGTAATATGAGCAGCCAAACATTTCTCAAAGCAACATTCTCATGAAAACTGTGCTTGAACACTTCGGGAGGCAGCACCACAGACACACCGGCCAACGTTCAATCACCCAGGAGTTGGGTCCCAGCCCAGGCACATGTCCACGGCTGGGTGTACATGGGAAAGACGTGTCGGGTGGGGGAAGGTGTGCATGTCTGGGGAATGATGGTCGTCCCACATCGCAGAACAAAGAGCTAGAGACGTCATACTGGTTGTGTGTTCAGGGTATTTTAAAGTTCCGCATTCAAGTGTACACCACTGCCCCATTATCCCAATGGTTCTGCTCCACTATCCCCGCTCCATCCCCCTCAAACTACCTGTCTGAATATACACCAGTATATCATTGTGCAGGCACACACACACACACTGATGGACATGCAATGGGACCAATCAGCATACACAACACCGCAGCCAATCACCAGTGAGAGCACATGCACTATAAAGACAGGGGACAGGAGAGTTCCCGCTCATTCTAGTAGCAGCCAGCTCGGAGCACAGAGCTCACAGCCTGCAACACAGACATTCACCATGTGCTGAGTGCGTCACCTGGTTAGGACTAGGCAAGGGTCTACAGTTAAAGCAAGTATTACATTCACCCCCAGTTCAAGTATGTTAATATAGTTAACCTTATAATAAAATAGAGTTGCACCACTTCCAGTATTGCTGACCTGTTTGTGATCCAGAACACCCAACACATCATGGTACAAGGAGTGGTTGCATACTCGCACTTCTGAGACCCACCTGCAACTAATCAGCATTCCGGCATCCTGAAGTATGGAGAACATCAACCCGCCGCCGCTCCGCATCGCCGGCACCTCAGCGTACAGTGACAACCAGCAACGATACCCAGGCAAGATGTTCAAGATCCGGGTTCCGCAGCAGCTCCAGTGCCATGGCGATCTCCGCGAAAACTGGCGGGCATTCCGGCAAAAGTTTGAAATCTTCCTGCTGGCAGCCGAACTAGAAGACCTGACCGTTCCTGAAAAAACAGATCTTCTCCTCACCATCGCCGGTGCCAGAGCAGAAGAAATCTTTTAAAAATTCAAGTTCTCCAAGGGGCAAAACAGGAGCGACTTCCAGGCAGTCCTGGACAAATGCGGCAAATACTGTGAGGAAAACTCACTCCAACCAGCAAGGGAAGGTAAGAGAAGCGCCAGTACTCACTTCGAGGCCGAAATCCGTGCGTCACGCACGTCATGACATCAGAGGCCCCGGACCACACCCCTTTAAAGGGGAAATGTCCCAAATCAAAGAAGAAATCTTTTAAAGCTGTAAAACAACCTTCCTTCACCTGGAATGACAGCACAATGCCTCAAAATGAACCAGGAAATGAAATGAACCTCCGAAGAACCCTGCAACAAGCAGTTACCTACCCCCAAACCGAGTCCGATTCCGACTTCCCTCAGACCAGTGACACCGAGGACCCGAGGGAGCTTCTTCGAGTCGCTGTTATAACAAAGAACAGGCTGTCCCCAAATCAAAATCACCAGCCGCTGTTGGTGCACTGCATTGATCCAGACAACGAGTGGTATGCCACCCTGACGATCAACCAGAATTTGTCGCCCACCTCAGAGACTTGACTTATGGGTTTTACGATGTTGGACTCTTTGATCTGTTCTGTTATCCTGTTTCATCGTTCCAGTAGTTTGTATATAATGTTCATTTTGTTGTTGGTGTGACACCTTATTTCTCGGCACCAGGCACCTTCCTGTGTAAATAGATTAGCCTCATATACATAGTCATGTAAATAACACACACTCACATAGTCAGGTACATTCACTACAAGATATTTATTGTCACGCAGGCACATAGAACATAGAACATTACAGCGCAGTACAGGTCCTTCGGCCCTCGATGTTGCGCCGACCTGTGAAACTACTCTTATATTCATTATATAAAAGGGGGGATATCATAATATACACCAGTATATTATGGTGCAGGCACACACACACACACACACTGATGGACATGCAGTGGGACCAATCAGCATACACAACACCGCAGCCAATCACCAGTGAGACCACACGTACTATAAAGACAGGGGACAGGAGAGTTCCCGCTCATTCTAGTAGCAGCCAGCTCAGAGCACAGAGCTCACAGCCTGCAACACAGACATTCACCATGTGCTGAGTGCATCACCTGGTTAGGACTAAGCAAGGGTCTACAGTAAAAGCTGGTATTGCATTTACCCACAGTTCAAGTATGCTAATATAGTTAACCTTATAATAAAATAGAGTTGCACCACTTCCAGTGTTGGTGACCTATTTGTGATCCAGAACAACCAACACAGCGCCACCCACAATTCCCCCTCTCCTTCTCCCAACGCACACTCCACTCCTTACCCCCCCCCCCCCACCCACCCTTGCCCCCCCCAGTGCGCTTTGTGATCCTCAATGTGCTTGGCCTTCCTTGCTCTACTGCCACATCTATGTGTATCCCCAGGATGAACATTAAAAGTGGAGACAGCCAGCTGCTTACCACGTCTCGTGGCCTTTGATGCCCTTGGTTGGCGTCCTCTGGTGGCTCTGAGGTCGGAGAGCTCCGACGCACCTTTCGGCGGAGGGGGCACATGCACAGTCGTGCCGCCCTGTTCCAGGGGATGACTACGAGACACAGCCTCATCAGTGGGGTGAAACTTAGGAGAGCTATGGCCACCATCCCCATTCCATGGGACGGGTCCGGGTTGGCACTCAGCACCCCTTCCTCCCACTCGGTGCTGATAGGGCCCTGAGGTTCACCTCAGGACAGAGGGGCAGCTGGTTCGAGCCTCGGCTGCCCATGCGTCATCTGACTCTGCCAGTGCTGGCGGTTCCCCAATGTCTGAACCATGATGTCGACACCCTCGGCGATGATCAGCAGTGATTGGGCCATGCTCAGCAGTGACGCGGCAATGCCCACCTGCGACTGTGCCAGCGATGGTGGAGGGTGGGGATGACAGCGGTGAATCGTCGGCTTTGGCATCCTCAGAGCTTCCTCCGACGGTGTCTCATGGGAGGCAGGGGAGGGGGCCACCCTGGATGGGCCGGCGTCGTCGGCTGGAGCACCTGCGGGAAAATGAACACGTGGTCAGTGGGAGGGATCGCTCAGTCTGTATAGCATTAACAACTCGCGTATGACAGTCCATCCGGGTGGGGCCCGGTGGATCCTCATCTCTACGGCGTGCGCCAACCTCCGCATTGGTGACCCCTCAGTCCTCGACCACCCCTGTGACCTCCAGGCCTGTTTCTCAAAGGTCGTGAGTATTCTTATGTCTGGCACCCCTCCGCTAGACTGGGCCCTCTCACGGTGAATGTGGGAGAGATTCTCTTGCGGAGACACAGATATAACATCATTAGATCATTAGCCACATGCTTAGTCCACAGTGGTGGAGGGGGGGGAGGTGAGGTAGTGAAGGGAGGGTTGGGCTGATGGGAGGGTTGGGTGAAGGGAGCCAGGGTGAAGAGTGGGTTGGGGGGCAGATGGAGGTTTGGGTGGGACTGTCGCATTGGGGGCTGGGAAGGTTTTGGCGGGGAGTGGGTCGTGTCAATTCACCCGTGTTGCCTGGTGTAGATCGTTGACCGTCTTGCGTGACTAGAGGCCAGTCCTCCTGGTCACGCTGGCTGACCTTACGTCCACTGCCACTTCATCCCAGGTGGCACTGGCAGCCCTGTGACTCACCCTCCAGGATACTTGAGGTTACATGACATCCCTCCTGGCCTTGAGGACATCTAGGAAGCTCCCCAAGTCCACGTCTCCAAACCTTGGGCCTGGCCGTCTCAGCACCAGGACTGTAAGCTGAACGTGGTTGGTTGTGCAAGTGCTGCCTAGTCTTGTTAGCGGGGGGGCTGTCAAACGCGGTGCCAGCGAATCGGCTGGCGAGCATCCATTTGTAGCGTGAAGCCCATGAAGCCACATTAAGTGGACCAATTAATGGTCAGTAACATTGCCAGCCTCGCCAGGCCGAGCGCCAGGAAGCTCACGGCAGCTCCCGCTCGCTGTCACAATCAGAAATCTTTCCAGGGAATCGTGCCCTAAGGGTACGATTCAACCGAAAGATTTCTAAGGGCTGGATTCTTCCGCCCCACCTGCTGCAAGATCGCCATGGATGGGGCGCGGACCATGTAAAGGTCCATTGACCTCAGGCGGGAATTTCCGGTGGATAGATTTGGTAGGGTGTTTCCTGTCGGCTTTTTGGATCAGTTCCAGACGTTGGGGGGCTTGGCGAGTTTTCTGCAGTGGAGAGCTGAACTCACCAGCGGAGACCCGATCCTCAGAAATCAGGGCACCATTTGAAAGGATGCTCCAATCTCTGAGTGAGCTTGAGGGTCCTCACATCGTCACTCATGGACAATGCCACCCTCTGGAAACATGGGCATTACCCCCCAAGTGACGACACTCTGCTATGGTGCCACTGAGGGCCCCCTTCATCACAACCCCTTTATTTTGTCTCCCCCATTTCATCACCCTCCCTACACTCCCTCAACATTTATGAGGCCACTTCATATCTCCCTTCATCCATCCATCCTTTATACCCCCCCCCCCCCCCCCCCCATCATGGGCATCTCCCATACAGGCCCTGATCCTTGGCAGTGCCAATCAGGCAGTGGGAAACTTGGAACTGCGAACCTGGTACCTGGGAAGTGCCCCTGACAGCATGGCAGTGCCAACCGGGCATCCTGGCAGTGCCAGTTTGGCACTGCCAGCATGTCAAGTTAGCACTGCCAAGGTGCCTGGGGCTCTGCCCTGTCCCTGACTACCCGGAAGGTTTGATGGCTTTTCAGACATCCCTCTCTCCCGGTGTTGCCATCATGCCTGGTCCTGTTGCGTCGGGTGCAATGTGTTCACTGAATCACACCCTAATAGTCTAGTCTATCCACAATCAATATGACTGTCTTTGCCATTGTCTACAGGTGTGAATATCTCACAGCTCCTTCCCAGTAAGACAACATGAGCCCCTCTTAAACCTTTAACAACCATGTCACCCATTGGACAGAATTCAGAGCAGGTCACATGATCCTCTTCATTCATCCCAAAAGATTTCCTTCCCATGATGCCGTTATTCTTCAGTGACATTTCCTTACAGCTCATGTTGGAAACTCATGGAACTATCATCCAGCACAAATTCTCTGTTATTTTCTCTGCCTCTTGTGTAATTTGGTGGAAGATAGGTTGGACCCCTGCAATCTGGATGCCTAGACATGAATGCTCCTGTTGACATCATCATTAAAGAATGGTTAGCTAGTGAGTTTTAATTGTTTACATGGAGAGGAGAAGCACAATTATAATTTTCTCAAGGATTAAACTAAATACTTCATAAATTGTACAATCTCTGGAACAGACCATCTCTGGAAAATTACAGACTTTGGGCTAACAGTGGACTGAAATGTAAATGAGCTTGTGATTAACTACAGATGGAGGAGGATCCAGTGAGAAAACGCATTCTCTGGTTTCTGTCATATATATTTCTATATTTCAACATAATTGTAATAGTTAAATGCTAAGCTGCAATTTGGAAAATTTTATTTTAAAATGTATTAATCCTTTGTTTATTGTTTTTAAAGTTATAGGGTTTAGTTAGGATTCTGCATTACTTACTAGCTGTGAGAGTTTAAATTAAAAACAGATCCTACTCTTTTGGATAAAATGAACATTGCTAAATATAGTTTCATTTTTCAATGATGAGTTGTATCTCTAGTCGTGTCTGGCCAGTATTTCTCACATGCCAATCAAGCTGAGGAGGGTTTGAAGCTAAACTAAATCTATTCCTAATTCCCTGACCTGTCACACTGGCATTTAAAAAAATGAAATAATTATTCATTTTTTCCCTCTTTGCCATCATTTTTGTACAACGACTGCAGGAACCATCTTCTAAATCTTGCAAGATGTTCAAACTGTTTCTGGTGCCTTCAGTTTTCTAAGCCTTATCAGCAGAATGCAAGAAGTTTCAAGTGCTTTCTGGATTACAGTGTTCCTGATAGGGGAAGTATTTTTCCTTGTTATGTCGATGACCATTTGGTGAAGTAGATCATTCACCCATTACAGGAATGGATGGATTTGTATTTGATTGATTTGAGGCAGTCTTGAACTTTGTCAGGAAACAGTTTCTTGGCCGACAAATACAGATCTTTCTTGAGGGTTAGATGAAAGAATTGGGCCAAATATTAGTTTATGAGCGCTTGGTTTTATGTCGCATTGTCTGTACAGCAATAAAATAATTCTTTCAATTTAAACAGTCACTTGGTAATACAGAATTTGATCATTGCTAAAATGAGACGCATGTTGCTGAAGCGTTTCACCTTGCACTCGTCTGAATAAACACATTACGCTCAAGTAGGCCAAATTCAAAGGATCACAAGTTCATATGACTGGAGATAAGGTGCTGATTGGATGACATGCCAACTCTGATTGTCTGAGGTGCTGCCATAGAGAAAGCAGTGGGGAATTAAAAGGTTTCCCCAAGCTCCTGGTTAATGCAAAAATATCTAAGGCTTGACCATATTCCTTTTATTTGCAGAATGTGGCTCCCTCTGCACGAATGTGGGTCGCTTCTAACAAGCAAAGATGAGCTATATTACAAGATTGACTGATTATCTTGAATTGATTGTTAATGTAGCTGGGATGTACGGTCTGCATACCTAGCAATGAAATTCAGACACAAAATTGCTCAATTATGGTTTAGGCAGAACATCATTTTGGACTAATGGCAGCATCCTGTTAGGGTAAAATACCACTCACATAGCCACTGCATAGTAGCAACATGAAATGACTTGCTTAATCTGTCGCTCAAATTTTGAGATAGCTTACCTTTCCAGGGTAATTTGAGGTAGACCAGGTACATTTCAGACCCAAATGTAGTGGACGTTGGTCCAAATGCAGCACGGTAGCACAAGTGACCAGCACTGTGGCTTCACAGCGCCACGGTCCCATGTTCGATTCCCTGCTGGGTCACTGTCTGTGCAGAGTCTGCATGTTCTCCCCGTGTCTGCGTGGGTTTCCTCCGGGTGCTTCGGTTTCGTCCCACTGTCCAAAGACGTGCAGGTCTGGTGGATTGGCCATGCTAAATTGCCCTTAGTGTCCAAAAAGGTTAGATGGGGTTATTGGGTTACGGGGATAGGGTGGAAGTGAGGGCTTAAGTGGGTCGGTGCCGATTTGATGGGCTGAATGGCCTCCTTCTGCACTATATGTTCTATGTTCCATGTTATTCTGAGGTTCACTGAAGGACAATGACTATCCTGATAAGATCACTGTCTAGCGTGCAAACTCTCATTTCAGAAACATGTATGAATTTCAGAGCCAGTGTGATACAAGGTACATCTCAACGAATAGCTGGTCGAATAAAACAGCACGTCCCTTTGGTGTTTATAATAGACAGAGTATTGACTGTATTCATTCAGCCCATGCTTGCAAAACTCAAAATTAACTTCAATTACAGTGTGGACCTCAATTCACTGATGTGGATCTGGAGATCTGTCTCATATATAAGAACAGCAAGTCTTCAGTGTGTTTTTAAAAAATTCATTTATGGGATGCGGACGTCGCTAGTTAGGCCAGCATTTATTGCCCAACCTTAGTTGCCCTTCAGAAGATGGTGGTGAGCTGCCTTCTTGAACCGCTGCAGCCCCAGTGGTGTAGGTACACCCACTGTTCTATTAGGGAGGGAGTTCCAGGATTTTGACCCAGTGACAGTGAAGGAAAGACGATACATTTCTAAGTCAGGATGGTGAGTGACTTGGAGGGGAACCGCCAGGTGGTGGGTTCCCAGATACCTGCTGCTCTTGTCCTTCTAGATAGTAGTGGTCGTGGGTTTGGAAGGTGCTGACTAAGAAACCTTGGTGAGTTCCTGTAGTGTGGATGATACACATGGCTGCCATTGATCGTCAGTGGTGGAGGGATTGAATGTTTATGGCAGGGACAGCAATCAAGCGGGCTGTCTTGTCCTGGATGGTGTTGAGCGTTTTCAAAAATGTTGTTATTTTTCCAATAAAGGGCCAATTTAGCATGGCCCTTTGGGTTGTGGGGTGAAACCCATGCAGACACGAGGAGAATGTGCAAATTCCAAATGGACAGTAAGCCGGGGCCAGGATCGAACCCAGGTCCTCGGTGCTGTGAGGCAGCAGTGTTAACCACTGTGCCACCGTGCCACCCTGGTGTTGAGCTTTTTGAATGATGATGGGGCTGCATCCTTCCAGGCAAGTGGAGAGTATTCCATTACATTCCTGACTTGTGCCTTGTAGATGGTGGACAGGTGAGGGGCTTTATTGAGCTGATCAGAAATCGCAGCCTCATGGCAGAGTCACATAATGATGGCAAGCCAGGTAGTTCCCTGTCAGTGCAATTAGTAAGACTGCATTTCCAAAACCCAAACAAGGTCCTCATTGAGGTTGTAGAGTGGACAAGGGAGGTCTTCAACTCAGAGATTGGCAGGAGGTGTTCTTCCCTTCATAATAAGCAGGACTGGATGGAGATAACGGACACAATTAGCAGAAGGATGTCAGAGAAACATGAGGTTCTCTGATAATGCAAAGATTTCACTGGCAATAGGTCTTTGATCAACTAAATCATCCTGGCCATATTCACCTTTTCCTGATATTTCCCCATTCATCAACAGCAGGGTTGCCTGTCCATGCGCCAATCATAGAATCTTTACAGTGCAGAAGGAGGCCATTTGGCCTATTGAGTCTGCCCCAACCCTCTGAAAGAGCACCCTACCTTGGCCCAATCCCCCACCCTCTCCCCATAACCACACCTAGGGGAATTTAGCATGGTCAATCCACCTAATCTGCACATATTTGGACTGTGGGAGGAAACTAGAGCACCCGGAGGAAACCCATGCAGACATGGGAAGAAAAGTGCAAACGCCACACAGACAGTCAACCAAAATCAGAATTGAACCTGGGTCTCTTGCGCTGTGAGGCAGTACTGCTAACCACTGTGCCATTGTGCCACCCGTAGAGGTAGCAAATAAGGGATGTACGTGAGGACAAACTCCTTTATCAGCTTGCAGTTAACCCAAATCCAAACTATCACATAACACACATGAAACAATAATGCAACCGGAGCATCAAGTGAGAAGAACAATTATGTGATAGTAAAATTAATCAAAAAACTTTACAACTCGGGGGTGGCATGGTGGCACAATGGTTAGCACTGCTGTTTCACGGCGCCAAGGACCCGGGTTTGATCCCAACCCCGGGTCACAGTCCATGTGGAGTTTGCACATTCTCCCCGTGTCCGCATGGGTCTCACCCCCACAACCCAAAGATGTGCAGGGTAGGTGGATTGGCCACGCTAAATTGCCTCTTTTTTTAAAAAAAACATTTTATTAGGGTATTTGTAGTTTTTATAATAATAACAATAACAGCAACATAAACATGGTACATACATTTCCATCCCTATCACGTTCTTTGCACCCCCAACAATGAAACAATAGCCTAACCCACCCACCCCTCTAGATTTTTGGCTCTGCTGACATTTTAATTTTCTCCGAGAAAGTTGACGAATGGCTGCCACCTCCGGACGAACCCTAACATTGACCCTCTGAGGGCGAACTTTATTTTCTCGAGACTGAGAAACCCAGCCATGTCACTAACCCAGGTCTCTAATTTTGGGGGCTTCGAGTCCCTCCACATTACTGAATTGCCTCTTAATTGAAAAAATTCTTTACAACTCTTAAAAATAACTAATTGTCCTTGAGAACCTGTATGTGCCTAATGTGGTGTTTGATTCAATAGTTTATGGATGTGATGATGCGTTGCTTCTGCCTCACCACCAGTTGTGCTGGAAACAGGCTGCTGATTCTTATGGCCCTTTGCCTGGGATGACTTTGGTGGGTATCCCCTGGTTGCCTGAAACCATGAGGGTCCCAGCATGGTGGGAGTCTCATGCACAGGGACAGATGGCTCAACTGTTGTTTGGTCCTCTGAGGCATTTGTGTCCGTGGCAGAGGGGCAGAAGTGAGGCTAGCCCCATCAGAAGGATTTTAAGAGGTGCCAAGCAGATGCACCTCTGCTGCAGTGAAGTCTATTTGGCCCTCCCTGCTTTCCTCAGATGAACTGCTTGGCCAAGACACTAAGAAATCCTTGACTTGGCATCACACCACCACACCATTGCATAGATAGGTCCAACTTGAAAATGGTTGCACACTTACCCTAACATATCATGAGCAGTCATTCAGCCTCTTTAAGGTACTGTGACCAAGCCCGTTTGGCTGCTGAATTCCCCTGTATTATATTTTGTTGTTGCCCTAAAGAAAAAAGGTCTAGAGATGCCCAGACTCTGGATTCTTGTAAAAGATGATATAATAAGCTCATGTAATCAAAAATGATGATTTTCCCAAAGCCCACGCAAACACTCTGCTGACGTCACTACACATGATATGACGTAGAACCAGCATGTATTCCCAAACACATTACACCCCAGCCCATTACTTAATTTAAAAAAAAATGTTTTTATTAGGGTTTTTACTTTTATACAAAACAAAGGTGTAAATGGACATTCACAGAAACTATATACATCGGTTAGAATTCAAATTTTTTGCAAGTGCCCAGCTTTGATTTGGCAAATACTGTATGTAAATATTACTCATTTCCAAAGGAAAGGGGATGTGATGATATGCATAAGCAATCATGTAAATAGTATTAGATATGACCTCTAACCAGCAGGTGGCAGTAGAGAACAACCACGTGACACTGTTACATCAGGGAGTCTGGAGATAGTCATCGTAGTGGATAGTCACATTTGTAGTAGCTCTTAGATAATTTATAATAGTTAGTATCTTTTGATAATTTTGTTATGATTATCTAACCCACGTTACTGTTTAGCAATAAACACTAAACTAGTCATGAACTAGATGTTCTCGAGTGCATTTATTCCGACCGGCCAAGCACTAGAACATAACAACCCTCACTCCCAAGTCCCCCACCCCCTTCTTGCTTTCTGGTGTGTCTTCTTTGTTTGTTGGTTCATCAAACCTGAACCTACTGGGGGTAGCGTAGTGCTACATATGTTGTTTTGTGTTAAGTTGCTCACATTCAGTTGTTTCTGTTCATCAGCATTTGGTCTGGAGGGGGGGTGCTCCCCCCACCCCTGTGTGGGGTATGGTTGGGTTCTGTGTCTCTTTGTTCCCTCCCTCCCTCCATCTTCCCATCTCCACCACACCCCCCATTACTTTATTAGTGCAACAACAATAATTAATATTTATATAACAGATCCACTATGCATTATTGCTATACATATAAACAATTCAATAAGACAGTCTCTGCGGTGGGCGTCTATTCCTTTTTGGTAGTATTTAAGTTTTTGAACTTGACTATCTGAGTACTCCAAGGTGTCCTCATTCCTTTCTGTAGATGGTACTTCTTAGGTATTTTTTCCAATGACTGTCTCTATGTATGTATTACTCTCCAGATTTTCCAAGGGAAGAACCTCTTGAGAAGTTTCTGCAAACTCATTTTGTGCAGCAAGTACCTGATCAGCATGACATCACAAAACTCTTTCACGTCCATCTGTACGGTATATGATATTGGATTTATTTTCTAGGATCATAGCCGATACCTATTTCTCGTTGGTGGTGTAGTTTGTAGCTAACATTTTCTCTTCCTGGTTGAATGTTCACTTTTTAGAGTTTTTCTCCCTCCCAGTAATTTGTGTTTGTTGTTATCATTTGACAATCTCTGAAGTATCAAGTGGAGCTAACAAATCAAACTCTGTTCATAGTTTCCTCCTGAACAAAAGCATAGCTGGTGAACTTTGCGAGATGGCATGTACAATGTTCTGGTAAGACATCAGGAATTTGTTTATTCTTCTTGCCAATGCCCCCACGTCCTTCGATGCTTTGATCGAATGCTTTACTGATTGCACAAAACATTCGGCCAGTTCATTCGTTGCTGGATGATGCGAAGATTTCTCCAAATTAAACAAATTGAACAAATTAATCAACTAAAACATTTTGGCCGTATTCACCTTTTCCTGGCATTTCCCATGCATCAACAGCAGGGTTTCCTGTGCAGGCACCAATGTAGAGGTAGCAAATGAGGCTGATCAGAGGGACGCATGTGAGAAGAAACTTCTTTATCAGGATGCAGTTAATCCAAGTCAAAAGGGTGGCATGGTGGCAGAGCACCAGGACCCAGGTTCAATTCCGGCCTTGGGTGACTGTGTGGGTTTCCTCCGGGTGCTCCGGTTTCCTCTCACAGTCGAAAGAAGTGCAAGTTAGATGGGTTGGTCTTTCTAAATTGTCCCTTCGTGTCCAGGAATATGCAGGTTAGGTGGGATTGCGGGGATGGGGTGGGGAAGTCGGCCTTGGTAGGGTGTTCTTTCAGAGGGTCAGTGTAGACTGAATGGCCTCCTTCCGCACCATAGGGATTCCGTGGTTCTATATGAACTGATGTGATAGGCCTAATCCATTCCCTTTCAAGTAGTCCTTTCAAATAAGTGCTAA